>NC_047663.1:68840266-69462766 GCF_011762505.2 Arvicanthis niloticus | reverse complement strand
GTCTCGAAAAACAAGACAAAACAAAAATAAAGTTATTAAAAAATATGTATTTGTTTTCTTGATTTGGGCAGAAGTGGGCACACATGCCATGATCAGACAACCCTGTGCAGTCCGTTCTCTCCACCTTCACCTGGGCTCCAGGGATTGAACTCAGGTCACCAGGACTATGTAGCAATTATCTGTCACACTGAGACAGAACTCACTCTGTAGACCAGGCTGTCCTCGAACTCAGAAATCTGCTTGCCTCTGCCTCCCAAGTGCTGGGATTAAAGGCGTGCGCCACCACTGCCCGGCATACACTGAGACATCTTGATGACATCTTGATGATCCTTTCTAGTTGTTTTGAAACAGGGTCTCGTATAGTTCACGCTGGCCTCAATGCCAAGCATGCACTCCCCCAGAAGCCCCCACCCCGACTAAGCTGCACCCTAGTGCCAAGTGCACTTGCTTGTTTGTTTTCAGATCTTTCTCTCTCTGTAGACCAGGCTGGCCTGGAACTCAGAGATCCGTCTGCCCCTGCCTCCTGCGTGCTGGGATTAAAGCCGAGCACCCCCACCGCCCTGTTCTAACCTCAGCTTTTTGTGTTAAGTCAAGATCTCTCTAAAATGACCAGACTGACCTTGAACTTGGAATCCTCTTGCATTAGCCTTCCAAGTAGTTGGAATTACGTGTCATCAGGAAGGCATTAACTTTTAATCAATTTATTGATTTTTCAGGGCCAAGCCCCCACATATGCTGGACAAGTGCTAAGCCACTGAGCTCCGGCCAGAGCCCTTGCTTTTCACTTTTTTATTTCGTTACACTCACTTCACAAGAACCCTCTTCACACTTCTGCCAACTGAAGTTAGCCTCTGGCTCCCAAAAGGTCACCAATTAACCTCTCTCTGAAATCCAGGCTGACCTTGAATTTACAAAGATCCATCTGCTAGACTAAAGACATTTGATACATCACCTTCTGACATGGGTTTCTGGGCTCTAACTCAGGCCTCTCTACTCATGAATCAGTCTCCCCTGTGCAGCCTTCTTTTTTGCATCACAAAGCTGATGTGTCAGTTCCATACACTTCCGAATCCTCCTGACTGCTTCTTCAGATGTGTCTCCCCAACTGGACTACCAGTTAAGCAAAGCCTGGAGACTGATTTCATCCTCCCCCTCCCTGCAGGGCCTAGTCCATCACTGGGCCAAGTAAGCCTAACTGACTAAACAGTACCTCCACTTCCTAGCCTTTGGCTAAGAAGGCCTGAATTAAAAGCTCCCAGTGGGTACAAAGAGATAGGAAGGAAATGTTAAGACTTCACACTACTGGGACTGGAGAGATGGCTCAGTGTTTAAGGAACACTTGCTGCTCTTGCAAATAACCCAGGTTCTGTTCTCAGCATCCACATGGCAGCTACAACCTCCTATAACTACAGTTCTAGAGACCCTCAAGCGCTCTCCATCCACTACATCTTGTGGTACAGACACACATGAAGGCAAAAGGTCCCCATACACCTAAAAATAAGAAGTTTTAAAAAAATCTGTTGGGTATGGTGACTCACACTTTTAATCCCAGGACTCAGGAGGCAGAGGCAGGCAGATCTCCATGAGTTCAGGCCAGCCTGGTCTACACAGTGAATTCCAGGACAGCCAAGGCTATGTAGAGAAATGCTGTCGTCGTCATCATCAAAGAAAATAAATAAATCTGAGGTTGGGTATGGTGGTGCATGATTTTAATCCCCCCAGCACATGAGAGGCAGAGGCAGATGAATCTTTGTGAGTTCAAGGCTAGCCTGGCCGAAAGAGACCCTGTCTCAAAGACAACACAACAAACAACAGAAAGGAAAACAAAAGTTCTATCCAAACAAACTCCCTTGTTATCCTCATCCCAACGACTCTTCCCATCGCTTGCCATGCTCTACCACCACCGTCCTTTCTGTTCCAGGATACATCCGGTTGATTTATGCCTCTCTCCTCTCCCCGGAACACTCTCTCACATCTTCCCATAGCTGGCTCCTTATTTAGGTCTCTACACAAGTGTCATCTTTTCAAACCACATCTAATGCCCTGTATCTTACCCTCAAATAAATCATATCCCTATAAATATTAGGAAGTTTCACACTGTCACTTCTTCACCTAAAAGTGAAAGGACAGGAAAGCCCACCATTTACCCTAGGGGTATGCCTCGACCCGGACTTCACCCGCATTATAGTGCAAAAGACTGGCAAACTCCTACTTATCCTCCCAGAGACCCTCCTGCAGTGCCCTGTCCGGACCCCACCGCCCACAGCTGGTTACCTCTGACCCAGTCAGGTGCACTAGTGCGGGACGTCTGAGTCCGGGCGTCTCCACCAGCCCTTGGAGGGTGTGGCCGACGACTGCTCCAGGCTTTGGTCGGGGCGCCCCGCACCCCGGGACCCGGGACCCGGAGCCCGCAGGCTGTCACCTAGTCTTGCAGCACAGCCGGCTTCCGGCGCCGCTGTCATCGGAACCGGAAGGCGCGGCGGTTGCCCCTCGGGTGGGTCCGGGCTCGCCCATGCGCGGTGTCGCGGAGCGTGGGGAGACCGTCTGTCTCGCCCGCGGCTTTGCAAGGAATGCCGAATGAATCGCTCGCCGGGGTTAGGCGGCAGTCGGCGCCTGCGCAGTGCCGGGACGCCCCGTCCCGGCCACCCGGAGCAAACGTCGGTTTCCGTGGGTCAGAACCACCGGAGGGTTGTCGCGAGTTTCTACCGGAAGTATTAGCTGGCGCACCTGCATAATTCGAGCCCTCAACCACAATTCTTAGGTCTTAAATGTCCAGGCTGTGCTAGGGGAAGCTGAGGCAGGATGAGCGCGGAGAATTCTAAGCCAGTCTAGACTACAAAGCGACACTCTGGTTCAGAAAACAAACAAAGCTGAGTATTGTGGTCCCCGCTTATAATCTTATAATTATAGGAAGATCAGACGTCCAGGGATACAAAGTGAGTTAGGTCAGCCTGTGCTACGACAGGGAGAGGGAGAGATTAGCTGTGTAAAGTGCATGAAAGTTCCTTGGTCCACCCTCAGCACCCGACAAATAAAATTTTTAGAAGTCTATTATATGTATATGGTCCAATAATTATTTCCTGTGATGCTTTTTGAACTAGCAAATGATGTTTACAGGAAGAGTCCTGAGGCAACGGGAAAAATGCTTGCAAAGCAAGTGTGAGGGTCTGAGTTAAGATCCCAGATACTGTCAGAAAGCTGCCTCACGCCTACTGGCGCAGGCCTGTAACTGCAGCACTGGGGTTAACAGAAACTTAAGGATTCCTGTTCTTGCCTGCCCGCTAATGTGGCTAAAAAGCAGAGCTCTAAGGTTCAAGAGAATAAAGTGGTGATGGAGCGAGACGCCCAATCCTACTCTGGCCTTCACACATTTGTACAGATAACCGCCCCCACATTCACATCACACATAAACAATTTTAAGAGTTCTGTTTTTGTCCATACGGGGTCAAACCCTATGCATCCACAGCCCCCGGCCCGGCTACTCTCTGTGAATAGCAACTCTTTAGGGGTTGTATGTCTGCCCTAACTAAAAAAGGTGAAGGAGCCGGATGTAATGGCACACACTTTTAATTCCAGCACTGGGGAGGCAAAGGCGGGCAGATCTGAGTTTGAGGCCAGGAAAGAGAGAAAGAAAGAATGAAAGAAAGAAAAGAAGAAAGGAAGAAAGGCATGCGCAGGGGTCGGGTAGGGCGAGGGGGAGACGAAGGTCCAAAAGGAGAGGAGGTGCTGATTCCCCAAACTAGAAAGGACTAAAAAAATTTTTTTCTTTTGATCTTTTGAGAAAGGGTCTTCGGTAGCCCAGACTGGCCTTGAATTCGTCATGGAGAAACATCTTTCCACTTTCTGTGTGCTGGGATTACAGGTGTGTGCACCACCACCACTTGGGGTCCTCCTTGCGATCCCCCCCCCCCCCCCCGGTTTTTTCCCTTTCTTTCTTTTTCTGGTTTTTCGAGACAGGCTTTCTCTGTGTAGCCCTGGCTGTCCTGCAACTCATTCTATAGACCAGGCTGGCCTCGAATTCAAAAAACCGGCCTGCCTCTGCCTCCCCAACCGCTTGGCTCAGGCAGCTTTTTTCCTGCTGGTTTCCCTACAGACATTTATGCTGTCCTCCTCGTTCCGCCTCCTCCACCTTGCACAATCTAGCTTTGTTTTCTTTACAGCCTTGGCTTGAAATCATGTGTTTATGTGTTGATTTTGTTTTCTTGCCCCTATCTCCGCCTCCCCAACTTTTAGAATAAAAGCTCCATTGGGCTCAGGACTTTGTCCTCATCGCTACTGGAACATAGTGAGCACAGAGATGTTGGGAGCTGACCAACATTCTCTGCTTAATAAAAGAGGAAGCTGTGGCTCACAACCTGCTGAAACACAGCAGGGAAGAGGGAGGCGCAAAGAGGGAAGCTAGCCCGCGGGGGCATCGTGACCCCAGCATCCTGGAGATGCCTGGCGGTGTCTCAGAGCTTGGGTGGTCCCAGCCCCACGCGGAAGTCGCGGGGGCGAGGAGTTGAATGAGCTCTGCTTAGGGCGAAAAGCCAGAGCTGAAGAACCCGAGCCCCAGCCGGCAGGACCTCACAAGCTTTCTAGAAAGCCCCAGGCTTTCCCACTTCCTCTCCCAGGATGCCTCACCATCAAGCAGGGTGTGAACAAAGCCGGCTTCTACCAGAACCTGGAGCGGCTCACATTTAGGCTTTTGAACCTTTGTCACGACGTCGTAGGCCTTGCGTTCTGAATTATTCTGCACTTTTCCTGTGCACGAGTTTTCCTATTCGCTCGATTCTGTTGCTCTTCCCTCGTTCAGACTGGACTTTTGGTTTTTGTTGGAGGATATTGCTTCAAAGTGGAATGACCAAAAGCTGTTTCTTTATTTCTTTTGGGCCAGTTTCCTAGGATTTTTTTTTTTTTTTTTCTAATTCAAAAAGAAGAGTAAAACGAAGCTAGGGAGATACTTCAGTTGGTAGTGTCATGCAAGCGTCAGGACCTGAGTTCAATCCCTGCCCCGCCCATTAAAAAAAAAAAAAACCTTCCTGTAATGCAAGCCCTGGGGAGGCAGACAGCAGGTCCCTGGGTCTTGATAGCTAGTGAGCATATAGCTGAATTAGTGAGCCACACATTCAGTGAGAGCCCCTCTTCCAAAAAAGGTGGAGAGCCATTTAAGAATATACACAGTGTTGACCTTTGACTTCTACACACAAACAGGAAAAACTCTGATGTCTATTTTATTTAACAAAATAGTGCAATTTGTGGCTTATTTTGCCCCGTATTCAGAAATCAAGCCAAACAGCTTTGGTTAAATTGTGTTCCTTCCATAGGCTTTCCCTTTATTCTGTATGATTTTTGCAAAAATATGATTTATTTCTGGATTTCCACATAATTGTACTACACTATTTTCCTATTGTTTTTCTTGTTTTGCAATGTGCAAAGTGATATACAAAAGAGCTGTGATTAAATACTCCCTCACTTGAGAAAAAAAAAAAAAGGGAACAAAAAAGCCTTACAAAGTGTTTTGAGAAAGTAGACTGGGGGCTATAAATGATGCACAGTTACATTCAGGCGAAGCACACATATAAAAATAAAATCTTGTTAAAAAGTGAAAATGTGAGGTGGGCAGAATGGACCATTAGGAGCTAAGCACCCAGTGACAGACAAGGCAGCTCCTGAAGCATCACCATGTGGCCTGCATCCTCCCTGGAGGAACGTCCCCTCATGATCAGAATCTCCTTGTCTCAGAGAGGTTCCTCCTTTTCTTTTTGTTCTCCTGACTTGTCTCCACCATGGAGGCCTCTGTTGATCCCACTGCACTGTATTTAAGATCGTCTGGGTTATCAGTCCTGTTTAAAACTGTGTATTTTATGTGTGTAGGTGCTTTCTCTGCACATAAGTCTGTACCTGTGGAGGCCAGAAGAGGGCCATTGTATCCCCTGGGCTTGGAGTTACAGGTGATTGTTAGCCATTCTGTAAGTGTTGGGTATAGAACTGGAGCCTCTGGAAGAGTAGTCAGGGTTCTTCTGCTGAGCCATTTCTCCAGACCTGTGTCCTCTGCATCCCCTGCCTGGCTCTGCTGTCTAGAACAGAATTCGCCAGAATACACTATCTTCCTTACCTGTGAACTGTATTTGACCCATGGCCTCAATAGTGACTAAGTGCTAGAGCCTTGAATGTGTCACTGACCTAGAACTAGTGCCCATGAATGGCTCAGCATCAAACCATTCCCCAGGCCCTCACCTTAAAGTCATTCATCCTAGACAGTGGAGGAGTCTGGTCAACCTTGCTTCCATATCTACCTTTCTCACCCCTACCTTCAGGGGTTGGAGCCAGAGCAGTCTGAAGCAAAATGGAGGTCACAATCCAGCGTTGACAATATTCACAGCCCAATGGAGTCAGGCAAGCCAAGAGTTAGAGCACTGTAGAAATACCCAGGGGAGACAGTAGTGAAGGGGCTCTGCAAAGTTTCCTTTGAGAAGCAACACCTAAGTGCTGGCTATCTCTATGTGGTACCATGAAATCAGGGCTCCACTAAGGGAGCCCAAGCTACCTCCCCTGTTAAGCGCAGGACCTACTCAGGCCCCCTCTTCTTTCATTCCCCAAAGGCTCCAGAAATTACAATCTCCTCCTCCTGTCAACTTTGGTTTGGGCCAAGACAGCCCACGGCTGTCTGACCAGAGAGCCAAGAGCTGCTGCCATGATCATTGAAGTCGGAAGGTCCTGGAAAGCTCCTGGCATTAAGTGACAGGCTAAGAGAAGAAACATTGGGTGAACAAGAGGGATCTGAGGCACAGAGCTGGGAACAATGTGAGATGCTCACTAGATTTCCACATAAACTGGCTGGGCCAGGGGTCTTCCAGAGGCAGCAGAGACGGGCTTCTCCAGTAGTTGTGACAGTGACTTCTATGACCAGTTGGCCCCAGAGCCACCCAGCCTGCTTGGGGACCAGGGAACTGGTTTGCCAAGGAAGGATGAGCTAACGAGAGATCTGGTTCTGGGCAGCCCTCCCCCTCTACATCTGGGCCTGGCCTTGGTTTCTGGCACCACTGCCAAGTTTTGGTACCGCCCACCCACCCCCGCTGGCTCTACTGGCCAACCCAGGTCGTAATTGCTGGGTGGGGTACTACACTGTGGAGTGGGTACACCAGAAGGTGGGCACATGGGCACCTGGCCTGACTGGCTTCTGGCCCTGCTGAGGAAGTAACTCAGACTTTAGGCTAACAATTGACTTATTAGGGGAGACCTCCTCAGGACCTACTAGCCCAGAGACTTGTGTTTGCAGAGACCTATAACGTGGAAGTGGATATCATGATCTGTGGGGATCAGTTTGTCTAACCCCAACTTCTGGTGGGAACCAGAGTTCAGGTGTGGGTCTATGTGTCTCAGCTACTCCCTGAAGACTATCTGGGATGCAGGGTCTACCTAGTGTGACCACTGTAAAGGGCTGAAACAGTCAGGAAGAAATAGAAGGGAGAGCATCAGGAAGTGTTCCTGGCTTCTGCCCAGGAGCTGGTTTTTAGGGCCAAGGCCCCAAACACACCCCCTTGGACACACCTACCACCCCTAAGCACATCTACACACACCTGCCAATCACAGATCATAAACACAGCATCTTCACACCAGACAACTCACACACCCAATCCTCCACCCTAAAAAAGGTGGGGCCCATCCGTCAGATCAGGTGTCACAGGCCACAGCTGGTCATCTAAACCAGGCACCTACTTGCTGAACCTCAGAGGCCTCACAGGCATGGACCGAGATCAAGAGATCTGTGACAGTTCTGAAAGGATTCTTAAATGGTTACAAGGACGATACTGGAGGCAAATAAATAGCTGTGTGCAGTTGGGCAGGTGGGTCTCTGTGAGTTCAAGGTCACCATGGTCTGTATGTTAAATTCCAGGACAAGAGCAACATAGAGAGATCTCGTCTCAAAAATCAAAATAAGAAAAATATGGCATTTACCCACCATCCCCTCAGAGGTGGGAAGCACTCTGAAATTGCCTTGTGTCCCCAAGACCACAAGTGCCTAACATAAAACCAGGCAGACAATAAGTCTGTAGTAGCTAAGTAGCTAGCTATTTCTATCACAGTCTGTAACAAGTGGTTTCTCTCAAGTGGAAGGGAGCCCAAGTGGGGTACGGGCCTATAATCCCAGCATTTAGGCGGCAGAGGCAGGGGGATTTTGAGTCCAAGGCCAGACTGGGCTATACTGGGAGACCCTGTCTAACACAAGGAAAAGGAAAGGCGGCAAGCTAAGGTGTAACACAGGTCTCTAACTCCAACAGGTGAGCAGCAGAGTCCTTACAGGTCAGTCTGGGCTACACAATGAGATCCATCCTAGTCTGGTCTACAGGTCTATACAGCAAAACCCTGACTCCAAAAAAAATTACAAAAGGCAGGTAAGGTAGGTGGTAGGCAAAGAGGAAGTATCAGCTAACCCAAGGGGAACAAAGCCCAGAGGATACACGCCACCGCTAAGGGAGGGGTGTCTGAGGGCTTCAGGGACCTGGGATCAGCTTTAGCTGGAAGCAGAGATTTAAAAGGTCAGCTCTGAGGCCAGGTACAGAATGAGGGACTCTTTCCGCAGACCTTTCAAGAGCACAAAGCAGATCTAATGCAAAATAAAATACCCCACAGGCCTCTACTGCTTCTGGAAATGACATAGTTCCTGCACCTGCCTCTGGCCCCCACATCATGGAGGGAGGAGCACACCACAGCTGGAGGTAACAGAGCCCACGGGAGCTTTTACGTGTCACAGAGGAAGCTGTCTTGAGCTAGCTCCAAACCCAGCAGCTGCCTGGGCACCCAGGGTCCAGACATCCCACCAGAAAAACACTTCATGTTCTGTAAATGCCTGTCGACCAATCCTCTGGTTTCTCTGGTATTGTTTCTTCTCAAACATCCGATGGTGTTGAAGAAAGCGCTTGCAGCCCACACACAGTAGCTAAGGCCTATGGGGTATGGAAGGAATAACATTCTTCCATTTTCCAACACATCAGACCAGCGACTGCAACCGGGTATATTCTTTCCACTATTGGGACCACAGAAGGAAGTACAGCCTAGGTCCAAGGCCTGGAACACTGACCATCCAGGAGCCTCTGGACTCAGGCCAAGGACAATCTTATCAACTAGGCCTCCTCATAGAAAATGTGCTTTTTATTCTGGAGGAGACCAATCTTCCCACCCATGGCTCCTTTCATGGAGGAAGATCTCAGGCCAGGTCACCTGCCACCCTCCTTCTCTCCCACCCTTCTGCATCTTGGGGCTGAAGCTTGGACGGTTCCAACCTACTTTACTGGGCCACACCCTCTGCTAGAAGCAGGGCTAGGCCCTCCCTGGGTGTGGTTCTCTGCTAGCAAGACTTTGCCACAGCTTCTGGAGCAGGCACCCCATCCATCCCATTGCCCGCTGGAGCCCTCCACTGGGTGGGCCTTCCATCCCTAAACTGGCCTCTACAGATTCTGCCCCAGACCAGTGCAAGGGAGGAGCCTGCCGTCTCAGGGTATCTACTGACAGTATGCCTGCTGTCAGCACACTTGGCTAGCCTCAGATCTTGGAGGACTCCAGCCGGGGACTCCAGGATGTAGGGGGCTCCCGCAGCACCCGCAGCTCATGTTCCAGTGCCTGGTTGCGGCGGTACATGTCCATGTAGCTCCCTTGGATTTCTCGCTGGTAGCGCAGCACCCTCTCCTTTTCCTCCTGCCAAGTCTGCCTCTCCTGCTCGAAGCGCAGAGCCTGCTCCTGGCCACGAAGCCGCTCTTGCAGCAGCTCTGCCCTCAGCTGCTCGGCCCCTTCTCTGGCTTCATTGCCTCCTGCCTCCCCCAGAAGTCCTCTGCTCTTGCAGTCATCGGTTTCACAGCTGCCTGGGGCTTCCTCCCGAGGTGCCTGCTCTTGCAGGCTGCGCACTGCCTCCCGCAGTCGGGCTAGCTCAGCGTCCTGAGCCTGGGCTTGTGCCCGGCTGCCCCGAAGTTGCGTCTTCAGACTGAAGATCTCTGCCAGCTTCTGTGCCAGCTCCGCCTGGGCTTCCCGAAGCTGTTGTTTCAACAGACTAATCTCTGCAGTCTTCTGGCACACCTGGGGAGAAGGGACAACCAGTGAGCAAGGGCCAAACACTGTATGATACTGGGGGCCGGCTGCTTTACGGAACAGAGTATGGGACCAGGACAATGAGACAGAAGGTGATGCCTTCTGTCCTACCTCCCATCGGGCTTCTTCCTCTGGCCGGGCATTGGGGTCAGCCTCCATGGGGGGACCAGAGGTCCGAGGATCTGGGGCCAGGCCCTGCTGAGCCCGCAGCTCCTTGCGCAGGCGCCGCTGCTCCTGTTGAGCCATAAACAGCTGCAGCTGGAGGTTGCGCTCGCTGCGCTCAGCTTTCTGGGCCACCTCATGAAGACGGTCCACGTACAGACGCTTCAGCTCAGACAACCACAACCGCTGGCGCTCCTCTAGCACCTGCAGAGGGGAACAGGAACTGGTTAGCAGTGGGTACAGTCTTGCTCAGATTTCCAGACCTGGCCTTCCCAATAACAATGTTCCTCTGTGCCCATAGCCTGCCACCATTAATGTCTTATGCACAGGCCACAGAACCCAGAGTCCTGACCACATGTGCTTCATACCCAAAGAGGCTCTCCACAGTGTTACTAATACATACAACTCACAGAAACAGTCCCCCTCCTTCCTACACAATTCCCAGGCAGGACCTGGGACATGGAATCCCTCCATGTAGTTGAAGAGGAGCTAAGGTGAGCTGTCTCTTTCTTTTCAGTGGTGAGATTCGAACTTAGGGCCTCACATAGGCTAGGCAAGTACTCTACCATTGAGTTATACTGCCAGTTTACAGGTGGTTTTTGTTTGTTTGTTTGATGTTTTCTCTCTTTGAGCACATGGGAGAAAGGATCCCATCAGAGGCTTAACCTCTGGTCTCATTCTCTGCTGTCTTGACCACACAACCGGCCCCCAATATCATCGTATGCTTAGACCTTGCTCATGGTTTGTCCCTACCTCAAGTTATGCCAGATGTCGGAGATTAATCTGGTCCACCTACCAATGCAAGGGACAGACCACTCCAGGGCAGGGGCTCCCTCACCTGAGTGAAGGGGTTGGAAACATCCTGGTCACCGAGGTCCCTCTTGAGTTCCTCACAGGTGTCAGGCAACACGGTGACCTCCTCAGTAGTGGGGCAGGAGAACTCATAGGGGGGAGGTGGCTCAGGCAGGCAGCTCAGTACTGCCAGAGGTCCAGACTCCTTGGGGCTCCTTGGAGCACGATCCAGGGAGCCTCCAAGGTGATTAATGTGGCCCAAGGAGGAGCTGAAAGGGCTGGGGCCAGTACCTGGACTGCGGCCAAAACTACCCCCACTGGAAGAGTCCGATAGACTGGGCTCAGGGCCACCTTCATCTAGGCTGAGAGCATGAAGCAACTGTGCACGGGCCTGACTGGCCCGAGGCCCGGGACTCAGGGGTGGGTGACAGGCCAGAGTGTGCAGGCTGCCGTTGCTTCGCCACAACTTCTGGCCCTTGTGGGCTGCCAGGCTCTGCATGGACAAGAAGCCTTTCCCAGAGCCCACAGGAGGCTTGAACACAGAAGGACGGATTCGGCACTGTCAGGAAGAGAGTGTAGGTGTGAGCAAGGTTAGCCACTTTTGTCTGCCTACCTCATATTCCCAAAGGGAATCCCCTCTGAGAATACAGGGCACGTATCACAGGGAGGCAGTGGTCAAGCTTCAGACTTCTCACACCTCGGTCTGCCCTATCCCTATCCCATGGTCAGGGCCTCCCAGATGACCTCCCCAGCATCACAGTCTCTCAAGTGGGCCCAATCCTCTGTAATGCAGATGCACCTTGTCAAAGCGACCCCGCTCAGGTAGGGAAGTCTTGCTGAAGTCTCCAGCCCGAGGATGCTCCCGGTAGTAGAGGGTGGCATAGTCCGGCTCATTCCGAGGGGCTCGCTTGGTGGTCTTGCCATCCTTCTTGGGGAGATGCAGGTAGCTGAAGAACTCTCGTTGGCCCAAGCCTTTCCGGAGCAGCCCATCCGGCTGCCGGGAGCCCCGGGAGCCAGCCAGTGCAGCCCGAAGTTCTTCAGGGGAAAAGTCCTGCCGTTCCAACAGGCTGCCTACGCTGCCCATGGCAATGCCAGCAGGGCCTGAGGTTGTGGCCATGAAGGTTCAACAGGGCACAAGCAGCTGATTCTGGGAAATCAGAAGGATCCATTAGTGACAGATGGACACTCAGTACCCAAGTTCCCAGATACACTAAAACTAGACACTTGCCATCTGTAAGCTCCTCGCTCTGCCCAGGCCCATCAGAAGCAGATTATGTGTGAACAGAATGGGATTCACAGGATGGCAAGAAGAGGGTACATTGACTACTGCGTCAGACTAAGTCTAAAGAAAAGGAAATGGGACTTCCACAGGAACATCCAAAGGAACAGCTCCCAGACAGGGGGCTGAATTGGAATGTAGAGGCAAGGCAGGGAGGCGAGGCCCTCAAGTAGCAGGGCTAGGGCCTTCTTCCTAGAAATGAGCCAGCAAAGGGCAGAGGGTGGCTCAGGTTTTGTCTGACCCATGACCTTGCTTATTTCTGACAGGCTCTAAAGCAAATTTGGGGGATGGGGGAGGAGCAAGAACAGTGAACCAGAACGCAGGAGGTCTTTTCTTCTGGCTTCTCTAGGTGGGAAACCCCTCTTCCCTCTAAGGGTCAGAGGTTCCCCAGGGAAACATCTGGAGTGCGTGGAGGTTGGGGGCAGGCGGGATACAGTGGGAGGGATACAAACAGGAAGGGCCCAAGGGGAGGAAGGATGGTGATACACACAGGAAGGGCCTAAGGGGAGGAACAATGGCTTCTGTTTCCGGAACAGGTGTCCAGGTCTAGGCAGTGATGGGAGGCAGAGGGAAGAGAGGCAGCCAGGCTTTATAATGCCACTGTGTTCTGTTGTTAGGTACCACCAGCCAGGTTCATAGAACCTGGGCTGGAAGCTGGCAGCTTGTGACCTTAACCATGCCTAACTTGTGTGAGCTGTGCCTACTTCAGGAGCAGAAAAGCTACAATAGTCAGCATTTATCATGTAGAGATGCCGAGAGCAGGGGGTGAGATATGTGACCAGGCATGTAGTCCAGGTCTGGCCTGGAGCCACAGTCAACACAGAACACAAGGTTGAGCTTAACCACACACTCCAGCTCCGTACCAAGGGACCAGACTTCTGAACAGTCTCCCACATGTTCTGGGGCCCAACTCTCAGGAGACTGGTGTGTGTGCCACACCCACTGCCCAGCATGCAGTAGGTGCAAACAACTGGCAGTGAATGGCACCTTTTCTGCTTCCCATCCACCCACATACAGCTGCTCCCAGTGCCAGGCAGATGTCTGGCAGGCAGGCTGCTGCATCTGGGAATACCCACCACCACCCACCCAATATGCTTCCGGGACACCCACTCCCACCCCAAACAATGGTGGTTAGGAGGCTCCATCCTCAACCGTTTCCAGGTTTTGTGTTTGTGAAAGACAAAGCATTCTCTGCGAGAGGGAGGGAAGGCAGCCTGGTCCCCACCCCCACTCCACAGCAAACTCTACCCTAGGCAATAAATAACTGTAGTGGCCCACTCCTGAGTAACACACCACTCAAGGTGGGGTGCAAGTCTGAGTTTGGACACCCAGCCCAGCCCCATATGAACAGTGAGACCCTTCTAGGGATATCACAAGCTATGTAAATACAAGAGATTTCAGGTTAAGGGACTACTGTAGCTGGGGCTCTTACAGTCACATGGCACTTTGCAGGAGTCTCAAGGAGACTATGACTTCAGTATCCCTCCTTTTCAAACTTAATTCATTTATTTATCTTGGTTATTTGAGGCGGAATGCTGGAATTAAAGGCATATGCCGCCACCCCTAGGTCAGTATTCTTTTATAAAGGAGACTCAAAAAGATGGAATGACCTGCCTAAGTCACAGAACTGGTCAGGATGAGGACTCATGGGGTCACCAGGGCTGCCAAGTGCCTTGCAGAACTCAGGATGTCACCCACAATCAAAAGAATTAGACCTGGGTCACCTTATCTCTCTGTTCAACATGGCCTTGCCTTAACAAGCCCACCCAGCTAGAGAGACATCATTGTACGTGGAATATTCTGTTGCTCCTAAAAAGAATGGAGATCTTGTCTCCAGCCATCTCTCTGTCCTCCTCCCCAGTTACCTCTGTCAGGATAACTGACAAAGAGGAAACGGGGGGAGAACCAGCTTTGTGAGCTGTTCAGTCCTGTGTGCCTGCTGGGGACAGAGCCAGATATACCCATCTCACCCCAAACACACAGACCCTCGCTTTCCTCTGTGCAGACAGACGCTTGTAGTCTCATGAGAAACAACTGACACTACGTGGTACCCACTAAAGGGTCTCAGGTCTCGGGGATGAACCAGTGTAGCCATGAGCCAAACTGTGCAAATGGCCAAATGGCTTCAGACAGAGAACAGTGTGGAGGTATAGGTCCCATAGACAGATATATGTTACGAGGCCAGAGTGAGGACAGTCCTGTCCAACAGCAGACAATACGGCTGATACAAGGTCACCCACCATCCACCCACCTAGACCAGGTCTCACGTAGCACTTGTCTGCCCCACCTGCTGGGCTGAGGCCACCCCAGGTCTCAGTCTGGAGACAAACCCTTTTCCTAGAGCCCAACCTACCTCTGCCCCTCCCCCCCCACACACACATTCCTCCCTTCCCGTTGCTTAGGAGCCTCGGGATCGCCTGCCCGGGCCAGGGCAGCTGTGCAGGCTCTTTGGCCTGTGATTTGGTGGGGGGTGGAGGAGAGAGCTAGCAAGAGCCTTACAACCTCTGGGATACCAGAGCAGAAAGTGGGGGGTTTCCACCAAATGCTAGGACAGTGCTGCCACAGTAGGGTGTTTATCTTAATGCCCAGGGCTCTGTAAGGAGCTGAATATACACTATTACTCAGCCGGCCGCAGCAGTACCCCTTCATTCCTGTGTCCCTCTGCCCCCAGGATTAGCCAGCAGTGCCGAAAGCCTCAAATAGCGGTACACAGTGATACCCAGTGGCACCCCACCACCAGACCCTGGATACATCTTCAAAACACACCCAAGAGGTGAATTTTTTTTTTTTTTCTTCATCAGAGGAAACAGAAGCTCAGGAGGTAAAATGATGCGACCAAGGTCACGTTGAGCAATACGGGAGGAAGTGTCCTGACTCCCCCCAAGGCAGCTTTCACTGCATTTCCTTCAGGTTGGGGCCCCTCATCCTCCATGTGGCCAGGAGTTCCAGTTCAACCTAAACAGCCATTGGTCTCCCCAGAGTGCCCCAGGGGAGGGTCACACCACCTGCTGGGGGGGGAATCAGTCCTTCTGAGGGGTGTGCCTGCAGCTGCCATAGAGGAATGACACTGGAATGTCCCAACTCCAAAAATGGGGACAGCCTGAGAGGCGCTGGGGGTGACTGGCGTACCCTGCCCCCTCAACAGAATTATCCACATTTGCTCTGTGTACAGTGCTTCAGTGTTCCTGAGTCCTCTATTTCATAATGCCACATCGTCTCCGCATTAGTCGGTGGAGCCCCGCATAAAGGACCCTATCTACACCTAGGGAAACTGAGGCTTGAAAGAAGGAATCCCTCGCTGAGGCCCAATCTGGATTCCCACAGTAAAGCCCTCTATACTACACCCAGCTGTCCCAGCTAGGGGTCACCTTCCACTAGCATACTCTGCTGTCTATGTAGCCTGCCCAACCCCCCATGCTTGTTTCTCCCAAGGGCATCTACAGCCAGGCTGAGCGGGATGGAACCTACCCCGCTCCCCTCCCAGGGATCTTTCCTGCCCGCCCTGGGGAAAGAGGTAAGAAGAAGAAATAGTGGAAGTGGCACTGGTTTAGGGACTCTGAGCTCAGGAAACTGCTAGGCGGTGTCGGGAGCTGGCTGGTCGCTTTCATTCACAGTCTTGCACATACACACCCACACGCAGCTAGTCGGCAGAGAAGCCCAGCTTGTGAGAGCCTGGGAGGAGGCTGATCTCCAGGTCCAGGAGGGCCTCCCGCCTCTGCTCCCGCCCAAGGACAACCATGCCCAATCTGTACCTTTGGGTTGGGTATGTCCCAAGCCCCCTTCTTAATACGGTTAAGAGTCCCGGTCCTTACTTTTGTCAAAGGCTAAAGTCAGGACTGAAACAGGGTCCCAGACCTCGGGACGTCCCCTATTCGCAGGTCCCTAGTTGAGGACCAGACGGGGGGGGGGGGGGGAGCTGAGGCAGGAAGAGGGTACCCTGAGGGCGAGGTCAGGTGAACGGTATCCCCGGGAAGACGGCAGAGAAGACAGGTTGGACATCCCGGTGGAACTGCGCCCAGGAAGGCTGTGGAGGAAGCGAGGGATCCCAGAACTACCTACCGGAGGCTCTCGGAGCTACCCAGGGGGCGGGGTGGGGTGCAGGTCTCCCGCCAGCCGTCTGTGGGGCCTGCTTAGAGCTGGTGCAGGGGGCGGAGGCCGAGGTCTGACTCCTGCGCCAAGGGCGCCTGACCCTCCTAGCTGCGGCGCGGGGACCCGGGCGATGCTCCATGGAAAGCGCATTTACAGGTCAGCCTCGTGCGCGGGAGCAGAGGACACCGGGGAGAGCACAGCATCCTGCCACCCCCGCCGGGTGTCCGAGAACGACCTCAGCGACCCGCCCTGCCCACTTACCATGCTGGCGCCGTGGATCACAGGGCGCGCTGCAGTCCCTAGCTCAGTCTCGAACCTTTCTCTCCCAGGCTCTTCGGGCACGCGCGGGAGCTGGACCGGCGGGCAGAGAACGCACTGGGCGACACTCGTCGGCTGGCCCCAGAGACGGAGGGAAAACCCGGCCTGACTCACTCGCGCGGCGCGAGCCCCAGCGCCCAGCCCGGCCCCCGGATGTGGGGGGCGGGAACCGGCACCGCCCCCGAGCGACCTGAGCCCCGCCCGGGTTCGCGGTTGCTGCGGGGCGGGATCCCCACCGCTAGCTGTGCACGGTGCAGCGGCCACCCCGGTGCGCGCTTGCTCTCTCGCTCGCGTGCAGCAGCTCCGCAGACCCCGGCCCGGACGAGGCTCTAGAGCGCGCGCCGCCCGACTGCTCCTCCTCCTCCAGCTCCCGGCCTCGCCCGCCTCACCCGGTTTCCTTCCAGAACCAGCTTCCAAACTGGCTTGCTGGGATGGGTCGGTCAGGTCTCTGCCGCCTCTTTTGCAGGTAAGCTCCACTTTCCTCCTTTGAGAATAAACCCCAGAAGCGCTCTGAGAGCAGAAGAGGTGTAGTAGTAGTAGGAACTTCTATAGTAGTTAGCCGCTGGACTTTTATTTTGGAGAGTGGTTGGTTTGCCTCCGCAGCTTTCTAGGGGCGGCAGGTTCAGATGCCTTTAGGGGCCAGACTGATAGTGTAAATGAGTCATATGGGTTGGGTAAGGCTGTAGCGGGGACGGAAACAGAAGGTTGGACACCCAAACACGTTCAAGATCAAGAAGTTAGAACACCTTTTCTTCCTTAAAAGTTAAACATAGATGGTGGGGGGGGGGGGGTAAGGGTTGTGTGTGGAGAGCTGGCTCAGTGGTTAAGAGCACTTGCTGCTCTAGTGGAGGACCCGGGTTTGGTTCCCAGAAACCACTTGGTGGCTCACAACCCTTCGCAGCTCCAGTTCCAGCGTATCGAACGCCCCCCCTGGCCTCTGGAGGGTACTACACGCACTTGGTGCACATTTACTTACACTGGTGCGCATGCACATAAATTTGTTTGTTCTGTTTGAGATTTTAAAAACCAGTAAATTAAACATATTCAGGATAACAATTCCATTCCTGGGTATATGACTAAAGAAACCAAAATCAGGTATGCCAGCAAGTTCTTGTACCCAGATGTTCATAGCAATACTGTGCGTAACAGCCAAAAGGAGGACACAGGTCAAACCCTCCAGCAATAATGAGAGGATAAACAGTGTGGCCCACCCATACAGTGGAATATTACTTACCACAGAAAAGGAGTAAGTGCCGTTTCATGCTACAGCTCAGCTAAACCTCTAAGAAGTGATGCTAAGTCAAAGAAACCCGCCAAAGACCACGTGTGAGCCCTTGTGGACAGAATGCAGATCAGTGCTAGAAGCTACGGGGAGGGAGAAATGAGGATGGATGGTTCTTACAAGTTATGGGGTTTCATCCTGGTGTCAGGTGATGGTTACAACACTTTCCTTTTACGTTGTCTTACAGAGGGCTGGGGTGTGACTCAATAGTAGAGCATGCTCCCAGAGGCTGCCCAAGGCTCTGGGTTCAATTCCCAGTACCCTAAGTTAAAATGGATAATTTTGTATCAGGCAAAACAACTTCATTTAAACAACAAAACATCACTGTGGCCCAACAGGTACCTATTTGTCACCTCAGTTTTCTATTTTTACCATAGGCAATTTTTAACAATGGATTTTTCTCTTTAAGAAAACGCATTCACAGCTACTCAGTATCTCAGTAATGGAGGGGCTATAGGTATATGGGCGAGGGGGGCTGCCTGAGATAGATGAACATTGACTGCAAGAAAGAACACACTTACAGTCTTGGGGGCCTGAGGAAATGTCTCTCTGGGTAAGTAGCCTGGCAGAAGTACAGAATTCTAAATGTCTCCTCAGGAAGATGTATTCATGGTGTTAAGGCTCAGAGCTGGATAAGTCTGGACACGTTCAGATATAGAGGCACTCTCTAGGGAGGCTAGGGCCTTGAGAGTTCCCCAAAGGTGGCACACAGGTGTCCCAGAAGTGCCTCATGGATCATCCTGCAGAACCCTCTGCAGTACGTACATGAGAGTAACAACAGCAATAGTAATCACCAAGTGTTTGCAGAGTTAAGACATTCGTAATCCCATAGAAAATAGGAAGATCAGACTGGAGAGACGGCTCAGCGGTTAAGAGCACTGACTGCTCTTCCAGAGGTCCTGAGTTCAATTCCCAACACCCACATGGTGGCTCACAACCATCTGTAATGGGATCCGATGCCCTCTTCTGGCATGTCTGCCAGCTACAGTGTATTCATATAATAAATTTAAGAAAGAAAAAGAAGAAAGAAAACGGGACGATCAGGAGTTTATCTGGCTAGGGGGAAGCTTGTACACAAGGCTGGACTGTGAGCTGTACACACAAGCCCTGCTTCCTGACTGAAGCAGGGAGCATGGGATATAGGCACCCAGGCACAAGAGGCCTGTCAGCAGAAGAGTTCGGAAATGGTTATAAAGAATGGTGGCCTTGCTGAGAACATCCTTGAGGAGAAAGAAGTCAAAGCTGAATTCTAGATCCTTTTATGCTATGTGCGTTGGTGTTTTTGCCTGCACGTATGCCCGGGTGAAGGTGTCAGATCTTGGCGTTACACTTGTGAGCTGCCATGTGGGTGCTGGAAGAGTAGGCAGTGCTCCTAACCACTGAGAATTCTTGTGTTTGTTTGTTTGAGATAGGGTTTCTTGTAGGGCAGGCTGTCCTTGAACTCATTTGGTAGCAGAGGATGGCTTTGAACTCCTGACCTTCCTGCTTTCCATACTCTAAATACTGGGATTACAAATTCCCTAGTTCTGTAAATACTTAGTAATGGTTATTGCTGTTGTTACTCTTGTTGTGTGTGTGTTTGTTGTTGTATGTTAGTGTGTATGCATTTGCATGCAGGTAGAGGACAGAGGACAATTGGTGACGTCTGTTTCTCTCTTTCTACCTTTACATGGCGTCCGAGGATCAAGCTCAGGTCCTCAGGCTTGAACAGCAAAGACTTTGCCCATTGATATATTTCAGCTGCTCCATCTCTAAGTGACTCTAAGTGGTACCCAAAGCCGCCTCCCTCCCCTTCCTGGATCCCCTTCTATATTTGCAGATGCAGTAACTTATCCAAGTTCTGCTTTCCTCCTTCCTCCTCCCCCAGTGTTCTTTCCCAATACCAGGCTATCAGAAGAGAGGGATGGTGGATGTGTCTCAGGCATCCCAGCAGGAAGGACTAGGTCAGAGGCTCCTGCTGAACAGAACACTCAGAACTGGCACTTCAGGTAAGGATCCTGGCTGGGATGTAGAGCTGAGGGGCCAGAGTGGAGGGAGAGAACCTGCTCCTAACCTTTGAAGAGACATGTCATTCAGGGAAGCAAGGGAACTTCAGGAAGCAGGCTGCCTGTCTCCATCCTTTGCACAGGCTAGAGACTCCACAGACTGCTAAGACCACTGTGCCCCCGCCCGCCTGCCCTCCCACCCCCGTCTCTAGGGAGGAGCTGGCCTGACAGATACTGCCTGGCTTTTGAGCCTTTGCATTTTGTTATTTTTGTTACCTTGATAGGAAATGGCAAGGCAGATAGGAGTAGCTGATCCTGTAGAGAAGCATACTGAGGTGCAACCCAGTGCTTCCTCCTCTTCCCCTAACCCCCTTATGCCTTCCTCTATGTTATCAAGACAGAGGACATGCCATTGGACTCTTGGATGTTTTTGGTTCAGCTTTTTCTGGGGTCCAGGGGTGGGGTATGATCTACCACCCTCAAAGTACACCACAGAGCTAGAGGGCCCGAAAGGGTCTGCCTTTCTGAGGTCTTAGAGAGAAGGTGGGCTGGAAAGAGGTGGGGAATCAGAGGCCATCAGGAGGCCAGGCTGCTTTCCTCCCAGTGTAGGCTTGCCTCACAACATGAGAGAGACTACTAGATACATGCAAGCAGCCGGCTCCAGGGAGGGGGTGTACCCACTGAACTAACTGTCTGAATCCTGAGTTCATCATGCAGACACACATACGTGAGTATCTTGTCCCTACATTTGACAGACCTATGGATTTAGCATGCAAGCCATGTTCAAATGCCAAGGAGGAAGGCACTTGGGGCACCAGGCCAGGGCTGAAGTGAAACCAGATTCCCTGGGTGTACCTATTTCCTGAATCAGCTAGCCTGGGACAATTTAACTTCCTTCAGTTATCTGTTGCCTGCAAGTGCCCAAGACAGTAAGGGTCCTGGGGTTCCCATGTTGAGTAGGAATTCATCCCATCTCTGGCTGCCTCCTCTGGCCCCCATCACCTCTCCTCTTGATAGTTGCAACAGCCTTCCTAGGCTTCTCTCTAATCTGCCCATGAGGAACCTTCTAGCCCACACATTTGTCTCCAGTTCTCCGAAGCCTGTGTTGTGGAGTCTCAGCCCAAGACTGGCCCTGCTACTCCTTCAGTCTTAGGCACAGCTGCTGCCTCCGGGCCACCTCTGTCTTGGGGGTTGCCTCAGTCTCCTCCTTGTAACTGCCTGGTTTGGCAAAGTCCATCTTCCCACCCTCAACATAAAATTGATCACAATGTCGCCCCTCTTGGCCTCTTCCTTCTCAATGGCTCTTTCACCATGCACCCTCATCGCTGGGTCACTTGCCCTGTCTTGTCACTCCCAGAAAATAACAAGCCCTGAGCACATAGGTGCCCAGTACAGATTCTCCCAAGGTCTTGAAGGGGTTTGGGAAATGCCATCCCATCATATTACACCTGACTCTGCTGGCTCCTTTGAACTGAGGCCTGGGGAACAGCAAGCAGGAGAGTTTACCCAGTGAACAGTCTGGACAGCCCTATTTTTAGTTTTCCACACAGCATCTTGCTATCTGGCCCAGACTGACCTGGAAGTCATAATCCCGCCTCTGCCTTTGTAGTGCTGAGATTACAAATCAGATGTGCACCACCATCTCTAGCTTCTGTATAGACCAAGACAATGTTTAATCACTATGGAGCTCCTCTGCTCACCTTCCCGAAATTTGTGGCATATCCATCCTTCCATCCTAGGAGCCCAGAGCCCTTATTTTCTGTAGCACCAATTGTTTTGTATTGAAATACAGGTTTTCTCTGTTGGTTTGTTTGTTTTTGAGGTAGGGTGTCTCTACATAACCCAGGCTATCTTGGACCTCACTATGTTGACCAGTTTGGCCTCAAACTCACAGAGATTCACCTGCCTCTGCCTTTGCCTCACTAGTGTTGGCGCTAAAGGCTTGCACGGCCACACCTGGAAGATTTTCTTCTTTGTTTGAGATGGAGGTCCTGTGCACCTCAGGATGGACTTAAACATACTTTGTGGCTTACAGAAGACCTTGAACTTCTGATCCTTCGGTTGCTACCTCTCGAGTAGAGTTGGCAGTACCATGCCCAGCCCTGGTACTGGAGATCGAATCCAGAGCCTTGTCCATGTTCAGCAAGCCCTCTACTAACTGAGATACACCTCCAGTTTCCTCCTGTAAAAGAGAAATGCTGGGTAGGTATGTGTGCCTGATTGGGTGTGTGCGCCTCCTTTCTGTGTGGTACCCACATAAGCCAGAAGACCTCCCAGAGCTGGAGTTACAGGCAGCATTGAACTGCCTAGTGTGGGTGCTGGGAACCAAAGTCAGATTCTCTGTAACAGCAGAAGGTGCTTAATCGCCAAGCACCTCTCCAGCCCCAGTTTTCCTCATCTTAATTTGTCTAACGATATCTCAATTAATAGACCAGCCAAGAACTTTCAGGAGGGTGGAGATCACTTCTAACTACAGCCACCTCTGGAGCCTGACAGTTGCCCATGGTCCTCTCCAATGCACTTGTCTGCCCCAAAAGGAACTTCCTGGATGTTTTCTAACGAGGAAGAGAAGAAAGAAGAGAGGTGGTTCTTGCTGTGGTCCTTGGTTTTGTAACTGCCTGGTGACCTTTCTGAGCCCTGGATTCTCAGCTTTGTAGAACAGGATAAATCACTGGCTTAAAGTTCACTCAGGTGCAGGAGCTGGCGTGATGCACAGGGACTTGACAGCCCTGCAGCCCCCACCCTTGAATTCTCACCCTCCTTCCTCATCTCTCCTGTCCCCTTGGAGCTAAGCCAGCCTTGAGCCTGATAGAGATTTGGGCTGTGTGGGAGGCCACTAAGGATCTCAGTCTTTGCAGAGAGCAGGCTGACGGTTACAGCTCAATGCCCCAGCTTCCCATGGGCCACAGGAGGCTGTCCTTCACCTGGGTCCAGTCCTCTCATCTCGGCCTGAAAGTGGACTTGGATTGCCCTCCCTAAGTCGACAGAGCTGGGAGGAGCCTTCACTTGGCTCCTCTCCTGCCATCCTTCCTCCCTTGGTGACCTGGTGACCTGGGTAGTCCCAGGCAGGCTGTGGGTGGGAACTGAGACCTGCCAGGACTTGCTCAGGTGCCTGCCCGAGGGCAGGCAGCTCAGACCTGCAGGAGCCATCTAGGACTCAAGAGCGAGACCCGCCCCTGGAAGTCCAGGCTACCCAGCTAGGCCACAGAGAGAACTGGACCAGCCAGTCCAGGAGGAGCTGCCAGGCTAAGTGGCCACAGCACTTTGCTCCAGTGCTTTGGAAGCCTGGGCCCCAGGCTCTCACTGGTTTAGGGCCTGGGATGGGGGTCTGGCCTATAAGGTAGTATGGGCACACTCAGCCCTACCGAGCACACTCTAGGAGAGTAAGGTGGCACTTGGTATATGAGGTGTATTTACCTCAGTGCATGTAAAAGGGAAGGAAAATATCAGCTCAGTAATGTGATCTTGGATTCTTATGTGTCATTCCTGACTACACATGAGTTTAGGCCAGCCTGGGCTACGTGAGACCCTACCTTAAAAAAACAAAAATAAAACCATAAAAGTCATGGTTTTTCTCTGTTGATGATGATGACCTTCAACTAGCAATCCTTGGCCCAGGCCATCCTTCCCCAGCACCCCAAGGAGCTGGGGCTACAGATGGGTACTCATGGTTATTTAGCCCCCTTTCTAAGAATTTGAAGCCAGGGCCTCGTATCTGCTAAACCCCTGTACCAAAGTGTACCCCTCCCCCAGCTAGACCCTCAGCCCTCCTGGGCTGTTTCCAAATTCCAGGTAATAGCATTTCATCCATAAACGTCTTAGGGAAGACATGTAAGTTGTACTAATTCTGCTTTTATTTGGGGGCTTACTGGAAACTGAGCCCAGGGCTTTACACATATTAAATATACTCTTAAATTTTTGTGGGTTTTTTGTTGTGGTTGTTGTTGGTTTTGTTTTTTGGTTTTTTTTGTTTGTTTGTTTGTTTGTTTGTTTTGAAGCAGGGTCTCACTGTAGTCCTGGCTGGTCTGGAACTTGTTATGTAGACCTGCCTGGCCTTTAATTCACAGACATCTGTCTGCCTCCTGAGCCCGGTAATGGAAGTCGTGCACCACCACAAAGCTTTTCATAGGTCATACCTGACATAAAGCTTTCTACTACGGGGCTACACTGAAGCCCTGCATCTGTTTTCCTGTGTGGTTTTCACAGGCATGAGAAAGTAAAGCTGAGGACTGCGGATGGGCAGGCCTTCTTTCTGCATTGCCTTGCCACCCTTGGCCACGGGTGACGGAAGCAGGAAGATCACCTGTTTCTCCCCTCACAGGAAATCCAGGGGGGTGGGGGGGGAGGGAATGGCCTTTGGGGATCTATGGGAAAGATGTGGAACACTGCCTCAGCTCTCCTGGGGAGAGGGGAACGCCAGGCTTGACGTGTTGGGTTGCAATGCCTGGGGTCTCGGCCACCTGGACACCTGTACACTTCTTGCTCCCTTTGCATCTCCATGTGCAGTCTGAAGGCCCGGCCCCGCCCACTCCCCTCCATGCCTCTGGGCTCCGTTCTCCACCAAGTTCCACACACAGTCTTTGAAAGTCTTCCAAGCATCACCTTCTCTCCTGTACATCTGGTACCAAGGCGGAAGTTTCTCTAGAGCCCAGTTCTCTTCTGCTTCCTTAACCCAGTAAATGATTAGATGTGTCTGGCACACAGCCCAGCCCCCGGCTTTCTTCCCAAACCTGCAGCTAGACCATGTGACACCCACTGCCTATCCCCAAACATTTCGCCCAGCCCCACCCAGGAGAGCCAGACAGCTGTACACACCCTCGCCCGCCCGCCTGGCACTGCCATACTTCCGCCCAGCCCTCCTTCAAGACTTAGGAGAACGACAGCTTTACCCTGCTACCTCTGCCCAGAGCCCACCACACAAGGCCTTAGGAAGTTTTAAAGGCCTGGCCTTTGTGATGGCCTTGGCAGGACTGTGTGGTACAGAAAGGTCAGAGAAGGCAAGAGGTGCTGCTTAACCTGTGCATAGCCACCATCCCCTGGGACTTCCTTGTCAGCCCCATGGGAATAGAGAAGGAACCTGTAGGGACCAGTGTCCCTGGGCCAGCTCCTGCTTGATTTGGCAGTGATGAAGGGTGCAGACTTGACTACTGCCTAATACAAGGTTCCAGCTCTGTCACCTGCCAGAGGACCACCATTGAGGGGAAACCCTATTCCATCCCCTTCAGCCACTAGCCACTGGAGAAGTGTGGCTTGAGGCTGAAGGCCAAGGTGAACCCTGCAGGTGCTAACAGCTGGACAATGGCAACTGCCTCCTTGCATCTGGGCAGCAGACCCTTTCTTGAAGGTGCACATCCTCCTGTCCCACCAATATGCACCACATGCGAGTCACTCTATGCCTGGCAGACACAAGACCTAGAGTGGAAGTGGCCTAGCGGTGGGGAAAGGCCTTCTCAACTTCAGCTTTTTGTATGCATGTAAGAGTATATGGTGCTTGTGTGTGTGTGTGTGTGTGGCTCTCGTGCACATGTATAGAGGCTGGTGGCTGTCGGGTGTCCTGCTCTGTCACACCCCACCTTATTCCTCTGAGCACAAACTGTTTTTGCCAAGGACCCAAGTTCAAATCCAACCCTTGCATGGGGTGGTTCACAACTGCTTATAATTCCAAGGCCTCCAGGAACACCTGAACTCACAAGTGTATGGGTCCAGTAATAAAAATGCTCTTTTAAAAAATATTTGGGGCTGGAGAGATGGCTCAGCTGTTAAGAGCACTGATTTTCCAGAGGTCTTGAGTTCAATTCCCAGCAACCACATGGTGGCTTATAACCATCTGTAATGGGATCTGATACCCTTTTCTGAAGGCAGCTATAGTGTACTCCTGTACATAAAATAAAATAAATAATTCTAAAAATATTTGGTTGTTTTTGTTTTTTCTTTTCTTTTCTTCTCTTTCTTTCTTTTTGAGACAGGGTTTCTCTGTGTAGCCCTGGCTGTCCTGGAACTCACTCTGTAGACCAGGCTGGCCTTGAACTCAGAAATCCGCCTGTCTCTGCTTCCCAAGTGCTTGGATTAAAAGCGTGTACCACCACTGCCCGTCTTCGTTTTGTTTTTAAGACTGGGTTTTTCTGTGTAGTCCGAGTTGTACTGGAACTCCTACTGTAAGCCAGGGAGTCCTTAAACTCAGAGATACATCTCTCTTGTCTCTGCCTCAAAGATAGGACTGGGGAAATGGCTCATCAGGTAAGAGATGCTGCAGAAACGTGAGGACCTCAGCTCAAGTTCCCAGAACCCATGGGAAAAACTGGGCATGGTCATATGGGCCTGAGAGCCCAGCACTGTGGTTGGCAGCAGAACCAGGAGGATCAGCCGGGATAGCTGCCCTCTGAGCACCTGTCCACATCAGCAAATTTCCTCACAGGCACACACACACACATATACAACGTGTAAGATACTTCTTAAATAAAGTTTTTAAGTGTCAAAGGTGTGTGTCCTTCAGGAGGAAACATTCAGCCCTGATTTATTATGTAAAAAAACAGGCACATCCATTTCAGTATGCAAACTTCGCTTTTGTCTTTAATAAATGGCAAGATACTATGGAGGCAGGGGTAGGCAGTCTACAGAACATGTCCCAGGACAGCCAGAGCTACACAGAGAAACCCTGTCATAAAAAAACCAAACAGTGGAAAAAACAAAACCAAAAAAATTTAACTAAATGAATAATGGCTATATGTGTGTATATCAAAGAACTGTCTTAAAATTAGTGAATGTCTTTGTTTTGAATATCTACTGTATAGCCTAGAATCTTGTAAAAGTGTCTTAAGGTGAAAAATGTCACCACTCAGGATGAGAAGCCCTGCCTTGAGGCTTCTCGGAGATGGGGCGTAGCCCAGTGGCAGCCTGCTTCCCAGCATGCACTCAGCCTGATGGGTGGGAAGGAGTTCCCTGCCCAGATGCTGGGTGTTGGTGAGGCACTAGCCTTGGCTTCCTGGGACCTGCATTTACATTCCTCCCAGGTCCTTATCCTGGAGGTGGTCTTCATCTCCCAGGGACTTTGGTTTTATTAGTGAAAGGAGGGAGGTAACTGTAGAACGGGAAGACTGGACTTTTCTCCATCCACCAGAAAGCAAACTGCTGGCACTGCTTCAGCAGGGACCACTGAACACGAGCTGACAACACATTAATCAGTTCCCCATCTCATGTCACATGTAGCCCAGGCTGGCTTTAAACTCCCTACGTATGGGAGAATGACTTTGAACTTCTTATCCCCCTGAGATTACAGGTGCTCACTACCATGCCCCTTTTACAATGTGTTGGGGAGGGAGCATAGAACTTCTTACATACGCAGGGCTACAGTCACACATGGCACACGCAGTAACACCAGAGAGTTTATGCTACAAAGACATAGTAAATATCAGATATTATATAGACCAGTTAGCCAATCATTACACATTGTATTCATGCAGTCACATGTCACACTATGCCCACTGGATGAGAGACAACTATTATGGATGGTTTTTGTTTGTTTGAAAAAGGGTCGCCCGGCGGTGGTGGCGCACGCCTTTAATCCCAGCACTTGGGAGGCAGAGGCAGGCAGATTTATGAGTTCAAGACCAGCCTGATCTACAGAGTGAGTTCCAGGTTAGCCAGGGCTACACAGAGAAATCCTGTCTCGAAAAAACAAAACAAACAAAAAAAACAAAAAAAAAAAAAAAACAAAAAAAAAAAAAAAGAAAGAAAAAGGGTCTTACTATGAAGCCCTGGCTAGCTATGTTATCTAGACCATATTGGCCTCAAACTTAGAGGTCTGCCTTCTGAGTACTGTGTTCGAAGGTCAGCACGAGCTGACATTGTAAATGCTTTTTAAAAAATTTGTCAGCCAGGAGTGGTGACACATGCCTTTAATCCCAGCACCTGGGAAGTGGATGCAGGTGGATCTCTGTGAGTTCTAGGTCAATCTAGTCTACAAAGTGAGTTCCAAGACAGCCAGAGCTGCACAGTGAGACCCTGTGTCACTATTTGTTAATATTTGTTAATAAATAAACAAACAACTAAAACCTAAAAAGTCATCACATGTATTTGTGTGTCTGTCTGTCTGTCTGCCCACCATGACCTGCACATGGAGATCAGAGGATACCTGGCAGTGGACCTCCCCTTACATGGAGGTCCTGGGGATCATCAGCCTTTACCTCTTGAGCTTTTTTGCTAGCCTTGAATTTAAAAAATAAATTAATTTAGACCTGGACAAGGCAGCGCGTGCCTGAGATCCCTGTACTAGGGAAACAGAACAAAAGGAACACTTAGACGTTCAGAGACCAGCTGTCGTAGACATTATATTGGTATTGCCACATGATGCTTGTACTTACTGAGAGCAGACTTTGGGAGCAAGGAGACTTCTCACCCATCTCAGACTCAAGCATTTTATTTCTAGTCTCCTGCAGAGCTCACTGTTCTGGAACAGACTAACCCTTTGACCCTGTAACAGGGCAAGAGGAAAAAAACCAAACAGCTACTTTTATTAAAAACATGGGTGGGTGGGTGCATGCACGTGCGCATGCGTGTTCAAGTGACCATGGAGGCCAAAAGAGAACATTGGATCTCCTGGTGCTAGGATTAAGGCTACCCAGTTTGGGTGCTAGGAACCGAATCTTGGTCCTCTGCAAGAATGGCAAGTCCTCTTCAGCTCAGAGCCATTTCCTTCCAGACCCCTCAGGTTTTATGTGGCTCATTAAGCATCAGTCTCCTTGGCTTGAACAACAAAGGTTTGTTTCTTCCTTTGTGGGACAGCTGGCGGCACACCAGGCTCCTGGTGGAGAGAGAACAATGGCAAAATCCTTTGACAGTTCTGGAAGCTTCTGGCGGCAGACATCACTTAACCTCATATATCATTAGCCAAAGCCTGCTTCAGGCAGGGTGGGGTCCGGCTTTGCAGATCTAAGCTGTGTGCATGGTCATTGCTAGCAAGTAACTGTCAACAATAATTCAGTCCGTGCCACCGCGTCTCCTTGGAAGAACCCTGTGCCATGTGTGGGGCCCACAGGAACAAACCAACCACAACAGGTTTTCTCAGGCCAGTGTCTGGTAAGATATTCAAGGTGGGTTGTTTATCCCGATGCTGTAAAGCTGAAAGGGCCAAGAAGGAAGCTGAGATTAGTAATTACAGTGGGTGGCTACCACCCCTAGGCTTGGGAGGATGAAAGGGTTCAGGAAGTAGGGCTGATAGGATAGGGGAGTTGGAGGAGAACCCCAGCTAGAGATGGTCGGTAGGAGGGCCCGACCAGCTTGGGCTTTTCCTCATAGGGAAAGCTACAGTTGCTTCTGTGTTGACAGAAGCCAAGGGTGGGAAGTAAAGGCTGTTGGAAGTAGGGATAAGGGCAGCCTTTCTCCTGCCTTCAGCTCTCCCTACAGTGCCTCCCCTGTACAAACCGAAAGTCGGCTCACAAGGATTCAAGTTTGGGAATCTTGCCATACAGTGTGCACCCCAGCCTCACTGAGTAGATTCTAGAAGGTCTGGGATGTGAGGAACCAGAGGCAGATACCAACATTGCAGCATTATTAATGAGTTGCTTGCCACTGGCTTGAAGAACTCATTATTAATGAGTTTTCTTCAAGCTTTTGATTTGTTTTCCGATTTATTTTTTTTAATGTATGTGTGTACGTATGTATGTGTGTGGTATGTGTCCATGTATAGTTTGTGTGTGTATGTTCTGTATGTGTGTGTATATGTGTGTGTGTGGTGTGTGTATATGGGTGGTGTGTGAGTACATGGTGTATAGAGACCAGGAGCCAGGAGACTTTGTGCAGAGTCAGTTATTTTTTTGTTTAGTTTTGATTTTTCTGTGATAGGGTTTCTCAGTGTATCCCTGGCTGTCCTGGAACTAGTTCTGTAGACCAGTGGCCTTGAACTCACATAGGTCTACCTACCTCTGTCTCCAGAGTGCAGGGATGAAAGGTGTGCACCTTTAATATTCTTTTTTTTTTTTTTTTTTTTTTTTTTTTTTTTGGTTTTTCGAGACAGGGTTTCTCTGTGTAGTCCTGGCTGTCCTGGAACTCACTCTGTAGACCAGGCTGGCCTCGAACTCAGAAATCCGCCTGCCTCTGCCTCCCAAGTGCTGGGATTAAAGGCGTGCGCCACCACGCCCGGCCCCCACCTTTAATATTCTTGCCTTTATATGGGTTCCAGGGACTAAACTCAGGTCTTTATTCAGCCATCTTACTTCTTGATGGCTTTTCTTTCATAGTTTCTTTGACACAGGTCTCATGTGGCCTTAGCTAGTCTTGAACTTTTTTTTTTTTTTTTTTAAGATTTATTTATTTTTATGTACATTGGTGCTCTGTCTGCCTGCATGTCCTGCTGTGTGAGGATGTCAGATTATCAGATTCACTGGAGCTGGAGTTCCAGACAGTTGTGAGCTGCCATGTAGGTGCTGGGAATCAAACCCCAGTTCTCTGAAAGAACAGCTGGTGCTCTTAACCACTGAGCCATCTCTCCAGCCCCCAGTCTTGAACTTTTTTTTTTTTTTTTTTTTTTTTTTTTGGTTTTTCGTGACAGGTTTCTCTGTGTAGTCCTGGCTGTCCTGGAACTCACTCTGTAGACCAGGCTGGCCTCGAAATCCGCCTGCCTCTGCCTCTCAAGTGCTGGGATTAAAGGCGTGCGCCACCACCACCCGGCTCAGTCTTGAACTCTTGATCATCCTGTTTTCATCCCCCAAGTGCTGGGATCATAGCTACTGCCATGTCTGGCCTGAGTTAAAAAAAGATTTATTTATTTTATGTTAATGAGTGTTCTATCTACATGTACACCTGCCAGAATCAGATGCCAGTACAGACTGGTTGGGAGCCTCCATGTGGTTGCTGGGAATTGAACTCAGGACCTCTGGAAGAGCAGACAGTGCTCTTAACCACTAAGCCATCCGTCTTTCCAGCTCCTGTGCTTTACTTTTCTCTTATTCATCTTGTGTGGTGGTGATGGCACATGCATGTGGTTATACAACTGCCACAGTGTGTGTGTGGCCAGAGGACAAGCTGCAGGAGTTGGTGTCTGGCATCCATGTTGTGGGGTGCCAGGGGCACCAGGCCATCTCGCAGGCTCACCTTTAGTTTTCTACATAGTTTCCACAATGCTGGATTTTTGTGTTTATTCTGCTGATAATAGAGTTGAGTTCTCAAAGCTATAGGCTTTATGGTACACACACACACTCACACATACATACATACACACACACCATATCTATATATACCTCCTTCCTTCATGGAAAATTATTATTATTATTATTATTATTATTATTATTATTTTCACTTTCATTTATTTATTTTTTATTTTATTTATTTTTTTATAAAGAGTCTCACTATTTAGCCCAGGCTGACCTGGAACTCACTCTGTAGACCAGGCTGGCCTAAAACTCAGAGATCTCCCTGCTTCTGCCTCCCAAGTGCTGGGATTAAAGGTGTCATCCCTAGCTATTTTTGATTTGTGAGATGGGACCTCACTCTTACACCAGACTGGCCTAGAAATTAGTAGCTAGGCCAGACTGCCTTGAATTCTTGTTGGTGGTTCTGTCTGAGCCCTCAAGTGCTGCGTCTAGAGCATGTGTTACCATGCCTGGCATTCTGCATTTGTCTGTGTCTCCAGACTTGTTTCAGCAGAGTTCCCGTTATGTGCCCACATAATTAGCTTTTAAAAAGGATTTGTCTTTAATTATGCTCCTATGCCTGTGTCTGTGTGAGAGTTCATGCATTTGTGTCTGCAGGTGTTGGAAGAGTCTGGAGGAGGACATTGGATCCCTTGGCGCTGGAGTTAATGGTTGTGAGTTGTCTAGTCTGGGTGCTGAGAAACGAGCCCTGGACCTTTGCAAGAGCAGCACATGCTGGTAACTGCGGAGCCATCATCCCTCCAGCCACACAGCTTGTTGTGGGAAATATTTTAAAACTGACACCATCCTGCGCTATACCCAGTTACTCACTGCCCCCCCCCCCACCTCTGCCTCTAGGCTAGCCCCAGCAGTGACCAGTGACAGGCTGATCAAAGCTCTCTCTCTGGGGGTTCTGCTCACATTTCCAGCCATTTGCCCCCTGTGGTCAGCGGTCCCAAACCTGGTAAAATCAAAACTCTCGAGGCTTGTGATTTCTAAGTCAGATTTATATCAGTAAATTCTCTCCCCACAAAATGCCCACACAATTTACTCAGAGTTAATTAATATTGATATAAACTGCCCACCTAGATAAGACAAATTGTCCTGTGATTATCTATCCCTTATAAGATACTCATAGCTACCTGTGGCTATTTAAAGTCACACAGATCTGGCTCTTCTTCCTCTTCCTCCATCTCCCTTCTTTCCTCCTTCTGTCCCTCTGTCCCGCAAACTCTTAGCTCCGCCTCCCTTTTTCCTGTCCAATCATAGGCTTCTTGTATTAATATTTAAATTAATTGGGGAGAAAATAATGCTACAACAACTGGCTTTTTATGTAAGTGCTAGGTATCCAAACTCAGATCCTTATACTTCATAGTGGGTTTTTTATCAGTTGTCACCTTAGCCTGTGAGCTGGTTGTGGCGATACAAGCCTGTATCCCCATCACTCAAGGAAAAGGAAGCAGAAAAATTCAGACATCTTGGACATCATGGGCTGTCTTAATTAGAGTTTTATTGCTGTGAAGACACACCATGACCACGGAGACTCTTTAAAAAAAAAAAAAAAAGATTTATTTATTTTATGCATACAAGTACACTGCTGCTGTCTTCAGACACACCAGAAGAGGGCATCAGATCTCATTATAGATGGTTGTGAGCCATCATGTGGTTGCTGGGAATTGAACTCAGGACCTCGGGAAGGGCAATCAGTGTTCTTAACTGCTGAGCCATCTCTCCCGCCCCACGGAGACTCTTGTAAAGGAAAACATTTAATGGGAGCTGGCTTATGGTTTCAGAGGTTCAGTCTATTATCATCATAGCTGCAAGCATGGCAGCATGCAGGCAGACATGGTGCTGGAGGAGCTGAGAGTTCTACATTTTGACTAGCAGGCAGTCAGGAGGAGACTGTCTGCCTCACTGAGTGTAACTTGAGCTTATATAGCCTCAAAGCCCGCCTCTACAATGACACACTGCCTCCAACAAGACCACACCCACTCCAACAAGGCCACACCCACTCCAACAAGGCCACACCCACTCCAACAAGGCCAAACATCCTAATAGTGCCACTTTCTATGGGCCAAGCATACAAACATGAGTTTATAGGGACCAGTCCTATTCAAACCACCACAAGTGTTGTGCGAAATTATTTGTAGATATAATTTGAAATGTGGTAAAAGGTAATGTTATTTACTTTTATCCCCTTCTGTTTTATTCTGGTAACTGAACCCAGGACCTTGTGCATGCTAGGCAAGCTGTGACTCTAAGTTGTATCCTCAGTTCTCTCTTTTAAAAAGAATTAGATTTATTCTATGTGTATGTTTTTTCTGCACGTTTCTGTATCAGGGCATACCTGGTGCCTCAAAGGCCAGAAGAGGGTGTCAGCTCGCCTAGAACTGGAGTTATAGACCATTGTGAACCATAGTATGGGTGCTGGGAACCAAACCTGGGCCCTCTGTAAGAGCAACAGTGCTCTTAACCATTGAGCCATCTCTCTGCTATGTCTTTGGTAAAAATTAAGTGTGTGTGTGTGTGTGTGTGTGTGTGCGTGCATATATATGTATATTTATGTATATGTGTGCATGTGTATGTGTGCATGTGTATGTGTACATGTGTATGTATGTGTGTGTGTGCATGTGTGTGTGAATATGTGTGTATGTATGTGTATGTGCATGCACACACATGTGCACAGATGTGTATGCCCGTGAAGAAGGCAGAGGTGAATATTGGTGACTTCCTCAGTTGGCCTTCACCTTGTTTTTTGAGGCAGGGTCTCTCAGTAATGCCGGAGCTGACCAGTTGTCTATAGAGGTTTAGCCTGCTCCTTGCTGTGCTTGGCTTCTTTTTTCTTTCCCCTTTTAGTGGAGCAAGTGCACATTTATAGAACAAAAGTGAGAAAGAACATTGCAGAGCGGGAGGCCCTCCCAGGGAAGAATGGCTATGCTTGGCTGTGGCTTCTGTTTTTATTTGTTTTACACACAAATTCGTTATTTATTAATTAAATTAATTAAAAAATATTGTTCCAGCTAAGCCATCCTCCCAGCTCCTATTTTTTGTTTTGTAGTGTTTTTGTTTGTTTGTTTGTTTTATATGAGTGTTCTGTCTCCGGAAGAGGGAATCAGATCCCATCACAGATGGTTGTGAGCCACCATATGGGTGCTGGGAATTGAACTCAGGACCTCTGAAAAAGCAGTAAGTGCTCTTAACCACTGAGCCATCTTTGTTTGTTTTTAAGTTAAGGCATTGCTATGCAGCCCTGCTTGCCCTGGAACTTGCTATGGAGGCCGGGCTAGCTTCAGACTTATGTCATGTTTCTGCTCCTGACTCCTGGGTACTGGAATTACAGTTCTGACCACCACGTATGGCTAGTCCTTTTTTAGAACTTTTCTTTTTGAGTCAGGCTCTTACCCAGGCTGGCCTTGAACTTATGCTGTAGTCCAAGCAAGCCTTGAGGTTTTTACCCCACTGCCTCTGCTCATGTTAAAAGTCTTCTCCACTAGGCATGACTCCAAAGAAAATGTTGTGTTGCTTTCTCCAGGCTCCCGAGGGCTTAACTGATCATTTTAATTTATACTCAGGGCTTGCTGCTTGCCAGGACACCTGGATGACTCAAGGCCTTCACTGGCACCAGAGAAGGAGAAGGCTGTTATTCAGTTCCCTTACACTCCTGCACTGTAGGCTTTGGGTCTGCTCCAGGCCAGTTGGTGGGGGTGTGGGTGTGTGGGGTAGTTTATCCCAGTTTTGTCTCCAGCCAAGCAAAACCAACAGAAGTGAGCTTGGCTTCTTCATCGTGTTATTTCTTCTTCAGTTGGCAAAAGCCTCCAGGGCACCTGTAGCCTCAGGAACCTGCATCACATCTTTGGAATCTCTCTCTCTCTCTCTCTCTCTCTCTCTCTCTCTCTCTCTCTCTCTCTCTCTCCCTTACTCCTTCCCTCCCCCTCACTCTCACCTCCCCCCAACTCTGGCTAGCCTCAAATTTGATATGTTTCTGAGAATAACTTTAAACATCTGAATCTCCTGCTTCTGGCTCCCAGGCCCTGAAATTACAAAGTTGTGTCTCCATGCCCAGTTTCCTATAGTGCTGGGAACGGAACCAGAGCTTCCTGCACATCAGGAAAATCCTCTACCACTGTACCACTGTGTTATAACCTCAGCCTTCCCTTGTCCCTTCCCTCATTGCCTTCTCTCAAGTCTTCTCTTTGGCAGGATTTTTGGTTTGTAGCCCAGCCTTGTAATGGACCTGCCTTAGCGTCTCAAGCACGTCATATACCACCATCCCATGTGGCTTGGAATTAAAAAAGAAAACAAACTCTAACACTGTTACTCTCAGGAAGCACAGTTATTCGGAAGCAGCTGGCAAGCAGTAGCTGTGTACCCCAGAGACCTGCTGCTTCTCTTCCCAGGAGTTAAAGTCAGCCCGTATGGGTGTAAACCTGGAAGGTACTATTTCATTGGTGATCACGTGAGATGGAGATTGTAAACACATTATCTATGAAAACAAGAAGACAACAACAACAACCCTTGCTATCAAGTGTTACAAATGAACACCTTAGGATTAGGAAGCCTCATGGGATGACAGCATTGGCTGTTCTTTCAGAGGGTTCAGTTCCCAGCACTGAAGTGGCAGCTGGAAACCACCTGTAACCCCAATCCTGGTGGACCCTTTTGGTTTCAGGCTCCAGACAAGGGGCTGAGGTGCATATTTCACATATATCAAAGCAGACCTGGCCTCCAAGTTCTCCCAGCATCCCTCAATCCCTACCTGGCATACCCTGCCCCCAACCCAGGGGCTGGACTGCCCTTCCCCCAGAGGCTTCTGCCTATATAATCCAGACATTTATGTCTCCCCTCTCTCTCCTTCTCTCTCTGCCTGTGTACCCTTTTCTCTTTTTCTCTTCCCCCTCTGTCACCTCATGGTGACTTCCCTAGCCTTGGTCCCTGGGGCCAGTGAATTCACCTGAGAACAGCTTCCCAATAAACCTGCATTTAATATTATTTAATATAGTTTGATTGGCTCATTTCATTGACCCAGAAACAATTTATCAGATCCAACACCTTCTTCTGACCTCAGTGGATCCTGCCTGTTTATGGTGCACAGAAACTCAAGTAAGCATACACACATACACAACAAGATAAAAAAATATATAATAAAAATTTAAAATAAATAAGAGCCAGGAACGGTGGCACACCCCTTTAATCCCAGCACTCAGGAGACAGAGGCAGGTGGATCTCTGAGAGTTTGAGACCAGTCAGGTCTACAAAGTGAGTTCCAGGATGTTTTAGGTCTCAAACATGAGACAAAAGGCTGAGGTGCCTATTTAACACATCAAAGCAGACCTGGTCCCCAGCTTCTCCCAGCATCCCTCAGTCCCTGTTATATACCCTGTTACAGGGTATGACTGGCATGCCCCACCCTATGCGCTGAATTCTCTACTCCAGGAGCTGGGCTGCCCTGCCCCTAGAGGCTCTGCTTGTATAATCCAGCCACTTTGGTTACCCACCCTCCCTTGTGAAACCTTTTTACCCTCTTGGATGCTGGACTTGGTTCCCCTTCTCACCTCTCCCTTCACCTCTCTCCTCTCCTCACATGGCTTAGGGTCATGTCCACTCCCGACTCCCCAGATGTCTGCCTTTGGCTATGCTGTCCCTTTTATCTACAATAAACCCTCTCCTCCACCATACCTAGGAGCAGTCATGGCCTTTCCTTTTTTACTTCTTGTTTTCATTCACAGGACAGCCAGGAGCTGTTACACAGAAAAACTCAGTCTCAAAAAAAATCAATACATACACGTACATACATACATAAACACACACACACACACATACATACATACATAAACACACATACATACATACATACATAAACACACATACAAACAACAACAAAATCCCACCTGGGTGTAGTAGTATATACCTATAATCTTGGCACGTAGGAGGGGAAGGCAGAAGGATCAGGAATTAAGAGCCAGCCTGGGCTACATGAGATCATGTCTCAAAGATAAAAAGAACTGGACAGCAACAAGTTGTACATTTTTCCTTTTTATTATTGTTTTAAATTTTTATTTTACTTTTAATTATTTGTCTGTGTGTGGGTGTGTGAGTTCAGGTGCCTGCTAAGGCTGCAAGAGGATCCAGATCCTCTGAAGCTGGGATAACAGATGGTTATGAGCTGTCAGATGTGGATGCTCGGAATTGAAATCAAGTAGCTCAAGTCCCATAGTCCTGTTGTCTGTGGCACATGTGGCCTCTCTCTTGGGCCAGGTCCATGTGGTCCCTGCAGTTCACCTCTGCAGATGTAACTGGCATCTTCAACACCCTGGGGTCTCCATTGCAGCTTAGCTCACTTTCAGTCCATGTGCGGTGCACTCAGAAGCTCCATGGGGGGAAACCGGTCCTGATGCCTATTGCCTAGTCTCAGTCGCTTTCTGAGTTCTCTTGATAAGTCTCTAGGATCTCTTAACTCATCCCTGGAACTCTGTGTGTGTATACACACACATTTATATACATATATACGAGTGATACACACACACACACAGAGTTATATATGTTTAGACTAGACTTGAACTCACAGAGATACATTTGCCTCTGCTTCCCCAGTGTTGAGATTAAATTTGGGCACTACTGTAACCAGTGTACCTCCTTACTGTTTTGCATTATGCATTTCTACAGAACAAGAACCATGTAGATAACATCGTGTTCTGCTGTCAGCTCAATGTGTAGCCTGGTCCCTTGGACCTCAGAGTACCTGCCTTGCTGGACTTGGGAAACACTTCTCAGAGTGGCCCTGCTTGGGCAGGATGGCCTGGAGGCTCTCATTGTTAAAGCTCTCTTTTCAAATGACTCTTCACTGTTATATTCTGGAGCTGTCTATGGGTGGGGTCTTGCCCTCAAGGCACCTTCTCAACTATTGGCCCAACGCAAATTGGAGGCTTCTCCTTACTTGTGCTACTTTCTTTAATAACTACAGAACCCGTCTTGTCTACCCTGTCTACAGCTTTAACACCCACCTTTCCTCATCAAATTACATTCTCATATCTTTCTGCTCTTCTCTGATTCCTCACTATAAACTTTACTAAACACAGAGATCAATAACCATATCACAGCCTGAATGTTATCTTAAAATTTCCTCTGCCAAATCAATACTCTGTGTGTGTGCTTGCACGCACGTGTGCATGATGTATGTGTATGCTGTGTATGATGTGTGTGTAGATGCCTTCCTGTGCATGTGAGAAGGCCAGAGAAGTGTCAGGTATCCTTCTCTACCTCTTTCAGCCTTATTCTTTTGAGGTAGGGTCTCTCCAGCAATGGGGGAAGCTCATCATTTTTCGCTAGGCTGGCAGTCAATGAGGCCCAAGGATCCTCCTCTCTCCCTGCTAAGTGCTGGGGTTTTAGGCATGTACGAGATTGTCTCCCCACCCCCTCCTAGCTTGACAGGTAAGTACTGGGATCCGAACCCCAGGCCTCACACTTGAGCCGCAAGCACTCTTAGAACCTCTCCATCCCCATAGTCTATTACATTTTTCTTTTTCATTTATTTATTTATAGACAAGATTTCTCTGGGTAGAGCTGGCTGACCAAGAACTGGTTCTGTAGACCAGGCTGGCCTCAAATTCACAGAGATCTGCCTGCTTCTGACTTCCAAGTGCTGGGATTAAAGGTATGCGCCACCACTGCCCAAGCAGTCCACTACTTTTGAAATTAGCCTCATTCAAGTTTTTAGGAGACAGAACACAACCAGTCTTTGCCAGAATGTAACATAAATGGCCTCTAGCCTAGTTCTTGGTAGAATCCTTGTTACTCTCTGAAACCTCTTCAGTGTTACCAATTCTGTATTGGTTACTTTTCTTTTCTTTATTTTCCTTTCCTCTTCCTCCTCTGCCTCCTCCTCCTCTTTTGTTTTGTTTTTTTTTTTTTTCGAGACAAGGTTTCTCTGTAGAGCCCTGACTGTCCTAGAACTTGCTCTATAGACCAGGCTGGACATCTGCCTGCCTCTACCTCCCTCTTCTGGGATTAATTAACCCTCTGCTGTGATTGAAGGTGTACACCATCACCACTCACTGTTGTTACTTTTCTCATCTCATTGTCGTGACAAGATATCTAATAAGAACAACTTAGAGAAAGAATGTATTGGGGCTCATGGTTTGAGAGATTACAGTCCATTGTAGAGAAAGCCTGGTGTTTGGGATGGTGAAACATATGTCTGGGACTCGTCACATAGCAGGTATCTGGGCTAGGAAGTAGCAGGATTAGGGATCAGGTAGAGTTGGTCTATAAAGCCTTAAAGCCTTTTCTCTTGCACTTCCTCCAACCTGGCCCTACTTCCTAAGGGCTCCCAAAACTGAGCCCGCAAAACAGTGCCTCAAGCTGGGCATCAAATGTTCAGGCATCAGTCTGTGGGGGAATAGTTCCTATGTGTCATGGTTTGAATATGCTTGGCCCAGTGAGTGGTGCTATTAAAAGGTGTGGCCTTATTGGAGTAGGTGTGTCAGTGTGGGCGTGGGCTTAAGACCCTCATCCTAGCTTCCTGGAAATCAGTCTTCCACTAGCAGCCTTCAGATGAAGATGTAGAACTCTGAGTTCCTCTTGTACCATGCCTGCCTGGATGCTGCTATGTTCCTACCTTGATGATAATGGACTGAACCTCTGAGCCTGTAAGCCAGCCCTGATTAAATGTTGCCTTTTATAAGACTTGCCTTGGTCATGGTGTCTGTTCACAACAGTAAAACCCTAACCAAGACACTATGCAAACCACAAATAAAGAAAGAAAGAAAACAAAACTGGTAGCTCCCCTCCCCCACCATAGGTTCATATGTTTAACTACTCTTTCCTCAATTGGTGGAACTGTTTGGGAAGGATTAGAAGGTGTGGCCCTGTTGGAGGCAGTTGGGAACAAAGCTTAGACATTTCAAAAGATTGATGCCATTCCCATTGTGCCTCCCTCTCTCTGCCTCCTGCTTGTGGATGGAGATGTGAACTCTCCGTTTTTGCTTCAACCACCTGTCACCATGCCTTTGCTCTGCCACTGTAGATAGACTCTAACCTGCTGGAACTGAAAGCCCAATTAACACTTTGTTTCATAAGATGCCTTGGTCATGCCCGGCGGTGGTGGCGCAGGCCTTTAATCCCAGCACTTGGGAGGCAGAGGCAGGTGGATTTCTGATTTTGAGGCCAGCCTGGTCTACAGAGTGAGTTCCAGGACAGCCAGGGCTACACAGAGAAACCCTGTCTCGAAAAACCAAAAAAAAAAAAAAAAAAAAAAAAAGCCTTGGTCATGTTGTCTTACCACAGCAATAGAAAAGTAACTAAGATACCTGACAACTTTACCCATGCCCCATGTCTCCTCCTTTTGCCTCACTCTTGTCTCTGGTCCATTTGAACTACTGCAACACATTCATTCCCAAGTGTCTGGCCACTCCCAGGTTGGCCCATCCCGGGCAGCTTTCCTCACTGGCCACCAGCCATCATTTGCTCAGTGCACAGCTCTGAGCTGACCACTTAAAAACCTACTTATGGGTCAGACTGGGTTTTCATTTGTTTGTTTGTTTGTTTCTTGAGACAGAGTCTCTCTCTGTAGCCTTGGCTGTCCTGGAACTCACTATGAAGACGAAGCTGACTTTGAACTCACAGACATCCTCCTGTCTTTGCCTGGGAAGGTATGTGTTTTGAACTGGTTGGACCCAGAGTCCCCAGATAGAGACATTCCAGACCTTTCTCACTCAGGTGATGGCTCCTCTCCATCACTTTCTCTCACTATGTACTTTTCTCATCCTCTCCTAGTTCAGGGAGTATTGTATGACTCCTCCTCCGCACGTCCCCTGGGTCTGGCCTCCCTGTCTCAGCACTGGCTGGCCTTTCTGTTCTCTCCATGAATCAGTCAGTTTTCTGTTTCTCTGACAGAATACCTGAGAGAATCAAGTTATAAGAAAGAAAAGTTGGCCGGGCAGTGGTGGAGCATGCCTTTAATCCCAGCATTTGGGAGGCAGAGGCAGGTGGATTTCTGAGTTCGAGGCCAGCCTGGTCTACAGAGTGAGTCCAGGACAGTCAGGACTACACAGAGAAACACTGTCTCGAAACAAAACAAAACAGAAAGAAAGAAAGGAAGGAAGGAAGAAAGAAAGAAAGAAAAAAGAAAAGTTTATTTGGGCTCATGGTTGCACAGACTTTGGTCTGAGATTGTGTGGCTCTGTGGCTTTGGGTCTGTTGTGACATGGAACATAAAGGTGGGGAGTTATAAGAAAACAAAAATGTTCATCTCCTGGAAACAGGGTAGGAGCAGGTCTGAGGAAGCAATGAGACAAAAATGGTGCACCCATCTCCCCCGTGGTACTGGGTCCTGTTAAAATTGGGCTGCTGAGATGTCTCCCTGGGTTAAGGTGCTTGTTGCCAAGTCTGACAAACAAGTTCAATCCCCTGGAACCCACAGGATAGGATTGGCTCTTGCAAGTTCTCCTCTGACCTCTCACACTCACCATGACATGAAGACCCGGATTTAAATCCCTGCACCCACGTAGCAGCTCACAGCCATCTGTAACTCCAGTGTCCTGGAATCCTCGATTTCTCCAAGGGCACTGCACACAGGTGGTCCACAGACATACATTCAGTCAAAAGCCCTCATACAAATAAGTCAAAACCTCCATAAAATTCTTTTAAACTACTACTGCAAATAATAACGGTGAAGTAAATCAAAGGGAAGAAAGCAAACAAGGAAAGAAAGAAGGACAACACCACATCAGGCAGGTGTGGGGCACACATCTGTCATCCCAGGACAGGATGCGGTGGGAGAATGTCAAGTTCCAAGATCACCCAGAAAACAAACAAAACTTGCTGGGTGGCTAAGTGCTTGCCTGACATGTAAGAGGCCCAATTCAATAGAGAAATCAACACAGAAATATGGAAAAATGTGAAGCCCCCTGAGGTGAGTTCAGGGCCTCTTCCTTCCTTTCCCATCTTGACAGTTCTTTGGCAGCAGCTGCCTCCAGGGGCCACCTGGCTCCAGGCTCTGTGCCTGTCCCTCTCTCCCTTGCACAGAAGGCTTAGCTCCAAGAATCACAGAAGCATGGGTTCCTAGAGGTCATTTGATCCATTTCTTTTTCCTCTACAGGAAAGGGCTGTTACACTTCTGGTCCCAGGACCAGGGTCGAGTCTGGCCTTGAATCCCCACTCCAGCCAGGAAGCCGAGACCTTTCCATTAGAACTCATAACAACCCTGTTTTGGAGATTCTTCTTCAAGGCAGCGCAGAGGCCATATTGTTATCTTAGCCTATTCTTTTATCAGTTACCATTGGTACCCCACACTCCACTCCCATTCTCCCCTCTAATACTCCCCATTTTGAGATATGGTCTCGTGTATACCAGGCTGTCTTTATATTCTCTGTGTAGCTGAGGATGGCCCTTTGGACCCTCCAGTCTTTGTTTCTCAAGTGCTAGGATTACACACAGGCTAGTGTCACCACACCTAGTCTGTTGGATTGACCTGGATGAAGGTTAGGCAAGCTCTCTACCAACTGAGCTGCATTCCCCAGCCCCGTAGTTAACTTCTTACTAGTCTAACTTATAACTTAAAGTATCCTAGCTATACATGAACAGGAGAAAAACAAGTCTATGTGGCACTTACTACTATTAAATACTATCTGTGGTTTCAGGAACCTGCTGGGGAAGCCAAATATGGTTATGACTGAAATCCCCAAATCTGAGAGGTTGAAACGGTTATAAAAGAACTCTTTAGAAGGCAAAAGCATGATGGTTTGTTGAGTAACAGTGGCTGCTGCTAATCTGACTACCTGAGCTTAATCCCAGGAACTCCCATAGTGGAAAAGAGAACCAACTCCTGTGAGTGTTTACTCATAGGCAGTATACACAACATAAATAAATGTAAATTTTTAAAAAAGGTGGGTGGTGCCCAAGAGACACTCTGGCTTCTATACATACATGAACATGCGTGCCAAACACATACATACACAAAATCAGTGAGAAAACAATAAAGGAATCTCCTAGGGGTGGGAGTTAGAACATAGTCCCCATGGATAAGGGGAGGTGGTTAATAGAAATTTGAATCCATTACTTCTTTTTCTTTCATTATGGTGCTGGGAAATCTAACCCAGGCCTTATGCCTTTGAGGCAAGCTCTCTACCACAGGTGAAAGCTCCATGTCCTAGCTGGACCTTTTCTGAAGCTGGAGGGAACAACCTGGAAAGCCTGAGCAGGTTTGCTTTGCAGCCCTGTGGTGGATATGCCGGGGTGGTAAATTTCTCGCATGATTATAGGTGTGTAGCAGGAGACGTGCAACTTTCATAATTTTAAAGAACAGAGTTGTTTGCTTAATCCGTCTGAGACTGCTTATGGCCAAGCCAACAATTTAATAAGTAGACACACAGCAAAGAGCATGTCAGCATTTGGCTGTGAAGACTCCCCAGTTCCCAGCAAGTCAGTTGTAGGTCACTGAGTTGACAGTGCCCCCTGCAGGAAAACACTTAGCAGCAAGTTTATCGTAAAATACAATTTCTGTAGCAGCAAACACTGGATATTCACATTCTCTGCCTCTCTGGTTTTGCTTTTGACTGTATTGTGTATTCTGTCCTTGTGTCCCATAACCCACAGTTGTCTAGAAGGATATCTGTGTTCACAGAGCCCATGATTCCCCAGGCCAGAGTTGTGCTTTCCATAGCTGGGCAGACACCAGAACCCTGCCTTTTCATGTTCCACAGGAGTCTCAGCCAGTGAGAGTCTTGACTGGATTACATGCAAGTAACAACAGGATAGGTCTCAGATGTGATGACAATGCAGTCAGAGATGGGAAGAAGCTGCCTCAACCTGACCATGAGAGGCTGTGTGGGGACCTGGCAGCCAGGGTGTTAGGTTAACTGGATACCTCATGTAACTGCTATGGCTATCTAGCAAGGCAGCTATGATCCTCACAATGTGCCTGAAGAGCAAAGACCAGTTAAGTGGCTAGTCTGGTGACTCAGAGGGTCAGGAAGGGCCACAGTGGTTGCGTAGGTCTGCCTGGTTTTTGTTTTGTTCCCTGTTGGATTTTTGTGGTATGCCCATACAGGCCAAGCAGTCCAGGCCTTTCAACTAGGAGAAGCAGAGTGGATATGGAATCTGCTCAGTCTTTTTCTTGCTTGGAGGGTGTCCATCACCAAATCCTAGCTTTGTTTCTGGGAAAGGAGTAAACATGTGTTACATTTGATTGTCATAGCTCTGTCTGTTTCTCTGTGTAGTTTTGGCTGTCCTGGAACTCTCTACAGACCAAGCTGCCCTCCAACTCAGAGATCCACCTGCCTCTGCCTCCCGAGTGCTGGGATTATAGGTGTGCACCACCACTAGGTATGAAGATACTTTTATGCAGTTTATGTTATACTCTGTTATCCAAGAATGAATCCATGGCTAGAGAGATGGCTCAGAATTAAGAGTACTGGCTTCTCTTCCAGAGGACCCAAATTTTTCCTAGCATCTACCAGGAGGCTCACATTGTCTGTAACTCCAGTCCCATGGGACCTGATGCTCTTTTGGCCTCTGTGAGCACCATGCATGTACACGGTACATAGACATACATGCAGACAAAAGCACCACGTGCAAAAAAAAGAGTAACAACCATAATGGAAAACAAAATGAAGTTAAAAACTTTTTAATGATGCTGAGGTCTCTCACTGTGGTCCAGGCTAAATTCAAACATTTCTACTAACCTGTCTTAGCCTCTCAAGAAGCTGGAACTACAGGCACTGCCCTAACAGCTCCAGACCTAAGTTTGTCAAATGGTACTGTCAAGTACTTATCCTTTCTCTGATTTCCTCTTAAAAATGTCCAATAGTTCCTACTTGTCACAAGAAAGAATACACTAGACACTAGCCGGGCAGTGGTGGCGCACGCCTTTAATCCTAGCACTTGGGAGGCAGAGGCAGGCAGATTTCTGAGTTCAAGGCCAGCCTGGTCTACAAAGTGAGTTCCAGGACAGCCAGGGCTATACAGAGAAACCCTGTCTCAGAAAAACAAACAAAAACAAAAACAAATACACGACATCACCAACAGTATATATTACAATAAATGCTTTTCATTAGAAAAATAATTTTTTGAAGTATTAGGGGACAAAACCCAGGGTCTCATGCATGACTAGTTGGCAGGTATTTGACCACTGAGCCAATTCTTGTACTTTGTTTTTTTTTTTTTTTTTTTTTTTTTTGCAGAGTTTTTCTGTGTAGCCCTGGCTGTTGTGGAACTCACTTTGTAACCAGGCTGGCCTTGAACTCACAGATCCTCCTGCCTCTGCCTCAGGAGTGCTGGGATTAAAGGTGTGTAACAACATGCTGGCTCCAGCCCTTTTTAAAAAATTCTCTTTTTCTTTAAACATTTTTTATTATTGGGGCTGGAGAGATGCCTCAGAGGTTAAGAGCACTGACTGTTCTTCCAGAAGTCATGAGTTCAGTTCCCAGGAACTACAAGGTGGCTCACAACCACCTGTAATGGGATCTGATGCCCTCTTCTGGTGTGTCTGAAGACAGCAACAGTGTATTCACATATATAAAATAAATCCTTAAAATTTTTTTTATTATTATTTTGTTTTTCAAGACAGGGTCTCTCTGTGTAGCCCTGGCTGTCCCAGTGCTCACTCTGTAGACCAGGCTGGCCTCAACTTGTTGAGATCCGACTACTTCTGCCTTCCAGGTATGTGCCAAAGCCCAGTAAATTATGCTAAATATTTCTATGTATAGCATCTGGTCTGTTGGCATATATGTATGTGTGTCTGGTGACCTTAGAGTACAGATATGGAAGTGAAGTTATAGATGGTTATGAACCATCATGCAGGTCCTGGGACTTAAAACAACCAAGTCCTCTTATAAAGCAACAAGTGCTCTTGACCAACCACTGAGCCATCCTTCCCTCCCTCCAACCATTTATCTACCTACCTACCTACCTACCTACCTACCTACCTACCTACCTATTTATTTATTTTCATTCTGGTGTTTTTTTGAGACAGGATCTCACTATGTAGCCCTGACTAGTCTGGAACTATGTAGCCAGGCTGGCCTTGAATTAACAGATATCCACCTGCCTCTGCATCTGAAGTGCTGGGATTAAAGCTTACTTTTTTGGGGGTGGGAGTGGGTGGGTGGGGTGAGGACATACCTCAATGTCCTGGAACTCATTATACATACCAGTCAAAATTCAAAGATCCCCCTGTGTCCAACGCCTGAGTACTGAGCTTACTTTTAACTATGTATATTGGTGTGTGTCTGCACGTGGATATGTGCATTACAGTGCACTGACTGTGGTGGCAGAGGGTGCTGGAGTTACAGATGCTTGTAACCTGCCTGATGTGAGTGCAGAACCTTGACCTGGGTGCTCAGGAAGAACAGAACACGTTCTTAACCGCAGAGCCATCCCCAGCATTAGTTTCTGAATTTTTACATTATAACGTTATCTCATAGCGGGCAGGAGAGGCACTTTAGTGGTTTGACACAGTTGTTCTCGCAGGTTTGTTTGGCAACACCCACATGGGTGCTTCATAACTATCAGTAGGCCCAATTCCTGGGGATCCCATGCCTTCTTCTGATCTTTTCAAGCACCAGTCATGAAGATGGTATATATATGCATGCAGCAAAAGCATTCATACACATAAAAGGAATCTAAGGTTGTTTTAATTATCTCAACCAGTAAAGTTATAGGCTTATTAATTTTTGAAATACAGTATTAGTGATAACTGTTTACAGGTAAATACTAATTGTGATAACATGAAAAGATGAGATTTTTAAATATAAGAGAAATTTCATGATATACAGATAAGCTGAGACACGTAGAGTTTGCAATACACACACCCCTGAGCGAACCCCACTGTGATTCTGAAGTTTTCTGCATTTAGCTTAAAAGATGTTTCTTCCCAAGAAACTGAACTTTTCTTTCAAATGCACTTGATCGAATAGGAGAACTGGGCTCATAGAAGGGATTCATGGCAAACTTGATATATAAGTCGTAGACATCAGTGAAGAAGCTCTTGATGCCATCTTCGTGCCTCACGTCGTGAAGCATGATGAACCTCATGTGCCCAGCAGTGACAAACGCCGAGACAAACCACTCATTGAATTTGTCCACAGTTTTTAAGTACATGTTGTTGGAGAGCCACATGTTCTCATCAACGAGGTCCAGAGCAGCGTGAGCTATGAACTGGTTCAGATGGCGGTGCTCGTCTTTGGATTCGGCTTTCCCAGCTGGCAAAAATTCCATTTCAAAAACTGGATTATCATGGTGGCCAACGATTACGAAGTAGAAGCTTCCAGACATTGTCTTCTGTCTATGTATGGCTCCTGGAGTCAGACACCAACAAATGAAACAGCAAGTCAGTTCATGAAATTTTTATTTTTGAGACAGGGTCTCACTCTAAAGCCCAGGTTAGCCTTGAGATCCCAATCCTTTCTACCTTGGCCTCATAACTGCTGGCATTACAGGCATTAGCCACCACACCTAGCTATATTTATTACAATTTTACCCTTCCCCTACTGATTTAAAATAATATATCTATCATACATTAAACTTGAATACATATTTCCCATATCTTTGGGTTTCTTTTTGTCCTATTTATGAAACAAAGGGAGCTGTTTATCATCTAGATAATTTCAATAGGTTCAGAAAATGAATTTGACAAAAACCCAACATCTTTTCATTGATTAAAAACAAAAATACAAAGAGAGGGAATTTTCTTAATCTGAAAAAGTACATCACCATCAACAAAGCCAAAATACTTTTACAGTTAACGTCAAAGACTACTAGGGCAGTCAGTGGTAGCTCACACCTGATCCCAGCACTGGGAGACCTGGGCAGAAACTCTCAGGGATTTGTGGTCACCACCTGGGCTATACAGTGAGTTCCAGCCAGCCTGGGCTATAGTCTGATATGCTGTCTCTAAAAACAAAATCCCCAAAAGCTAAACAACAACAACAACAACAACATCCTACAAGCTAAAAGGCTTTTCTTCTTAAAACCAGAAACAAGGAAAGATCATATCTCCATCTTTTGGATAAAATACAGTTTCAGAATGCAGGAGAGTACCCCCCTTCTGCCACTTCTATTCAGTACTGTACTGGCAATGTCAGGCAGGGAAATACAGTTAATGGAAAGAAAAAACAAAAACCACTAGGTGAGGATGGCGGTGGCAGAGCACATCTTTAGCCTCAGCCCTGGGGAGGCAGAGGCAGGCAAATTTCTGTGAGTTCAAGGCCAGTCTGATTTACGGAGCTAGTTCCAGGACAGCCAAGGCTACACAGAAAAACTCTGCATCAAAAACAAAAAAGAAAAAGTATTCGGACTATAAAGTCCAAACTACTTGAAGATGATGTAATCTTATAACATAAAATGTCCTATGGAATCACTTATAGACAGAGTCAGCAAGGTAATAGGAAACAAGGTCAATATAGAAACAGATGGGGTTCTATAGACTAGCAACTAGTCCCAGAGTGGTTAAAAAAAAAAGGATAAGGGACTATCATTTAAGAGACACTTGTCATAAAATAAAAATTATAGTCTTAGGAATTTAATAAAGGCTTTCAGTGGAGGTCTCGGTGGTTAAGAGCACTGGTTGCTTTTGCAGAGGACCTAGGTTTCTACTGAAAATCACTGAAGAGTTAAAGAATCTCACCTATTCTTGCAAACATAGGCAAATAAATAATGGCTGCTGGTTCGGGGGACTCGTTTTTCCTCAGTGGTGTAGCCACCATCAAATTGTGTATGCTCCATGAATAAACCCCTACCCATAGATACCCACATAAATACCCTAGTTAAACTTAGTAGGTACACACAGGCAGGCCCGAATGTGCAACCCATATGCACACACAGTCAGTGGGTAAAGGAACTTGCCATGTATGGATAATGACCTAAGATCAATTCCAAGACTCACATAACGGTGGAAGGAGAAGCCAGGCTTGGCTTGGTGGCACATGTCTTTAATCCCAGAACTCAGTAGGCAGAGGCAAGAGGATCTGTGAATTCAAAGCAAACTTGGTCTACAAAGCAAACTCCAGGACAGTCAGGGCTACGGAAAGAGACCTTCTCTCAACCACACGAAGGAAGAAGAAAGGAGGAGGAGGGGGAGGGAACCGACTTCACGACGTTGCCCTTAGCTCTTACACATGTATCATACAGCATGCAGGCACTCCCACTGATGTATCATATACATCCACAACAGTAATAATTTTTTAAAATGCATACATATAAAAATAGAAGGGGAAGGGGTTCAGTGGGTGTGGGATGAGTGGATAATGAGGGCTGAAAAGCACATCAGAACATATGGATGAAACTGCTAAAGCATAACTAAAACTATGATGGAATGTCATCCATGCTTCAGGACTATTAAAGATGGCAATACTTCTATTTACCCACAGATTCATTTAAAATATAGTGACAGAGTCCATTAAATAAACCCATACATTTTGCCATTTGATTTTGTTATTTACTTAAAAAAAAAAAAAAAAAAGTCTTATGAAGCCCATACTGGCCTGCAACTATCAGAAAATGGCTTGAATTCCTTACCCTATCTCCTTCCCCTTTCCAGTGCTGGGATTATTTACTCTGCCCCTCTTTATTTTAACTGTTTATTTCCGGTACTGGGGATCAAATCCAAAACCTCCGGGTGCTAGGCAAGGGCTCTACCACTGAGCCACAAATCCGAAGTAAAACTGAAAGTACACACCCATTAAAGTAGTGATTAAACTGTATGTTCCCGGTCTCCCCATGGACGGCCCCCACTCTTCCCGTCTCTAGCTCTGGACTTTTTGGTTTGGGACAGGGTTTTGCTGTCGCAGAGAACTTGGGGTGATCCCCCCGGGCTCCTGAGTGCTGGGATCACTGGCGAGCGCCACCCTGTCCAATGCGGGATTCTGACAACTATAAATACCTCACATAAGTCGACTTCCCTCTAGTTCAGGAGAAGACGTGCTCAAGGTAGAAAAACGGGTCAACCGACCATTACCCAAACTCAGTGTCCACCTCACCGGGTAGCTCCGCCCAACGAAGAGCCGAGAGTGCGACTGAGCATGCGTATACGTTCCCGCCTCTCAGGGAAAGACTGGGCGGGTGACCCGCCCCGGCTGCCGCCTTGACTCGCAGTGACGGAAGCCTGAGCGTGCTCAGTAACGCGCTAAGCCCGTCCTCCCGCCCGGCTCTGGCCGCCATCTTGGATCAGGGCATCTCGGGCCACCGAGCACGCGCACACACGTCGCTGGCCAGGGCTGCGCGAAGGGCTTTGGCCACCATCTTGGGCGAAGGCATCCTGGGACGTCGGGTCCCCGCGGGCTTCGTCTGGCTCTTAGGGCAGTCCTTGCCTTCACCGCATGCATACTTGCTTATGTTGTCACTGATGTTCGCCTAAAGGTGTAGAGAACCGGAGCCTGGCGTGAGATGTGGACGAGACACGCCAAGCGAGGCGGAGCTTTTAACTACAAGAATGCCAGAAAGCAAAATGGAGGTTGAAGCGCCAGACGCTTGTGTCCAGACAGTGTACGGGGTTTATTCGTGGGCGGAAATGCGTAATAGGAGGGTGGTTTAGGGAGCAAATCAGTGGGGTCTGTGTTTAGTGCTATTATCATCAAGGACTCTGCTTTTACAAGTTTATGTCGTGATTCTTCACAAGTTTTTCTTATGTGTTTATTACAAATGAGACTTATCTGGTGGTGGCGTTCTGTATCCCTTCTTCCCTTAAACAGACATTTACAAGCTGCTTTGGCTAAAAATCGTTGACTTCTTTCTTGGGCCACAGGATGACTAAAGATGAAGTTTGGCATTTTTGCTTTCATTTTGTGTCTGTTAGAAACGTAAACAAAGCGAAGTAGCTCTACGAGGCATGTTCTGTTTGTAAAAAAGGCATTTCAGGATCCAAACCATGGTGTCTTTTTCCCCAGTGGCTGGGGTTCAACCCTTATGATTGGCTAGTTTTGAAAGAATAAGCTCAAAGAGATGGGGTTAAAGGTCTGTATTCCAGGCAGCAGGGAATTCAGGAGGGAGAAAGGATGTGTGTGGTTTATAAACAAAACAAAACTTTACTAGGTGGAGATTTTGTGTGTGTGTCTTTTTTGTTGTTTTTGTTTATTTTTTTTTCTTTTTTCCTTTTTCTTGTTTTTAGTGAAACAGCGTACTTTTCTTGGGGTTGGTGGAGAAAATTTATGGAATATTGGCCCATGGCAGACTACCCACCTTTGATAGAAAAACAACACAACGAATTTCTCACATTTCCTTTGCTTTGGTCAGATAACTGCCCATTCCTACATGGGCAGCATGCTTATCTACCCATTTCATATCCCTTCAAAGTTGAGGCACAAAACAGTCATTGTCCTAAACCTGTGGTCACCTTGATAAAAATGGTAGTTAGGGAGAAAGGGAATAAAAGTGTCTGCTACAAGAAGGCTTCAGGTATCCTTTGAGCCATGGAAGTATGAACATGTTTGTGTACCAGCTCACAAATTTCCATTGCTGAGCCTGGCTGCTTTCCTGACTTCCAATTCGGAAAACTAAAACTGTATGTCTGTGTGTGCGCACTTTTGTGTCGTGTTTGTGTGTTAGAACACTTTTCAGGTTTGTATAAATGTGTGGAGGCCAGAAGGGGAAGTCACATGTCATCCTGTATCACTCTTCATCTTTGCTTTTTGAGACAGTCTCCCCTGTGTAGCTCTGACTGGCTTTAAACTCATGCCTAGCTTGAGAATCTTACAGGAAGTTCTAAAAATAGTATGTTTGAGCTGCTCAGAAATAAGTGGGTTGTATGCACTAAAAACACATTGAGCTGGATGGTGGTGGCACATACCTTTAATTTCAGCACTTGAGAAGCAGAGGCAGTTGGATTTTGAGTTGAATGCCATCTGGCTTACAGAGTTTCAGAATAGCCAGGGCTACAGAGAGAAACCCTGTCTTGAAAAAACAAAACAACATCTACAAAAACATTGAGCAAAATAAAAAGTGAATTAAAAACACAGGCTATTAAAATCAATCTTGGAGATAAAAAATATATATAGCCATACAAGTATAAAATCAATAAAGTCCAGTTTAGGCAAAGACAAGAATGAAAAAAAAAATTATCACTAAGCATGGTGGCTCATACCTTTAATCCAGCATTCAGAAGGGAGAGGCAGGTGAATTTCTGTGAGTTCAAAGCCAGCCTGATCTACAAAGTGAGTTCTAGGCTAGCCAGGGCTACATAGTAAGACCCTGTCTTTTTTTTTTTTTTTTTTTAAATATTACTTATTTTATGTATGTGAGTACACTTTTGCTGTTCTCAGACACCAGAAGAGGGCATCAAATCCTGTTACAGATAGTTGTGAGCCATCATGTGGTTTCTGGGAATTAAACTCAGGACCTCTGAAAGAACAGTCAGTTTTCTAAACTGCTGAGCCATCTCTCCAGCCCAAGACCCTGTCTTAAAACAACAAAAGAAAAGAAAAAAAAATCAGGGTTGTAATAGAAATTCTGAGGGTAAAAGAGGAGAGTTGGATAGAGAAGCAAATACATGTTGGGTTTAGTGGCAGAGGCTTGGAATCCCAGCACTTGGGTGGCAGTGGCTGGATGGCTGATGAGTTTGAGGTCTGCCTGGACTACATAGGTGAATTGTAAACCAGTCATTGTTGCATTGAGAGACCTTGTTAACTAATGGTTGGGATTGGGTACTTCCAGGTTCTTGGCATCTTGTCCAAATAATTGAAAAATAAGGCCTCACACAATTTTTAAAAGTAGTAAGGTAGCTTCATTCACAGCAAAGCAGTAGTGCCGTTTAGAAAAGAATAAGCTGTCAAGATGGGTGATGGGCTAGAGTTGAAGTACGTAAGGACCAGATTACTGTTCCTTTAATGGAGTTCAAGAGAAGGAGTTAGTTACCGACTGGCACAGTTTTGGTGGCTCTGTTTTGGTTGACTTGCTCATAGAATCATATCCCTCTCCAAGATGCATCTGACTTTATCATGTACATACTCAGTTATGCATAGGTTGCCTCGTGGTCAGTAGGTATAATCCCTGAAAGTTCACCTAAGGAGTTTACCTTATTGCACATGCTCCTGAAAACAGTTCAGGCCAGATCAGCCAGTATATCCTAACTTCTGCCCCATATGCCCTATGTGGATGTATGTTATGCCACATATTAGTGTGTGGAAGTCAGAGACAGCCACCCAGAGTCATGTCTCAGGAATCAAACTCAGGTCTTCAGCTTGGCAATAATCATATTTGTCAGCTCCTTAAAGCTGGCAGGTCCAGGTGAGAGGAGAGAGTGGTCCCGATCCGGCCGGGTCGCACTAGAGCTGTGCAGGATGGTGAGTGTTGGCCAGAAGTCTTGTCGAGGCAGGAACTCAACTTTAATGTAACAACCTCTTGTTTATATAAACTCGGAGCATAGGAAGGAGAGGTTTTGGAGGGGCTGAGATGACGTAGTGGGTGGGGAAGGGTGACGGAGGGTATGAGGTGACTGACAAAGCCAATGGCAAAGCTCTACATCAGTAACAGCTGAGCAAAGGTAGGGCTAAACAGGTCCTGTTGAGTCACTCTGGGACAGAAGTGACTAAGACAGGTCTCAAAACTCGAGCCAGCCTTAGACTTTCCCATAAGGCCGCAGAAACTCGAGCCAGGCTTGGGTTTGGCCACAAGGCCCAAACCAGGACCCAAATGGGGCCCAACACATATTTACTCCATGAGCTGTGTCCCTCCAGCCCTTGTCTGTTCTTTATATCCATCATGACAATATATTGGGAATATATTTGAAAAGAAAAGAAGTTTAATTGTTGTTAGGTTAGGAGAAACTCATTTAGAGAAAGGTATACAAGTTATCTGATGCAGCTGAAGTCTGAGGTTGTTAGGTCCATTTTTCAGAGATATATTCAGATAAAGGAGATAGGCTGCTCAAGTGCGTTGTTGCAAGGGGTGTGCACTACCCAATCCAAGTGAGGTCCAGGTTGCTTATCTATTCCTGTGTTTGCTTGCCTCAACCATAACTCTATCTCAAAACAAACAAAAATTCCCCAAAACAGAAACACTACATGGAAAGAAGATGGCTAGGTACTCCCAGAGTTGGAGAACAAGGATCTTCTGATTAAAGTGTCACCTGAAGAACAAGCAAGAGAAACAGTAAGCCCAGAGAAATAAAACTGTAGAGTGTTAGGGATAAAAACCATCAAAGGCTAGGAGGCTATCTTCAAAGGAACAATAGTTGGGCCTATATACATTAGTCATCTTTTCACGCACAAAACATTCAGTAAGACCGTCCCCTCCAATGTGGAATTTCAAACCTAGCTGCCCTCGTAGAGCATCCATTTAGTAAGGCTGAGGATATGGCTCCGGTGGTAGAATGTTGGCCTAGCTCAAATGAAGGCCCCTTGTGTCCCTCCTCAGTACCACATAAATCGAGGCCCAGTGGGATGCTCTTGCAATTCTAGTACTTAGGAGGTAAAGGCAGGAGGATCAGAAGTTCAGGGTTCTGTCCTTGGCTATGTAGTCAGTCTTTGGCTAGTTGAGGCTATAGGAGAGCCTATACCCAAAACATAACCTTGTAGAGGCAGACCACCAATCTTGACTATCTTCAATAACCAGCCACCGTTCATAAGTTCTTTTGATTAACTTTATTGAATGGCCAAATTTATAAGTTAGCACAGATCAAACGATTGTTTGCATGGGTTACAAATGACTTTTTTTAAAAACAGGAATAAAACAGTGAAAATTACAATCTGTAAAAAGGAACACCAATCTTGTCTCAACATTTCAGAGGAGCAAGACTGAGCACAACACACTGGAGGTCAACACATACTTTTGATTTGAGAACAAGGACTTAATGTTACAATATCATACATACTACAAAATTAAAATTTTCTATGTAAGGATTGTGTTTATAATAGTTAAAACTGTGAAATCACATTTGGTGGTCCCCTAGATAATAGCTGTTATGCATCTCTGATTAGAAGAAGTAAATCTTTTATTCTAATTATTGCAAAACAGTCTATTAGACTCAATACATTACATTAAATTAAAATATATGCAAGCTAAAATAACTGTTACTGCTTGAGTGAATATTAGTATGTCAGACTTACAGAAACATTATTTAAAAATTCTAGAAATTAGAAAAATAGAGTACTTTTTATGGTAGAACTGCCATGCTCAGATTTATATATCAAGATTGCCCTTGGCTGTTACTTTAGTAGTTGTAGATCTGTAGAAAATTCAAGGATCTTTCATAATTTACAACTACAATAAAAAAAAATATGGCATAGTGTAAATATTAGTTGCTTTACATCAGAAAGTAATACAGGATGGTAGGACAAGTAGTGTCTTACTGAAAAAAAAATCAAAACTGAAAAACATTCAATATAGCAAAAAAATAATTCTATCAATATTCCACAAAGGTTCACTCTCTTGTCTGGAGAACAAAGTTGTGAACCCTAATATTTTTATGACTTATAAAATTACTCTGGATTGCACATTACATAATATCTAAAATAAAATTTAAAAGTAAATTTGTGAAATATACTAACCAAGGAAGTGCTAATAAGGGTCAGACTTACTCAGGGAAGGCACAAAGAAGGTCTCCCTAGGAGTACAACATTTCCCTCTGGAAGATTCCTTACTATGAAGAAAGAACCTAAAAATACATTTAAAAATCACATTAAAAAGAAAACTTTAGTTCATTTAAAGGAACATTGTATAATGGCTGTTTCTTAAAAAGAGGGGAAATAATATAAATTTAATTGGCTATAGTTTGAATTGCTTCTCAATAAATGAAGTAGCTTTCAAAAAAAAACCTCAATTGAATGTACTATATGTATAGTGAAACAAACATTTCCAATTGTCTATCTGAGACAAAGTCTGGCTGGTCTGGCACTTTCTATGTAGCCCAGGCTAGCAATCTCCTGTCTTAGCCTCTCAAATACCAGAGGAGTTAGGGTCATGTGCCATCATTATGTGTGGCTTGGAATTAAAAAAGAAAACAAACTCTAACACTGTTACTCTCAGGAAGCACAGTTATTCGGAAGCAGCTGGCAAGCAGTAGCTGTATCTTCCAGGGACCTGCTGTTTCTCTTCGCAGGAGTTAAAGTCAGCCTGTATGGGTGTAAACCTGGAAGGTACTATTTCATTGGTGATCACGTGAGACAGAGTTTGTAAACACATTTCTAATCTATGAAAACAAAAACCAAGAAAATCTCTTTGAGTATTACACACAAATATTACTGAAGAAGTTCATACAAGATGAACCTGTGAAAACTGAGGCAAACTCTTAAAAGACACATCACAGCATTTTAAATACACATGGATAATTTACCTATTTGTAAACAAAAGCCATCCAATAGTTTGACTGTAATAGTTCTCTAACTGAATCAAGACAAACAGTCTTTAGAGCATGTTAAGAAATCAAGCTTCTTTTATGACTTTAACGTGATGGATTTGTACAATCTTAGTATCCACCAACTCAAACAGCAGCATTCATATCTTAACAGGTGTTAATATCCCAGAATACAGGAGTGGCTTCCAGTGGACTTGTTAAGCTCCTCAGAGAAACGCTGGCGCACTCTAAGACTGCACTGAGATTAACCGCCTTCAGTCTCGTTTGCCACAGTAACACTTTAACTCCTTATCAATCATAGCAGAAATGGACCAAACAAAAACCCACTCAGCGAATCAACAGAACCAGCTCCTATTATCATTGCCAGTCCTGACATATTTATGAAGACAGCTCAAATTGTATTCATGGCAGAATAAAACAGCAGAAACCCACCTAATCAGTTTTCACCTCAAATTAAAGTGACTTTGTTCAAGTAGAGAAAATACTGACAGACTTTAAAGCTTGACAATTTACTTTACATATTCCTCCCAAGCAAAACCAGAGCTAGTTTACTCTAATTTTAGTTAACATGATCCTTTTCCTTCCTTAAAAAAAGAAGTGGTGGGGGGTGGGGCAAAAACCAAATATGTAAAGGGAAGGGATTCCAGCTTCCCTACAGTCTACTGACTTTTGGATTTTCCAATTTAAAAAAGATTATTACTGATAGATTTGAAGCTTCCCTGCAACACTTAATCTTATGAGGTTTTTAAATGTAGCAGCCAAAAACTCATAAAAATAAAAAAATGAGAAATAGAAACGCAGAACACAGAAGTCTTTATTTTATAAAACGTACTTTGCCTCTGCAATATTGTCTCATCTCAGTCCATAACAACTCAAACATAGATGGTGGCAAAGGAAAAAAAAAAGGTTTCCAATCCTGTAGACATCTATTTTGATTTGAAAAATACAGTATTTTGGAGTTGCACATCTGACTCTCGGCTGTGGTCCTTTATTTGCTATAGTTGGTTGAAATCACAGTGAAACATCTTAATCATCATCACATTTGTTCACGATCTTAAGGAGGAAGTAAGGTACTGCATCCTCAGGAACTCTGCAGGTGGCTCCTCAGCAGCCCGGGCTCGTCACTTGCTCACTTGCTGCTGTATGTGCAGGAGGAATTCGTAATATGACAAGGCAGACTCCGTTCTGTCTTCTACCAAGCTCTGAAGGAAGGCTGCTTTCATCAGACTCTCCTCCCTTACAGATAAATCAAAGGCAAGAATGACCATGTACGTTATATGAAATAGAATAAACCTCAGATTCTTTTCATAGGCTACTAATTTACTGTGATAATTAAGATAATTTTGACCATATAAATTGCTATGTCTGGGGCTGGAAAGATGGCTCAGTGGTTTAAAGGACTTGCTGCTCTTATAGAGGATTCATTAGACCCATTTGGTTTCCAACACCTAAATGGTAGCTCACAACTGTCTCTAAGTCCAGTTCTAGGGGATTCAGTGCCCTCTTCTGACGTATGCATATGGTGTACATACATACAGGTAGGCAAAATACACACACACACACACACACACACACACACACACACACAGTGTAAAAACCAAAAAAAAAAATTATGCCTGGAGGTTTCTCTGATGTAAATATTTATTTTTTTATTTTTATTTTTATTTTTTTGGTTTTTTGAGACAGGGTTTCTCTGTGTAGCCCTGGCTGTCTGGAACTCACTCTGTAGACCAGGCTGGCCTTGAACTCAGAAATCTGCCTGCCTCTGCCTCCCAAGTGCTGGGATTAAAGGCGTGCGCCACCACTGCCTGTAAATGTTTATTATTTAGGGGAGAAATTACTGACATTTTTACTAGCAAGTTTACCAAAAGTTTATGAATTCCAATAATTGGTTATTGTATATAGTTTATGACAATTTATTGAAAAAGAGTATATTTTATTTTTCTATAGTCTTTTTATTTTTTTGAGACAGTGTCTCATGTAGCTCAGGGTGGCTTTGAACTCAGAATTCTGAGGATGAACTTGAACTGATCTCATGCCTCCACCTTTGGAGTGCTGGGATCACAAGCACGTGTCACCATGCACTGTTTTATACCATGCTGAGGATTTAACCTAGGCTATGCTACACAAGAAGCTACCAACTGTTGGGTGGTGGTGGTACACAGCTTTAATCCCAGCTCTTGGAGGCAGAAGCAGGCAGATTTCTGTGAGTACAAGGCCAGCCTGGTCTATAGAGCCAGTTCCAAGACAGAGAAACCCTGTCTTAAAACAAAACAAAACAAAAAAACCAAAAACCAAACCAAAAACAATAACAAAAAAACTACTAACTAAGCTACTATGCTAGACCCGTCTATGTTCTTTTAAAAGGCTTACTTACAAATTTGGTCATATACATACTGTGATTCAAAATTAGTTCTTGTAAGACCAGACATTGACACATTAAAAGTCTGACTTACCCTTTAACCCTAGCACTTGGAAGGCAGAGACAGGCAGATCTCAGTAAATTCGTGGTTAGCATGTTCTATAAAGTGAGTTCCAGGACAGCCAGGGCTATTACACAGAAAAATCCTGTCTTGAAAAACAACAACAACAGCAACAGCAACAACAAAAACCCCCACAAAAAGAAAAAAAAAAAAAAAAAAAAAAAAAAAAAACACCAAAAAATCCTGACTTACCTGATTACATAGAGTATTGGGAAAAATGGCCTCTGTTCTCTAAGCCATGTGATGAAAGCTATTACTCTGGCAGATTCTGGTGTGTCAAGTTCCGGAAGGTCTGTCTGTTAAACAAAACTCCAGTTAGCTTTATCACTGACCATGCAGTCTGCACACTTTAGACTTAGGACTCAAATCAGTTGATAATTCAGTTGGACCAGAGTAAGTATTTTCGGTTTGAAAGTAATTTTGTCTCTGTTGCGAATACTCAGCTTTGCCATTGCTACACTTAAGTTCCAACAAGATCATAAATACAAAACAGGTGGCAGGCTCTTGGGCCCAGTTAGCACAGTCTTGACCTAGATAGCACAGTCTTGATCTAGTTAGTACTTTATTGACCTAGGAAAACCTTCCAGTGCACTTCATAATGAAATTTAGAGTCGACCAACTCATTAAGGTGGTTATTACAAATATGACACTTTCTTATTTCACTACTTCAAATGCCTATTCATCCAGTCTAATTGTTTTGCTCAAGGTCTGAAAGCTTATATCCTCTATAACTTTGACATCAAAGTCTTTCTACATATATGAATCCTGAAGACTGGAGATAACTCAGTGGGTAAAGGCACTTGCTACAAAGCCTGGTGCTTGAGTTTGATCTCTGGGACCCACTTAGTAGAAAGAATCAATCCCCAAAAGTTGTCCTCTGACCTCTACACCTGACCCTCGATACATACACCCCATACTCCTATGAAGAAATAGATATAATAAAAATTTAAGATAAAAACTTAGTCCTTTAATTATTGCCAGGAGTTTGGGACAGAACCCTATTGGTATATAAAGTGATAAAATAAATATGTATTTCAAAGCTGGACACACACTAGATAGCAGTAGGTACTAAAAAAATAAGGCAATTTTAACTTTACAATTTAAAATTATCCAAATGTAGGTTGGAAAGATGGCTCATCAGTTAAGAGCACTGGCTGCTCTCCAGAGGTCCTGATTCATTTTTTGTTTGTTTATTTATTTATTTTATGTAGATGAGTACACTATAGCTGTCTTCAGACACACCAGAAGAGGGCATCAGATCCCCTTACAGGTGGTTGTGAGCCACCATGTGGTTGCTGACCATGAGCAGTCAGTGCTCCTAACCTCTGAGGCATCTCTCCAGCCCGACAATACTTTAACTCTTAAAAAATTTATCATTGGGCTGAAGAAGTGGCTTGTGGCTCAGTAGTTAAGAACACAGGCAGTTCTTCCAGAAAAGAGTTTGATTTCTAGCACTTACAGGGGGGTAAAAACCTGTCTGTAACTCCAGTTTCAAAGGACTGATAACCTTTTCTTGCCCCTTTGGGCATCAGGCACACACAGGCACACATGCAGGCAAAACAGCTATATACATATAAACACATTCCAATTTTTATTATTGCATATATATGTGCATGAAATGTCCATGTGGGACAAGTGCCAGGGTGGACATGCGGAGGACAGAGAAACTCTGTGGAGCTGCTTCTCCTGCTCACCTCACATGGGTTTTGGGGATCAGGATCAGACAGGGTCACAGCAACTCATTGTGGCTGGACTGGAACACACAGCCTCCTGAGTGCCACCATGTATAGCTGAGAGTTACCATTTTAAACACACTTTAGAAATGGCAAGCAGCTGGGGAAGGTGGTTGTGGTGGTTTGAATAGGTTTGGGCCCCATACACTCATGTTTTTGAGTGTCTGGCCCATGGGGGTGGTACTATGAGGCGGTATAGCCTTGTGGAAGAAAGGGTGTCACTGTGTGGTGCGGTGTGCTCAAGCTCCGCCCATCATGAAAAGACAGCTTCCTCCTTCCTATCTTAGGAAGATACAGTCTCCTTGCTGCCTGCAGATCAAGATGTAGAACTCTCAGCTCCTTCTCCAGCATCATGTTTGCCTGTGAGCCACCATTCTCCCTGTCATGATAAAGGACTAAACCTCTGAAAGTGTAAGCCAAACCCAACTCATGTTTTCCTTCATAAGAGTTGCCATGGTCACAGTATCTCTTCACAGCAATAAAACTCTAAGACAGTGGTTCATGTCTGTGATCTCAGCACTCTGAAGGCTGAAGTAAAAGAGATGCTGTAAGATGGAGACTAGCCTGGTCTTCATTGTAAGTTCCAGGTAAGCCAGGGCTACTTAGTAAAACCTGGCTGAAAAGAATTCCAGCTCCCTCTCCCCCTAAAAAAACCAGTGTCATTCTCAGCTGGTACTTATAATGCACATCTACATATAATCTTAGCAACCTGAATGCTGAGGCAAAGAAACTGCCATAACTTTGGGGTCAACATGAATTACAGAGTAAGACCTATCTTGGGGAATGTTTTTTGTGCACCGTGTAAAGGTTGTTTTCCTTTCTTTTTTCTTCTTCTTCTTTTTTTGTTTTTTGTTTTTTTGAGACAGGGTTTCTCTGTGTAGCCCTGGCTGTCCTGGAACTCACTCTGTAGACCAGGCTGGCCTTGAACTCAGAAATCCGCCTGCCTCTGCCTCCCAAGTGCTGGGATCAAAGGTGTGTGCCACCACTGCCTGGCAAAAGTTGTTTTTCAAATGCTGATTTCTGTATCAGCAGAAAGTGGTGCACTGGCTGGACTTGGCATCCGTATTTTTATGGATTAACCACCTGCCTTAGTATTTTGTACACACACACCTCTATCACCTTCTAATGGGTTTAATAAAGAGCTCACAGACAATAGCTGAGGCAGGACTTCCAGGTAGAGGTATGAACTGTGGGAAGAATTCAGAGGTGAGAGATTCACCATCGTGTCACAGAGGGGGAAGGAGCAAGTACCAGGACTGACTGACTGACTGAATGACTGACTGACTTGAGAGGTAAGGGGCCACGTGGCCAACATGGAATAGACAGTCAGGATAATTTAAGTTAGATGAGCTAGTTTGGGAGGTAGCCAGCTAAGGCCTAAGCTTAATAAATAATAATTCTCTGTGTTATTATTCAGGAGCTGGCAGGTCAGAGACAGTCTGGTGATACTATCTTCAAACCAAACCAGATGAAAATGCACATAAAACTGTGAAGAGGCTGCTGACGGCTCAGTTAGGAGCACGTACACCTCTTGCAGAGGACCTGGGTTCATTTCCTATCACCCACATGGTACTCACGACCATGTGTAAGTCCAGTTCCGTGGATCCACACCCTGTTCTAAACTCCACAGGAACCAAGCATGAATGTGATACATATATCTACATGCAAGCAAAACATTCATACACATAAAATAAAACAAAAATAACCCCGAGGCTAACCAAAAATACCATTAGAAGATAAAATGAGCCAGGTATAGTGGCTCAAGAGGCAGAGACGAGTAGATCTGTCAGTTTGAGGCCAACCTGGTCTACATAGTAAGTTCTAGGTCAGCCAGAGCTACATGGTGAGACCCTTTCTTTAAAAAACAAAAACAAAACCCAAAACCAAAACAAACAAGACAAGATGAGCCTGGCATAGTGGTGTGTGGCTGTAGTCCTATCTAATAGAGACTCTGAGGCATAAGAAAACCTCTGTGTTCTTGAGACATAGACAAACCTGAGTGACATACCAAGAGCCTACCTGGAAACACACCCAAAGTAAACCATTAAATGAGTACTTGCAGTTGGAAGAGAGATACTATCTATAAGGATACTTACTTTGGGAGAAATCTGAAGTATTAATTCCTAATTTGAAAATGGGGTTCATGTTTGTATCATATTTGAAATGTCCTTTAACTCACTTATGATCATAACATAAACGCTTACCATTGTCTGTGGAATTGATGCATAGTTTTGAACTCCTAGAACTTGGCTGAGAAAATTCTGTGAACAATTTCTTCCAACCCAAAGCATCAGTACCTACAAACAGGAATACACTGTTTTGAGAGGCAGCCTAATAGTGAGTGAGTGACACTTTTATCACTGGTTATATTTTTAAAAGTCAAAGGATGGGCATGCTTAGTGAGACTGTACAGAGAACTACTGAACACTGTGAAATGGGAGACAGCAGGGAGAATGGCCAGTGCTAACATATAAAGAAAGGTGGCTGAAGCCAACTGTAAGGAGGCTCAGCAGCACAATGAACTCATAAGGCTGAGTCAATCCACTCACTGAGCCTGCATCCATGAGGAACGCTCCATCTCTGCTCAACTTCTCCACCGAGAGCTGAAGAATGGGGGGCTGAGGTATGGTTCTGTCATTGATGTTGAGAGCTCCCTGAAGCAAAGAATGAGGTTTTTAGAGACACACACACACACACACACACACACACACACACACACTTGCATGTATACTTACAGTATACATGGGCATGTATGTGTGCACCTGTGCACAGCCTCAAAATTAACGTTGGGCAATTTTTACTTTGTCAAGGCAGTTTTCTGCTTAACCTAGAGCTCAGCAATTCTACACAGTCTAGTTAGTTGGTCCCAGGGATCTGCTGCCTCTGAATTTCGAGTGATAGAATTGCAGGTGGCTGCCAGGCCTGCCTTGTTTTTTATGTGGGTTCTGAACTCTGGTCCTCATGCTTCCACAAGAAACATTTTATCCTTTGAGCCAAACCCCTAGCTCAGTACTTTTTTGGAGAAAGGATTTGATATAGCCCAGGCTGGCCTCAAACTTTTTATGTAGCTGAAGATGATCCTGAATCCTGATTGTCCTGCCTCCTCCTCTAAGTGCTGAAAGTCCTGGCATGGAGTACTGTGCTCAGCTCTCTATAGCCACAGTTAAACAACCAATATGATTAAATGAATTGACTTATAAGAGTTTGGATCTTAAATAGGCAAGTCAGTTATGTATAATAAACATGGAATAATATGTATATTAAACAAAGCCATTGTGACTCTAATAATTGAAATTAAATTCTGATCATATTTATTTCTTATTTGTATAGCCAGAAGTTAATGGCAAGTGTTTTTTCCGTCACTTGCCACCTTATTCTTTGAGACAAGCTCTCAATGAACCTGGAGCTTGTTGACTCAGTTAGCTGGCCAGCCAGCGGGTCTCTGGGATCCTCCTGTCTCTGCTCCCAGTGCCCGGGTTACAGATCCATGTTCGCATATCCTGGGAACTAACTCATGCTCGTGCAGCAAAACACTTCCCCAACAAATCATCCCTTCAGCCCATCCCCATCTTTAGGTTTTTGAGAACAGATCTTTAGGTACAGGCTGGCTGCCAGTTCCCTATCGGTAGCAAAAGATAACTCTGAATTTCTTTTCTAATCTTCCTGCCTCCAGATCCCAAGTGTTGAGAATGTAGGTATGAACCACCATGCTAGGTTAATGTCAGGGGGCAGAGTGAACCCAGGTGTCCTAAGCATTCTATCAACTAGGCTACATCCTTAGCTCCTATTTTTTGATTTAAAGAGAGGGTCTCCTATTAGCTAGGCAGGCCTGGAACTCTGTATATAGTTGGGGCTGGCCTTGAACTTCTGACCCACTTTGTAAGTGCTAGAATTACAGATCTGTGTCACCAAGCTTGGCTTTGGTTTGAAAAAATAAAATATATAGTGAACAGATAAGTGACATTAATGAAATACAACTAATAATGGATTAATCAAATTTTTCTTTTTTTCCTCTTTTTTTTTCTCTCTCTTTTTTTTTTTTTTTTTTTTTTTTTTTTTTTGAGATATCTATGTAGCCCTGGCTGTTCTAGATCTTGCCATGTAGACCAGCTTGGCATGAATTTATAGAGATATGCCTGCTTGGCAATTTTATTTTCTTGGATTTTAAATTTTTGTGTGGTTTTGTATTTATTCTTAGCGTTTTTAAATTTTGTTTTCTGAGGCAGGGACTGATTTCAAACTCATGAGCTCAAGTGATTCTCTTGTTTTAGCCAAAGCTGTTTGAACTAACGGCCAATTAAGCCATTTAGGTATAGTCCAGTAAACTATGAAGTCAAACATCAGGAAAGACGGGCTAGGGTACGTAAGGGCTTCTGTGCTGGCTATCTATCTTCTGTGCTGGCTATCTATCTTCTGTGCTGGCTATCTTCTGTGCTAGCTACCTTCTGTGCTGGCTATCTTCTGTCAACTTGGCACAAGCTAGAGTCATCTGAGAAGAGAAAACCTTAATTGGGAAAATGCCTCCACCAGATTGGCCAGTGGTCATTTTCCTCAATTAGTGAGTGATGTGAGAATAGCCTATTGTGGGCAGTGCTCCCTATGGACTGGCGGTCTTGGTGTGTATAAGAAGCCTGTACACAGCACCCTCCCTGGCCTTTCATCAGCTGCTGCCTTGCGTTCCTGCCCTAACTTCTTTGATGATGAACTACAGGCTACGGTAACCCTTTCTTCCAAGTCGCCTGTGGTCATGGTGTTTTATCACAGCAAAGGACACTCTGAGACGCTCTGTGTAGTATCTCTGTATCTTTAAATCTCAAATTAGAAAAAGAGAGCTTGTCTTAGAAAATTTAAAGTTAGTATTTTCAGGAACGTTCCTAAATATCAAAGTTTCTGTACATTTACCTAGAAAAATACAAACAATTAGGTAACAAACTCTCATTTCTGTACTGAATATAATTAAGCTTAACATTTTTCAGAAGAAGCCACAGAGCAGAAAGTTGGGCTTACCTCATCTGAGAGGTTGTCAACTCTATACAAACTGGGGTGAGTTGTGAGCATGAGGTGAACCAATGGCTGGTTTTTCACTTGACACATGGCAAAAATTCGTTCATCTAGACGTACACTTGTCCCAGTCTGGAAAGCTTTCTAGAATAAAACAACACCCCGCCCTCCAACATTAGAAAAAAGAATTTTGTAAATGTCAATTGCTAAAAGATTATCTTTAGACAGAATCAGCAAATTTATCATAAATTATTCCTTGAAAATATCTTTGAAGAAGTCATTACCCTGAAGCCTCATCTGGAAGTCTAAACTAATCAATACCTGACTACCACAAAGCCACCTGATCTCCCTGGTGTCTGTTTCCGCACTGCTAGTCTAGGCCTAACTGCAGTGTCTGTGATGGAGCTGAGAAGCATGGGGAGGATGGGACACTGGCAACAAGATAAAGGTACACACATGGCATACCAAGAAGACCCCAGCAAGTGTGCCACATCTGCTGGGTGGTAATTGTTTCTTCCACATCTAGAAAAATGAAGACTCAGCCAGCACAGCAGATCTTACAAGCCAATGAAACAAGGTGGTACCACACACGAGGACAGCCACACAGATGAGGCTGGGGCAGATTTTACTGCTGTAGGAGCTGCACGCAGGCTGGCGAAGTTCTGAGGTGAGGCTTAGAGAATTTCAGTTGGTGGAGAGGAGTAAGAGAGGCAGAGAATAATGAATATTCATGGAATGAATGTGATTAGAACGCCTTCTCCAGGCAGGTTCAGGTGAACTGAGGCATTTGCAGGAAGCAAGAGTGTTTGTTTAATAGCAATAGAGTAGCAGATAAAACACTGATAGAGCCTCAGCCTGTTACATGTCACTCACTGATGGGTCTATGTCTGGTGTCCCAAAGAACCCAGACTAGTTTTTATGCCCAGGACACTGCATAAAACTGCACAGAACTGATGCTCTAGGACCCACTCATCAGGGTCCTAGAGCATCAGTTCTGTGGGAAGAGTCTGGGCAGTTGTGTTCAATGCCGTCTCTCCCATACTCCCTCAGCATACAGCACACTGTAACACTCAGCATGTGTTAAAAGCTTGGGGCCTAGTTAATTGCAGAGGCTTTTTTGGCACATCATGAGAATTATTTTAGTGAATTATTTCATCTGTAAGTATTATGTAAATAGGGCCTGGAGAGATGACTTAGTAGTCAAGAGCACTGGTTGGTCTTGCAGAGGACCCAGACTCAGTCCCAGCACCCACACAGCGGCTCACAACATCTGTAACTCTAGTCCCAGAAGATCTGATTCCAAGACTCAGTCCCCATCCCACACAGTGGCTCACAACATCTGTAACTCTAGTCCCAGAAGATCTGATTTCTTCCTGTGGTCTCCACAAGCACCAGGCACACTTGCAAGCAAAACACCCAGACACATAAAAGAAATCTAAAACAAAGTACAAAACAAATAACCATTGTATCTTATAGGTGAAATAATGCACTTATATCTTTTTCATTTACTATTACTACATACTAGGTGCTGTGATTAAATAATGAATAAAAAGGACAAAGATCTCTGTGTTCATGGTTTACTCCTAAAAAAGGAGAAATAAAGGTGGCTGTAAAAGTACACTCAAGCCAGGCAGTGGTGGCGCACGCCTTTAATCCCAGCACTTGGGAGGCAGAGGCAGGCGGATTTCTGAGTTCGAGGCCATCCTGGTCTACAGAGTGAGTTCCAGGATAGCCAGGGCTACACAAAGAAACCCTGTCTCGAAAAACAAACAAACAAACAAAAAACCAAAAAACAAACAAAACAAAACAAAACAAAACAAAAAATAAGTACACTCAAGATGCAGAGGCAGGTGAATCTCTGTGAGTTCAAAGACATTAAGGGTTACACATAAGACCTTGATTCAACAACAAAAAAAGGAAAAATAGTAAATCAGAAAACTGTGGTCAGTGTATGTGAGTGAGTGTGTATGAGCGCAAGTCAGTGTGTGTGTATGTGAGTGAGTGTGTATGAGTGCAAGTGTGTGTGTGCGGGTGCATGTGTGTGTGTGTGTGTGAGAGAGAAAGAGAGAGAGAGCAAAAAAGGCAGGCCATTAAAAAAGGCTTTCAAGAAAAGATCTTGGATTGTTAGATGTTAAAACTTAAATACTTGCCAAGCGGTGGTGGCAGCCAGGGCTACACAGAGAAACCCTGTCTTATACTTATACAATATTTAAGAGTTCAATAAGAAGCTTTTCGTCATTCTTACTGTGCTAGTCTGTGCTTTCTTACCTGTTTGAGGAGGGCCAACACAAAAAGTGGGAAAAGCCTCAAGGAGAAAGGAACCATGAGGCCTGGCTGCTGGCTACTCAGGACTGAAGAGCGGTAAGCTGAGAGAGAGTCTATGACAGCGTTCACCAGAGCATCCCGGGCGTCACTCAGGCTGGCCGTCACTGACCTATCAACAGCTAATGAGGTGAGAGTAGGACAAAAAGAGAAATAGAAAACGAGCTTGGTGATTTGTCTAGAAAGAACAGAAGAGATCATTCACGCACGCATACATGCACGAGGATAGCTTGCAGGAACTGGTTCTCTTTCCATTATGTGAATTCTGGGATTGAACTCAGATAGTCAGCTTGTTGGCAAATAACACCTTTACCTGTCAAGCTGTCTTGCTGGCCCAATTAACTATTATTATTATTATTATTATTATTATTATTATTATTATTATTATTATTATTATTATTATTTTGAGGCAAGGCTTCTCTGAGTAACGCTCTGGTTGTCCTGGACCAGGCTGGCATCAAACTCACAGAGATCTACCTGCCTCTGCCTCCCAGGTGCCTAGACATCCAACGGCCCAGTCAATGAGAGCAGACTTAAGCAAAGTTATGAATGAACACAGTTGTTCATAAGACATTGTTAAATGAGCTGATGCTGACATCAGGACAGCATCAGCTCATTTAACAATGGCCCTAAACCTATTCTGGCTATTTTGTGTTATGTATTTATATGAGGCAGTTTTTTCAGTACTGATAATAATAAAGATATAATAGATCAACTCTAAGAAATGATGAAAATACATCACAACTTAGATATCAAGCAGTTCAGCCACGAGTTTTTATGTAAAAATAAAAAAGCACAATGATCTCATTAATATGCAGTTTGTTTTTTTTGTATTTACTAAATGGAGAAACTACCAAGTCATAAAGTTTCTTTGTGATTCACTATCAGTAACTGTTTGATTTGTACGCCATGCACCTGGGCTGCATAAACTACTTCCGGGTGCAAAGGGTCAGTTGTTAGGTGCAGATGTTTAGGAAGCCTTCTTTCACATGTTGTTGTCCATGTCAGAGCTCATAAGCATCTTAGCAAGAGTTCCAGCAGTGCTGGCACTAAACACTATATGAGAACTGGTTATTTGAGGGGCTGGAGAAGGGGCATCGCAGTTAGGAGCACTTGTTGCTTTTGCAAAGGACTTGGGTTGAGTTCCCAAAATGGACATGGAAGCTTACAACCATCCTGAACTGTAGTTCTAGGGGTTCCATGTCCTCTTCTGGCCTCCTCAGGTACCAGGCACACAAATATGCACAGATATACATATAGGCAAAACACCAATAAACATAAAATAGAAATAATTTTAAAATATATTTTTATTTTTTTTATATTTACAATCTTTAAAAAGAACTTTCAGAAGAAAATATTGGATATTTTTAAAAAGGTGGTTATTTAAGTCTAAAGTAGACAAATAAACACAGAAAGTCATTTAGTGGCAGCTTAAGGTCAGGGAAGGTTGGAAAGAGCACTCATTGGACATTAAGTTCTTTTGGGTGATAAAGATATTCTAAAATTAGACTGTGATGGCTGTACAACCCTGTAAACATATTAGAAATGACAGAATTCTAAAATTAAAAGGTCGAAATGCCTATAATGTATGATTATGCCTCCATAAAGCTCAAGCAAAACAGGCACATGAGCTCAACGGACCTTTTTGTTGAAACAAACAAAAGCACTCTAACGGCAAAACCTCTAAGGTAACAACTTCAGGTAAAACAAAAATATATATATGTGCTACGTAGTATGGTGTGTAAAATATCTAAAGCAATAACAATTCTTACCCATATTGGCCAATAACCCTGAAATTGCTTGCACATCAGCTCCAAGAAAGACTTCATTCAGGGTAGAAACTACTGGCAAACACAAAGTATGGACACGAATTCTTCTTTCACCTTTAGGGGAAAACATAATAGCTATTTTTAAAAGAGGTTATGTTAAAGTCACTTTTTTTTCTTTAAAAACATATTTATTAGACAATCATTTTGCTTATTTATTTACTATTTGTACACATCAATCAGAGGATAATGTCTACAAAGTTGGTTCTCTTACCATAGGTATTCCAGGGATCAAATGTGAGCCATCAGGCTTGATGTCAGGCACCTTTACCTATTGAACACATTGCCAGTCCTGAAAACCGTTTCTTTTTTAACTTAGAACCAAGAAAGTATCAGAAAAAAAATACAGGTTTTATATTTTAACTATCAAACTCTTCTTGTTCAAGTTATTATTAAACAGACAGAAGAAACTGTAGTTGACAGCTAATAAAATGCTAGCTTTCCTCTCTCCCTCCTCAACAGGATCAAGATATAGCCCAGGTAGGCCTTAACTCATAATCCTACTTCCTCAGCTGCCCGAGTGCTAACATTAGACAGCCACACAACTGTGTGACACTTAGGGAATGATTGGATCTTTGACAGCCACAGCCATGGGCATCTTGTTTTTCTTTATCTCCTGTAGCTGTTTCTCACCACAAATGGATTGTGAGCATTTGCTTCTATGTCCATTCATAAAGAGGTGTAGATCTTGCTCTTTTTTTTTCTTTTTTCTTTTCTTTTTTTTTTTTCAAGACAGGGTTTTTCTGTGTAGCCCTGGTTGTCCTGGAACTCACTCTGTAGACCAGGCTGACCTTGAACTCAGAAATCCACCTGCCTCTGCCTCCCAAGTGCTGGGATTAAAGGCGTGCGCCACCACTGCCGGCTAGATCTTGCTCTTAATGGTCTAGTAGCCTTTTTGCATTCATCATTAGCATTTCCAAAGCTAAAGATTCAATTGAGACTACTGGAGACTGTCCAGGCAGACAGCTCAGTGGTCTGTCATTTCTACAGTTTTGGAAGCATGGCAAGTTATAACTCGGGGTTATTGACAGGGAAGTAGACACAATAGCTTAAAGGGCAGGTATCTCCCAGCCCCAGTGCAGTACAGCTTCTTATAATTGTAAGAGGTTGTGTGTCTTTGATCTGGGAACTGAATGATCTAAGGTGGGGTAAAAAACACCCGATTGAGGTTAAGTACTTTCTACAACACTGCTGTTATTTTCCATGCTGAGCACATGTATGAGCATGGCCTCAGACATGCTAAGCACATGTTCTGCTGCATGTTAGAACTTTAGCGTCACTAATCAAGTCTGTATTTTAGACAAAGTTTCATTTTTCCCAGGGAAGCCTCAAACTTGATATGTAGTCAAGAATGCCTTCTGATCCTCCTGCCTCCATCTCCTGAGTGCTGGGATTACAAGTGTGTACCACGAAGCCTGATTTTTGCCACATTGGGGGACAGATCTGGACCTTGTGTATGCTGGGCAAATATCATATCAATAGATCCTACATCCCAGCATAATAAAGGGATTTTTCTTTTTCCGTTTTAGATGGGGTCTCTCTGTATAACCCTGACTGGCCTTGAAAGCAAAGGGATCTACCTATTTCTGCCTCCCAAGTGCTAGGATTAAAAGCATGTGCCACCATACTCTAAAATTTTTGTGTGTTTTGCATGTGTGTAGTGTATGTGCATGTGTAGGCCAGGGACTGCTATCAGATGTCCTTCCTCCATCACTCATCACCTTGTTTATTAAGACTGTCTCTTGGGGCTAGAGAGATGGCTCAGTGGTTAAGAGCACTGATTGCCCTTCCCAAGGTGCTGAGTTCAATTCCCAGCAACCACATGGTGGCTCACAACCATCTGTAATGGAATCAGATGTCCTCTTCTGGTGTGTCTGAAGACAGCCACAGCATACTCATCATATAAATAAATAAATAAATAAATAAATAAATAAATAAATATCTTTAAAAAAAAAAAAAAAAAAAAAAGACTGTCTCTCATTTTAGTATCATGGCACCTTTCCTTTAGTAATTGTCCATAATAGTAATGTCAGAAATGTCAGATTGGTATTGTTATTTTTGGTAGTAAATATTTAATCCAGGACCTCACACTTAAAAGAAAGGAAGGAGGGAAGGAAGGAAGAAAATGAGCTTATCATTTCTACTAGACTAGCTAGCCAGCAAGTCCCTGTGTTCACTGAGCTGTCTCTCCAGCCCTAATGGGATTTTTGAAGATTTAGTTATTTTTATTTATGCATGTACATATGTATGCATGCCACATGTGTTTAGGTGACCACAGAAGCCAGAAGGTTTAAGATCCCCTGGAGCTATAGGCAGCTCTGGGTCCTCTGGAAGAGCAGAAAGCACTGTTAACCACTGAGCCATCTCTCCAGCCTAAAGAGAATTTTTTTTTAACCAGAATGTCTGATCATAGATAAATATCTGTTGTTAACTAGGAGTAGTGGGTGATGCATGCCAGATTCAGTTAGGAATCTGAGGTAGGAGGAGCTCAAGTTCAAGGGCAGCACAGTGTGCTTATATACAGTGGTTTTGTCTCAAAAAAAAAAAAAAAAAAAAAGTTGAGCGATAGTGACCTTTCATCCTAAGAAGAGAATACCATGAGCCACAGAGACAGAAGCACACTATAAAGCTTACCCTCTCCTTAAACTTGGTGCTTAGTTAGTCATGGACTATACACTTACACATCTGTTGGGAGGCTAGGTCTCAGCTGGGTGTAGTGGCCTTTAATCTCAGGACATGGGAAGCATAGGCAGGTGAATCTCTATGGATCTGAGGCTAGCCTGGTCTATACAGCTAGTTCCAGGCCAGCCAGAGCAGAGCACAGAAATTCTGTATCAAAAAATGCAAGAGGTTTAATCCCAGCACTTGGGAGGCAGAGGCAGGCGGATTTCTGAATTCGAGCCCAGCCTGGTCTACAGAGTGAGTTCCAGGATAGCCAGGGCTATACAGAGAAACCCTGTCTCAAAAAACAAAACAAAACAAAACAAAACAAAACAAACAAACAAAAAAAAGCAAGAGGGTAGGTTATCATGTTTTTTTTTTTTTTTTTTTGTGATAATACAAACAAAACTTACCTTTACTTGATGTATATAAGAGTGCTGACTGAAAAGAGACCAGCTGGGTGTCAGTCAGACTTTCTTCTACTGACATCTGTACTGCATACCCAGCATCTGGGTTTACATTGGGAAGAGACAGTAAGTCTGTAGAACGGACGAAGAAGTTCCCATGGAAAGTATGAATGGAAAGACCTAGAATAAAATGTTGTTACCATGATTGTTATGTGCTTACTTATGAATATTTCATCCCACTCCCTTATCAGATAGTAAAATAGCTTAGAGAAGACAGCACACTCAGTGATGTTGAGGGGCAGTGGGCATTTCCTTAAATGATAGTGAGAAAGTACATTTTCAGAAATCTTTTTGGAGGACACTGGCAGTATATACCAGCATTTTATTTTATCTTTAAAAGTTTATCTTTGTTATATATATATTCACTTAATTTGGGGAGAGGACACCTGTGCACCACAATGCACACACATGTGGAGGTCAAAGGACAATGTACAAGAGTTAGTTCTCTCCTTCTATCATGTAGGTCCCAGGGATTGAACTCGGGTTATCAGGTGTGGCAGCAAGTCCTTTACCTGCTGAGCTGTCTCTCTGGGACCAGCATTTTGATTCCATATTTAGTACACACACATGCACGCATGTGAGCGTTGTATGGTACACCCATGTGTTTTCTTTGGAGATTTGGCCCCCTTTTTAAAAAGCTGAAATAACCGACATAGCATAAAATGTACCATTTTAATGTACACAGTTCAGTAGTTTTAAATACATTCATAATATTCCCTATTTTTAAAGATTGTTATTGCTGGGTGGTGGTGGTGCACACCTTTAATCCCAGCACTTGGGAGGCAGAGGCAGGTGGATTTCTGAGTTTGAGGCCAGCCTGGTCTACAGAGTGAGTTCCAGGACAGCCAGGGCTACACAGAGAAACCCTGTCTCGAAAAACCAAAAAAAAAAAAAAAAAAGATTGTTATTATTTTAAGTTATGTACAAGTGCGTGCCTGTATGTGGGTTTGTACACATGAGTGCAGGAGCCACAGAGGGCAGAGGCATCTGATGCCCTGGAGCTGGACTACAGGTAGTTGTGAGCCACTGTGGATGCTTAGATCATCTGCAAGAACAGTAAATGCTTTGGACGGCTGAGCCACTTTTCCAGCCCTAATATTTCCCAATTTTAAATAGCTTTTTTCCCCCCTTTAATTACATATTGTATAATTTCACAGTCTAAAACTCAATGTATCTCTGTAGGGTAAATCTTGTAAGATATGTATTTTTATCATGTACAATCTATGAGGGAAAAAGTGTTCCTACCTTTGGTGCACCGGATCCTCATGACTGCCTCAAATCCAATCTTCCTCGTGAGGTACCTGTGTAGTTCCTTCTGTAGTTTCTGTACTTGCACTGGATTGTGTTGATGATGGTATGAGGGGTAGTAATACACACTGCCTGCTGAGTACCGAGAGATACAGCCTGGAAGAGAACACATTCCTTTTAGCCATCCTTCTATTCACACGTGTGTGTGTGTGTGTGTGTGTGTGTGTGTGTGTGTGTGTGTGTGACTATATTACACATTTACTTCCACTTTTATCATTTTAAATTAGGTGCACATGTTGGGTCTGTACACAAGAGAACAAGTGCCTACAGAGGCCAGAGGAACCAAATGCTCTAAAGCTGAAGTTATAGGTGGTTGTGAGCCATAATGTGGGCAACATAATTTCGGTTATATTGTACCCACACACACCCCTCAGGCTTCAGCCTCTCAATACACTCTTCTAAAATAGTAACTACTAATACTTCACATGAAAGCAACTGTACACATTCTTCTCTGATGTCTCCAAGTACCACCAAAAAGAATATTCTACTCCTTTATAAATTAGTGCTATAGCAAGCAATTTTTCTACCTCCCTTATACTAAATTGAGAGTACAATGTCATGTGTAATGGTATATGATTTTACTCCCAGCACTTGGGAGCAAGAGGTAAGTAGATTTCTGTGATTTCTGGGCTGGGCTAGTCTACATAGTGAGTTCTGAGATAGCCAGGGCTATGAAAAGAGACACTGTCTCTTTAAATAAAAAAAAAAAAAAGAAAAGAAAAGAAAAAAAAGGTGGGCATGGAGGTACACACCTTTAATCTCTACACTTGGGAGGCAGAGGCAGGTGGATCTCTGAGTTTGAGGCTAGCCTGATCTACAGAGTGAGTTCTAGGACAGCCAGGGCTACATAGACAAACAGTCTTGAAAAAACATTTTAAAAAAATTACAAGAAAATCAAGTTTAATACATTAAAATGTTTGATAAAGCAACCTGTCAGCACGTGGCCAGGCACGGTGCACATGCATATGGTTTCAGCTACTTGAGAGGTTGGGGTGGGTTATGGTGGGGGGCGGAAATGATTACTGAGGCCAAGATTTGGGTAATACTAAGACCCATTTCATAAAAAGAGAACTGGGCCAGCATGATGGCTCGGTGGGTGAAAGTGCCTTCCATCAAACCAGACAGCCTGAGTCTGACCCTGGACCCACATAGGAGAGTCAACTCCTGACCTCCACATGTACCCACATATATACAAATAGAAATAAATTAATGGAAAAAATAATTTAAAACAGGAAAACTGAAACAACAGTGAGAACAATGACTAAGACTAACCTTCCCAAAGAATAAAGCTTATTTTCACCTATTTAGAACACTATTATAATATCATTCTGATATTCATTTAATAAAAATCCAAACAAACAAACAAAACATTAAATAGAAGTCACGCTGCTGGGTGTGACAGCACAAATCTGTGTTTGCAGCACGTGAGAGGAGGGAGCAGGAGAATTGAGAGATCAGGGCTATTTTGGGACCCAGAGGAAGTTCAAGGTCAGCCTGGGCTACCTGAGACTTTGTCTCAAAAAAACAAACAAACAAACAAAAAACCCCCCAAAATAAAAACTCCCAAAACAACCCCCCCAAAACAAAACCAACCAACAACAGAAGGGAGGAAGGAAGGAAGGAGCAAGAACGTACCTAGAGAAGCCAAATCGGAATACTGTCCACTGAGAAGGAATAAGTCAACAGCTGCCTGCTGCCCAGAACAGTCCAAGGCTAATTTCTTATAGAAGTCAGTGGATGGTGTCAGGTGTATTTCCTATTAATTGCAGAACATAAAGAGAAAAATTTAAATTCATCAAAAAAATAAATGCATAGTTAGGTTAATACCTGTGTTAAAGCACTCACTGAAGGCTCATGTCTATTCTGTTCACTATTAAGAAGAAATACTTTTTAAAAAAAAAGAAAGAGAAAAGAAAAACCTCTATTATCATAGTCATTATTATTAACTTTGTAATTAAAAGACAAAGGTAACTATTATTTTCACTTCAGCCCTCCATCAATGAGGACACGTTAATGACTCCTCCATGGCATGTGTCCAGTCTGTTCAGCTACCCTAAGAGGTGGGCAGTAGCACCATCGCTCCTCATCTACAGAGAAACAGGACGCAAGGAGCCAGTTCCTAAGTGCAGACTCTCTATCTAATGGGCATTAGAACTTACGTTGTCTGGCCAGGACTGACCTGGGAACTATGTTATATAGTGGACCTGCTTTTCTCTTATCTTTTGGGAAATGCAAATTCCTAACCTTCTTAAACAAAAGCAGCTCAGAAGCAATCCTTGGCTGTTAGACTACCAAATTATGACCATTTTCTTTTCTTTTTTTTTTTTTTTTTTGGTTTTTTCGAGACAGGGTTTCTCTGTATAGCCTTGGCTGTCCTGGAACTCACTCGGTAGACCAAGCTGGCCTCGAACTCAGAAATCCGCCTGCCTCTGCCTCGACCATTTTCTTTCATTTTATATATATATATATATATATATATATATATATATATATATATATATATATATATTTTTTTTTTTTTTTTTTTTTGAAACAGGGTTTCTCTGTGTATACCTGGCTGTCCTAGAATAATCACTCTGTATGTCAGGCTAACCTCAACATCATAGAGATCCGATTGCCTCTGCCTCTCAAGTTCTGGGATTAAAGGTGTGTGGCACCACTGGCCAGCTCCAAATTATGGTCATTTCTAATGGTCATTTTGGTCCCACTTTGCCCCTAGCAAATTAATTCTCTTAGTCTTCCAGACTTTCTCATCAAAGCCAGGTTGGATTTCTAACAGCCTAAAATAATTAAAGATAGTAAAGCACAGATGTATCAGGCAGGTATAGAAAAATAATAGGACAATTATGTGGAAACAGAAGTGACACTTATTAATTATTAACAGTCCATCCTCCTCACAGATGACAAACAAAACAAATGGAAAACAAGCTCTCTGGTGAAAGGAATAGCTCCAGCACAGACCAGGCTAGGTTAGACCTGGTGGTCTAACCTTAGCAGATGACCTTTGGTTGGGCTCCTCACGAGGTTTCAGGGCTCCTACACCAAGCGTTGGGAGTTGTGTTTGGAAGACAGACATTCGACCACCAGTTGGTGATATCAGCTTAAATGCAGCCTGAAGTGCAGGACCCAAGGCACTCTGGGTCTCCAGCGTCTTAGTAAACATTTGTGGCAACGTTTTCAGTAAATCTTGGACGAGCTTGTGAAATAAGCAAGAAGACTCAAGAATGTTACAATGAAATGTTTTTACAATATATCATTATTTAATACAATAGACAGGACACTGATTCATGATGATGATCTGAGAATCTATGGACAGTACAATAAACAATGAAGTCGGTCAATGACAAGAAAGCCACTTTAAGTAAACATTATAAATTGGCAAGCAAGACATCAAAACTGGGTCCTTGCAGTTCTTGCACATGCAATAGTCCAGCAAGACTGTAAGTCCAGAATGTATGCAAAAGAACCATCACAATTTAGAAAATTATCTATTTTAATGCCATGAAACATGGCTTTCTCTATCACCTTTACATACTTTATTCTTTTAAGTTCCAAAGTGAGTTTAACTCTTTCCTGTTGCATAATCTAAGATATCCAGTAACGATGCCAACTAGTAGTATTACTACAAAAGAAAAACAAAGTCAAAACCAGCTGCCTATTTAAGTTAGGTTGTACAGATAAGAGAATTAATGGGGAAAAATATTTTGTGCTACAGCACAGTCTCCACTGACAAAAGTGGTGAGCACAGACTTGCTAGTTAAATGTTACCCTACGGCATATATGCAGGTACAGGGTAGACAACATCCCCCCTTCAGACACATTCTGTTCACCTCTCACTGTATTATGTCATGGCAATTTCCAGGCAGGTAATAAGAGTTTCTTCTGAACTGACCCAATGACACTCTGTGAATCAGAAAAGCAAAAGCACTGAGAGCAGCCTGGCTATGTGCTTCCGCAGTGATCAGCAGCCTTCTTTCAGCAGCCCTCCCTCTTCCCACGTGGCCCGACCTGCAGGACAAGCCTCCTCCAGATGCCCTTCCCTTGGGAAGAGACTCAACTTCAGCTCCACCACAGAGAACCTGCCGCCTTAGAGTAAAAACCAGTACAAGGCTGACCTCAAGAACTGTCCATCTAATGAACGTAAACTAAAAGTAGATATAAAGTGCACATAGCCTAAAAACATCAACGGAAAGCTCAGTGTTGAACATGGCAGGTAGGAAAGCGTGCCTTACCTCTTTACTTTCATTTAAGTTTACTAGTAGGTTCTCTGGCATAGGTATAAAAACATCTGAAAGAGTAAAGAAGCATTCATTTTATTATTTATCTTTTCTCTTGATTTTTTTTTTTTTAATACAGGCTTTTACTGTGTGGCTTTGAAACTCTTAAAGTAGACCAGTTTGCCCTAAAACTCACAGAGATTCACTTGCCTCTGTCTCCCAAGTGCTAGGATTAAGGCTGTGTGGTTACTACACCTTGCAAAGACACATTTTTAGTATGAGAAAGACAGCTGTGGGGTTGGAGAGATGGGTTAACAGTTAAGACCTCTAGCTGTTCTTCTAGAGGACCCAGGTTCAGTCGCCAGCATACATGTGGCTCACAACTATCTGTAATTCCAGTTCCAGGGGATCCAACATTACTTTCTGGCATAACTCTGAAGGCACTTAACAGAACGTATAACAATGCTTTGTTTCTATCTGAAGTACTAATTCACTGTTATTTTTGTCATACAGGCAATGCTGCTTCTCCCTAAAGGACACTACACTGCACTACTTCTGTCTCCCTCGTGCGGAGACCACAAGTGTACACTACAATGTCCAGCTTATAAAGCACCATCAAAAGGAAAAGACAAACCCCTGCTCAAGGCCAGCCTAGTGTGCATGAGATCTTGTCTGAAGACAAAAATGTTTTACTAATTTTTTAGACCTTCATAAAAATTCTTACTTTAAACCCTGTCTCGAAAGACCAAAAAAAAAATCTTACTTTTTGATAAGTGAGAAAATGAACATGTAAATTCCTTATAATTCTTCATGCACACATGTTCTTTGCCTAGTTTGATTTCATCAAAGAAAAGAAATGTAATTTCTAAGAAAAATATATTTTAAATTTATTTTCCATCTTAAATTCATTATTAGGGTTGGAGTTATAGCCCAGTAGGTTAAGAACATTTGTTCTTCCAGAAGATGCTAATTCAAATCCTAGCACCCATGTCAGGAGCTTACAACTGTCTGTAACTCTAGTTTCAGGGGATCCAGTGACCTCTGAAACTTCTGATCAGACATTAGCAGACTCAGAGACACATATTCATAGATAAAATAAATAAATTAAAAAAAATTATTATGGGGGTTGGAAAGATGGCTCAGAGGTTAAGTCAGTTTTCACTGACTGTTCTTCCAGAGGTCCTGAGTTCAATTCCCAGCACCACAAGCATCTGTAATGAGATCCAATGTCCTCTTCCGGTTTGTCTGAAGACAGCTACAGTGTAGTCATATAAATAAAATGAATGCACCTTTAAAAAAATTCATTATCAGATACATAATTACAAGTATTTCCCGCCCCCCCCCCCCCCCCACCATGGGCTGTTTTCCTCTCTATATAGAGTATTTCCTAGTAAACTGGCATTTTGTTTTCTTTTGCAGTTCTAGGGACTAAACCCAGGGCCTCACATAAGTGAAGGGAACATTCCATTACTCAGTGAGATCCCAGCCACAAGTCTTTTAAGACAGGGCTTTACTATGTACTTCAGGTTGGCTTCAAATTTCTGTAATACCTCCCCCAAAGGTTTGTATTACAGGTATATGCTACCATACCCATCAAAATTTATTTTTGTTTTTGAGACAGGGTCTCACATATTCCAGGCTCTCGCTGAACTTTCTATGTAGCTGAGGGTGAACTTGAACTTGGATCTTTCTGCCGTTTTAAAACAAAATAAAACCAAAACCAAACAAACAAAAATAAAAAACAGGGCTTTACTATGTAGGCCCAGTTGGCCTGGAACTTGCTGTGTAGTGCAAGCTGGGCTGGCCTTGAGCTCAATGGTCCAGCTGTCTCATCCTTCCAAGTGCTGGGTGGCCTCTGAGAGTTAAGTGCTGGGATTACAGGTACCACCACTGACTGGCATATTTACCGTGCATGGTTTTATGTGGTGTTGGGGATTCACGAATGTTCGACAAGTACTCACTGCTGAGCCTCTCCAACCTGTCAGCAAAGGTTATTTATATGTCTGTCTGTATGCAGTGGGGGAGGCACAGCATGCATTTGGAGTTTAGAAGACAGCTTTCAGGAGTATGTTTTCTCCATCTGCTTATTTGGGTTCCAGGTGTCAGGCTCAGGTCATGAGGCTTGCTTTACCTAGTGGGTCAACTTGCCAGCCCAGTAAAAGCTTTTAATATTGCTAAAAACCAATTCTGTGTTTTTGCTTTCCCCTCTAACTGCCTGTGTTTTAAGTGTTACTTGTAGGAAGTCATCAGAGATCCTCCCACCTCTGTCTCTTCGGTGGTGGAATTAAAGGTGCTCGTCACCATTGCCTGGCATATTTTTGACTCTTAAGTTTACTTCTTTCTGGGTTTTTTTTGAGACAGGGTCTCACTATTCATTCTTGGCTGGCCTGGCACTCACAATGGAGGTGAGGCTGGCCTAGGCTGCAGTGAGTTTCCTGTCTCCTTCCCAGTGCTGGGGTCACAAGCCTGTGCTACACATTTAGTTTACTGAATTCTCTTCAAACAGTACGAACTCACTCTTTTCCATGTCAGTTTTCCCTCACTAATAGCCTTGATAATGAATCACTTGACTGTCTCCCAGGGTCTGTTTTTGAGCTTCAAGGTCTGTCTTTCATCCCATGTCAGTGATGAACTTCCTTTGCTGTCTATGTGGCATAGGCAGTTCTCCCACACAGCGACACCCACAGCCCTCAGGTACTTCGAAAGGAAAGACACAGCCACATCTCCCACAAGCTCTAACACCAGCTGACTTTGTTTCCTTGCTCAGCAATCATTTCTCCTCCATAACCCTTCTGGTCCCTGATAAAATGAGACTGGACTTAAAGACTCCCATAACACCATCAGTTTAGCAACTATCTACTCAGGACTTTTCTCCGTCCTGGCCCTGTGGTACACACAAGTTTAAGGCCAGCCTGGCCTATTTAGTGGGTTTAGCTCTGAAAAAAAAAAAAAAAAAAAAAAAAAAAAAGATTTCTCTTTATTATACTAGAGTCATGACACATTCCTGACACACCAAACACTTCAGGAAACATTTCTGAAAGGGACAATTCTCCAGGCAGTTGAGTGAGTTTGAGTATAACACATACCGTCAATATCTGAAACTATTAGCATCTGAGGCTGGGAGAGACCTTCCTGAAGACTGTAGAAATGGATAGTGCTATCAAATGTTATGAAACCGATTTTTGTCCTAGTGTTGCCAGGAAGCCTAGAAACAAATTCATAAAAAAAGTTTTAATCATTGTTCACACACACTAACACACACACACACACACACACACATACACACACACACACTATCCGTCTATCTATCTATCTATCTATCTATCTATCTATCTATCTATCTATCATCTATCTATCATCTATCTATCTACTTAGTGTCACATGTAAGCATGCACTGTAATAGTACAGAGTGGCCCAGCATACATAGGTGCTTACAGCAGTTAAGATTTACCTGCTGTGAAAACACCCTCTTCAAGTGAAAGAGCAAATAACCAATAAAAAGCAGCAAAACTGCAGCACTTTAAAATCAGCTACTTCTATAATAAAGGTGTAAAGATTTTTTTGGTATATGTGAGTTTTTAAAAACCTGGAAAATATGTACAAAACTGGGCCCAAATTCAAGTTATTTTATAAAGAACACTTGGGGCCAGAAATTTAGCTCCATGGTAGAGAACTTGGCAGACAGGTATAAGGCTCTGGGCTCAGTTTCCAACATCACAGGAAAAAGAATGCATCAAAAAGTTGTGATATAGGGCTGGAGAGATGGCTCAGTGGTTAAGAGCACTGACTGCTCTTCTGAAGGTCCTGAGTTCAATTCCCAGCAACCACATAGTAGCTCACAACCATCTATGACGGGATCTGATGCCCTCTTCTGGTATGTCTGAAGACAGCTACAATGTACTCATAAATAAAATAAAATCTTAGAAAAAAAAAAAAGTTGTGATATAGCATTGTAAACTGCATTGTAGGGGCTGGAGAGATAGCCAAGTGGTTAAAAACACTGGCTACTCTTGCAGAGGACTCAGTTTAATTCCCAGCACCCACATGACAGCTTACAACTGTCTGTAACTCCAATTTTAGAGGACTCAATGTTCAATTCTGACTTCCTCTGGCAACAGGTACACATGTGGTGCACATACATACATGCAGGCAAAACACTCATACATGCATAAAAAACACATCTTAAAAAAAGAAAATTAAATGCAATGTAAATTTTGCTACTGCATCTATTTAAAAAAATTACACAAACTTTTTCTATTATTTAATGCCTTTAAGAATAAGAAGATCAGCTAGGCGGTGGTGGTGCATGCCTTTAATCCCAGCACTTGGGAGGCAGAGGCAGGCGAATTTCTGAGTTCGAGGCCAGCCTGGTCTACAGAGTGAGTTCCAGGATAGTCAGGGCTACACGGAGAAACCCTATCTCGGAAAAAAAAACAAAAACAAAAACAAAAACAAACAAACAACAAAAAAGAATAAGAAGATCAAAAATATCTTTTAAAGGACCCAACATACAGAACAAAATTTCTTAGTGGCAAAAGAACTAGCTTCGAGCCTTTTTCATGCTTGGTTCCCATATATAGCTTAGACTGTGAGATACAAATACACAGAGGAGCAAGAACGCCCTTGGCCAATATGAGAGAATTACTCAGTTTGTGGGGAAATCAGCCTATCATTTCTTGTACTGAAAGGTCACACTAATTTTTATGTTGTATTCTGTGTGTATAACATTTAAAACATAGCTCTAGAACTGTAACATAGAACTGTAACATAGCTCTAGAACTGTAACATAGAACTGTAACGTAGCTCTAGAACTGTAACAACCAAATGGAGCACATGTACACTATTTGAGCTTTTACTCTAGTGAGCCTATGATACAATATTGGTTGAGACAAGTAATAAAAAAAAAATGAACTAGGTGATAAAAATCATACCACCGCTAGCACTGAGCTCATGTCTGTAATCCCAGCACTCAGGAATCTGAGGCAGGAAGACTGCTGAAAGTGTAAAGCCAGACTGACTGAGACCTGCCTTGACTACAGAGTAGTACCTTATACTTTAAAGGCAAATGATATGATGGCTGGGATCTACTTGAAAATAGTCAAGTGCTCCTGGGCATGAGGGTGCACACTTTTAGTCCCAGCTGTAGGGAGGTAGAGGCAGGAGGATCTCAGTGAGTTCGAGGCCAGCCTGGTATATTAGTCTACAAAGCAAGTTCCAGAACAGCCAGGGCTGTTACACAGAGAAACCCTGTTTCTAAAAAATAAAAAAACAAAACCAAAAAAGACAGAAAGCAAAGAGTCAAGTGGAAAGGGGTGAGAAACAGGATTACAGGAAGCAGCCCAGCAGCGTGTTCCCAGCGGCGGCACCAAAGCTCCCCATAGTCCTCCTCACATTTACACAGGGTCAGGGAAGGCCAAAGCTAGCCACTTATGTGGTCCTTCAGAACATAATCACGTAAGTACCTTTAAAAAAAAAAAACCACTGGGTGTCACACATCCTTTAACCCCAGCACTGGGGAGACAGAGGCAGGTGGATATCATCTACAGAGCAAGTTCTCAGACACCCAGGGCTATACATGGTTTTTGTTCTCAAAAAAAAAAAAAAAAAACAAAAACCAAAAACAAATAAAACCCCAAAAACCTAACGGTTCATTTTGAAGACACTATCTGTTTCAAATTAAGCTGAGTTAAGACACTTACAGATCCAGATTGTCTAACAAACTCTGGCAAACTGAATTCAAGTATCCAGTCTCTATTGCGTTGTGAGATACATCAAACACAAAGAGGTACACTGGAGGTTGTGGTGGTCGTAACTAGAGGGAAAAAAAGAGTTCAATTAAATATATCCGACAGTATTAAATTAATATTGACATAATCAGGTTACATACAACAAACTACTACATAAACACTATTACAGGACTAAGTGGAGGCAGCAGGAAACCACTTCCCTGTGTACAGACACACTTCACATTTACCACAGTGGCTAAGACCTCAGCTAACCCATTTAAGCAGTCCTTCAGAACATACTTATATACCTTTGAAAAAACTAACTGCTCATTTGAAAATACTATTTGTTTCAAATTTAAAGAAAGTGTGTCTGTCATTGCTCAGAAGACTTTTCTAGGCAGGAAAAAACACATGCTATAGCAGTATTGGCAACTTAATGTACAGGGTATTTTGTTGTACACCCCGTGCAAACAGCCTGGAAGACAGAAGGGATGCTGGAGTCCCTAGAATTGGAGTTACAAGATGGTTGTCAACTCTCAAGTGGGTGCTGAGAATCAAATCTAGATCCTCTGGAAGTCTACCAGTGCTTTAACCTGAGCCATTTCTGTAGCAACTGATGTTATAGCCTTGATCCAGATAGTACTAACACAACTGCTTTACTTCATAATTATTTCATAACATATGCATTTATGTTTGCTTGTTTGTCTATTGAGCATATTTTTTCTTTTCCTCCTTCCCCTCCTCTTAATTTTCTTCTTTAATGTTTTTCAAGGCAGGGTCTCTATGTAGCCCTGGCTATCCTAGAACTTACTATGTAGAACAGGCTGGCTTTGATCTCAGAGATCTACCTGCCCTTGCCTCTTAATTGCTGGGATTAAAGTAACACCAGCAGATGCTTGGGTTCTTTTTATTTATTTTATATACATGAGTACACTGTAGCTGTCTTTAGACACACCAGAAGAGGGCATCAGATCCCATTACAGATGGTTGTGAGCCACCAGGTGGTTGCTGGGAATTGAACTCAGGACCTCTGGAAGAGCAGTTAGTGCTCTCAAGCATCTCTCCAGCCCAATGCTTGGGTTCTTTAACTTTAATTTGGCAGAGAACTGTTACCAATAACTTCAGTGACTCAATTAAAAAAGACTGACTCCTCATAAATTACAAAGTAAAATAGACTAAATCTCACATATAGGTTAAAAAAAATTTACTATATACATCCCTAAATAGGGAAACAGCTCACATGGTGCTGCCACAGAAGCATGAGGGTCCAAGTTTAATCCCCAGAACCCAAGTGAAAAAGATAGGTTGGTGGCATAAGTTTGTAACCAGGGCTAAGGAAGCAGAGATAGAAGGATCCCTTGGGTTTTCTAAGCAGTGAGCCTAGCCTACTCAATGAGTCCTAGGTCAAGGAGAGATCCTGTTTCAAAAAACCAAGGTGGGTTGGCTTAGTGATACATGCCTTAAATCCCAGCTTCCCTCAGGAGGCAAAGACAAGTGGATCTCTATGAGTTCAAGGCCAGTCTGGTCTCAAGTATTCCAGGACAGGTCAGAGCTACATAGAGACCCTATTCAAACAAAAAGCAAAAAACCTTGATGGAAGCACCTGAGGCATGATACAGGAGGTTCATCTTTGGCTTACATACACACACATGAATACACATCACACACACAGAGAAGAAAGAAAGAAGCTCATTAGACAAGTCAAGCCAGTGTTACATGTTAGCATCATTTTCATATTCCTTTATGCTTAGATACAATTAAGGCTCAGTAAGAGTATCTAAATCAAGAGACCTAGGCTTTTTTTTTTTTTTTTTTTTTTTTTTTTTTTTTTTTTTACTTTATGTATATATGTGAGTGTCTGCATGTACATACATGCACTACTTGTATACAGTGCACACAGAAGCCAGAATAGGGCCTCAGATCCCCTGAAAACACAGTTACAGAACATTGTGAGTTGCCACTTGAGTGCTGGGAACTGAACTTAGGTCCTCTGCAAGAGTAGTTAGAGCTCTTAACCTGAACCCCCCTTTTTAATGACTTCTTTATTTCTATTTTATGGGCATTAGTGTTTTGCCTGCGTGTATGAATGTGTATGGGTGTCAGATCCCCAGAAACTGGAGTCATAGGGAGTTGTGAGCTGCCATGTGGTTGCTTGGAATTGAACCTGGGTCCTCTGGAAGGACAGCAGTGTTCTATAACTGCTGAGTCATCCTTCCAGCCCCTTCCATCCTCCTTAACCCCTAGACAGATCTCCAGCCCATTTTTTATTTGTTTTTGAAGACGAATTTATATAGCCCACAATGGCCTAAGTCCAGTGTAATTCAGGCTTGAACTAACCTTCCTGCTTCTATCTCCTAAATGCTGAGATTACGTAGCATTATTTATAAAACACAGAAGTCTGATTTAATTGAGATATAAATATGATTCCATTATTATATTGAAAATTTCTTGATATAGACAACATACTGAAGTAGAACTTCAGATACACATACATGTGTGCATGTACATGACATGTGTATGATGTGTATATGTGTAAGTACATGCACATCATAGCCCATGTATGGAAGTCAAAATATAACTCCCAGCCAGGATTTCCTCTTGCAGCTTTGTGTGGGTTCTGGGCAGGAGACTCAGGTCATTGGGCTTGTATAGCAAGCACTCCTACTTGTTGAACAAATACTTTCTTAGCTAAAAAAGAGAACTTTGTTAAAAGATACTCTACATTTTACTAAAATTCAGTATAATGGCTAGGGTCACGGCTTACAACTGTAATCACATTACTCACAAGTTTAAAGCAGAATTATAGGAACTTTGAAGCTAGCCTCAGTTAACCAGCAAATACCAGACCAACCACAGCTACATAGTACATCAAAAACAAACAAACCAACCAACCAACAAACAATCCAATACACCCTGCTCCAGAAACAAAGAAAAGCTTACCATGTACTCTGAAGGAGCCATAAACTCAATAGTAGCATTCTGGACTTCAGGTCTTTTGTGAGGTTCTCCATAAACTCTGGTTAAAGGGTTGTACATGAATTCTTCAGGAACTGTGCAACACAAACAATTTATTAATAAAAGGATTAATTCAATACCTTACATTTTGATTTTTATTAATTTAGGTATTATAATTAATTTAATGCAAACTAAAAATAAAGGAAGCAATTGAGTTTTTAAAGGGTTCTATTTAAACTCCTAAAGCAGGCGGCTCTGCAGACAGCTTTGGTCACTGTGACTCCCCAGCCCCCAATGTCCTGTCTAAATCCTTACTGACTTCCAAATAAGCTTGAAAGGATGATTACAAGCTCATTAAATACCAGTCATCTTCCTAAATCTCCCAATTGTACAGACATTAACCTTTGACATAGAAGGCTGCTCCCAGACAGTGAAGGTGCAATTGTTTCAGGGTAAAGCCATAAGGGGTCAGCAAGTTTTATTAGCACCAATTGCTTTTATACAATACCAATTGCCTTTACTTGTAATTCACTAAGCTCAGAGTATGTTAAGAATTAGCTGTCACTGAACCTAGTTTCCCAGTACTTGATTAAAGATTAAAATCCTTAGGCTGGTGGAGCAAAACAAACAAACAAACAAACAAACAAACAAAAAAATTCATGAGGTGGTGCATGCCTGGAATCTCAGCATATGAGAGACACAGGTCAGGGAATCACCACCAAGTTAGAAGCTAGACTAGGCTACATAGCAACAAATACTAGGCCAAACTAGAGTATCGTGGGAGTCCTTGTCTCAAAAATCAAACAAAGGGCCAGCAAGATGGCTGAACAGATAAGGGTACTTGCTACCAAGCTTAACCTGAGTTTGATCCCTGGAACCCACATTGTGGATGGAGAGAACTGAGTCTTACCAACTTGTCCTCATACCTCCATGTGCATATTGTGGCATACATACCCCACCCCACAACACACACACACACACACACACACACAAATGAACAAAACAGCAAACAAATCACAACAACCACAATCAACGTAAAGTTGCTATGTACTCAAAGGGTAAACTATAGTTCATTAAGTAGCTCAACAGCATAGACAGGAGGCTACAACCTTTATCACAACTTCATGTGTGCATCACAGCACATACACTTAAGATTTTAAAGGTGAATTTAACACTATATATTTTTCCTAAATTTTTATAAAGTAGGAAATTACTTGGTTTTGTTTTGTAGCCCAGGCCAGCCTTGACCTCCTCAAGGGCTCAGATTACAGGCTTGTGACACCACATTAAGCTAAGTTTCACCTCTTAATGAAAATTTCTTCCAGAAAGACGTTTGAAAATTCCCCTGCTCTCTGTTTTTTTGAGTCAAGGTCTTATGGAGGCAGTCCAGGTTGACCCTGAACTCTCTGTATAATACCCAGAATGACCTCCTGTTCTGTCTCCCAAGTGCTAAGAATTCAAACAGAATGCTGTTGGTTATCTGGTATCTTCAAATATAAATTATAAAGTAGTTACTGAGGGAGTGCACCTCTTCAGTTACGGATCACTCTGACTATGTTCAAAAGCAGTGGTGAAGGAAGCAGCCTTACTCTATGGGCTTATTGTCTTTATCCTAGGGGAAAGCACACAAAATAACTTCCAAATAAAAGTCCTTCTGGCTGGAGATAGTGTAGCTGGCAGAGTGCTGGCCTAACACGGAGAAGTCCTGGGCTCAGCCTCCAGCATCTCATAAACTAGGGTCAGCAGCATACATCTAAACCCAGCACTCGGTAGGTGGGGGAAAGAGGGTTCGGAAGGTCAAGGCATCCTTAGCTGCACAGTGATTTGAGACTAGTCAAAACAAAACAAAACAAAACAAAAACCTTAAACCATACTGTAAACTATTCCATTTATATGCTCAGTGTAATAAATGTAAAATATGGTCTAAAGATGGTAATTATCTCATTTCTGCCCCAAAGTATACATTTATTTCTAAGTATAAAGGTGTAAAAAACCTTAGTGATAGCTATCTGAACTAAAGGACTAATTATCTGTATACCAAGTAAATAAATGGGCTGGATTTCTTTGAGATAGGCTTTCACCATTACTATCAGACTTCTTAGTCACTAAAATTACAGGCTCACGTGTTATCTCTATGTCTTTTTCTCAAGACAGGGTCTCTCTATGTAGACCAGGCTGGTCTCTCACTCAGAGATCTACATGCCTCTACCTGACAAATACAGAGATTAAAATGGTGAATCACCATGCATGACTCTCTTGTCATTTCATATTTTTATTATCTGGTTTCTCTATGTTTCAAATAAAAAATAGAAAATGTTTTAAGGGGCTGGAGAGATAGCTTATCTGTTAAGTGTGTATACTGCTCTTGCAGAGGACCCCAATTCACTTCCCTTCACCCACATCAGGCAGCTCACAACCACCTGTAATTCCAGCTGCAGAGGGATCAGATGCCTCTAGCCTTCAAGGGCACCTGGATTCATCAGAGACACACACCTACACATATTCACATAGTACAAACATGGGTTTATTTTTTTTTCCCCCCTTTGGTTTTTTCAAGACAGAGTTTCTTTGTGTAGCTCTAGCTGTCCTGGAACTTACTCTGTAGGCCAGCTACAGAGTAAGCTAGCCTTTGCCTTCTGAGTGCTGGGATTAAAGGTGTGTGCCACCCGAACAAAAATATGTTTTTTTTTTTTTTTTTTTTTTTGTCAAATGTTAAGGAATGTTTCAAAAATCGTACCATCATTGACGCGATAACATAAGTTACATTTCCACCTTCTCTGATCCAGAAAGCTGACGAAAGGGTTGATGTAAGTCCTACATGAACGGCATCTCACAATCGTACTGGAGGTGACCACAGGCAACTGCTGAAAAAAACAGAGCTAAGGTGTTAATCCACCCCTTCCAAACAACTAGTGAGACTTTAACTTTGGAGTGAAGCCTCGTACAAACATGTGGGCACTGAGGCTCACACTTAGGGCCTCCATGCTAGAGGAAGACGCAGGAGGCAGCAGCAAGTCTGAGGCCAGCCTGGGCTACGGAGCAAGAACTAATCTCATAACATCACATGTGGGTAGTGTCCATAAGAAAATGTATCTATTAGAAAACTACTCTTTTCACTAAACATTCTCACTGCAGAACCAAGGCAGTACACACAATACAATGTTTTCAGGGACAGATGGAGAAGGAAATAGGTACACCATTCTCTTTTGATTAGACAGGGCTCACCATGTTGCCCAGGCTAGTTTCAAACTCCTGAACTCATATAATCCTCCTATCTCAGATTCCAGGAAAGAAAGTACATTCTAAAACAATGAAAAATGAAACTGTTAGGGAATTTTAATTTTATATTAAGAGGCTTATTAAATTAGCTGGGTGGTGGTGGCTCATCCCTTTAATCCCAGTAATTGGGAGGAGGCAGAACTTTCTTTGAGTTCCAGGACAGCCTGGTATGCAACATGAATTCCATGACAGCCAGGGCTACACAGAGAAACCTTGTCTCAAAAAACCATTTTTAAAAAGTCTTTAAGGGTTATCATCTATATTAAGAATTCTGCCAGGGATCTGGCTCAGCGGGTAAAAGCACTTTGCAGTAAAAACCTGACAGCCTGTGTTTGATTCTCAGAGCCTATGTCAAAAAATTGGGTGGTGTGACAAGCATCTGTAACCCTACCAGTCCTATGGTAGCATAGGAAGAGACACAGGAGAATCACCCAGAAATTCTTAGGCCAGCTAGCCCAGAATTCACAGCATAGCAGAAACAAGAGCAACCCTGTCTCAATAAGGTTGGAAGGAGAGAACTGACTCTCAAAAGCTGTTCTTACTTCCATCCACATGCATTTGAACTCATATATCTCCACCGTACACAGACAATATTAAAATAAATCAAAATTTTCAGTCTTAATATTAAAATACTTCAATAAGGGAAGCTGAGCATTGTCACCCATACCTGTAATTCTAGCACTTTGAAGGCTGAGGCAGGAGGATTCCTAACAGTTCAAGGCCACTCTGAGCTATATAATAAGCAGCAGGCCAGTCAGGGCTATTGCACGGCAAAACAGCATCTTCAAGCAAACAATGAAAGTCAATAAAGGGCGAGGGTAGTCTAATTCAGGTGTGCAGCATCTATCTACCATGCATGAGACCCTCATTATAATCCTCAATATCACAACTGAAATCAACCAACCAACCAAAATCCTACCATCTACACACTAATACGCAAGAGCACGTGGTCACATGTTTAGGTCCTGGAGAATTAGGACATAAGTGATCTTCATTTTTTTAGATTATGGAACAACTTTTATTTTATTTAATTTATAAATGTATTGGCAGCAACTTCTTAGAGCAGTTGACTTCACTCCAGGAGCAGCAGAGTCGATAAGCTAGGGGAAACTATTTTAATGGTAATTTACAATGTAGATAAATACTCAAAACCCTCCCATCTCCAGTGTTGGAACTGCAAGTGTGTACCAACAAGCCTGCATCCATCTTTTTAGTTCTGCCCAGCTACATAGCATCCCTTGGATTTCTCGACAATACTTCACTTACCTTGTTTTTAACTTGTAATAAAAATGTTGGTTGAATTAGAAATTTAAAAAGAAAATAATTCTGCCACATAACAGACTTTATTCATTCTTACACTGTTGTAAAACTACTTCACCACTTATATAATTCCCACATCTACTCTCTCTAAAGAAGCATACCACTGGGCTGGCTTTGGTGGCGCACACCTGTAGTCCCACTAATCCCAGGACTCAGGGAGTTCCAGGCCAGCCTCGTCTACAAAGATGGCTTCAACACAGCCAGGATTGTTACACAGAAAAATCCTATCTCAAAAAACAAAAACACACACAAAAAAGAAGCATACCACTAGGTCCTTGAAGGGGTGGAGTAGCAGCCCCAAAGGTAGTTTGGCTTTGTTCAGTAAGGCCTGAGTCTGAGGGACGCTAGTCAGTGTGCATCGAAATAACCTGTTGGAGGAGAAAAAAGTACATGTCAGTTGCTGCTGCGTTCATAATTTCAGGACAAAAGAAAAGATAAAGGTGCCTATCTTAATACTCTTATTAGATTAGATTACAGATGAATTATAGGCCTTTTTACATTTTTTATTAAAATACTTAAATTGCCATTTGTGACCACACATAACTATGAATCCAGCATCTACCACAGTGAGACTATATCTCAAGAAACTAACCATAGGCTGGGCAGTAGTAACTCATGCCTTTAATTCCAGCACTCAGGAGGCAGAGGCAGTCGGATCTCTGAGTTTCAGGAACGTTACACAGAGAAACCTTCTCACAAAACAAACGGGCTGGAGAGGTGGCTCAATGGTTAAGAGCACTGAATGCTTGCTCTTCAAGGGGTCCTGAGTATAATTCCCAGGAACCTCATGGTAGCTCACAACCATCTGTAATGGAGATCCAATGCCCTCTTCTGTCTGGTGTGTCTGAAGACAGCAACCATATACTCACATAAAATAAATAAGTAAATCTTAAAAACAAATGTAAAAAAAAAAAAAGTCAAAAAAAAAAACCAAACAAACAAACAAACAAAAAAAACCAAAAAAACCCAAACAAACCCCAAACAAACAAAAATAGGCTCATCTGCCTTCCAGGTAAACCAGTCTGGACTAGTAATTAATCTTACCTTGAAATTAGTAGGTGATAACTCAAATCCTCAAACAAAAACTTTTTAAAATTAATTAGTTACTGAACATATTTATTATTTCATAGATAGGTTTTGATATGCTACCTAGGCTGGTCTTGAACTGGTAGGCTCAAGTGATCCTCCTACAACTCTACCAGTCAGCTGGCACTACAGGAGTACACTGCTGTACCAGGCCAAAGTTTACTGAAGAACAGTCTTACTAACGCTTTTAAAAATATTATTTCAAAATTACAAATTATACAATTTTTGAGTCTTTACAGCATACATTTAAATTATTTATGGAATAAAGAGTTGAGTAATATCTTCGAATTTGGGAGACTAAGTCAAAGTGAATAAAGTTTGAAGCCAGGCTGGGTATTGGTGGTACACGTCTTTAATCCCAGCACTTGAAAGGCAGAGTCTGGGAGAAAGCTTCAGAGAACAGTGAGGAGATACCAAGAATTAGGGAAAGTGTGCTAAGAACACAGGGCAATTTGGAAAATGGGCAGACTGAGGAGGCAGCATAGCTGCACTCTGTAAGAGACAGCCAGCTCCATTTCTTAATTTAGAGCATGCAAATTTCAGGTAAGCAATAACAGACTCCTATGTTACACAGTCTACCTGGACCACTTATCCACAACACCTAAAAAAGCATACCAGACAACTTAAAAACACAGATACTGCCATGTTTATAGAAAACAGTACTTGAAGGCTTACTCTGGGTTACAGTTGAGTTTCTGGATGTCTTCAAGCAAATTTGGGACTGGAGGCTTCAATGGTGTCGAAGGAAGCATGTTCCTTTCTTGAAGAAGATTGACAACTCTTAGACCCTCTGGATGAAGATTCAATCCACTCATGCTTGCAGTTAAATGATTAGCACCTAAGGGAGTCTACAGACAGTGTCACAGTGAGTAACCTTTGTATGTGTGTAGGCTTGGCTAGGGTCTAGAGAAATATGAACGTACAGAAGAACTACAAAATATTATCATCCTAAATGGTTATAAAATATTCAAAATACCTTTTAAAACTTTTTTCATGTTTATATCTTGAGCAAAAAGGTAAAAAATATATTAAAAAAAAAGTTTACCTGAGTAAAGGCCTGGGGGCCACTTGGGTAATTCAGGGAGGAGGGTGGCATTCCGGCCACAGGTGGTGTGCTGTTCTGGTAGCCCGGTGGCAGGGACGGGTATGCATATCCCACACTTCGGCTTGTTTTGGGGTTCTGATTAACGTGCTGTGATGTTGCTAGAAACAAGGGAACCTTTAAGTTCTAGTTTATATTCCAGATACTTAAAATCATGGTAAAGATCGGCTAAATTATGAGGATCTTAAGTTCAGCTTTTGATTTATAGTTTCATTTATCAACTTAAAGAGAAGCAATCATTAGTAACAAGTAAGAGCATGATCTCAATCTAGTTAATGTAGACTACAGCCATAAACATACAGACAACTTTAGCATGGCTAATTTACTTCTATATAATAAATTTTATATTCAGACTAAATCTTCATTTAAAAAAACTTTTGAATACACCCTAAATGTAATTTAGGGACTTGAGTACATGAATTTAACTATGTGTAACTGATTAAAGTGCAGCATATAAAGCCTAAAGCTCCAGTTTCAGGATGAAGAAATCCACTATATCGACAGAGTTTACACGTACACAGCATAAACTTACTTCTCTTAGTTCCCTACAATGAACACACATTACTTCTATAATGAAAGACAAACACTCATAGCATCTCACCCAAGAAGCCACCTCCTTCAATTTCATCGTAAGTACTGTGAGCCACCATAGATCCATTATTGGCATTAGATGTAATACCTAAAAAGGAAATTCATCAACAAGATTGAAATAAGAATGAACACTATAATTTCTTCAAGAAATGAACTACTATCTAAAAATTTAGATAATCTTTGAAAAAAATTTAAATTGCAGCCTATCAAAAATGTGAACATGTTACAAGGTACTGTGGCACATGCCTTTAGTACATGCCTTTAACCTAGCACTGGGAAGGCAGAAGCAGGCAGACCTCTGTGAGTTTGAGGCCAGCCTGGTTTACATAGTGGGCTCCAGGACTACCAAGGGTATACTGTAAAACCCTATTTTAAAAACAAAACCAATACAAACACAACAACAAATTTAGTTAGAGAGACTGCTCAGTGAGTGGTTAAGAGCAATTCTAGAGGACCTGAAGTGGGTTCCCAGAACCTTGTCACAAACGCCTGTGACTCCAACTCCAGGGGGATCTGGTACTCTTTTCTTGTGTCCGAGGGCACTGCACACATGTGCACATACCCACACATAGACACATAAAGAGAAGTAAAAGTGAATCTTTACAGGTGTCTGATGGTTCAGTTCAAGCCTGACAGATGAACTGAGTTGACCACTAGGATACATGCTGAAAGAAAGGAACCAGCTCCTACAAGGTGTACTCAACACACACACACACACACACACACACACACACACACACACACTCGAATGTAATGAAAGTCTTTTTTAAAATTAAAAACAAAAGTTGAACACATCTATAGTCCTAGCACTTGGGAGGTGGAGACGGGAGGATCAAAAGTTTAAGGTTATCCTTGGCTACACAGTGAAGCTAGCTAGGGCTACATGAGAACTCATCTCAAAAGAGACAGAAAGATACAAATAGCCAAACTCTCAAATAAGCCAATTCTGACAAAGATATGGGAAAGCAGAACTCTTCCACACTGCTATTGGGAATGTAAAACAGTATGCTATTACAGAAAAGTATCCAAAGTGCCTCAAAAAACAAAAATTAGGAATATTGTAATTAGTACATCAAAGAGATACCTGAATTCTCATTTGCTGAACACTGTATATAATAGCCAAGATATGGGATGAACATAAAGTGTGCAGCAATGAATAAACAGATAAAGAAACTGAGATGTAGCTCCACAATGAAATATTAGCCATAACAGGAAGGAGAATACTATGTTAAATGAAATAAACCAAACATATAAAGAAGACTAGTATACATTTATAAACTCTCATTCACACCAAGAGAGACTAAAAGAGTTATCTCAAAGAATGAAAAAGGAGAACTGTAACCAGATGATGCTAACAGAGCTAAAAGAGAAATTGATTAACAAGTACAAAATTAGTGTTAGGACAATTTCTAGAGCTCTACAAAATACAAGGGTGACTAAATTAAAAACAATTACAATGTTTCAGAATATCTTGAAGGCTTTATTTATTTTGAGATAAGCTCTCACTATACAGCCCAAGGTGGCTTTGAATGTAAGATCCTCCTGCCTCAGCTACCAAGTGCTGACATGCTTTTTAGAAGAGATGCTTATAAATGTTCACCAAGCAAAGGAAAGTGCTTGAGATGGCAGGTATCTTAATTATCTAATTATTCTTACTAGATGGGTTAACACATATTACACATCTATCAAACCATCACACTCCACTCTAAATATGTACCTTAAGTAGTAATTTTAAAAAAGCTCAAATGTGAAAATAAAAATGTAAACACTGGCAGAAGAGCCAAAAATATAGCTTAGCGGTTGAATGATTGCTTAGCACACACAAGCCCCTGGGTTCAATTCCCAGCACCCATTTAGTGGCTGAAATCTGCCTATAGCTCCATCTGTAAGGAACTTGAAGGGCTTCTGACCTACCTGGGCACCAGACATGCATGTGGTGCAGACATACATGCAGGTACACTTATACAAGCACACAGAATGATAGAAGGTAGGTGAGTGCGTGCGTGTGTTTAAAGGAAGTTGCCGCTGGCTGGCTGGCTGCAGTACAATAGCAGGGTGTTTGCCTAACACACAAAAGATCCTGGGTTTGCTGCTCAGCACTGCAAAACAACAAACAAAAATAAATAAAAAGTAAAATGCAAGCCTTTTAAATTTTGCTTTTTGAGATGAGATATCATCATGTACCTCATGCTAGCCTCTAAGTCAGATTTATAATTGTTGGAATTACAGGTAGATATATGCCACCAAATACACAGATCTTTCAAATAACTTAGATGCAGCTGTAGCTTTATGGGAAAAAAACAAAACAAAACAAAACAAAACAAAACAAAACATGAGCCTTGGAAGGAATCTTTTTTCCCCCAACAGATTGAAGAAGGATCCTAAAATATTCTAACACTAATATATTATAGAAACGTAATTCTTTTTTTTTTTTAAAAAAGATTTATTTATTTTATTTATATGAGTACTGTAATTGTCAGATACACCAGAAGAGGGCATCGGATCCCATTACAGATGGTTGTGAGCCACCATGTGGTTGCTGGGAATTGAACTCAGGACCTCTGGAAGAGCAGTCGGTGCTCTTATCTTCTGAGCCATCTCTCCAGTTTCTAGAAACATACAGGACATAGACCACATTCTCACTCTCTTTCTGCCTTAAGCTGAGATTCTGAGCAGCGGCTTTGCCTTTCACTCACTTACCTTCTTGACTGACAGCTGAGTTAAGTGAAGGTGGGAGTGCAGCCCTAGGAGGTGCTTTCTGGGGCATGGGGGCCCGGCTCGGAGGTGGGCCTCCAGCTGGAGGGGGCCCAGGAGGAGCTCCTGGCTGAAAAGTGGGAGGCAGAGGTGGACTCTGTAAGGGAAGTGCAGAACCTATGGAAACATGGGTTTTTCACGTCATGTAAGAACTTAAGGCAAGGTTCCAAACAATCTTTACTAAAACCAAGTAGACTTCTAAATTGACATTTTAATAGGCTATTAATAGAAATACACTAACTTCTTGAATTTGTACCTCTATGTGCAGAGTCTACATTTTCTAACTCTTTCTTACAATACTTCATATCTGTCAGTTCTTAAAGCAATAAAAATAAACCAGCCACTCTCTAATCTAAACATTCAGGGGGCTGAGACAAGAGGATCAGCAAGCTAGAAGCCAGTCTGGGCTACACAGTAAGACCTCTTTCCTATAGAACGTACATACACACACATTAGCACCAAATCATTTCTAGAGTAATAGAATATTCTAATGATCTTTTTCATTAACTGACCATAAAAACTTTAGGAGGCCATAAGAAATTATAAGAATAAGTTAAAATGAATAAAATTTGTCAATTTTATCATATCAAGTTTGCATTTAAAAAAATACAGGGTCTCACTATATATAGTACAGGGTAGCCTCAAACATGATGTAATCCTTTTGGCTCAGTCTCCACACACTGAGATTACCAATGTGTGCGGCCATGTCTGGCACATTTTATTCACTTTATTTACTTTCTAAAAATAGAGTATTATGCTAATTCTCCAGTTTTTATTTCATTTGCTCGGTTTTGCCTGGTATGATCCGTTAAAATGAGATTATAGGGCATTCCTCTCTTGGTGCTCTCATGTCATTAAGGGAGTTCCTTTTCACTTTTATCTAATAAATCCACACTAACTCTGCTTAAAAATGAGATTATACAGTGGTGGCGCACGCCTTTAATCCCAGCACTCAGGAGGCAGAGACAGGCAGATTTCTGAGTTCAAGAACAGCCAGGGCTACCCAAAGAAACCCTGTCTCAAACTCCCTCAAAAAGAAAGAAAGTCTAAAGCACAGTGGTTCACAAGTTTAATCCCAGCACTTGGGAGGCAGACACAGGTAGAGCTCTGAGTTCGAGGCCAGCATGGTCTACAGAGTGAGTTCCAGGACAGCCAGGGCTACACAGAGAAACCCTGTCTCAAAACAAATGAACGAACAAACAAACAAACAAACAAATATGAGAGTCAATTTCTACAAGTTATCCTCTGACCTTCACATGGCACTCACACACTCACACTGAACAAACAGAGTCCTGTAGATGGTGCTTAATTTCTAGAACACATACTAAGTTTTACAACCATCTATAACTTCTGTTCCAGGAATGCAATGCTCTCTTCTGACTTCTGGCATGGCATAAGGCATATATATATATATATACACACACACACACACACACACACACACACACACACACACACATACAGGCAGGCAAAATACTCATGCAAAAAAATCTAAATTTTAGGATTTATTTACTTATGTGAATGTGTATGTGGCAATAGTAGAGACCAGAGGACACTGGATCCCCTGAAGCTAGAGTTTTAGCAGTTTTGAGTACTATGTGGGTGCTGGGACTTGAACTCAAGTCCTTTGTAAGAGCAGTACATACTCTTAGCCATGGAGTCACCTCTCCAGTTCTTTGGTCTCTTGGTCTCTCTGTCTGTCTGTCATGTGGCCTTATATAGCACAGATGAACTCAAGTAACTATGAATGCTGATCCTCCTGCCTCCACCTCCTGAGTGCAAGCTGTCATGTTTGGTTTATGTGGTTCTGGGGAACTGGAGGTACAGACCCGGAGTTTTAGATGGGCAAACACTCTACCAGCTGAACGCTAATCTTAGCCCCCACTTCTCCAGTCTCTTGAGACAAATCCTAGCTATATAGTTTTGAACTCATGATCTTCCTACATCAGCCTCCTGAAGACTGTTTTTTTTTTTAAGTTTTATTTATTTTATTTTATGTGTATGGGTGTTTTATCTGTATATATGTTTGTGAAGCACATACATGCAGTGCCCAGAGACTAGAAAACGGCATCCAATCTCCTGGTGCTGGAATGATGGTTGTGTGCCAGGACCTAGGGCCTCTCTGTAAGAGCAACCAATGCTCTGGTCACTGAATATCTGCAGGGCCGCATGTGCTGGGATTATTAGGCATGTACCCCCCCAGTCTGGTTCCAAGACTTAAAAAACTAGCAACATCAAACTCAAAGCCTCATTGTTTTATACTTACTACTGACACAGTTAATACATTTTATTTATAGTACGCCTGTATTTTATAAAACCAAAGGAACGATGTAGCCAAATATGAAAACATTGAAAAAGTCATCTTAATACTGTTAAATTCTCCAGAACCAATGGAAAAACCTTTGTTATTAATAAAAATTATTGGTCTTAGCAAGGATTAATCAGCATTGCACTGGGAAAGTAAAGATAAGATTGCTGCCCTGCAACTCCCTTATCAAGGAAGCACCCACACATCTATGACAATTCACACAATTCAAAAGAACACAGGGCAAGGTACACTCCCAACTCAGCATTAAAAAGAATGTCTGACACCAAAAAACGTCTAACCACAAAGTTCTGATGGCTTAATGTTTAACAAAACACAAGTTAGAACTAAAAAAGATTTTTATTTAAAGCCAGGTGGTGGGGTGGTTTACACCTTTAATCCCAGCACCTGAGAGACAGAGGTGAAACTCCATCAGTTCAAAGCCAGCCTAGTCTACAGAGTGAGTTCCAGAACAGTCTAGGTTACACAGGAAATCCTGTCTCCAAAACAAAACAAAAGAAATAAAAAACCCACAAGTTAGCTTACAGTTGTTTTTCATCTTTTAGAACATTTCTGAATTCAAAATATGTTGTATTTCATAAAGGATTTTTTAAAAAGTTTTCAAAATAGGTTTCTTTATGTAGCCCTGACTGTGCTAGAGAGATGCACCTGCCTCTGCCTCCCAAGCACTGGGATTAAAGGTGTGTACCACCAACCCAGGTCACAACAGACCGAGTAAGCCCTGTTTCTTCACTGCTGAGGACTGATTCCAGAGCCTGGCACATGCCAGGCAAGGTCATCAATACCTATTTATAATACCAGGCGTCAGCGCTCTGCACTTGACCTTTTCAGATCCCTAAAGCTAACTAAAGTGAGGGTGAACAAGGCAGAAGAAAACAACACAGAATGTGAGGACTAGAAACAGGTGTAACTTAAATACAGGCTTTCTTGTGTATGTTTTCTATTATTTATTTTTTACTTATGGTTGTGTGTGTGTGTGTGTGTGTGTGTGTGTGTGTGTGTGTGTGTGTGACACAAGTGTGTGTATATGCCCAGAGTTCAAAAGAAGGCACTAGATCTTCTGGAGTAAGAGTTCCCAGTGGTGTGAAGCTTCTAATAAGGGTGCTGGAAACCGAACTCAGTTCTCTGGGTGGAAGCAGTAAGCACCCTAACCACCGAGCAATCACTCTAGTTCAGTGTGTTTTGTTCTCTGAAAACACAGGCCAGTGAGATGGCTTAGTAGGTAAAGGTGCTTGGCAACAGGCCTGACAACCTAAGTCCCTTTTCTTCCTTTGTTGGTTTGTTTGTTTCTTTCTTTTTAAAATTTGTGTGTTTGTATTTAGAGATAAGGTCTCACTGGGTAACTCTGGGCTGAAGCTCACTGTGTAGGCAAAGCTAGCTTCAAACTCAAGAGATTTGCCTGCCTCTGGTATTAAAGGAGTTTGCCACCACTTCTAGCCATTTAAAAAAAAAAGTAATGACAGTTATTCACTGTGTATGTTACCTGAAATAGAACTTAAGTTAGCATTGGTAGACAGTTCTTCTTAACCCACCGAGCCATCTCTTCAGTGCACACGTGCACATGTGTGTGCATGTGTTTGAGACAGGACCTCATTCTCCCTAGGCTGGCTTTAAACTCCTGGCAATCTCCTGGCTTATCTCCAAGTTACCAGCATTACAAATATAAACTGCTATACCCACCTGGATAGTAGAGCTTTTAGTTTCAGGCTCTCAAGTACAAGTTGAGAACATAAAAATGAAAACTGAGATTGTCTGGGAACCATAATTAATTTTAGTTTCATATTCATAGTTTCATAGCCTGCCCCTATTCTCAATCTCTCTTTCTCTTTTTCTTTCTCTCTCTCTTTCTCTCTCTCTCTCTCTCTCTCTCTCTCTCTCTCTCTCTCTCTCTCTCTCTCTCTCTCCAGCCTTAGCTGGCCTTGAACTACGACTCTCCTGCTTCGTGCTTCGGCCTACCAAGTGCTGGGGTCACAGGCTTGTGCTACCGCACCACATCCCAACCCCTTCTTTTACATGGGAATGTTCAAAGTTTAAGTCTTTATGTTTCTCTAACCACATCTATGCTGGAGTCAAAGTTCTACCCTAGAGCTTCTGTTAGGCCAAGGAAATTTTAGGTTATTGATCATGTAACCTTATCACCAAGGCTGTACTTACATTTATATATTTATTTCTGAGACAGGATCTCACTTTGTAGTCCTAGCTGGCCTGGAACTCAATATATAAAAGCTAATCTTCAACTTACAGAGATCCACCTGCCTCTGCCTCCTGAGTGCTGTGGTTGACTGTTTTCTTGAGATGTTTCCTAAGATGACCCTTGCCCCCCAAATCCTATACTTGTAATCTTACTGCCTAAGCCTTTTGAGCAACTGAGAAAGTAGATGAAATCGTTCATTTTCTTTTAGATTTATTTTTATTATTATTTGTGTTTATATATGTGCACGTTTGTGCAAGTGCCCAATGCGTGAGGAGGGCACTGGGTCTAGCAGAGCTGCAGTTACAGGCGTCACAGATGGCTTAGCTTGTTGCATGAGTGCTAAATCTACATGCCTGTCCTCAGGACTGCAGGGCAAGTGCCCGCAGCAGCCAGCCATCTCCCCAGTCCCTCAAGTAGTTTCTACATAGTATGCTTTCCCAAACGATGTTTGTGCGCACTGAGCAAATTATTCAAGCTCCGCATTTCCCAGCTGTGAAGAAACTGCTCTGAAACTTTGCTTAAGACAAGACCTCTCATTTACAGAGCCCAGTCTAGCCTCAAATTTATGATCTTCCTGCCTCAGCTCTCCAAAGAGGACTTATAGACAAGTCCCATCATATCCAACTCTGTTCTACAGCGATGATTAAATTACAAAATGTATGTAATAGTTTGGTAGAAAACTGGTGTCACACGGGCCCTGACTAATGTGTCCTTTTTGGTTTTTGTGGAGCTTTGTTTAAAGGTTTTTCTTTTTTCTTTTTTTTTAATGTATGTTTGACACTTGAGTGTTATGATTGTGGAGTCCAAAAGAGGGCATCTGATCCTGCAGAGCAGCTCTACCTGAGTGCTAGGAACTGACCCCAGGTCTTCTGCAAGAGCAATATGCACTCCTAATCACTGTGTAGCTCTGGCAAGCCTTAGTCTTCCTGCCTTGTTTCCCATGTGCTGGGGTTATAGTCATGTGCCACCATGCCCAGAACACTTATTGTGCGTGCGTGCGTGCATTTAAATAAAATGTGAGGGGGCACAGGGCCGCATGCCACACCTGCATGGAGGTCAGAGACAACTTTCTGGAGTTAACTTTTCTGCTGCTGGCTCTTCTAGCAATTAAACTCAGATCATCAAGCTTGGATCAGTACTTCTGCCCAATGAGCCACCTAGTCAACCTGAGGTTTTCAGGTTTATTCTTAGCACATACTCTGAGAAAATGAACCAGTAACAACTTGCAAGTGAAGAGCTAGTATCAATACTATTGTCTTCTAGTCATAATCTCTTAAGTATAGACAGATGTTTTCCATCAAGCATGTAGCTTGTTAGCTGCTAAAGGTGATCTTTATGGGCCCAGGGTGGGCAGTTCTAGAGACTGACTGAAGGCCCTGGTGCTTACAGAGCACGTATCTGCGACTTAGCACGTTCCCATCTCCCTGGGTTTGGTAGTACGTGCCTGTAATCACTACATTGTGGAAGGAAAGGAAGGTGCTCAGTTCAAGGTCAACTTTAGCTGTTTAGTAAACTCAAGGGCACAAATGACCCAAACTACAGAACAACCTGTCTCCCTGAAGAAAACACAGAAAGAAACAAAAGAGACAAACTAATCTGAGAACAACTGTTAGACCCCAAGTCCTATTGTTTTCACTGTGACTATGGCATGGCATGTCAATCATTTGAAATTAATTGCCATTAATAACTAGGAGTAACTTTCATTAAATAGGTATTTTCTAGGACACCACCAAACCCGTTTTGCATGTGTGCATACCCCAAGTACTGGGATTTAAGAAGGCCTGTGAAAGTGACTGCACAAAAATGTAAGTTCCTAGGAATCTCAGGGACTGAGAGAAAAGTAGCTTGAAGAACTGGATGTTTGGGAGGCTGAGGCAGGAGGATTGTTTGAGTCCAGGAGTTGCAATTCATCGTAGGCAACTAACAAGATCTTATCTTCTTACAAAGAAAGAAAAACAAAATACCTACAAAACAAAAGCAGCAGCAGAGTTCAGGAATGTAAGCAATCTATTAAGTTAAAGGTGTGAGAAAAAACTTATTAAAAGACTAATTGATTTAAAAAAAAAAATTGTTTTCTTTAAGGCTGTAAGTATTGAGTCCAAACCTAAAGAAGCAAGTTTTCCATTTCCACATTTCCAACATCCCTCCATGAGTACCTGGTGTTTTGAAGCTGGCTTGAAGTGCAGGGTCTCCAGAAGAAGCATGCTGATGATCTGCTGTTACATTTGTATTCCCAGGTATGGTTGGTTGAGCTACATGAGGAAAATGATTAGTCTGTGGTCCTGTGGATGGATAGTTATATTGCCAATTCAAAGGTGGGGGTGGGTTGGGTCCAGAAAGAAAGCTCCCAGAAGGCATTGGTGCAGCAGCTGGGTTCTGAGGAGTAGACAGTGGCATTCTGGGAACAGGACCACTATGAAGTGAAGGTGGTAGTGGACTGGAAGTCACAAGTGGACTACTAAGAGTCTGCCCAGATCCCTGAGAACCACCATAGTTCGACTGTGCAGAGAATGGATTCAAAGTCTTTGCTGGCATTGGACGAGGGTAGGATCCTGGAAGTTGGGAATCATATCCTTGGCTCGATGACACTTGTGAAGACATCAGTGTATTTTGGACAGGACCTTCAGAAGAGACAGGAGAAAAATTAGCCTTGCAAGCAAACAACACACACACACACACACACACACACACACACACACACGGCTAAGAGTGTGGTTCATACAAAAGATACAAAAGTTCAATACCCAGGAGCAGGGAACAAGTATAGCACTCAGGAGACTAATACAGCAGGAGTGTAAATTCCAAGGCAGTCCAGGGTACAGTGAGACTGTATATCAAAAAAATCAAAACAAGAAGGCCAGGCATAGACACACGTTTTTAATCCCAGCACTTAGGAGGCAGAGGCAGGCAAATAAATCCCTGTGAGTTTGAGGCCAGCCTGGTCTACAAAGCGGGTTCTAGGACAGCTAGGACTAAACTGGGAATGATAGTATATGCTTTTAATCCCAGCACTTGAGAGGCAGAGGCAGGTGGATCCCTGGAAGTTCAAGGCCAGCTTGATTCATATAGGGAGTTCCAGGTCAGCCAAGAGCTACAACAGTGAGAACCTGTCTCAAAACAACAGACACACACATAAACACATACACCAAAAATATTAAATATTATTATATTCAGGGACTAGAGAGATGACTCAATGGTTAAGAGCAATGACTACTTTTCAGGAGGACTGGGGTTCAATTCCTAGCACCCACATAATGGCTCAAAACTATTTATACGTCAGTCTCAGAGGATATAATGGCTTCTTCTGACTCTGAGGGCACCACACATATGGCATAATGCAGGCAAAATGCCCATACACATCATACACATAAATAAACAAATATTAAAGATATCTTATTAAATTTCTCCTTCAAATATTGTTATATACAACAATAGAGACAACTCAATTAAAAAATAAGCACAAAGGCTGGGCAGCAGTGGTGCATGCCTTTAATCCTAGCACTCGAGGCAGGGGCAGGGGCAGAGAGGCAGAGAGGCAGAGAGGCAGAGAGGCAGAGAGGCAGAGAGGCACAGAGGCAGAGAGGCAGAGAGGCAGAGAGGCAGAGAGGCAGAGAGGCAGAGAGGCAGAGAGGCAGAGAGGCAGAGAGGCAGGAAGGAGGATCTCTGTGGGTCTGAGGCCAGCGTGGTCTACAGAGCCAGTTCCAGGACAACCAGGGCTACACAAAGAAACCATGTCTTGAAACAAGCAAGCAAGCAAACAAACAAAGCAGAAGGATCTTAAAAAGTCATATTAAGATAATGTGACAGAGAACCCCTGTCTCAAAAAAACCAAAAAAAAAAAAAAAAAAAGATAATGTGATCTGATACCCTCTTCAGACATGCAAGTATACATGCAGATAGAGCACTCATATACATTAAATAAATAAATCTGTAAAATAAAACATACATGAGCCTGGCATGGTGGCATAGACCTTTAATCTAGCAGTTCTCAACTAGTGGGTTATGACCCCTTTGAAGGTCAAAGGATCCTTTCACATGGATCAAAGAAGTCCATAAGAAGACATATTTACATTATTACTCATAACAGTAGCAGAATTAGTTATGAAGTAGCAGTGAGAATCATTTTGTTGAGGGCGGCTACAACATGAGGAAGGTATTAGGAAGGTTGAGAACCACCGCTTTAATCCCACACTTGGGAAGCAGAGGCAGGTGGATCTCTGTGAAATTGAGGTCAGCCTGGTCTACAAAGCGAGTTCCGGGTCAGCCGGGGCTATTAAATAGAAGAACCCTGTCTTGAAAAAAAAAAAACAAAAAACCATACATGTGAAAAATCACTTGTAAAGATATTAATTTGGGGCTGCACAGATGGCTCAGTAGGTAAGAAAACTTGACATGCAATCATGAAGACTCTGGTTCAGCACTCATAGGACAAGCCAGGTGTCCCACACCACCAGTACTCTAGCGTTGAGGAATCTCAGGCCTTCTTCTGGCCCCACACGGGCAAAGGCACTTGCACCTGCACCACACACACACATACACAGACTCACACAGACACTACATACATATAAATAAAATAAATCTAAAATCAGACATTTATTCAACATAATAGTCACTGGAGAATGGGAAATGAAAACTAAAACAGTAAAACAGTTAGGCCACCCAGGATGGTTAGAACAAAAAAGTGGTACAGTAACAAGTCAGCATACCTGTGGCAATACAAACTTATGTAGCTACCATCCCTACTGTCTACATTTCCAAGTTATCATACGGTCTTGCACTCCCCTTACACTGCAGTCACTTTACACAGATGTTCAGAGCAGCATTACTTATATCTGTGGTACTGCCATGCTCTCTCACATTATTTTGTTGTTGTTGTTGTTTTTTGTTTGTTTGTTGTTTGTTTGTTGTTTTTTTTTTTTGGTTTTTCGAGACAGGGTTTCTCTGTATAGCCCTGGCTGTCCTGGAACTCACTCTGTAGACCAGGCTGGCCTCGAACTCAGAAATCCACCTGCCTCTGCCTTCCAAGTGCTGGGATTAGCTCTCTCACATTATAACCGACTAAGCATCTAAAACTGTAGCCAAGTCCCAATTAAATGCCTCCTTGGTCATGGTTGTCTATTCAGAACAATAGAACAATGACTAAGGCAGAGGTTGGTAGCAGAGACTGGGGTATGCTGTGGCAGCAATACTACCATGCTGTTTGTTGGAGGAATCTGGAAGACTTTGGGATTTAAACTAGAAACCAGTTGGATACTTTAAGTAGTGCTTAATGGGTCATCTGACTAGGAGCATAAAGGACTGTGGGGGCCCAGTTCAAGAAATTTCAGAGAGGAAGATTAGTAGCAGATAGTACTCAGAAGACTGATGCATTTAATCCCAGAGACCATTCCTGTGATATTCTGACAGAGAACGTGGCTGCCTTTTGTCCTTTTCCTATACATCTGCTGAATCTATACAGTAAAGAGGAGCAAGTGAGGCAAGAAGAAACACAATGTCCAGTGAGAGGAGAAAAGGCACACGGGGTGGAATGGAACTAACTTCAAGTTTAAGGAGAGAAAAAGGTGAAAGAAAAGCCTGAGGCTGGATGAAATAAGGGGAGTGGTGACCTCAGGGAAGCGCCCCCCCACCCCCACCCCCAGCAAGGCTTCCAACTTGTGACTTTATAGATTTAAAGAGAAGCTTAAGCAGTGAAGGAAACCATCTACAACTGACAACTGGTACAGATTGAAGAGGGGGCCAAGTTTCAGCACCATCAAGCAACTGAACTGGGCAGCTTTGGCCACATGGTTCTGGCTTTAGAGTCAAGGTCACAAGAAAAGGGGTGTGGAATCTCCCTCCATGGCTAAGGAGAGTCACTGAGGCCTGGTATGTACCAGGAGTGTCCCTGTGCACGGAGGCCTAGAGAGACCACTGTATGAAACTGTGAAGATGAAACCTGGATTTCATTGCAGACTCCAAGAAGATAGAGATACCAGATTCATTTAATACTTGCCAAGGAGAACTGATGAACAGGTGTGGAAGCAGCCCAAGAGAGAGAGGTGTGTTGAGCAAAGCTGAAAGGAGCTGGAGACCTGAAGACTGTTTGATATCAGATGTAGAGATGCAGATTTTCAGATGCCCTGCTGGGTTTAGTCTTGCTTTGCCCATTTCCTCACTATGTCATTGTGCGCTGCAGAAAGACTATCCTTGAACACACAAATGCTGATTTCTCTGCCCCTGTGTCTGCTTGCAATCCAAATATGACATTTTAATGCTTATTCTAAGTATCTCCTGATTCAATCTTGTTGTGTCTGACATCGAAATAAAAGCTGATTAGCCAATGGCTGAGCAGAGAAGAGAACAAGATTGAACTTCTGATCCCAGCCAGGGAAGTTTGGGGGTGGGGGTGGAAGGGAGGAAGAAAGGATTCTCCATGAGAAAAGGGTTGAGACCCCCATGGGAATACAGCTGAAGCAGAGAGTACCAGCCCAATACTAAAATGCAAGAATCTCAGGGATTTTGGCTGGGAAGTGGCCAGATTAGTTTAAAGGATTAAAATACATTAATACTGTTCAGTTACTGTGCTGTAAAGCTTGAATAAAGAAATCTTATAGTCTCTGTCTCATTTATTTGGGAGCTAGTTGGAATAAAGAAAAAAACTTGTCACCTTTAAAATTACACTAACACTTCCTTTCCTCCTTTTTGGAACAGTAATGTGTCACTATATGTTGGAAGTATGTAATCTGCTTTTTTCTTTTGATTTTATAGGGGCTTATAGTTAAGAGAATCCCATGAGTCTCAGAAGAGACTTTGCACTTTGGCTTTTTTTCTTTTTTTTTCTTTCTTTCTTTTTTTTTTTTTTTGCGCGGGGGTGGGAGGAGAGGGGGGATGTTTCAAGACAGGGTTTCTCTGTGAAGCCCTGGTTGTCCTAGAACTCAAGAGATTCACCTGCCTCTGTCTCCCAAGTGCTAGGACTAAACGTGTGTGCTACTGGCTGAACTCTGGACTTTTCAAACTCTTGAAACAGCATATAAGAACTTTTAAAATTGTGACTAAATGTGTTTTACATTATAATATGGCTATAAACTTATGGGTGCCAGGGAGTGGAATGTGGTAGTTTGAATAAGAATGTTCCCATATGGCCAGGCAGTGGTGGCACACACCTTAATCCCAGCACTTGGGAGGCAGAGGCAGGCGGATTTCTGAGTTCGAGGCCAGCCTGGTCTACAGAGTGAGTTCCAGGATAGCCAGGGCTACACAGAGAAACCCTGTCTCAAAAAAAAAAAAAAAAAAAAAAAAAAAAAAAAAAAAAAAAGAAAGAAAGAAAGAAAGAAAATGAAAAGCAAGCAAGCAAGCAAACAAACAAAAAATGTCCCCATATGCTCATATATTTGAATGTTTAGTAATTAGAGAGTGTCAATATTTTAGAAGGATTAAGAGGTGTGGCCTTGTTAGAGTAGGTGTGGCCTTGATGGAGGAAGTATGTCACTGGGGATAGGCTTTGAGGTTTCTAAAGCCCATGCCAGCCCAGTTTTCTCACTTCTTGTGGCCTGAAGATCCGGATGTAGCTCTCAGACACTGTTCTAGTGCCATGTGTGCCACCATGCTTCTTACCATGATGACAGTGACACACCTCCTCCAATAAGGTCACACCTCCTAATAGTCACTTCCCATGGGTCAAGTATATTCAAACCACCACACTCTTATAACCTGGCTTACAGGTTCAGAGGTTTAGTCTATTACCATGGTGGGAAGCACAGAGACAGCACAGGCAGATGTGGCAATAGAGAAGGAGGCAAGAATTCTACATCTGGATCCACAGGTAGCAAGAAGAGAGGCCTGCTGGGCCTAGCTTGAATATCTGAAACCTCAAAGTCCACCCCTGTTAACACACTTCCTCCAACAAGGCTACCCTCCTAATAGTGCCACTCTCTATGAGCCTATGGGGAACATTTTCACTTAAACCACCACAGAGGGCAAATTAGACAAAGAAGTAAAGTGAAAGAGGGTCAATTCAGTACAGAAAGGTGCTTCACACTCACACCAACAGCAGCTTCCTAATCAAAGAAGAACCTGCAACAAGGGTACAGATTTAGACTCCAGGTCTAACCTTCGTAAATGTCTAGTCTTCTGATAGTATTACAAAATCAATATAAAAATTATGACATGGCTCCTTTATAAGCCTACTAAACAGTTAGCACACTGAATTAACTGCCTCTTTCACATTAAAGTCCATGTAGAAGAAAAGGCTAATCCTGGAAGCTCGGGCCAGTAACTTGGAAGGCTGAGGTAGAAGAATCACATGTTCAAAGCCTACCCAGGTTACAAAACGAGCTCCAGGCCAGCCTGACAACTCACTGAAATTCTGTATCAAAGTTTAAAACTACAGAAAGCAGTGAGGATGTTGCTCACTGGTAGAGTGAATGATTGCCCAATGTACATGAGGCCCTGAGTTCAATCCTCAGTATCACATAATAAACAAACAAAATGTAAAGGAAGCAGATATATCCCAAATAGTTTTCCTTAAAATTCTAAGTAGGATAAAAACTGAGGACTTTCTTATCAAGCTGTTCGTTCACTAATACATTATCTATTGGAACCACTATTTAGCAGGCAGTTTATATTAGCCAACTATCACATATGAACTTAAAGAATGACTAATTTAAAATTAATTTGGGAGGCGGGAGAGGTGGCCAAGTGGTTAAAAGCACTGGCAATTCTTAACAGAGAATTTGGGTTCAGTTCCCTGCACCCACTCTGCAGTTCACAGCGGTCTGCAGATTCAGCCCCAGGGGATCTAACTTAGAACCTCATCTCACAGCGTTAATCAAAATACATGCTTCACTTGAAGAATCTGTCCAAGAAAACAAAGGAAAGAAAGTCATGCCAGCTATACCTACAGTCTCTGCATTGTAAGATGGAGGCCTGAAGACCAGAAATTTATGGAAATCTTTGTTACATAATTGGTTTGAGGTCAGCCTGGGCTACATGAGATCCAGTCTCAAAAAGCAAACAAAAAAGGGCTGAAGATGTAAGAGCACTTACTGCTCTTTCAGATGACTGGAGTTCAGCCCCAGCACCCACATCATGTGGCTCACAACTCCATGTAACTCCAGCTCCAGGGGATTAGATACCCTCTTCTGGCCTCTGACAGCACACACACAGACTCAGACCACACACACACACACACACAAACACACACACACACACACACACACACAGGGGTGGACTGAGGCTGTAGCTCAACAATGAAGTGCTTTGCCTAGCATGTCGAGCTTGGGTTTGCTCCTCAGCACCATAAAACAAAACAGTAACAAAGGAGGAAAGCAAAGTTGGAATCAAAGTTAGGGTAGGAGCAACTTCGGGATCTGTAACACATTTATGAACAGGTCAAGATTTAGCTCAGTGGTGGAGTGTTTGCCTCCCAAGCATAAGCACCTGTTAGATGCATGCACACACAGGAGGAAAGAGGACTAGGAGACTGACAGACAATAATGACAAAAGAGAACAGGAAAGTCCATGCTGGAATAGGAATGGAAAGGAAGAAAGGAAGAAAATAAATTAGTAAGTTACCCCTTACTTAAAACTCAGATGGGGAGGAAAACAGGGAAATAAAGCAAGAAGCAGTCAAAAAATTGTCAGCAACTATTTGTTGTAATTATATTTATAAAAGAGCCAAAAATAAGGCCCTGGTCCTCGATTCTCACACTAGTTCAAGGATCTGGGTCCTGGGATCAAGAAGAGTAGGTAAGTAATTACATGATATTCACAATGCCCCTGGCTAGTGCCTGAGATCACTGTAACACAACAGTGAGCCTAGTTCCTGTTACTATGTCTCTCCAGAGCCTGCCCTCTATCAGCAGAGACAGAAGCAATGGTTACTACATGCAACAGTGTTACACTCTTGTGGCTTCTGCAGCCAGGGCACTGAACCTAAACTCTTGTACATGCTAAAGAGGCGCTTTACACTGAGTGTTATACCTGGCCTACCATGTGATAAGTGCTTACAGAGGGACACAGAGATGATTCTGGGAGCCCAGTTACTGCCCATTCTGAAAGCAATAAATGGAGCTCAGCCACAATAAGCACACAATAAGCAGGGGGAGAGACTATACATCTTTATTCACAGCCTGTTACATGACTAAAGACTTCCTATATAAGTGGCTGGGCCAATGGCTCAGTCATTAAGAGAACTTGCTGCTCTTCCAGATGACCCAAATTCAGTGGCAAGCACCCATATCAAGTGGCTCTCAACTGCCTATAACTCCAGCCTCAGGCTGAGGGACATCAGACATTATTTCATAAACTTGGAGTCTCTCAGGAAAGGGAAATGAGACTGTCTCTCTCAGCTTTAGTTCTGTATGTAAAAGGTAACTATTACATAAATATTACAAAGCTTGTTAACAAAGCTTCAGGCTCTAACTGCCATGGCAAGTTGGTTCAAAAGACCAGCAAAGGATGTACACAGTGCCGGAGCCCTCATCTCCTCTACCCTGACCATGGCAGTCAGGATGGGAGAGCGGTCTTGCAGCCTCACTATCGATTTTTTGCAATGAAAATATGCACACATAAATCATTATTTAAAACCTTTCTAGATAATCCAGGTTGTAATACAACATAATAACCTATCAAAGAGCAATATGGTCTAGTGTCAGGAATACAGCAAAAAAAGGAACTTACAGAAAATGAAAATAGCCATTCTTGCTGAGTTTTGGTTAAGTTTAAATAAATGATATCTTAAGCTGTAACTGCACTGTAACATGTTAACTTATACATTAAACCAACATCTTAAGAATTTTCAAATGTAACTACCAGGCTTGCTCTCAGTTCAAGGCTAGCCTGGTCTACAAAGCCAGTTCCAAGGGACAGCTAGGACTACAGAGAAAGCCTGTCTCAAACAGAACAAAACCCAAATAGAATGTATAAGCAGCAATTACCAACTTGCATGAGTTTAGCAAGTATAGATTGCAGCATGGGACTGTTCTGATTCACCTCCCAAACCTACATTCAGTACCACAACCCTATTCTCAGAATTAAAGAATGAACAAACAACACTTACAAAGGAGATCAGCCATTGACCAACAACACTTCCACTAAAACAAACTTCAAAAAATGGACACTACAGGCTGGGCACGCCTTTAATTCCAATACTCAGCAGACAGAGGCAGGCAAATCTCTGAGCGTTTGAGGCCAGCTTGGCCTACATAGTGAGTTCCAGGCCAGCCACGAACGCTACATAGTGAGAGCCTGTCACACACACACCCCCACAAGAAAAGGTATTTTAAGAAATTGAGATGAAGTTCTGATGGCACAAGTCTCTAATGTCAGCACTTGGAAAGCAGAGGCAGGTGAATCTCTGAGTTGAGGCTAGCCTGGTCTACATAGGAAGTTCCAGACCGGACAGGACTATAAAGACCTTGACTCAAACAACAATAACAACAAAACTTTTAAAAATGGTTATTATATGGGCTGGAGAAATGGCTCAGCAGTTAAGAGCACTGACTTCTTCCTGTGGTCCTGAGTTCAATTCCCAGCAACCACATGGTGGCTCACAACCATCTGTAATGGGATCTGACGCCCTCTTCTGGTGTGTCTGAAGACAGCTACAGTGTACTCACATACATAAAACAAATAAAATCTTAAAAAAAATGGTTATTATAGTCAAGCAGTGGTGGCACACACTTTTAATCCCAGCATTTGGAAGACAGAGGCAGGTGAATCTCTGAGTTCCAGGCCAACCTAGTCTACAGAATGAGTTCAGGGATAGCCAGGGCTGTTACAAAGAGAAACCCTGCTTCGATAAAACACAAATAAATAAAGAAGGTTATTATAAAAGACAGAGGAGGAAGGCATAAATTATGTAATTATATGATAAACTCAAAAGTAAAAAAAAAAAAAAAAAAAAAAAAGAAAAAAGGCAAAAGTGATATAGCTGTTTATTCTTACAGTTGTATATCTACTTACTTCTATTGGACAGATTTTTTTTTGTAGCTGCTAGCACCCTGAACCACAATTACCAGTTCCATATCCGAATTCCCAAATGGCTCTAAACAACCCACACACACAAGTGCTCTCTATGCCTAGGTCAGAACACAGATGTGCAACAGGTGCATGTTTGCCTTTGACCAAATTAACGAAGTAAGTGGAATATGGAAATTCCAGCTCTGTAATCCAAGCACTAGAGCAGCTAAGACAGGAGGATTGCCACAAGTTTCAGGCCAACTGGAGATAAGATCGAGACAGTGTCTTTGAACAAATAAATAAATATCAATGGAATAGCTCCAACACAGCCTAACACACTGATTCAATTCCTGCAACATTTCCAAATCCTGACAGCTCTAGTTGCATGTATGCTTACTGGCACATTTACAGAATTTGTCATTTAAGTGCAATTCATAAGAAAAACCCATACAGGAGACATATTTAGTTGTTTTCACATTAATGTGAATGATTGCATCTTCTGTGCAAATGTCAGTGTCACAGAAGAAAATGTAGTTTACATAATCTGTTACTATAAACTTAAGAAACAATTCAAATTAACAACCTGTCAGTGATTCTTAGCTTCTCTTGCCCTGCCCACATAGCCGCCTACCCACAGACATTTTTAAGTCTTACAAAGAACCCTCTTTGTAAAGAAAACAGTAGTCTTCTCTAAATGTATTGTAACCAGCAATTTTAGTCACTGGCTGTTTTCTCTAACTTCAAATGGGCACAGTAAGTACTTTAGTATTATTATCCCTGTCTTCTTCCCATAAAGCAAAGATTTGTAGGCTAATTTGTAAGTAGGCAGAAAAGAATCTTTATTATATCAATTAAAATAAGCTTAGCGAATCACGCGGTAGGAAAGCTTCAGGAATCCTAGAAGTATCCAATTATAAGATATTCTCCCGCCAAATGATAAATTATAGTGCCAGATGTACACTCTCCTGAGGTTCAGAGAGTTGTGACTAACTTACGTTCTAAAGGAAGAGGGGGCCCCTAGAAATGAAGCCCTAGCCACCCATCTATTTGGTTCTTCCACAACTGAAAAACTAAACAGGAGGCCCAGGGACGGTCATAGGAAAATCCTTGAAGATCCCTGAGAGATGAACAAGTCCTAAAGGGGTCTTCCAGAGGCGGAGTCATTCATTCATCTCTGCAAACTCATATTAATAAGCACGACCCGCCACTCTCTTGAACTTCGAGCCTGCAGACCCGAGATGAACCCTGCCCTCCAGGACACAGGACTGAAGTGGCGCAGAGTGTGATGACACCCAGACACTATGACCTCCATAAGGCAGTTCTGGGAACTGATTTCGATTCTTTTTCGCCTCTTGTCTATCTCAGACGTGGCATACTGCAGGTGCTTACTGTTTGCAGGCTGAACCTATAAATACTTATGAAACAGTCCCACCAGCGCTGGTCTGCAGGTGCATGTCCAGCAGGGCTCCCGGGGTCAGGCCGTCATCCGCCACTCCCCGCGGCAGACCTGGCTCGGACCTGTCCCCGGCCCGAGCCGTGGCGCCCTCCCCGCCCCCGTGCGGCACTCACCGTTGGTGTAGGGAGACCCCGAGGCTGAGGCGGCTCCGTTCTGGGCCTGGAGGCCGGCTGCGGCGCTTTGGACAGCCGGGATCCTGGGCTGGGCCATGGCGCCCGGGGATCTCAGGGTAGGACGGAGCCGTCGGGGTCGACCACAGCGCCCAGCCTAAGGGCTCCAACAGGAAAGCCGAGGGAAGGGAGCTGAAGGCCGGAGAAGCGGAACACGCGGGGGTGGCGCGTCAAAGTCGAGGCATGGCGTCTCGGTCTCTTCAGCCCGCCGGCGGCCACGACCCGGCCTGGGCGCGGAGAGGCTCCGGAGTCAGGTCGGCGCGGCTGCGAACGCCGGGCTCGGAGGCAGCAGCCGAACCCGGAGAGGAGGGAGGCCCTGGGCGGAGCCGCCGGCCGCGCAGGCACAGTGGGGACACGTGGCACTTCCGGTTCCGGCTGGAGGCTGCGGCCGTGCTCTCTGTCCCGGGGGACCTGCCCCGAAGCCACCTGACAGTCCCGTGTCCAGGCCCGGAGGACCGTGCACGGACTGTCCTGCCACGTCACTGACTCCCGCCGCCCGCCGGAAGTAGCCTGTGTCACCACTACGAAAATCCCCGGCGTGGAGAACGTCACCTTCCTGGCAGACCGGGGATCTGAGGGTGGTGCGGACTTTCAGAGTCGATTGGGTGGGATAGGAGAGACCCGGCTCCTCTTCCGGGATTCTTTGAGGATTACCTGAAACGACTGATGTCATCGTCTACCGCTGGTGGCTCAGCCGATGCTGCTATGCCAGGTGTAGAGTGCCAGGGAGTTTTACAAAGAGATGCTAAAATACGTGTGTATGTTAAAAGTGTCATGGGCGGGACATGGTAGCGATCGGGGAGGTCGAGGCAGAAGTGTTGTAAGTTTGAAAACGGCCTAGGCAGGTCAGCCAGGGCTGGAGTAAAGATCCTGGGTCAAGGTTAAAATGTGTGATGACGTTAAGGAGGAAGCCTTTTCTTTTCAGTGGGAGGATTAAGATAAATTTTGACATTAGCTTGTTCATAGTATAGTCATCCCGAAGTGCATTCACCACTCATGGGTCAGCATTCCTCCTTCTCCCAGTGTTGACAATGGAGTCCAGTGTCCTAGGGAAGCCCTCATTTTACCACCGAGCTACGCAACTACTAACAATATTTAATTAATACTGAGGCTCTGAACTAAATAACATATTTAAAATGGCAATTTTAAACCAGACATAGTATTGTACTCCTGTAGTTCTGGATACTGGAACATGAGGCAGGAAGATCTTAAATTCAGGATCAGCCTGGGCAATTTACCACGACTCAGTTTCTCAAAAGGGGGTCAGAGATGTAGGCTACTGGTGAAGAGTTTGCCTAACCTTGTAGTAAGAAGTCCTGAGTTCAAAAAATTAAAGGCAGTTTTTAATTCCTCCTCTGGGCGTTTACATTAAGGTGGATAATTCAAACTTTCTTCCTGGGCAAGTAGTTTGTGGGTTGCTTTTATTTTTACTCCCAGACTTTCTGACTTTTAAGGTCAAAGAGAAGTAGAAACTGGTTGGTTATGCAACATACTTGGTGATATCAGTAGTGATCTTCATTCTACTTTGGTTTTTCCTGCTCCAAGCAGATGACAAAGTCCTTCACAGATGTGTGCTACTGATTGAAATGTATTATATCATGAGTTTCACAACCTCAGGGGAAAGTACATCTTACCTAATTCATTTACTATCTAATGCCTGCGTGAAGTATTACAGAAAAAGAGCACAGTCTAAAACCCAGTCAGACCCAAGAAGCAAGCAGTAACTACGTATACAAATTTATCCTACCCTTGATTTTTATTAATATTTACCTCAAAACCATGCTAAAATATATTTGCTCTGAGTGAAATTCAACAATTAAAAAAACCAAAAGATTGTTTTAAAGTTTGTTTCTGTATGTACAGGTACCTACACAGGTATTTACACCGTAAGTATGCAATGCCCATAGAGACCAGAAGGGGCCACTGCATCCCCTGGCATTGGAGTTGACAGTTGTGACGACCCTGATGTGGGTGGTGGAAAAGGAACCCTGGTCCTCTGTAGGAGCACAACCAGTGCTCTTCACTGCTGAGCCATCTCTCCACTCCCCCACCCCTTATTACAAGATCCAGATAGGCTTCTTTAGGATGAAGATGATACTCTTTTGTTTGTCTTGTTTTGGGTTTTTTTTGAGACAGGTTCTCAGTCTAGCTCTTGGTACTGCCTTGTAGACCAGGTTGACCTCGAACTCACAGCGATCCACCTGCCTCTCTGCCTCCTGAGTGCTGGGATTGAAGGCATCTGCCACTACTCCCAGTTGAAGATGATACTTTTAATCAAACTCTACCTAAGAACATCTATGATGAAAATCTCAAAACACATACCTAAAAGCAGTAATACAAAGCAATAACAACATAGCACAGAACAAGAATGTAAGTCTTACTTTGAAGAGAGAATAGAACTCAGAAACTGCTGAAGCTTTATGAAGTCAGAAAAAAAAATGGTCTCTCTTCAAAGAGGTAAATGCTTAAAGCATGGTTTCCACCTTCCCTTGGTTTAATCTTCTCTGTATTCAACCCTTTTGGAATTATCTTGGTTTGTTGACCTTGGCACAGTGGCTTGATGTGGTTAAATCAAACTCTCTTTGAACTTTGTTCCATTTAAGCAATATCTCTGTGCTCAGATTTTAAAAAGTAAATAACCTGATTGGTTAAATCAGTTAAATAGCTATAGATAGTTTACTAATAAGTAAACAATTTTGCTCCACTCCTAAATTTCTCTATTACCATCCAAACTATGGTTAAGTTTCTGAATGTTTTTTTATCTTTCCAATTAGTCAACTTTAAGATGCTAAGGAGAGGCCAGGTATGGTACTCCTGCACTTGGGAGTGAGAAGTAGGTAGATCTCTATGAGTTTGAGGTCGGCTTGGTCTACATAGGAACAGCTAGGGCATGTAGAGAGACCCTGTCTTCAACAACAACAAAAATTCATTCTGCTTGTGGTTCAAACAACAATTTCAGTTATAGACATTTATTTGAACAACAGTTTCATTCTCTGAAACTTACTTGCTGCTCCAATTTAGGAACAGATCCTTCACCCTCATTTGCCTGGACCAGGACAGCTGCTTGTATGTGACGTCAGCTGTCGTGAAGCACATCCCAGGTGCCGTCTTGACACGGCAAGCCAGGGCGCTTGCTTGCTCATAGGGGCTCTCTTGTGATATCCCTGTTCTCATTACCCAGCGTGTTGAGCTTGCAGCACCCTGCACAAGAACTACTGGAATGTTTCTTCTGGTTTCTCTCTCCCTAGTCCACTGTAAGTTCCCAGGTGCAGACACTTCTGGCTCTCCAAAACATATTACCGTTACTCCTCCCTGCTCAGTCAATTTAAAATTTAAAATTTAAATTTAAAATTCCTCTCAGAAGTTTTTCTTATCTCCTGCTGCATAAAATCAGAAGCTCTGCCCACACCCTCAAAGCCCCTCATAACCCAGCTTTGCTGCCTCTGCCTTCACAGCCAGCTAAGGCAGTGGTTCTCAGCCTACTTCCTAATGCTGACACCCTTCAATACAGTTTCTTATGTTGTGATGACCCCAACCATAAACTCATGTTCACTGCTACTTCATAACTATAATTTTGCTACCGTGATGAGTCATAATGTAAATGTCTATGTTTTCCTGTAAAGGGGGTTGCTAGGTGACCCCTCAGGTTGAGAACCTAACCTAAGATGACTCATTGAAAAAAATTCTAGCTGCTATGAGAAAAACTGATAGGCGGGGTATAACAAGAGTTTCTGGAATTTTGGTTTCTTTAAAAACACAGAAACATGCTTTAGTTTTAATCTCAAGCGTGGGGTCTGGGGCTGCTTTGCTGAAGCTGATTGATTTGCCTCGTGCTTGAGCACAGGCATGATTCTGACTCCTGCAGATAGTTTCTGGGATTGTGTGCCATTTGGAATTCTGGAAACTTTTTAGAGGTTATATAAATGCTAGAACCCTGATGGGTGTACTTAGTGGTTGTTCATGGGGGGTTGTTTGCAGTTTGTTAGTAGTGCTCAAAGAAGAAACAAAAAGAAATTAGATTCATGGATCTCTCCCCCCTCTATCCTTCTTTCTCTCCTGTCTAGTGGTAGGGGGTAAAATGGGGTGGGGGGGCAGATAATGGGTGGGGAAAAGAAAAACCCAGAAAGTAGCAAAGACCAGCCACAGAGGGGAGTGACTAGGGCTGTGTTTGCTGGGGAGCAAAGATGACAGGACCTACAGCACATTGTGGCGAACAGAGGTGTGTATTTGTTAATCCCTGTTAAAACTTCAGACTTTGCTATCCCTGCTAACGACATGAAACCTTACAACACACACACACACACACACACACACACACACACACACTCTCATTCTTGACTCCCTGTTAATCTCTTCCATCGACCCAGCCTAGGCCCTGGTTACCCCTTACCTGGCTCACTACAGGTGCCTCTTGTCAAACTAATCTCAACTTCAGTCTGACTTAATATAACCTGTGTGCAATCGCCATGTGAAACTGCCCCACACAGTTTTAACAAGGTTTTTCTTGTTTTAGTCAAAACCTCTAAAATGGTTCTGGTTTTTTGAGACTCTAGTACTGGCTGTTCTGGAACTTGCTATGTAGACCAGGCTGGCCTTGAACTCACAGAGATCCATATGCCTCTGATTTCCAAGTGCTGGAACTAAAGATTTATGCCTGGCTAAAAACCTCTAAGACTTTGAGAGTTAAAGTCCTCCATTGTTTCAGGCTAGGGGTTTGTTTGGTTGTTTGGGGGGAGGGGAGCTTTGGTTTTGTTTGTTTGTTTGGCTTGGTTTGGTTTGGTTTTTCAAGACAGGGTTTCTCTGTGTTGCCATGGCTGTCCTGGAACTTACTCTGTAGACCAGGCTGGTCTTAAATTTAGAAAGCCTTCTGTCTCTGCCTTCCGAGTGCTGGAATTGAAGGTGTGTACCACCACTGCCCGGTACCTCAGACTAGTTTAAGTAGTTAAGCAGTAATGCTTCCCAATGCTGTTCCTATATTTACTGCTTTCTGTGTGTTCTTCTATCTGATTTTAGACAGGGTCTCATGTGGTCTTTGTGGGCTTCAGACTTGCTATGTATTCAAGTGAGGCCATCTCTGACCTTCCCATGTCTGCCTCCCAGCTGGGATTACAGGGATGCATCACCAGGCTTGTGATGGTTATTGTTTCTTCATAATACTGATTGGTTCTGAATATTAGTCCCAATTCTGCAGAAGCAGAAACTGAAAGCTGAAATGACTAGTAACGTTGGAACACATGGGTGGACAGACCAGGTGCTGTGTTTTACAGCACTGCCCATGAAGTAAAAACTAGTAATATGATAATATTGAGATTCTTCAAAACTGAACTTAATTTTTTATTTTTTTCTGTTTTTCTAAACTTTAAATAATATAAATGTCTTCCTTTGTTCAGTGTGGTGCACTTGTGAAAGTCAGATGACAACTTTACCAGGAGTTGATTCTCTTTATTCAATCTGTGAGTTCCAGGGATTAAACTCCTAGTTGTCACTTGATGGCAGATGCCAAGGCTATGTAGAGAGACCCTTTCTCAAACAAGACAAACAGGACCCACATTTTTTTTGTATAGTACAGGGGGCTGAACCCAAGGAATTTTATAAGCTAAGGCAGGCACTCTACCATTGAGTGCTATTTTCAGCCAGCCCCCTATAAAAGATGTATTTAGGTAGAAATTAATAAAGACTTTAATATAAGCTTAACCGTGAGGAGTAAGAGAAAGGGATGTTCAGAGGAAAAATGAGACACATGCAAGAGCAGGGGTGTGGGCTTCCCAAAGAATTGCAAGAAGTAAAACATATCCTAGCAAAAACTCAAGGGTCACTCAAAAGATGCAGTTTTGGGTAATTAGATGCCAAGTTGGACCTGTTGCTGCAAGGTTGCAATCCCAGTTTCTCAGAAGCAAGAGCAGGAAGATGATATATTCATGACTCCCCTGAGCAACTTTGTGAGATCCTGTTTTAAAATAAAAATAATTAAAGGGTGGCAGATGCACCTCGGTGCAACCCCCCAGTACTGAGAGGGGGAAAAAAGAAACAGCCTGGTGGTGGTGGCCCACACCTTAAATCTGCATTTAAGAGGCAGAGACAGGGGATCTCTGAGTTTGAGGCAGCCGGGTCTACGGAGTGGGTTCAAGGACAGCCAGGACTACACAAAGAAACCAAAACCCAACCAACCAAACAAACAAACAAAAAAACCAAAACTCAGGCGCCTCTTGGGGTTGGCGAGAAGTGGTCCGGAGCACAGGGATTGGTGGCGAGACCGAAAGGAGGCGGAACTGCGGGCGAGCCGGGCCAAGGAACTGCGGACTGTCACTAGTGAGGCACCCTCCGACCCGGAAGAATCTGGAGAGCTGGGGCCCTGGCAGCCATAGCGCTTTGCACAGCCGGCTCGGAGCGTGTAGGACGGGCACTGAGCAGGGTTGCGTTCTCTGGAGTCGCAGGTGAGTGCAGTGCCCTTGTCGGGGAAGAGAGCGGGCTACAGCTGTGGCCCTCCGGAAGGCCACTGTTTAGGCCGTACACTCGCCCGGAGCTCTTGTCTCTGGTCTTTCGTGAATGGGGAGCCTGTTGGGGTTTTGTTTTGGTGTTTTTGCGGTGTGAGGGGACGACAACTTCGGTCCATCCCTGCGGGAACCGCTCTAGTGGCTTTCGGGGTAAAACAGTGGTTGTCACCCGGCAAGTATTTCAGGAAAGAGTGACAGTACCGCACGCGAGCCGCTTTCCTTCCCCTGGGTCTCAGTTTCCCACTAGGTAAAATGAGAGAATTAGGGGTCATTGACAGCTGGAGAGGCTGGGACGTCTCTGTGTTGTCTCAGTGTGGGGATCAACTGAGTCTTCTCATTCTCCATACTTATCGTTTACCCTTAGCTCAAGCCCATTTGAGTGAAGGAAAAAGATACTAATGGGGGAAAAGTTAAGATTTTTCCGACAAGATAAAATTTATTTTGAAACGTCCAAGTCTGGCCTTGTTAGCTGAAGGAATAAAATTCATCAGAAGTTTAACGTATTGGGATGAGGAGAACTGAACTTACTGTCACGTATTTGAACATTCTTACATTAAGCTCTGTGTGGGTGGCATCTTACCCTGAAGATGTGTGTCCTTTGTTTAAATATTGGTCAGACTAGTTGCAGTGAAAAAGAAGGTACCACCTGTACAACACTGCAGTCTGCTAAGGAAGACAGACCTGTCAATTATTTTACAGGTGACCAATAAGGGGGATTTTACAATTTGCCAATGATGAGTGTCAGTAAAGCAGGGAGATGCATGCCTACCATTGCACCTTTCAGTACATTTGTGTTTGTGACCAAAGTAATTTGACCTTTAAAAAAATTCTTTTTGAACATAGGCACCCTGACCCTATAATTTCAGGGGCATGATTTGAGCCAAGACTGCCTGAGAAGATCCTATCTCGAGAGAGAGAGAAAAAAATGTTCCCAGTGTTAAGATACTCCCCAGGCATTTCAGAGTTTACAGAAAAGGAAAATGTCCTTTTTGTCAAAATGTTAGAGAAGCAATTGGTTCTGTGGTTTTGAAGCTTTGCAGTTTGAATACGGAGCATCCTAACTTTCTTTCGCCTTGTACTAATGGAGTAGAAATGCAAGCAGACATGGAGATCACTGCCACCTCAGTCACGGCTTACAAACTAGAGTGCTGTAATAGTGACTCACCACATCTCTGCCCCCACTCAGGTACAAAGGTAGCTGAAACTCATTGAAATTACTTTTTTGGCAAAACATGATGAAGCTAAACTTTCTCCATTGTGTGTAGTTTTTAGAAAAACTTTGGTTATTGTTTTATTAATATTGGTAATATTTTATTACACATATTATGAGTATGTGTTAAAGATTATATCAGGGAGTACTTGTCAAGGTGTGAGTTTCTGAAATTAAACTCAAGTCATCATACTTGGTGACAGCACCTTTACATAATGAGCCATCTATTGGTATTTTGAGGATGGAATTTGTTATCAAATATACCAGTTTGAATTGTCTTAGTCCACTAGAGGCAAGTCCAAGTTCAGTACTCAGTTTCACAACATTCTTTTTGTTCTTAAGACTAGGTCTTGCTTTGTAGCCCAGACTGGCCTCTTGAGATCCTCCCCCATCAGCCTCTCAAGTGTTCTCTCTCCCTCTTTTCCTCTCTCTCCCCTTCTCCCCTTTTGTACTATCCTTTTGACAGAAGGTTGTTTTTTTCTTCTCCTTTTTTTCAGTCTTAAAGCTGTATTTCTTGTGGTTTTAACCTTCTTTCAGTTGGGTGTCTCTTTTCTCCAGAGGAAACAAGTACCCACTTTTTAAAAATTATATGAATTAAAAGGTTTAATTTAGGGCTGGAGAGATGGCTCAGCCCTTAAGAGCTCAGGATGCTCTTCCTGAGGTCCTGAGTTCAATTCCCAGCAACCACATGATAGCTCACAACCATCTGTAATAAGATCCGGTGCCCTCTTCTGGTGCGTCTAAAGACAGTTATAGTGTACTCAAATATATAAAATAAATAAACTTAAAAAAACAAAAGTTTAATTCATACAATTGCTTTGCATTAGGGGGTTGAGGTGGGGTAAGTTATTGTCCAATAAGCTGTTTTAGGATGGAAATGGGTGAAGCAGAACACTTTTGAAATTTAGTGTACAGAACATAGTCAAGGCAGGTGTGGTAGTGCATCCCTTTAATCCCAGCCCTCAGGCAGGGGCTGACCTGGGGTTCATAGAGTTTCAGGCCAGCTACATAGTGAGACTCTATCTCAAAACAACAAACAAACAAATAAGTAATAACAAGAACAACAAAAACTTGGTCAAGCATAGACAGCTCAGGCTGGCCTTGAACTTTGGATCTCCTGTCTACCTCCCAACTGCTGAGTTACAGGCCTGTGTGCTATCCCATGTATGGTTTATGTGCTGTCCAACTAAGTACTCTACTACCTGAGCTATGTCTCCAGCCTAGCCTTTGTATTTCTAGTGGTAAGTTAGATTACACATCGCATTCTATCTCTCTGTCTTATATGTGGGGAGAGATTGTATGTGCCATGTTGAGCATGTAGAGATCAGAGTACAACCTGGGAAAGTCAGTGTTGTCTTTTGACTATGTGGGTCCTAGGGATTAAAGTCTGGTCTGCTAGTCTGTCAACGGTTGCCATACCCACTGAGCCATCTTGCTGGTCCTTCTTTTATTTTTATTTTTTTTTAAGTTAGCATACAAAATAATGAGTTTTATTGTGACTTTTTAAAAGCTCTATTTTATTTTATGGGTATTTTGCCTGCATGTATTTATGTGTATGGGTATTTTGCCTACATGTATGCATTTGTACTGCATGTGTGCCTGATACCTGTGAACCAGAAAAGGCCATCAGATCTTCTGGAATTGGAGTTACAGATGTTGTGAGCTACCATATGGGTGCTGGGAACTGAGACTGGATCAGCAAGAACAAGAGGTCTTAACCGCTGAACTGCCTCCCAGACAGTATTTTGACATTTCATCCTCATGTATCTTGCTGTTTGCTGTGCTGTTTTTGGTCATCATTGGTATCTGTTGGAGACAGAATTTCATTAGTCCAAGCTGGCCTTAATTCACTAGGATCTGTCATGTCACAAATGCTGGACTTACAGATTACAGGCAAGTACACAATACCTAACTCTTCTCTCCAAGAGTGGTGATGTACATCTTTAATTCCAGCACTGGGAAGACAGAAGCAGGCAGATCTCTCAAAGCCAGCCTGATCCACACTGTGAATTCCAGGCCAACCAGGGTTACTCAGTAAGATCCTGACTCAATTTAAAAAAAAAAAAAAAAAAAAGAATCATGATGTAGTCTGTGCTGTTCTCAAACCAGGAATCCTCTGCCTTAGCCTAGAGCTGTGATCAGGTGAGTGCCACACTAGTTGGTTTGTAGTGAAATATCTGTCTGTGGTTGCAGGACACTATCCTAATACTTGTTATGGTGGCCCTCAGTGACAATGTATTCATATGTAACATGGAAATGGGGCCGGACATGGTTCCTCTGATTAAAGTACAAAACACACACACACACACACACACACACACACACACACACACACACACACACACAAGTCAGTAGATTTGAAAATGAGAATCTATTAATCTTTTTCACATTAAAAGTTATTAAGTTGGGTATGGTGGCATATGCTTATAACTCTAGCACTTGGGAAATGAAGGAGGAGCCAGTCTGAGCTACATTGTAACTTGTCCTAAGGAAAAAAATAAAAACCTCAAAAATAAGGATTCTGTTTTCTCATAAATGATTTGTAAACATAAAGTGTTCGTTTACAGTTTTTAAATTTGCTTTTATGTCAAATGATAGCTTTGTTGAACTAGACTTGACATAGCATAATATTCAGCATTTTATAGTCTACAGAGTGTTCCCAGTATAGCTACAATGTTACACAACCTTCGCCACTAATTCTAGAACATTTTTCCTCACCTCTGAAAGCAACCCAGTTCCCATGAGCAGTTGCCTGGACTCCTCTCCCACTTCTGACAGCACTAATCTGCTTGCTGTCAAGATTTGCCTGCATGGACATTCCACATAGAGAGGTATCCATACACGTTCAACGAGACAGAGTTTTAAGCAGTGATTTGTAACCTGAGTCCTGTTCACTGTGCTGATTTTCATGTTACCTGAGTAGATTGCACAGCCTTTTCCTGTTTGGTGTTCATGCAATAAATAAATCTGCTGACGTGGTATGTTTCCTTGTCAGTGACCTTTGCTCTTCACATGTCTCTGATGTGTTCCTGGGTTGTGTAACCTGTTCCCAGAGCTCAGGTGTCTGTTTGTAGCTCAGTGACTTTATTCTTAGTTGGGTGTTTTTATTTTTACTTTAATTTGAACAAAACAGAAACAAAGACCTATTTCTATTTTAGAAACTCCTGGTTTATTTTGAGGGTTTAGTACATTGTAATTTTATAGAACTATGAATATCTTTTTTCAAGTGGGGTTTCTCTGTGTAAGTAGATAATTCTCTGAGGTTAGATTTTATAACAATAGACTGGCAGCACCCTCATGCTGGTAAATCCTTTTCCTTGAGACTTACCTGTTCTACCCTCACCATTTTTTGTATCTCTCCCTGACAAACCATCATCCCAGTGAAGACTCTGCCTCTTGACTCAGTGCTGCTTTGTATAGCAACGCCCTCTGCTCTTTTAGATGAGTCTAAGACCTGTCACTGTGGACGCAGCGATTTCTAGCATGGCTTCCGGCACCTTTCACCCCAATGTCTCTTTATCTTTTAATGCCTGACCTTAGCGCTGCCACCACCCAGAACAGAACTTCTTTGAACTCCACTCTTTCCTATTCTGATGCACCCTGGTCTGCTTCACCCTCTCTCCGTTTACTACAGCCACACTTCTGGTTTCAAGACTCTCCTCTACTCTGTTGGTCTGTTCTGTGGAAGCCTGCGCGTGGTCACCTCTGTTCTTACACCCGTCCTTTGTCTACTCAGCCTGGTCTGGGTCAGCTCACCAGGGCCTCTCACCGCGCCCTCCCAGGGCTATTCTCATGCTCTCTTTGCTCCTCTCAGCTTCAGAGTCACACTCAGAGCCCTCTCCCTTTGGCCCTTTTTTCTCTGTCCTGGAAATCTGAATTTTCTAAAGCCCAACATCATGGAAGGTGGGGATGAAACATGGGCATGTTGAGGGGAAGCACATTAGTGCTGACTGGCACTGCTGGGAATGTTTGTTAGATCTCCAACTTTTTTTCCCTTAAACTCAGTGCTGGCTTGCTGGTAGTGTCAAGTACCTTTAATCCCAGCATGAGAGAGTGAGAGGCTGGTGGATCTCTGAATTCGAGGTCAGCCTGGTCTACAGAATAAGTTCCAGGACAGCCAGGGCTACACAGAGAAACCCTATCTTGAAAAACTAAAATAAATGAATAAATAAACTCAGTGCTAGGGCTTAAATCCTGTTCCATTCATGTTCTTGCTAAGTATGCTACCCCTGAGGTACATTCCCAGCCTTTTGAACAATCATTTAACTTGATCCACCATTACAGTACCTGTCCTGTATATTTCAAAATTTCCTCACTCCCATTATTTTTGAGACGGGTTTCAATATAAGTGTAGCCCAAGCTGGCCTTAAAGTCAGTCTTTTAATTTAGCTTTCTAAACTCTGGGATTACAGGCATGTGTCATCAGGGTCTACTCTTCTCCATCTTTGGGAGTCAGATTCCTGCCAACTCCACAGATTTCCTGCGCCTCCCTCCTTTGACTTGTATAGCACAGGCTGCTCTCAGTGCAAGCTCCTAGTCAGAATTCATTAGTTTTCTCCTCTTTCTCTCTATTATGTAGCTGTCTATCCTGGACCTTACTCTGTAGACCAGGCTGGCCTTCATCTTCCAGAGATCCACCTGCCTCTGCCTCCCTAGGCTGTGATTAAAGGTGTGCGCCCCATTCCTGGCTCTTCCAGAAGTTTTTCCTTTCAGTTTATCATTATACCCAATTCTCACTCTTCCTGCTTATTTTCCTCATTCTATTTCAAATGTATTTATATATTTAGACTTCTGCTATCTAGCTCAGGCTGGCCTGGGACCTTCCACCTCAGACTCCTCAGTGCTGGGATTTATAGAAGTAGTCTACCACTTCCATTTCAACTTTTTTTTTTTTTTTTTAATCTATTTGGGAGCTGGAGAGATGGCTCAGCAGTTAAGAGAACTGACTGCTCTTCCTGTGGTCCTGAGTTCAATTCCCAGCAACCACACAGTGGCTCACAACCATCTATAATGGGATCCAATGCCCTCTTTTGGCGTGTCTGAAGAGAGCAACAGTGTACTCATATACATAAAATAAATCTTGAAAAAAATCTATTTTACTTTTAAACCTTTAAATTTATTTTATGTATACCAGTGTTTTGCCTATATTTATGTTATATGTACCATATGCCTGTAGATTTAAAAAGAGGGGATCAGATCTCCTGGGACTGGATGATTGTGAGCCACCATGTGGGTACAGGGAATCAAACCTGAGTCCTCTGCAAGAATCTCACTGTCCCTCTATCTTTTTAGCCTCTGTTTTTCATTCATAGCTCAATAATAATAACAGCCAGGTTAACTTAGTGCATTTTGTGTTGTGTATGCAGACAGGCAGGCATGGTTTGCATAAAGGTCAGAGAATACATTTGGCAAGTCAGGACTCACCTTCTACCTTATTGAAGCTGGATATCTCTTGTTTCTGCTACTGTGTTGTGTATTCCACTCCAGGTACCTGCCTTCTCCCCGCAAACTTCTAGGAAATTTCCTGTCTCTGTCTCCCATCTCCCTATAGGAATACTGTGATTACAGATGTACTCCACCGTCTAGCTTTAGGTGGGTATTGGGGAGCACACTTGGATGTGAGGCTTTCATGGCCAGCTCTTTTACCTGTTGGCCTTCTCCCTGGTGGGTTTTGTTGTTTTGTGGTTGTGTGTGTGTGTTCATGCACACACACATTTTAGCTCTCCTGGTCTTTAGCACATGCCAGCAGGTATTTCAGAAGAAACTTGTAACTCATTCAAAGTCACATTTTAAATCGGAGATAGTTTCGACTCTGCTTTACCTCCTACAGCACAGCTCCATTGAAGGCTTCTCAGGCAGTCAAAAATTGCTTCTGTGGAACTGAGCTGGCTATGGCTTCTCTGCAGCTGCATTTGATGTCACCAATATCTTTCCTTTTTGCTACTCACTCTTCAGGTTCTTCTGGCCTCCCTGCATTCCATGGTCCACCCCTGTTTTCCCTAAATATCATGCCAAGTATGTCTTATTCATAGCATGTTGGTGGGTATCAGAGGCAGAAGGACTTTAAGCAGAGACAGTAGAAGGACATTCTGATGACAAAGTGTGGGTCACCAGCATTTTGACCCAGGGACAACTACAAGAAGGGAAGTAATATGCTTTAATCTTGGAAAGGTAGCTAAGACATAAGTAGAGAAAGTTCTGGAATACTAGGCCAGGAATTTGGTTGAATTATTTCTCAGCTTAAAACTTGTGGAAGTTCTTCATCCATCATCCAGGATGTATCGAGTCCATGGACAGTTTGCCACCTAAATTGTTGTACTGAAGTAACAGGTAAAAGCTGAGACTATCTCCAGCAAGTAGCTGTTGTCAGGCTGTGCAGCAAGTCACTTCCAAGATAGCATTTTGGCAGAGCTGCTCTGGAGGCAGCATATGGGAGTGGGGACAGATTTTAAAATGATACTTTGTAGTTTAGGATGTGGCTTTTTATTTGGGGACTACAGGCATCTATCATTCTGCTGAGCAACACAAATTTCTTACCAGGAGGCTTCTATGGGGAACAGACAGACTATACTGCAAGTCCTGGATAGAACTGAATGTGAGATGTGATTTATAAACAAACAAACAAACAATAAAAATCACTGATGGAGCTCAATGAAGAAGTACTTGTTCAGCATATCTAAGGCTGTGATTTGCTCCTAAGCACTGCAGGGGTAAAGGGTAATGATTTAAACATGCTATTTATTTATTTTAATATAGGGAATTATACGTAGGACTCTCCTAAATGCCTTTTAAGCTCTTTACCACTAGGCTATATCCAGAACTCCCCTTTTGCTGGTTTTGGGACTGGTCCCACTAAGTTTCCTAAGCTGGCCTTAAACTGTGTACTCAGCGGCTCAGACAAACCTTGAATTTAAGATTCTCTTGCCTTGCCAGGCAGTGGTAGCGCACGCCTTTAATCCCAGCACTTGGGAGGTAGAGGCAGGCAGAGTTTGAGGCTAGCCTGGTCTACAGAGTGAGTTCCAGGACAGCCAGAGTTATACAGAGAAACCCTGTCTTGAAAAAACAAACAAAGAAAGAAAGAAACAAAAAAGATTCTCTTGCCTCAGCCTCCCAAGTAACTAGGAATACAGGCTTCTGCCCATGGAGCTGAAGCAGAAACTTAAGACTTCTTTGGAGAGTCAGCTGTGTTGGATGGTGTTTTGCTGGGGCAAACATATGAAGGAATGTTTTCCTGAAGTGGACACAGGCGAAAGACTAAGGCAGACTCATGAAAGAATGTTTTGTTGAAGCAGACACAGGAGAGAGAATGTTCTGTTAAGGCAAACACATGAAAGGACACATGATGAAGGACTTTTTGCTAACAACACGCATGCATTGATCTGCCTTACATTGCATAGCTGAGCTGCATTTGTCAGGTCTCTGCAAGACCTGTGTTGAGGCAAGGCACATGCTTTCTCTATCACTGTCTGTTGTTTTAAGACAGAAACTTGTGTAACCCAGGCTGGCCTCAAATTAGCTATATAGCCAAGAATGATCTTGAACTTCTGGTCCTCCTGCCTCCATTTCCCAAACTCTGAGGGTATAGGCATGAGCCATAAAACCCTTGGAGTCCAGGGTGACCTGGTACTTACTATGTAGCCAAGACTGGCCTTGAGCTCACAACAATCCTCCTCCTCCTCCTTTTAGATGTGTTTAGTTTATTTTTATGTATATGAGTATTTTGCACATGTGTACCACCTGTGTGCCTGGTACCCTCAAAGATCAGAGTCAGATACCTTGGAACTGGAGTTCTGGGTGGTTGTGAGCTGTCTGGTGGGTGCTGGGAACTGAACCCAGGACCTCTGCAAGAGCAACCAATGCTCTTAACTGATGAGCCATCTCCTCAAGCCTGTTGTTTAGTTTAAGTGCTGGGATTATAGGTAAGAGCCTGTGTTTTTTGTTGTTGGTTTTTTGTTTTTTGGGTTTTTTTTGTTGTTTTGTTTTGTTTTGTTTTGTTTTGTTTTTCAAGACCGGGTTTCTCTGTGTAGTCCTGGCTGTCCTGGAACTCACTCTGTAGACCAGGCTGGCCTTGAACTCAGAAATCTGCCTGCCTCTGCCTCCCAAGTGCTGGGATTAAAGGCATGCGCCACCACCGCCCAGCTAGAGCCTGTGTTTTAAGAGGTGGTGGTTTGAATATGCTTGGCTCAGGGAGTGGCACTCTTAGGAGGTATGACCTTGTTGGAGTAGGTGAGGCCTTGTTGGAGGAAGTGTGTCATGTAGGCATGGCCTTTAAGATCCTCTGTCTAGCTTCCTGGAAGTGAGTCTTCTCTTAGCGACCTACAGCTAAAGAGGTAGAATTCTCAGCTCTTCTGTACCATGCCTGCCTAGATGCTGCCATGCTCTCACCTTGATGAACCTATAGGTTCATAGCCAGCTTCAATTAAATATTGTCCTTATAAGAGTTGCCTTGGTCATATTGTCTGTTCATAGCAGTAGATCCCTAACACATAGGGTTTTAGCAGTTTTTGTCCAAGTTGCATTTGTGTAGCCAGTTTGCACTCTATAGCCCTTTTGAGAGGAAGAACCACATGAGTTATCCCTCTTTGTATTCTTAGTAATGTATCTCAGGTCCTCAGACTTAAAAGCTCAGAAAACACAAATAAAGTAACATTTTATTGCCTTATGATTCTCTTTGATAAAATATGGCATCTGCAAGTCTCTTGGAAAGATAAAGTTTTCATGTGTATTCTCTAAGTACCAATGTCTTTCCATATTTTGTTTTGGTTTTGGGTGCTGGATCTTGAACCCAGAGCTTTGTTCATACCATGCCTATACCCTAGGCCCCTACACATTTCAGTGTCTCTGTCATCTGGACAATAATGGTAAGAGGATGTGTAACTTTGAGGGGAAGGGATATTTTTGAACAGAGTCTCACTATGTAACTGGCTGGCCTGGAACAGTCTGTGCAGACCTAATTGTCATCGAACTCAAAATTCTACTTCATCTCCACCAAGTGCTAGAATTCATGGATAAGCATCCTGCCCATGGCTCTCATTTTTGCCTTACTGACATATTCATACATTTTCCATGTGTTTGATTCCAACATGGAATTCTTGGACTATAAAAACAAAATTTAGCCAGGTAGTAGCAGTGGTGGCGGCAAATTTAATCCCACTCAGCACTTGGGAGACAGGTCTCTGAGTTTGAGTAGGGCAGGTCTACAAAGTGGGCAGGTCTACAAAGTGAGTTCCAGGACAGTCAGGACAACGTACAGAAACCTTGTCTCAGAAAACAACACTTGCTCACATGCACACACCACCACCAACAACAACAACAAAAAATTTTTTTGAGTTAGATAAAAAAGTTCCACATATTCAGGAGGCTGAAGAAGGATTGTGAGTTGGAAGCCAACTTAAAGAATTTAGTGAGATCCAGCCCCCTGCCCCAAATTAAGCTAAACGCTTTTACCAATGAAGACTTGGGAGCCAGATGCTGGGGTGAAAGCCTTCTACCTCAGAGAGGCATAAAAAGCATCCAGATGACCTTTTAGCTGATGTCCCATTAGGAATGCCCCTCTCTCATGACATCTCAAAAAACCTCCCAACAAAGTCAATGTCCCTCACTTCTACTTCCTAGGCAGCTCTCTGTCCATCCTCCTGACTTCCTCTTATTCTCAGTTTTTTCTTAATAATCCCGTGTTCACTTCCTGTCAACTGGTTGCTAGCTCTGCCTTTTGACCCATGGTTGACTGTTTACAATATTCAAGCAAAAAGCTCTTGGATTAAAGGTGTGAGCTCAGGCTGAGCCACACCTCAACTAAAAACGGGGGGGGGGGGGGGTTCACATACAATAAATACAGAAAATAACACAGTAAGAACAGTAAATAACACAATTTGGGGGTCACAGTGTGATCAAATATCCTGCAACAGCTTGGAATGAAGTTCAGTGGTTGAGAGCTTGTCTAGCTGCTGGACCCTGGTTGGACCCCACCCCTCAAGCCCTCTCAGACCAGTTCAAGAGAGGGAAGAAGAAAGGGAGTCCCTTGCAGGACTTAGAGTATCTCAGAAAGCTGAGCTGGGCTCATACACGATGCAGGTGGGTTTGCTCCCTCTTCAGGGTTTAAGGTGGTGTGGGCACAGGGCTGCTTCGCTGCTGAGCCTCGTTAGCCGCCCTGGTCAGACCTGACAGCCTACTGCAGAGATGATTAAAGCAGACAGGACGTCTAAAGAAGGACAAAGCACACAGCCTTCCCAAAGTTGGGACAGGTCCCAAGGTTCAGAGTTATTTGTTCACATCTAGAAAGTTAACTTTGTTGACCAGTGAAAGTGCATTTCTGTGTCTATGAGATCTTATCTCAATAAACTTTCTGTTCTGTTTTTCTTTTACCCCTTTAGTATGCCAAGCTATGTTGCGTAAATACTGAATTGTATTCTGTTTTCTGCTGTGACTTAAAAGGCATGTTTAACATGTGGTAATGATTAAATGTTGAAAAATTCAGAAAGATAACATACCCCAAATTTATCACCTAGAACTGATTGCCATGTGAAGAGGATTATGTATGAGGGCACATGCCAGTAATCTTAGCACTGGGGAGAAGGAAGCTGGGAGACTGGAAATTCAAGGCCCTCAGCTACACAGAAGCCAGCTTAAATTAGAGGCCCTGTTTAAAAAAAATATATGACATATGTTAGGCAGGCTCTTTACACTAAGGTTTTTTTTTTTTTTAACTTGCATTTTATTTATTGGGGAGAGGTACACATATGGCATAGTGTCCTTGTAGAAGCCAGAAGATAGTTGGCAGGGTGGTTTCCAGGGATTGAACTCAGACCATCAGGCTTGACAGCAGGTGTCTTTATCCATTATCAGGTTATCTCACCAGCCCATGCACATAGCTTTTTAAATTTATATTTATTTTTTTGCAGGGGTGGGATGGGAGATAAGAGAATGGGGTGGGCTTGTTTGTTTGTTATTTTTTTATTTTGAGATGGTCTAAATCTGACCTCAAACTCTTCTTCTTGCCTCTACAATCTAACTGCCATCATATCTGACCCCAGGCTTTCTGTTTCTTTTTGAGACATTGTCTCGCTAAGTATGCCAAGCTCTTGGTTTTGAGCATACAGTGTAGTCCAGCCAAGACTTGGATTTGGAGATTATACTGCCTTGACCTCCTGAGTAACTGGACTTACAGACTTGTACCACCAAGTCTAGCTTGGAAACTCTAATGATTATATAGTTTCAGCTAGTCTGGAACTCAGTAAACAAACCAGGTTGGCCTCTAACTCAAGAGGTCTGCATGCATGGGATTAAAGACTTGCACCACCACATTTGGCCTTACTAATTATTGTTATTTTTTGTTGTTATTGAAACAGGGTCACATGTAGCCCAGGCTGTCCTTGAACTAACTATGCAGTCAAAGATGACCTTAAATTCTTGATCCTCCTGCTTTTTACCTAACCTTAGATATCAGGAATGGAAACTCACCATCTTTTTTTTCTTTCTTTTCTCCCTATTCGTTCTCCCCAACCTCAGCTCTTACAACAGAGATTTGATAAATAGCTTATATCTACATATATTTAGCACAGATTGTTTCCAAAATTTGTCTTTTTAAATCTTTAAGGATTTTATTGGGGGTAGGGGGAGAGAGAGAGAGAAAGAGAGAGAGAGAGAGAGAGAGAGAGAGAGAGAGAGAGAGAGAGAGAGAGAGCGAGCCGAGACCAATACCCTCAGAGGCAGAAGAGATCATTGGAAACCCTGGAGCTGCAGTAGTTGTTAGCCAACCAACATGGGCACTAGCAACTGAACTCAGGTCTCTGGAAGAACAGAAGTGCCCTTAACCACTGAGATACCTCTCCAGCCCCCCAATTTTTCTTTTTTTAAGACACAATCTTACAGTTTACCCTATAGTCTAAGTTGGCCTTGAATTCATAATCTTCCTGCCTGAGCTTCCCAATGGCTAGAGTTATAAGTATGGGCCACCATGCTTGGCTCTAACATAGTTTTGAAGTTTTTATGTCAGTTTATACTGCAGCCTAATTTATTTATTTCCTTTACTCCTTTTTTTTTTTTTTTTTTTTGAGATAGATCTCAACATATAGCTGTGGCTGGTCTACAACTGCTGTGTTCACCAGTCCAGCCTCAAGTGCAGTGGTCTTTTTCCGTCCTGATATCTGGGAATACAGTTGTTGGCCATCATACATGGCTCTTAACTTTTTTTTCTATTCCTAGTGGTTGTCATTCGTTTTGTTCCTTCCATGGACAAGGAATGATCTCTGCCTGAAGTTTAATGGCATTTTGAGATTTATGCATAAGCATAGATGAGGTTCTGTCGGCCTGGGTAACAGGGATTTGTTGTTGTTTGTGTATGTACACATGCATATGTTTATGTGCACCACAGTGTATGTGTAGAGGTCAGAGGGCAACTCGTGAGTTGGTTCTCTCCTACCATGTGGGTCCCATGGACTGAACTCGGCATATCATGCTTGGCCACAGGTGTCCTTATGAACTGAACCTTCTCACCAGCCCTGCATTATAGTTCCTAACACTTATGTAATGTTCAAACATTATGCAGACTTGTTTAACTGCCAGTATTTTGTGTATGTTGGCCATGCTGACTGTTAAGTCTAACTAAACCTTGTTTTTTCAGACCCTGTAAGATCTGGATATGTCCTTCATATTTGACTGGATTTACAGTGGTTTCAGCAGTGTGCTGCAGTTTCTAGGTAACCTCAGCTTTGCTCTTTGTAGCTATTGCGTCTGACCCTGTTTATGCACTTGTTTGTAGAGCATGCCTTTATATAAGCCTGTGGTTAAGAAAGTGAGCTTTAAGATTATGAAATACATCCAAGTGACTCACCCCTGGAAAGCACGTAATCTTAGGCCAGGTGTGGGAGAGCTCACGAGGCTGAGGTTGAGGCTGAGGCTGAGGCTGAGGCTGTGATCTGGGACCTCAAACAATTAGGAACTAAGTTTGGTCCTGGTCAGCATGTCTACTGTGTGGAGAGATGAAGCCCTTCTCAACTGAAGGGCTTCTCACCGCACAATGCCTATACATCATACAATAACCAACATTGTCTCTTCAAGAAACTAGACCATATGAAAAGTGAAAGGCAATGTTTTTCATGGATAAAACTAAACTAATCATATAAAAAAAAGAAGTTTAAGTGCCAGGAGGTAGTGATGCACACCTTTAGCTCCAGCACTGGGGAGGCAGAGGCAGGTGGATCTCTGTGAGTTTGAGACCCAGATCACAGATACATTGATTGACTTATCTGTCTGTCTGGATTGCACTGGGGATACGACCTAGGCCATGCATATATATGCCAGGCAAGTCATATGGAAGGCAGGTGCCCCTGAGTTGTATCTACAGCCCTATTTTAAAACTTGTTTTGTGATGGGGTCTCTAGTAACTGCTCAGGCTGGCTTGGAACTTATGTTTTTTCTGCCTCTGCCATCTAAGTACATAAGATGACAGGAATGGCTATGTAGCCCAGCTGGCCTGGAACTGGCATGACTCTGTCTCACCAGTGAATGCTGGAGTTATAGATACATGTTGCCATACTTAAATAATGTGTAGATTTTAAGTTGTTCTCTTAAAACTGAAAATGAGGGGCTGAGAAGATAGCTCAGGTGTTAAATGTATCGGCTACTTGCCCTTTCAGAGGACCTGGGCTCAACTCCCAGCACCAACATGGCAGCTCATGAATCTGTTTGTTACTCCACTCTTAGGGGACACAATACCCTCTTGTGCCTCCTTGGACACTGCACTGCACCAGGATAGCCATACACATGAAATAAAAGGAAATGAAACCTGAAGATAAGAGCTGGCTCTTACTTGGTGGTAGACTACTCAGTCCAACTATGCAGGAGACTGAGACAGGGGGATCAAAAATTAAGTTAGACTGAACAACAGAATGAATTGATTCAAAGCCAAATTGGGCAATTTGGTGAGATCCTATCTTACATTACAAAGCAAAAAGAGGACTGGGGTGCAGCTCAGTATAGAAAGCACTTGCCCGGCCTAACCTGGGGGTAGCACTGCCAAAACCAAAGGAAGCAAGATCAGAAAACTTAAAGAAAAGCTTAGAACACCAAGCTTGTTTATGCTAAACTTGCTTATTGAGGCAGAGTTATAATTGTTTATTGTTGGGTTTTGTCTGTTTTTTACATTGAATATATTTATTTATTTATTTATTTATTTATTTATTAGTTTTTGTTTTTTTCGAGACAGGGTTTCTCTGTGTAGCCCTGGCTGTCCTGGAACTCACTCTGTAGACCAGGCTGGCCTTGAACTCAGAAATCTACCTGCCTCTGCCTCTCAAGTGCTGGGATTAAAGTTGTGCGCCACCACTGCCCGGAATAATTTATTTTTTATTTTATGTGCATTGGTGTTTTGCCTGAATGCATGCATGTCTGTATGAGAATATCAGATCCCCTGGAACTGGAGTTGCAGACAGTAGTGAGCTGCCATATAGGTGCTGGGAATTGAACCTGGGTCCATCTGGAAGAGCAGCCAGTGTTCTTAACTGCTGAGCTATCTCTCCAACCCCTATTTTGTTTTGTTTTTAAACAGTCTCTTTACATAGCCCTGGCTACCCTGGAACTATGTAGACCAGGTGAGATCTGCCTCTCAAGAGCTGGGATTACACAAGCTGTACCATACTTAACCTGGCTTTTGGTTTTTGAGACAGGGTCTCTTGTAGGCCATGCTGACCTTAAACCTGCTATAGAGCTAGGAATTGCCTTGACTTTCTGATTCTGCTGCCTTTGTCTCTCAGTTGTTGAGATTACAAGCGTGGTAAACTTGGGTTCTATTAGGGTTTTAATACAGATTTAAGCACTGACATTGATGAGTGTCACTTAGGGGAAGGACAGTGTATTGCACATGCACTCAGGAGTTCTAGAATTCTCAAGTTGCATTTCAAGTGTCTTAACAATAACTATGTATAACTTTTAAGTCATGTCAAATATAAAGTCATTTTCATGCTCCGTGTTTGATGTCACGCTGGCTGATCATAGCTCTTATTCTGCAGGATTATATAAAAAAACTGGTAAACTGGTATTCCTTGGATTGGATAATGCGGGGAAAACAACGTTATTGCACATGCTGAAAGACGACAGGCTTGGCCAGCACGTCCCAACGCTACATCCCAGTAAGTGGTTCTCCCTGTGAGTAGTGCTGAGTCATAGTTCCTGCCTCAAAGATTTTTTGATTTGGGATTTCTGATGGCTATGGTATGAGATTATTTATCCTGTTCCTAAAATGGCTGGGTAAATAGTAACTGACCTGATTCCCAGAGCACAAATTAAGATCTGGAAGCCATGCTCAGACCTTTCTACCTCTGCACTTAGCTATACTAGGAGCCCAGCCTGTGCCACAGAGTAAGAAACTACAGAGCCAGCAGCAGAAAGAAACAGAAGGTTAATTTTTATATGTAATTGTTACAGTGAAAAGATTATAAACCAGGCAGATTAACAGTTTAAAAACAAGTTAATTGAAGGATGTTCGTGATTTCGCACACCTTTAACCCCAGCAGCTGGAAGAAGAGGCAGGTGGATATATAAGTTCAAGGCCACCTTGGTCTTCTTAGTAAATTCTGTGTCAGCCAGGGCTCCATAGTGACATCCTATCTCAAAACATAGAAATGAAAAACTAGTTGCCTTCTGGCCTACACATGTGCCTATGGCATGCACATATCTGCACTAATACATACATAAAATAAAAATAAATAATATTTAAGAGAACTCGATTCCCTTTTAAAAAGGGAGGGGGAGCATGGCAGAATTAGAAGAGATTATCGGGTAATTTTACTTTTCTTTGCCAGCTTGTATTGATACCTTCACTTATCCCATAAGGTTGGTTGCTTGGTTTGTTTATTTTTGTTGGTTTTGTTTTTTGTTTTTTTGAGACACAGTTTCTCTGTGTAGCCCTGGCTGGAATTTACTCCATAAACTAGGTTGGCCTCAAACTCAGAAATCCGACTGCCTCTGCCTCCTGTGTGCTGGGTTTAAAGGTGTGCGCCATCACACCCAACTTTTTCTTCCCTTTTTCTTTTCTTTTTTTTTTTTGGGGGGGGGGGTAGTTCCCATGATTATTTCTTCAGCATGTCATGTCTGGATCTAGACACAGGAACTTGCAGGGCACAGAGCAGGTGCTGTCTCAGCAGTCTTGCAGCTCAGACTCATTCTAACTTAGAGTTTTCCACTTAAAGCATATGTAGAAAAAGTAACAACCATCTGTCTTTTGATCTGGCAATTCACCTCCTAGGTGTTTATGTGGAAAAGTGAGAATATGTATTTACCAAAGCCTTGTACAGAAAAGAGAAGAGCAGGATCTGCAAGAAAGGAGTGAAAGTCGGGCATGCGCACATGTGGGCCAGCACTTGGGAGGCAGAGGCTAACAGTCATATGTCTGAGCCAGGTTACATAAAACTCTGTCACAAAATATAGAAATGAGGTAGACCTCAGTCATGACACATTCCATGAGAGAAGTGACCAACAAGAAGTCCCCTGCCATGTGATACTGTCACATAAACATTTTAGAATAGTCTGTGGTGATAGATTTGAGCTGCTTTTGGGGTGAGGTCTAGGTGGGGGGCTTATGGGGAAGGAAGAGGAGATCGTCTGAGACATTGACAGGTTTCCTTAATTAATTCAATTAGCATTTCTTTTGTAGAGTAGGGTGTACACGGGATGTAACCATGTGAGTAGGTAGGCAGCATAGCCAAGCATTGCCCTTTCCTTATTTTACAGACTTTGAATACAGATCCTGTTAAGTATTTAATTTACATGAAACACTGCATGATTCTTCCTTTAGTTTTTGAGGTGTCTTTGTGTGTAGCCCAGGTTAACTTCAGACTTACCATCCTCCATCTTCCCTAGCTCCCCAGTTTACTGGAAATATATTTGTGCTACCCTGGCCAGCTTAGAGTTCCTTAACAAAATTAATGCTCTGGCACTATTATGGCAAACTTCTCTATAAGCCATGAGGGGAAATAACAGGGTCTGAACGTTTCCCACTACACTCTAGATAGAAATATTTATGCACAGTTGTTTTCAAGCACTGAGCAGTAAGTAGCTGGTGTAGGACTGCAGTTCTTAAGAGAATGATACAGACGCCTGTGTGTTCTGGCTTTGTGCCAGAAGGTGATTTTGAACTCAGGTGTGAAAGAAAAGCCAGACAGCCCAGTCAGCTGAGGAAACAAAGACCAGAGTTGGGAATTGAGAACTTGCAACCACAGTACTGGGGGAAAGCGGTTCGGAGGAAATCAGTTCCGAAGTTAGCATGGAGAATACTTGTTTATGCTTGTATGACCTCCCCAAAGAGCCACATCTGGAGAAAGAACAATTCCACTACATGAAGTTTAAAAAATACAGTAAAATTTAGTATATATTATAACTTTACAATGTAAAATTAGGAAGACATGCAAAAAGTAGGTAAACGAGACCCATAATCAGAAGGAACAGACTCAGAAGTGACAAGGACGGTGGTAGGATTGATTGATTGACAGGAACATGGGAACAGCTGTGGATGTGGCTCAGTTGGTAGAATATCTGCCTAGCCTATGTGAAGCTGTGGATAATCTGCATAAACCGAGCATGGTGGACCATGCCTGTAATCTGCTTCACAGCAAGTTCAAGACCAGCCTGGGGTGCATAAGACCCATCTCAAAAAGTTAAGGTTGAAGGACTCTTCTTTGTTTCTTTCATTACACTGACTTAGTCAGAGGCAGGGCACATGCCATGCTGCAGATGGAGGTCAGCAGACAGTTGTGGGTGTCAGTTCTTTCATCTGCCCTGGGGGTTCTGGGAATCAAATCTAGATCACTAGACTTGGTGTCAAGCGCCTTTATCTGGTGAGCTATCTTGCTGACCGTTTTTCTTTCTTTCTTTCTTTCTTTCTTTCTTTCTTTCTTTCTTTCTTTCTTTCTTTTAAATTTAAGGAGATCAGTAACCAAGGATTTAAAGGAAAACATGTGCTCAATGAGGAGGTAAATGGAAGATAACAAACAGGTCTTTGTCGTCCAGGCTAGCTTGAACTTGCTCTGTAGCCAAAGATGGTTTTAAACTTCTGCTTTTTCTGACTTTAAAGTTTTGGGATTACAGGCATGAGCTCCTGTGCCTGGCAGATTTCTGATTATGTTGTAAAAATAATCTTGTTTTTATTTAGCTTCAGAAGAGCTCACTATTGCTGGCATGACGTTTACAACTTTTGATCTGGGTGGGCACGTGCAAGGTAAGAGTCTATTTCTTCATCTCTGTTTTATTGTAACTTAGTAAGTGTGGCCACTGTGGTTCAGAACTTGGAACTGCGTGTTCTTCAAGTAAGGCAGAGTAAAATTAAGGTTGTTACTGGACACATGGAACTTCTGACTTGCTGACATCACTGAACTGCTTATGGGTGAGGTACAAGGAAAATTAAGCTTCGAATTTCTCTTTGCTTCAGGGTACCTTACCTGTTGTGCAAAATCATAATATGAACATATGATACTGTGCCCCCCTAAAAGCTCCAGTAATTAATATGTTTTATTTATGTATTTTATGTGTATGTACTTTGTCTGCATGTACATCTGCACAATAGTACACAACATTAGACAGTTGTGAGCTGCTTTGGGGTGCTGGGAATTGAACTCAGAACCTTCAGAAGAGCAGCAAGTACTCTTAACCACTGAACCATCTCTTGAACCCCACAGACCTGTTTCTTATAACATGCAGAGCTGTCATTATCCAGAATTCTCTGGTCCTTCCTTTCTTCCCATTCTCTTTCTCCCATCAGAGCTGACCTCTTGTTCTTCTCCCCTCTGCTTTTGCTCATGAATCCCATCTGTGAGGTGTGACTCCTCCCTGGAGAAGCCTCCCTAGCTAGGAGTGCTCCAGCTGTCCTTATGGGACTTAGGACTTCTGTGTATATTTCTGCAGCAAGTGTGGGAGGACTGTCCTGAACCCTGAGCTGAACTTCTGTGGGCTTCCTGTCCATTTTTTTTTATTACCCCCCCCCCTCTTTTTTAACTCTTAGCATGTGAGTCAATGCACAGGTAGCGAATGCTCCAGACCAAAAGGCTCCCTAAAGCCTGGTGTTAAGGAATGGTGTAGAACCTGGTGTTAGCATGGGGTGCCAGCCCACATGCTGTGTGGAAGGGCATACCACATCACATGGGCTTCATTCCCAGCTCCATAAAATAATAATAGTAAGATATTTTTAAAACCTGCTGAGACATATATTTGGAAAAGATTTTCAGTGGCTGTGACTAGTGAAAGCACATTAGAGATACACATCTGCTAATCTTTGGGGTATAAAGATTAGAGAATTAGAATGGAGAGCTAGGAAGATGGCTTGGTGGGTCAGAGTGCTTCCCTTGCAAACCTGAAAACCTACGTTCAATCCCAGCATTCACGGAGAAAGGAGAGAACAGACTCCACAGGCTGTCCTCTAAACTCTACAAGCTTGCTCTGCGTGCGCACACTTTGTACCCACAGACACATCGTTAGTAATAATACTAATAATAATATAGATAGGTAAAATAAAACTTAGAATCTAATGGAGTTTGCTTGAAATTTCATTTCTACAATATTTTCCAGCTAGGCCATAAAGCTCAAGTCATGAGTTATTTCTCATTGAAGTAGTCTAAAAATTGTTTTCTCAAGGCTGGAGAGTTAAGAGCACTCTCTGTTCTTACAGAGAGCCCAGGTTTGGTTCCCAGCACCCACATGGCTGCTGACAACTGCCCTTGGCTTTAGTTCCAGGGGATCTGGTGTCTTCTGGCTTCCACAGAAACCACGCACACACAGTATACATACATACATGCAGGCAATGCACGCATACACATAAAATAAAAATAATAAAATCTTTTTTAAGAATAAAAATTGAGCCTGTGGTGATGGTGCCCACCTTTAATCCCAGCACTTGGGAAGCAGAAGCCAGCCTAGTCTATAGAGTGAGTTTCAGGACAGCCAAGGATGTCTGTGTTTCAAAACCCTGTATCAAAAAAAAAAAAAAAAAAAAAATCCAGTAAATAAATAGTTTTCTCCTTTAAGAAGTCTATAATGAAAAAAAATTACCTCCATGATTTGTAGACTTTAGTTAATTAATTTTAACAATAAATCATAAAGAAAATTATTTGTAAAAAATCTAGATAAGGGCAAATTTGCATACTAATGAAATGGCTATTCTTGCTTATTTCTACATAAAGAGTTAAATCCTAGCTGAATATTTTTACTATGAGACAGAATCTTTAACATTTTTCAAACTCCCTTTTTTTTTTTTTTTTTTTTTTTCTGAGACAGGATTTCTCTGTGTAGCCTTGGCTATCATGGAACTCACTCTGTAGATGAGACCTGCTGTCCTCTGCCTCCTGAGTGTTGGGATTAAAAGTGTACACCAGCATGCCTGGCTTTCTCTCTCTTTTAAGATTTACTTTTATATGTACGAGTGTTTAATGATTTAATAATTTTTACCCTTTTTTTATGCAATCGAAATCAGCAACTTAAGCAGCAGTTTGTAAAATAAGTCAGTCAAAAGCAATACAATCCAAAGCTATATTAATTTGATACTTTCATACTGAGGAATGGTAGCGGGAAAATATTGAAAGTCTTTGCTTTCTGAAATTAAACCATTATCTTTCTTTCTTTGTTTTTTAATAAAATTTTTTTCATGTGCATTGGTGTTTTGGCTGCATGTATGTCTGTGTGAGGGTGTCAGATCCCCTGGAACTGGAATTACAAACAGTTTTGAGCTGCCATGTGGGTGCTAGGAATTGAACCCAGGTCCTCTGGAAGGGCAACCAGTGCTCTTAATCACTGAACCACCTCTCCAGCCCCAATTATGTTTCTAGAAGATCACAAAACTGTCTGAACAGCTAAGACCCCTGCACAGCAGTTCCTCACACAGTCTGGAATCCGAGCCAAGGCACTTGAAGCAGTGCTGTTTGGAGCTGTGCAGTGTGGTGTCTGCCCAGTGAGTGCTCATGGGTAAGCACCAAGGCTATAGGGAAGCCAAGTGCTATAATGATGCACATGAGCCAGCAGTGCCAAAAACATGCCAGAATCAAGATGCTCCGGTTTTTTAGTTCATGTTTGTTCTTGAACATTCAGAAACCTTTTACTGTTATCAGATTTTTCTTGACCTACAGTTTAAGAACCTGATGAATGGGCTGGAGAGGTGCAGAGTGGTTAAGAGCACTGACTGCACTGACCAGCTTTAATTCCCAGCACCTACATGATGCCTCACAACGATCTGTAACTCCAGTCCCAGGGGAATCTGATGCCCTCTGCTGGCCACTGTGGGCACTGCATGCATGTGGTCAAACACATACATACCAGTAAAACTCATACACATAAAATAAAAAACACTTTAAAAGCTGGAGTATAATGCATGTGTACCAGGAATTCCTCAGGAAAGGGATAGAAAACAATAAGTGAAATATCAGGTCCCAATTTTTCCAGTCTGATGAAAATAGAAACTTAGGGCTGGAGAGATGGCTCAGTGGTTGAGAACACTTGTCGCTCTTGCCGAGGACTTAGGTTCTAGTCCTAGCAACCACATGGTGATTCATAGCCACACATAGCTTCAGTTCCAGGGAATCCAATTCCTTTTGTTCTCCTTGGCTACCAGGCACATCTGTGGTGCATAGACATATTAGCAGGCAAACACTTACACATATAACGTACAATAAATCTAAGAAAACTGTCACCTCTCAGGTGCAAATAGCTTGGTAAACACCAAACACAGTACGATGCAAACAGCACTAAGGCCCCAGAAATGAAATGCTTGGGCCATTAACTGAAAGGAGCAGCACAATTGTCATCAGAAACAAGGTAAGCTTGAATATAGGGAGAAATGTGTCTCAAACACTGAAAGGAAAGCGCTTTTTGTTTAGACTTACTTATTTGAGTATTTTGTACACATGCTTGTCTGTGTACCATATGTGTGCCTGCTGCCCTCAGGGTCAGAAGAGGGTGTCAGATTCCCTGGGACTAGAGTTAGAGATGATTGTGAAAACTTTGTAGGTGCTAGGAACAGAACCTTGGTTCTGTTTCTCTGGAGGAGCATCCAACTTAACCACTGAGCCACGGCTCCAGCCCCCATCTAAATGTTCTTAGAGTTGAATAGGAAATATCCTTACAAGGGTATATGTTGAACATTTGGTCCCTAGCTGGTGGCACTATTTTGGAATATTTTCATTAATTAAATTTGTTTAATTAATGTTTAGTTAGCAGTTTTGAATACAACAGTTTGTAACTTGCCAAGCTTGTATTTGGCACTAACATAAATCTGTTGTTAATTTTATATTTATCACTAAAACCTCAGAAATGAGAAATGTCAAAAAAGTTAATACTGCACTCGCACTCATGCGTGTGTGGCACGCACACACACACACACACATGGTTTTTACTGCTTAAATTGGTTAATGAGAGTTCATAGTGGTTTTCTAGTGAACTTAATAATGAAAGTCACTGTGTCGGAGTGTACACCATGTGTGTGCATCATGTGTGTGCATCATGTGTGTGCATCATGTGTGTGCAGGCGCCTGTAGAAGCAGAAGAGGGTGTTGGATCCCCTCCCTTGCAACTGGAGTTGCAAGTGGTTGTGAGTCACCTGATGGGGGTTTTGGGAACCAAGCTAGGGTCCTCTGAGAGAACAGGAAGCACTCTTAAGCACTGAGCCATTTCTCCTGCTCCTAACTCTATTTCTTTTTCTCTTTTTTTTTCTAACTCTGTTTATTAATGGAGAAGAGTAAAGGATTTCATTGCCCCACATCAAAGAAAGTCTGAAATTTGTTTTGGTATTCTGGGGAAGATTTGATACCAAAGTCTTTGGCAAAAGAGGCAATTGACTGTACAGTAAAATAGCAGCCAAAGGGACACCCCAGTACTCTTGAAGCCTTGTTGGATTCTTCCATCAAACCATCCATTAGGTTTGACCAACACATAAATCCTAACTCCTGATTGTTTTTGTTAGCCCGAAGAGTATGGAAAAACTACCTTCCTGCTATCAATGGCATTGTATTTCTTGTGGATTGTGCAGACCATGAAAGGCTGTTAGAATCAAAAGAAGAACTTGATGTAAGTTGAATAATTAAAACTAAACACAGTGAACTCCCTCTGGGCAGCCTGAAGGAATAGTTGGAGATGGAGCTGTCAGAGAGCAGCTCTCAGCAGTATCTGAGGAAACGCCTGGCTGTCTGGGTCAGGGACTGGTTTGAACTGGTGCTGTTTAGAGTGCAGAGGGAGTAGAGTGCAGTGGCTGTGGCTACTGAGGAAGTGCTAACAGGAGCACCTCTGAAGACCGAGCTCACCCTCTCCAGAGTGGGCCCTGCATGTGTGTGCATGCCTGTTCAGTCCTGACGCTGTCACAGGATTCCATCCCTTCAGCAGTTGTCCAGCCATCTTTGTGACCACTTCCAGAAGGAAGCTGGTGCGTGTTTACTCCCTCTGCACCCATCTAGGTCAGATGTTTTGTAAAGAGGCTCAGCAGTTTCCAGCAAGGTAGAGCAAAATATGGGACCACAGAGTAAGGAAGGAGATCCCTGATCTGACTGAAGGTCAGTCTGACAGTTTCTTTATTCAGAGATGCTCTGCGATCCTGGGACAGGGTCGGTTAGCTGCTGCCTCCTTCTTGTGTGCAGTCCTCTCTACACACAGTGTTTCTTCTCTCAGCAGTAAGGCCAGTGTCTAAATAGTTGCTGCTGCTCCTTCTCCAGCTTCTGAGAAGCTAATTGCCCAAGATTGGAATCTGGTCACAGAGCCAGAAGTGAAACTGGGTTGTCCCACCTTCAAGGTGTCCACACCCCCTTGGTGATTTGCATAGTGAGCATCTCCAAAGAGCTTTAGAGAGATAGGAGAACCTAGCATATGGTTTTTAATGCTCACTTAAGATTCGAGGAGAGTGTGGTTAAGCAGGTCAGGTGTCATGATACATACAGTGAAGACGGAGTCCTTGGCTGTTTGGTTTCTTTTCAAAATAAGCATTTTAGATAGCTTTAAATCTACTTGTCTTTCCTGTTATTTGCTTTGTTTCAGTCACTAATGACAGATGAAACCATTGCCAACGTGCCTATCCTAATTCTTGGAAACAAGATCGACAGACCAGAAGCCATCAGTGAAGAGAGGTTACGAGAGATGTTTGGTTTATATGGTCAGACAACAGGAAAGGTAAAACTTTTATTTTTATTTGTTTTGTGGTTTTTGTTGTTTGTTTGTTTGTTTGTTTGTTTGAAACAAGGTTTCACCATGTAGCTCTGCCTGTCCTGGAACTCTTTCTGTAGACCAGCTCCTCTGCAAGAACAAGTGCTCTTAACCAGTGTGCTTGTCTCCAGTGCCCCTCCCTTTTAAATTTTAACTTTATGTTTATGGGTGTTTTGCCTGCATGTATGTTCATGTACTGTTTATATGCCTGGTGCACAAGAAGGCCAGAAGAGGGCATCTCCTGGAACTGGAGTTACAGACTGTTGTGAGCTGCCACATGGGTGCTGGGAATTGAACCTAAATCCTCTAGAAGAGCAACAGCAATTGCTCTTAGCACTGGGCCATCTCTCTACCCCCAGCCAGGGGTGGGGGTGCCAGTACTGAAAAGGTCCGGAAAGCCACAGAACATGGTGGTACCTATCTGTAATTCTAATACTTGGGACCCTGAGGAGGAAGTTCACAAGTTTTAGGCTACCCTGGGTGCTATATAGTGGGTCTCAACAAAACAAAGTGAAAGAAAGATTTCTAATAAACCATGGAGCAAACGTCATAGTTCATAAACAGAACCTCCTTAGTGCACACATGCTCTTTCAGGGCAAAGGGAACTGCAGCAGAGAAGGGACTTAACTCCAGGTAGGACTTCTGTCCATGCTGGGGAAGCACTCTACTGTTGTGGGTATCTTAGCTCTCCTTGCCTTCCTCGTAATAAACCTGCTGCACACCAGTTTTAGGCAGTGGTCTCCTTATAGTTAAGGCTGGCCTTGAGCTTTGATCCCTAGAGTGCTGGGATTACATGGGTATGCCACCACCTTGCAGAATGTTCTCTTTTAACACCAGGAAGAAAATTTTGGATTTTTTTTGTTTTGGATTTTTGAGACAGGGTCTGACTTTCTAGCCTAAGCTGGCCTGGAGTTTGAGATCCTCCCACCTCAGGCTCCCGAGTGCAGGAAATACAGGCGTGCCCCAGCACCTGGGTGTGGAGAGTCAAGTCAGATTATTTTGATTTCTTTGCACCTCTATGTTGTAGTAATTATTTAAAAAAAGTAGCCGCCAGTCAATCCGACTGTCTAGGCTGTGGTGTCTCTGCCTAGTTTAGCACCACAGCTAGAAACGACCAGCCAGAGACACCAGCCCTGCCACCCACAAGACACCATCGTGGGAGATGGCTCTGCCAATCTTTCACACTGTCTCTGCAAGGCTGGGTAGTGCCCAGACCATCCTGCCAACCACACGGACTCAGTACAGATGAGACTCTAAAGCTTAGATTAGCCAAAGGCTTATATATTTAATAATGATCAATAACAAGATACCCTTATAATCAGAGGTGTAACCCAATACCCAACCTAGATTTACCAACTACATTTGACTGCTACAGACAAGCGAACATCAGCCTCCATGTCCGCTTCTCTCCTTCTCCGTCTCCCCTAACTCCCCCTTTTCCTTCTTCTCTTTCTCTCCTTTACTTCTCCCACCTTAGCTCCTCCTATACCTCCAAAGCTCACATCTTTCCCACTCATTTGCTACATTGTCATAGTAGAGTAAGAGAAGACTTCATGTTAAGGGAGGCCAAGCAACCATACCATGGCTTTATCATTGACACCCTTTGTTCTGAAGGAGAATCTGCAGTCTGCTGGGAGTAGAACTTTTAATCCATGAGACCGCAACATAACAGCTCTCTTCTCTTCCAGGGCAGTGTGTCACTGAAGGAGCTGAACGCCCGGCCTCTGGAAGTGTTCATGTGCAGTGTGCTGAAGAGGCAGGGCTATGGGGAAGGCTTCCGCTGGATGGCGCAGTACATCGATTAACAGCCCGGCCCACACACTTCCAGCACTTCCAGCCCTCAGAGATCCATCCCCCAACATGCATAACTTGAATTCAATAGACTTTTGTTGGTTTCAGAATAGGTGTTTTTAGATTATTAATATATCTACCTGAGTGGGAATTGCAAACTGATTCAAGTTTGACTATCACAATGTTAGCTTTCTAATTCCACACAGACAGTTTTTATAGTTTCTAACCCCACATCAACCCATCACCGTTTATAAAGATCAGCTTCCCATCGGTACATTTGAAGCACTTTTTAACGATGTGAACTACAAATATAAACCATATTTAAAAGCTCATCATGTGAAACTTTTATGTACCTTTTGGAAATAGTTTTTCAATTTTAGATTGTCTGCCTATCTTGTGTACAGTTAAAATCCACTTATCAATGATTGCATGATGCCTTACGGTTTTCAAGACTACTTTTTCTTATGCAAACGTCATGCAATAAAACAAACTCCAACGTTTGGCTCTGTGTTGGGCAGCCGTTTCATTTGAATGTGTCTTGTAGCTAGTATATTCTGAAAACATGAGGATTTAATGTTGTACACATGAGAGGGTGATTCATGGGCAAGAGGACTTCTTCAGAGTATCTGGGATGTTGTGTAAGCCCCCAGAGGCCTTCTGCTTATCACACAGCAGCAGGTGGGTGGGCGTGCTGACTCCAAGTTCTGAATCCACCATTTTCTTTCTTTTTTTTTTTTTATGTGTTTTCTTTGTTCTTTTCTTTGATTTAATTATTTTTATTGGATATTTTATTTATTTACAGTACAGATGTCATCCCTTTTCCCCATTTCCCCTCCCTAGAACCCCCTATCCTATACCCCCTCTTTCTTTATGCTTTTATACCATTTTGATTACATGTATGTCATAAGGTCAGTTTTAGGTTGAGGGTCTAGCAATACAATAGATGCAAATAGTCAAGGAACAAGCAATACAATAAACACAAATAGTCTAAGAAAAAGCAAGGCAGTAAACCCAGTTATGTGCCAACACTCCCGTGATCACTGTTTCTAAAGGCTTACCAGGATGACCAAAGTATCTGAGCCTAATTCTCTATCCTAGCCCAAGGCCATTTTCATGTCTGAAGCCTACTTACTTGTTCTAGTCTAAAATTTAGAATCCTGTCTGACCTGATTATTACTTCTTTGTTCTGGCCTAATATTTAGATTCCTGCCTGAGATTACTTCTTTGTTGCAGCTTACGATTTAGACTCCTACCTGAAATTACTTCTTTGTTCTAGTCTAATGTCAGATTCCTGCTTGAAGCCTATTTCCTTGTTTTTGGCCAATGTCATATTCCTGTCCAACAGACCCTTTCCTTGTCCTTGGCCCATGTCAGCTTCTTGCCAAGCAGCCCCAAAGGCTCTCCACCTCTCCCCCTTTTTTATTTTGTTAACAAGACTGAGCGTGTCTTAGGTCATTCTGATAAGAATGCTTTCCTTACCCATCATGGAATATGCATTATCAAAGGCAATGTACTTCTGTCTTAGGTTAGTAAGGCTCTGTGCAGAATCTTACCCTTCCTTGGCTTGCCAGCCTGTTAATTTAATAACTTTGTCTGGGGGTCCATTTTCAGGTTTAAGCCATGTACTTTGGCTGCCAACATGTTGATGTTGTTAAAGATAAGCTTTAACACAATGGGCAGGAATAAAAGTATTCCCAGGACAAGAAGGGCTAGCCTGATCAAGCTATATATGCCATTCCTGAGGTTTGTCCAAAATGGGAATACTGAGCTCAGGCCATGGATAATTTTATTGGGATTATCTGCAGCATCAAAGGTCAACAGAGCAGCACTTTTAAAATTCATAATCTTATTATGCAAAGTTAACACACCCAGAGAGGTGTGAGGATTATGCCAGATATCCTACAGGTGTCTTTAAACTTTTCTAATTATAATGACAAGCATTGTGAATTTCAAAGTAACACTACTCCAATAATATTTGTCATGACACTTGGGATGGCTCCTAACTCTTGAACCCTGAACCTTCTTCATATAATTTGAATGGGTAATAGAGCATAATTCATTGTTCCAGATAACTATATAAATCCTTTTGTATACTCAGTACATTAGTAACATTTTTTGCTAGATGGTTAACAAAAATAGTTAACTCCTTGTGTCAATGCTATTGCAGAAGCAGTGGTGCTAGCAATTAATGGAATTAAAGCTGTTATACCAGCAATAATCAAGCCTGCTGCCCTCTTGCTTCTGCTTAAAGCCTAACTCACTTCTTCCAGCTCTTTCAAGCTTTTTTCAGAGAATCAAGATTTTCTAATACTCAGGGCAGTGAGACAAAAGCTGGTTGATAGACCTTCATAACAGACATGCCAGGTTTCAACACACTAACATAATTGGAAATTATACAGTCAATGTAACTTACAATAAATGATGTAGAAGAGACAAAACCAATTTTAGCTTGACAATTAAAAGAGCCTTAAAACATGCACTAATCCTTGTTTGAAATCCAGATCCTGTCCCAACATTATCTCTTGCTATCCTAACATCATAGTGAGCTACAGCTAGCTTCCAAATATGTTCCTGACAAAGTCCAGATCCAGTCTTACAAAAGTAGATTGTTAATTCCCATATTGGATTGATTTCTAGACCAGGACATGATTGAGTCCTAATAGCTGGGCACCTTTAAGAAGAATACAAGAGACATAGTTCTCTTTTTGATTCTCTATCCCACAAGGTCTAAAAACTTGAGGCAAGGCAGCTTGTCCCATCTGGGATATAGTCAAACAAAGGTGGGTCAGGAACATATGTCCAATATAGCTCCCCGGTCACCCTTGTCAGGGCACTCAGCAAGCTCACAGGTCGGCATCATTCTTTGTCTCAGCAACAGTATGTCTCACCAATCTTTTTAAAGTTCCATGTGTCTCTTCCACAATACCTTGTCCTAGAGGATTATTATGAAATCCCCGTAATAAATTGTTGACAAAAAGTCTTGACTGCTCAACTACAATTGCCAGACCCATTATCTGTTTTTTTAATTTGATATTTTATTTATTTACCTTTAAATGTTATCTCCTCTCCCATTCCCCCCCAAAACCCCTTATTCCATCCCCCCTCCTCCTATTACTATGAGAGTGTGCTCCCAACATCCTTCCATTCCCGCCTCCCTGCTCTCGAATTCCCCAACAGTAGGGAATCCAAACTTTCAGGCACCAAGGCCGTCCACTTCCACTGATGCCAGGCAAGGCCACCCTCAATTACCTATACAGGTGGAGCCATGAGTCCCTCCCTTTGTGTTCTCGGGCTGGAGATTTTAGAGTAGCTACTCCAGCTTGTTTCTTAGGACCATTTGCTTGAAACTTTTTTCCAGCCTTTTACTCTAAGGTAGAGTCTGTCTTTGTCACTGAGGTGGGTTTCCTGTATGTAGCAAAATGCTGGGTCCTGTTTATGTATCCAGCCCATTAGCCTATGTCTTTTAATTGGGGAATTGAGTCCATTGATGTTAAGAGATATTAAGGAACAGTGATTGTTGCTTCCTGTTATTTTTGTTATTAGAGGTGGAATTATCTTTGTGTGGCTATCTTCTTTTGGATTTGTTGGAAGAGGATTACTTTCTTGCTCTTTCTAGGCTACAATTTCCCTCCTTGTATTGGAGCTTTCCCGCTATTATCCTTTGTAGTGTCTGTAGAAAGATATTGTGTAAATTTGGTTTTGTCATGGAATATCTTTGTTTCTCCATCTATGGTAATTGAGAGTTTTGCTGGGTATAGTAGCCTGGGCTGGCATTTGTGTTCTCTTAGGGTCTGTATGACATCTGTCCAGCATCTTCTCGCTTTTATAGTATCTGGTGAGAAGTCTGGTGTAATTCTGATAGGTCTGCCTTTATATGTTACTTGGCTTTTTTCCCTTACTGCATTTAATGTTCTTTCTTTGTTTTGTGCATTTGGTGTTTTGATTATTATGTGACGGGAGGTATTTCTTTTCTGGTCTAGTCTATTTGGCATTCTGTAGGCTTCTTGTATGTTTATGGGCATCTCATTCTTTAGGGAAATTTTCTTTTATAATTTTGTTGAAGATATTTATTGGCCCTTTAAGTTGGGAATCTTCACTCTTATCTATACCTATTATCCTTAGGTTTGGTCTTCTCATTTTGTCCTAGATTTCCTGGATGTTTTGTATTAAGAACTTTTTGCATTTTGTATTTTCTTTGACAGTTGTGTCAATATTTTCTATGGTATCTTCTGCACCTGAGATTCTCTCTTCTATCTCTTGTATTCTGTTGGTGATGCTTGCGTCTATGACTCCTGATTTCTTTCCTAGGTTTTCTATCTCCAGCGTAGTCTCCCTTTGTGATTTCTTGATTGTTTCTACTTCCATTTTTATGTCTTGGATGGTTTTGTTCAATTCCTTCACCTGTTTGGTTGTGTTCTCTTGTAATTCTTTAAGGGATTTTTGTGTTTCCTCTTTAAGGACTTCTACCTGTTTACCTGTGTTCTCCTCAAATTCTTTGAGAGTGTTATTTATGTTCTTCTTAAAGTCTTCTATCATCATCATTAGAAGTGATTTTAAATCTGAATCTTGCTTTCCTAGTGATATGGGGAATTCAGGACTTTCTAGTGTAGGAGAACTAGGTTCTAATGATGCCAAGTACCTTGGGTTGCTGATGCTTATGTTCTTGTGCTTGCCTTTGTTGGACCCAAAGATCCAAAACTGGGGGACACACTCCGCAGAAACACTCACAGATGGGGATTCACTGCTAAAACATGAGGTTTAATAATAATGATAACCAGTGCACTGGGGTTCCCTTGTACACAGACAAGAGGAACCCTGAGCCAAAGCTGGAAGCAGTTTTTATACAGAGTTCACGAGGGCAACCACAAACACTGACCTTCTCAGGTCTGGTGTCTAGGTGACTCAGATTTGCACATTATTTTTATGACAATGAGTGTCTTTCATTTGTTCAGGTTTATTACATTAAAGGCTTCCTGACCACCTCCCATCCTGGGCCCCTCTCCTGGAATATGTCTATATGCTCTGGGCCTTCCTCACCTGCAGGTGGGTTCCCTCCCCTGTGGTCTGAGGAGTGTCAATCAGCCTCTCCCTTCTTCCTCTGAATATTAATCCAGCAAGTGTCTTCTGACTAAGGAATGTGCTCCTCCCTGGATATGTCCTGGGACAGTGGGATTCTTTCAATTTTAAGTTCTGACTGACACCTAAAATCCTACATTCCCCTCTTTTTCTTGTGGATGATTCCAATCCTAGAATCACAAGCTGTCACCCTGGTGTACAGCATGATATTGTTGTCTAAGCACCATATATCCTTGTCATTGAATCTTTAACTATCTTTTTCCCACCCTCTGGATGGTCTCTAGTATGTACGTCTTGATTTTCTACACCCTTAGGTAACACAGAAAAAGTAGCTGTCTCACAGGACATTTTTCAACTTTGGGTATACGCACCCTAAGCCCCACTCTCTAAGGCTGTTTCTGGGACACGGTTTAGATTCAAAAGTCTCTTGTCCCCGAAATTTGGGTAATCTCCACCCCTGTGTCTCTAGGGTGGGGATATCCCAGGAGTCAAGGCCTGCTGTTAACTTACAGAGATCAAAGACAAGGTCTGACAGCCAGGCACAAGGCAGGTATCCTACTGCAGTGGACCAAGCCACATTTCTAGTGGCTAAGAGCACCCGCCAAGTCACTTTGGCACTGTTGTGTGGGGTGTTGAGGTTCAGCATGGGAGGAAAGATCCTTGCAGAGCAGCAGGTGATCTTGAGCTTGAGGGGGTTGCTCAAGTGTCTGGCTGTTCTCTAGTCGGCAACAGGTGCAGGTGCTGGTCTGAATTATGTGACATCAGGCAGTTGTTCCATCTACTTTAATAGAGGTCGGGATGGTCAACAGCACCAGGAACAGCCTCTTATTAGCCTGAAAAGTCATTTTGGGGGGTGGTGGTGAGTCAAGAGCTGGAGTCAAGGGAGTGGGGGTCCCACACAAGAGGGCCGTTCTGGGCTCAGAACAGGGACAGGACAAGGGACACCACCCAGCCAGTGCCAGTTTCCAAGGGCAATTTAGTTAAGCTCTCTTTTTAGGGTTCTGTTTATTCTATCTACCTGCTCTGAGCTCTGGGGACAGTATGAATAATGGTGCTTTTAATTAGTCCCCAATATCTCTGACAATTTCTGACTTAACTTAGAAACAAAAGCAAGACCATTATCTGATTCAATTACCTTGGACACTTGAAACCTCGGGAAGATTTCTTCTAATATCTTCATGGTTATTACAGTAGCTGTTTCCTGTTTGGTGGGGAAAGCCCCAACCCATCTAGAGATAGTATCTACAAATATTAGAGGGTACCTATATTTTTCTGGCCTAACTTCTGCAAAATTTGCCTCTCAATATATTCTAGGCTGTTCTTCCCTAGGGTTTTTTTTTTTTTTTTTTTTTTTTTTTTTTTTTTTTTTTTTTTTTTTCTGTTTACTCTAAGCCTCATAAGCCTTTGCATGCTGGCATACCTTACACTGTTCTACTATCTCTCTGGTCCCAAACCTGAGGTCTATTAACGTTTTAGATCTCTTGACTGTTTGGATGTGCTTATTTCTCAAGAGTCCATCTGTGCATTTAGCCTAGTAAGTCTTTTGTTTGCTTTCTGGAGAGTATAGTTCTCCCTTTTTTTAGGTGATAGTTGGTAGGGTGGCTATCAATCTGAGTCGTTTCTTCTTCTGTGTGTTCTAAGTGAGGCCATTTCTTAATATAGTCCCAACCCCGGTGGGTGTCTTTTGTAGGCCCATAACTGGGATAGGCTCCTGCATAGCCATTTCTTGAGCCACTTGATCTGTCTGGTTATTGCCTCGGGCCACTGAGTCTCCTCCCTTCTGGTGTCTTGGACAACCAATAGTACTCACAGTTGCTGGCTTCATCAGGGCATCCAAGAGTTCTAAGATTTTTTTCCGATGTGAGCAGTCCTCTCTCTTGGTATATAGCCCTGTGGACATGGACTGTGGCAAAGGCATACCTGCTATCTATGTAGATGTTGATTTTCTTGCCAGCACCAAGATTCAAGGCTGCTTCCTGTACCGACAAGCCCAGGGGTGGGGAGTAGAAGTTCAGCCCAGATGACATTTGTGCCGTCTACCACAGCAGCTCCAGCTTGTCTCTGACCAGCATGGAGAAAACTGCTCCCGTCTATAAAGCAGATTGCCTCGGCTCCCAGCAGGGGTCAGTAGGAGAAGTCTTTGCTTTACACGTGGGTTCTCCTTTTGGGCCAGTTAGTTGCAGCCCATCGGGTAGGAAGTTTATCTGAGCCCCCATCCTGGGGAGTAAGTCTCGACCCAACAGAGGGTAGGAACAGTCTAGGATGTCCATAAATGAATGGGATACCCAGCCCATCTCCTGGTCCACCATTTTTCAGGTAGTCCATGAATACATTTTGGTATCAGTGGCTCTTTGGACCCAAGATCTTTTGTTGGAAACAGGGCCATCGGCTTGGAGGAGGACCAAGTGTTGAATCCCTGTGTCCACCAAGAGTTGGGTGAGTCCAAGCCCCGTCTACCCTAATCACTGTCTTCACTCAGAGCTAATACCTTCGCCATCAAGGCCTGGGATTTCCTGACCCTGGCTTCTATTAGTTAGGGCACTCTCAGGCTCAACAGCTGGCTCCTTTACTTGCAATGTGCACACTGATCATTTTAAGGAGTTTTCTATCTCCCTTTGATTGAAGTCTCCTTTCTCTGCTTTCCCTTAACTACTATAGCCAAGCTTCTCTGTAAATTCCTTTCCTGTCACCTTTTTCCCCTATGTCTACCTGTTATGGTAGCCTTCCTCAGCAACCTATACTGAATCTTTTAATGACGTATCCTGCAGTCCCTCTAGCCTCTGAAGCTTTTGTTTTTGGTATCTAATAGCCTTGTCTATACTGACAGAGTGTCTCTGAGAGCTATTCTAGAAAGGCTGTGGGCAACTCATCTGATCCCTGCTTTACCTCATGTGCCTTGGTCAAAATTAGTGGGGCCTCATGTAGCCCCCTTGAGACCTGCCAATGGAATCTGGTGTAGGCTTTTAGGTGCCCTTTACTTTCTGCCACATGAGGGTCCCAGTCAGATCTGGTCAGAAGCAACCCGCTGTTAACCACAGCCTGGTCAATTGATGGTGCCCCCATGTCTGAGGGAACATTCTTTCTTTCCGGTATCCTCTCTTGCTCTTCGGTCATGAAGAGCATTCCTGACAGCCAGAACCTACAAGGGTCTTGGGGAAGAAAGGCTTTTATCTGGGGAAGGGTGTTCCTCTATTAGATTCATCTAGGTAACTATATTGGGCACTTGGTCTGGGTGCCTGAGGGATCCTGGCCTAAAGACTCTTTCTTCTACTGCTTTGATCACCTGTACGAAGGTAACTTTTCACAGCAAGTGACCTGACTGCAAGCAGTTTTGTTGTTTCAGAGTTCCCAATCTGGAGTCACGTGACTTGTCTCAGTGCTACTCACTTTTTTCAAAAAAATAAAAAATATATATAACTCTCAGGTGAATAATCTTAAACCTCTAGTGACTTTTACCTCCATGTTCTTGCACCAGAAGCGGCCAGCGGCCAAAGTCCCTGCAAGCATCTGGTTGGAAGCTGCTGGGCTGCTACAGCAGTGACCTCGGGGTCCCCAGCCCAGACTCATCATCTGGGCAGCCACAGCTTCTTTAGTAGCACAGCGTGCTACTTTATGCCAGGCTAAGCAGTTGTCATCATGCGCTGCACCTTCACCTCTGCTTGGGCACCGAGGAAGGGACAGAGCTTGGCGGCTAACCTGCGCAGCCGGGCACTGTACACTGCCACCTGGAGAACACCCTACGTACAGTGGATGGGCTGCCCAAACCATGGAGGCCGCTCTCCAAAGGACCTGTCTCTCTGCTCTGCGGCAGCTCTCTTGCACCGCCTCTATCTCTTCCTCTGCCGATGGCCATGCTTCCTCTTTTTAACTTTCTTAATAGTTAATTAGGATGTTTAACACAGTAGATTCAGTTCAAAATAACATCAGTCAAAGTCCAAGAACACAAAGAATGACAACCAACACACAGACAGTTCTCCAAGAAAACAAAGAAAGACAGCACAGTAAGTTCATCGCTGTCACGGGTGCATAAACCAGGTTTTACAGAAAGTTTTTGCCCCTGCCACAGGCACAGACACCAGGTCACACAGACCACAGAAAAACCGCTGGTGGAAGAATCCAGTAACCAGACGACTTGCCCAGCCTACGCTGGACCTAATTTAACAGATTCAGACAACTTGGCCAGCCTACACTGGACCAAATCTAACAGATTTCTAACACCACCAGCAATGAACAACACAAACAGAATTAGACACAGATGCACTGCTACGAGAGCGCAACAAACGCCACCCTAGGTGGCGGTGGCCGAAGACCACCTTCAAACTGAAGAGGGTCGTTCCTGACCCTATCTCCCAAACAACCAAACTCCAGAGCTGTGGGGAATGGAACTCAAGATGGCGTCTGGCTGGGTGCCAGACGCCCCTGGCATGTTGGCTCACCATTTCAGGAAGCCTGGGTGGCATGTAGGCTAGGCTTTACTGCGCATGCATTCTGCTTGTTCATCATTAAGTAAGATTGGGCCATGTGACATATATGCTCAGTACCAATTGAGAATGACTTCGTGGCAGGTTCTGATTGGAGAGGACACAGAGATTTAAGGGCTGGGAGCTAGAGCTTAGGGGCTTTTGCGGTAATTCAAGGTTCCTGAATAAACCATGTTGGGAAGGAGATCCCGTGTCGTGTCCGTGTCCGTTGTCTTCTGTCTGCTGGTCGGTTCAGGAGGCGACACAGAGCGTTCTCCAGAGAACTGTGACCTGCAGCATGCCAACACATCTGTCCTGCCACTTCCACTACCTACAAATTCCCTCCCAGACACTTCACAGACACAGTACACAAACAGTTGCCCCTGCCATGGGCACAGACACTTCACAGACACAAAAACAAAAAACAGACAGACAGCACACAGACCTGCTTGAGTGAGTGGACCTCTGGTCCCTGAGTTGTGGGGTTTGAGAGAACAAATCTTGGTGGGACCTCCAAATGTTGGACCCAAAGATTCAAAACTGGGGGACACACTCCCGCAGAAATACTCACAGATGGGGATTCACTGCAAAAACATGGGGTTTAATGATGATGATAACCAGTGCACTGGGGTTCCCTTGTACACAGACAAGAGGAACCCTGAGCCAAAGCTGGAAGCAGTTTTTATACAGAGTTCACGAGGGCAACCACAAAGGCTGACCTTCTCAGGTCTGGTGTCTAGGTGACTCAGATTTGCACATTATTTTTATGACAATGAGTGTCTTTCATTTGCCCAGGTTTATTACATTAAGGGTTCGACTTTCTGACCACTTCCCATCCTGGGCCCCTCTCCTGGAATGTGTCTATATGCTCTGGGCCTTCCTCACCTGCAGGTGGGTTCCCTCCCCTGTGGTCTGAGGAATGTCAATCAGCCTCTCCCTTCTTCCTCTGAATATTAATCCAGCAAGTGTCTTCTGACTAAGGAATGTGCTCCTCCCTGGATGTGTCCTGGGACAGTGGGATTCTTTCAATTTTTTAAAAAACTATTTATTTATTTATTTATTTATTTATTTATTATATGTAAGTATACTGTCGCTGTCTTCAGACACCCCATAAGAGGGCATCAGATCTCATTACAGATGGTTGTGAGCCACCATGTGTTTGCTGGGATTTGAACTCATGACCTCTGGAAGAGCAGTCAGTGCTCTTAACCACTGAGCCATCTCACCAGCCCAAGGGATTCTTTCAATTTTAAGTTTGGACTGAGACCTAAAATCCTACACCTTTCACGATCTGGATCTCCTTGGTGCTACCTGCCCTGTCTCTGACTGGAGCCTGTCTTTCCTATTATCTTGGTTGTATCAGAACTGTGTGGGGTGGGTGTTACTACTGGGGTTAGAGCTGGGGCCCAAGATCTGCTCAGTGCTCAGGTGTAGACGGGAAGGAACCAGTGCTCCGGGCCAGGAATGAATTCCTGGGTCCTAGTGGGTCCCAGTTACTCCCTGTTTGGGGTAGGTATTGCTGTCTCCTTGCCTAAGATACTGCCCAGGTTAGAGCTCCTGGGAGGCCCGCTTCCTCTGGGTTTTGTGAGATTGGGGACAGAGCTACCACCCAGGATCTGCTCTGTGCCTGGGCCCAGACCGGAAGCACCATTTTCTTTACCAATCATGCAACCTGCCATTACTACCATAGCTCGCCACAGTCTGTGGCCTGTAAGTCCAGCCTTTCATACAAAATCACAGCAGTAGCCTGTTGTGATTAGTCTGATGCAGACTTTAGCAACTCTTTTAATTTAGTGATACTTTGTTGAAAGTAGTGACAAGTGACCAGACTGGCCACATTAAGTCACTCCCGGGGCACCTTATATGGAGTGAGACTTCCATGGGGGAGCAGCCTAGCTTAGAGGCCTGTGTGCCTGGAGGAGAGCCACGGCTCTTGGGTGGGGCTTTGCTCCTCTCCTGTGGCTCTTCTGCTCTGCAGTATGCTTCAGTTCCTGAGAGGGAGGAAAAGGCAAGCTTGTTCCAAACGATCTTTGATCTCACGTGTTCAGCTTGCTCAGCACAAGCCTTGGACTCTGCACATGATGCCACTGTGTGAATGGTGATGTACCACTGCTGTGCTCACAAATACAGGTAGGGTTAGGTGCTTAAACCATTGCAATCCCCTATCTGCCCGAGACTGTTCCTGTCATTAACAAAAATGGAAGGTCAGTGTCAAACTTGTTTGTTTTTTGAGAAGGTCTGAATCTGTAGCCCACGTTCATGCAGAGAGGAGGACTCCTGGCCATCTCAAATAGCAGCCTGAGCAATACAATTGGGGATCAGCTGCTCTGTCTTAAGCTCTCTTTGATCTTGTTTACTTTTTTTTCTGACTGTAAATCCATATTATTTTCTTCAGATTAAGGAGCAAACATGATAAGGTCATATAGTGATTTTCTTTAAAGTGTACCATCTAGATTAGGAGAGCTTCCTCACAATTTATCACATGTAAACCAAGTTGAAGTTCATGTAATCTAGAGGATAGTAAATACAGGGAACAAAAAAGACATTGAACAGAACATAGATGTGATCACTTTTGGTTATTCATAATGGTAACTTAAAGGCTCCAGTTAAAACAATTTAAAAAAAAAACAAAAGGTTGAGAAAAATGAAATAAAACAAACTGTCTTGGAAGCCTGGTGTTGACTCCTTAGTCTAAAAAAATGAGAGAGAGAGAGAGAAAGAGAGAGAGAGAGAGAGAGAGAGAGAGAGAGAGAGAGAGAAGAGAGAGAGAGAGAGAGAGAGAGAGAGAGAGAGAGAGAGAGAGAAAGAGAGAGGAATGAGGAATGATAACTAGATGGCTTGGTGTAAATATGGAGTGTTATGGTGCCACCATTTTTGATAATGCCACGTGGTTACATTAACTGAGATGGATGCCAAGTGACATGGTTGCTTCCATCCTGATGAAGTTACCAGCTAAGATGGCTGCCAACCACTGAAAAATGTTACTGAAAAATGTTGAACTGTGACCCAGAAAGTGTCAGGGTCATAGATAGCTCCATAGTCAACTCCAACCCACACCTACCGCACACACAATTTAGCTATTAAACTAGATGTACAATAAGGTAGCATAGCAAGAATTAAAACAAACAAAAAACCCATGTAACCTTCTTTACTATGGCCTCACAAGGGCTGGGGTAGCTGCCGTTCCAGCAGAGCACCACAGGAGACAACCCCCTGAGCCTCTTTTTTGCCCACCTGTCTTGCCCTAAGTAGCCTGTGTGTGCTGGGAGTGGGCGGGGGTGGTTCTGGTTTATGTCTGTGTGTCTGCGTGTGGTGGCGCACGCCTTTAATCCCAGCACTTGGGAGGCAGAGGCAGGTGGATTTCTGAGTTCGAGGCCAGCCTGGTCTACAGAGTTCCAGGACAGCCAGGGCTACACAGAGAAACCCTGTCTCGAAAAACAAACAAACAAACAAACAAACAAAAAGAGAGAGAGAGAGAGAGAGAGAGAGAGAGAGAGAGAGAGAGAGAGATACTGAGAAAGCTAGGCTGATTGCATTCGCAGTTAAGGAGACTAGGCCTAAAAACTGGGCAAGTCCAGGCAAGTCAATTACTAATAGAAAAAACCCCAGGCTCCAGCTTTCATGCCCAGGTAATGGAATGTCACCAGCCTCCGAGCCTGAGGCAAGGACAATGGGTCAGCAGCAGCTTCCAGACTTCCTCAGCCACTTCCTCAGTAACAGTTCCCAGACCTCCATAGCAAGTTTCCAGTCCCACGATCTGGTAATGGAGTGTCCTTAGAGATGGACCTAACAGATTATCATAGAGGTCATCTACCCCAGAATTCCCTAATGTGCTTTAAATCAGGCCTGCAAGCTTACTTGGGTGTCTCTGTCTTGGTAATGGGAGAGCCCAGCATGCTGGACTTCTGCAGAATACATACTATTTGAGTCTGAGGTATCAGTGAATCGTGAACCTTACAATACTAAAACAAAACCAAAAAACTTCATAAAAGTTGAGGAATTTGAGGGTATAACCAGGTACCAGTTGTAAAAAACAGTTCAAAAAGTCTACAACAACCAAGACTTGACAGTAGACAAAAGTCTTTTAAAGTCCTAAAGACAGCCCTGGTGTCCACCCCAGCCTAGCTCTCTCAGACATCATCAGACCCTTCTACCTATATGTGGCTGAGGGCCTGAGAATTGCAAAGATTTCAACTGATCCTTGGGGCCTTCGGAGAGACTGGTGGCTTATCTAAGAGACTTAACCCAGTCTCTACGGGGCACCCTGGAAAGATGGATGCCAAACTCGAGGGTGACTCATTACCAGGTCTCCTGGACCAGTCCTGTATCTGGTTCTGAGCAAACCATCAGCACTCAACCTTGCTAGCCTATTACAGATGATGACCCTACAGAACCTCTGCATGACTGACTGCCTAGAGGTAATGAACCTGATTCAATCTGTCAAATGTACTTGACTGATGCCCTGTGGCAGGAAGTGAATGAGGTACTGTAAACTGACGGGAACAGTTTGGTCCAGGATGGAATCCACTACTCTAGGGCTGCAATGGTGACCCAGGAAGGGACTGCTTGGGCACATTCACTTAACCAAGGAACTTCAGCTCAATGAGCCAAGCTTGTTAACACTAACTCGGGTGCTCTGTTGGGGAAAAGACAAGCCAGCCACTATATATACTGATAGCCATTATGCCTGTCCCATTGCCCATGTCCATGGGGACATGTACCAAAAAAGAAGTAGCCTCATATCCACCAAGAAGAGCAAAAACAACAACAACAACAACAACAAAAAAAAAAAAAAAAAAAAAAAAAAAAAAAGGAGATTTTTGACACTGTTAGAAGCCATCTGGCTACCCACAGAAGTATCCATTGTCTATTGCAAGGGATACCAAGAGAGAGAGATTCCCCTAACACACGAGGTAACAAGGTAGCATACTTGGCCCCCTGGGAGGCATCCCTAGAACCAGTGGATCCCCTCTAGACTTTGGTAACATTGCCTGAATATAACCTGCTTCAATGCCTAGACGATGTATCAGAGGAGACTGACTGGGCCAAGAGAGGGGGTACCAAGCAGCCTGAAAGGGTCTGGTAGATATGTCAAGACAGAAGGGCTGTACTTTTAATAGCTCTTAAGGTAAACTGATAATGGAAGATCACCAAGCCACTCGTCTGGGGGGTCCAAAAACTACAGCACTCAGCTCTGCATGCTATACCCCCGAGCCAGACAGTTCTCTAGATGGGGAAATGATTCCTGGTATAAAGTAGCTTGCTCTTAAACCTCCTTTCTCACTCTGATACTGGGACCAAAGAAACAAAGACAACAACAGGGGATGCACCTAGCCTATCCAGAAATTAAGCTGCCTCGTCTGGCAGCCACCTCCAGCCAGAGGCATGCACACAGTACACTTTACATATAGGCAGGTAAGACACTTGAACACATAAACCAAAACTCTTAAAAAGGGGGTGGGGATAGGTTGGGCATGCAGCTTGTCTAACTTGTCTAACTTGTCTAGCAGGCACAAGCTATGGGTTCAATCCCCAGCATCAGAAAAATTTTTTTTGATAAGTATTGTTTGTATTGTATTGTTATTCTAAGTATATGTAAAGATTTGTTGGTGTTTCAAAAATTCAAGCAGGACAAAATAGAGCTTAAGATGTATAATGCTCTTACTACAAAATAAATAGAAAATAAAGGGTTACTTATATAACTATAAAACAGGTTCTAAACTCATGGAGTTGGGTGTGGTAGCTCATACCTGTATTCCTAGCTGCTGGGTAGCTGGGGCACAAACTGCTGAGCATTTGAGGCTAGCCTGACATACACGATGAGACCGTCTCATAAATAATAATTGATAAATTCCCCCACCCCCACCCAAAAGCAAAAATAAACATGGTGGTGTGCCCTTATAACTAGGTAGGAGAATCACAAGTTCAAGGCCAGAGTGGACTACAGAGTCAGACCATCTCTTAAAAAATGTTTTGCATCAAGAGTTAAGAAAAATAGTTATGGGGCTGGAGAGATGGCTTAGTGGTTAATAGCACCAAACTGTTCTTCCAGAGATGCTGAGTTCAATTCCCAGCAACCACATGGTGACTCACAAGCATCTGTAATGGGATCTGATTTCCTCTTCTGGTGTGTCTGAAGACAGCTACAGTGTACTCATATACATAAAATAAATAATTCTTAAAAAAAAAAAAAAGAAAAATAGTTATGTGTTGGGGGTGTTCTTGTGTATCCTCAGGTGCTGATCTCTGTGCCCAGACATCTGGTTACAATATAAAGGACAACAAGGTCAAGCATCTCCAGTCTCAATGCTCCATCATCTCTGATTGGTTAATAAAAGAGTTGGTCAGCCTATGACTGGGCAGGAGAGGACAGTGGAAGCAGGACATCAGATCTCAGTTGAGAGGGTCCCAGGTAGAGAGAGAGGAGCAGAAAGAGAAGAAAGGTGTGGAAAGACCATATGGAGACACCAGGAGGATTTGCCATGAGGTCATAATGAGAGAGCAGCCATGAGGACACACATGGAGCAGAGTGAGCCAAGGTGATTTGAACTGCCAGTAACTCGGGGCTTATGGCTGAGGAAGTAAATAGATAGCATACATTAGGAATAGCTGCTCAGTTATTGTCCTTAAATCTTATTAAATAAATCAAAAAGTCTTGTTTCAAATATTTGGGAGCTGGACAGGTTAGAAAAAACTGTCACTTTTAAATTTCATCTTACAGTTACATTTCAACCAATAGCTGAATTATTAAAATACACGTTAATGTTTCTCATCTCTGTTAGTGTTACTCTGATTTTCAACTTAAAGCATTTTGTCTGTCTCAGACAGTATTTACGTAGCCCTGGCTAGCCTGGAATTCCATGGTGGCTTTAATCTCCCAGAGACCTGCCAGCCTCTGCCTCATGAGTTGTGGGGCTTAAACATATACATTTCCAAGCTTTGTCAAGTTTTTACCTTTTAAAAACAACAACAAAACCAAACTAGCAAGCCCTTTAGAATATTTGTTACCTTTAGAATATTAGTGTTACTGACACCAGCCCTTAGGATCAACTAGAGAATGTGTGACAGCTCCTTCATGAGTGAAGTCCTCAGGATCCATTCTCTTAAAACCTCAGTCCAGAGTCCTGTCATCATGCCCCTTCACACATCACGGCCCAAAGGGAGACCACAATCAGCCGAAGGCGCCATTCTCAACCACAGCCTCGTACGCAATCCAGAACATTGAACCCGATGACTGCTCACAACTGTGGTGATGCTTTCTTTCCAAACCCAAAGTAATCAGGCACTGTCCAGCACATTTTTAAAAATGGGATGTTTTATTTTAAACTTTAGTTGAAATATTTTGGGAGTAAGAAGATGGCAATTGTATAGGTGTCATGTTTATAGCTTAGGACTATTTTCATTATGAAACGTCGAGATTCCTGTCTCAAATGGCCAGCCTCACGTGGGTTTCCACACTCCCTGCTCATCTTAAATGTGACCTTGTGATCAGTCTGCACCAGAGTCCACACCACTCAGGTGGATGTAGTCAGGCTTTCTAAAGATAAAAGTATGTAGTTGAGCAGACGCAGAGCACACTGGAAAGTTGGTGGGAAATGGCCCCTGGTGTACTCTTCTTGTACAGAGATTTTGTACAATATTGTGGAGCTGGGGTTTCATGTGGACTCTAATGGCTGTCTTAACAGTGAGTCCAGGTCATCTGGCCTAACTTATAAGACATTTCTATGTGCCTTTTAACAGTTACAAAGAACAGCTCTGCTATGTGTTCTCAGGTTAATTTGATCTTGTTTCATTATCATGCCTTATGTACTGAGTGTTAGGGATAGAAAAATAAGATGCTAATGCGATCTTTGAAGGACTGTAGAATGTGGATGCATTTTGTTTTTTCTCAGCACAGACAGTGAGCACGGGAACCTGAGTATGCTGGGTAAATGCAATTCTGCATCTGAGCCACATCCACAGCTTCACCTCTTTTTTATTTTATGTATATGAGTACACCTATTCAGATACACCAGAAGAGGGCATCAGAGCCCATTACTGATGGTTGTGAGCCACCATGTGGTTGCTGGGAATTGAACTCAGAACCTCTGGAAGAGCAGCTGGTGCTCTTAACCGCTGAGCCATCTCTCCAGTCCCCTTACCTCTGTTTTTATTACCCAGCTCTAATTTTCCCTTTGCTCACTATAAATTTTTGTAGTTTAAAATTTGCATAGCTGGGACTGGAGAGATGGCCCAGGAGTTGAGAGCACTAGCCACTTGCCCTGGCCCTTGGGACGATGAACAGGGGACTGGGGGACCACCTGAAAAAGAATGGGAGGACAAGGGACATGAAGAACGAAAAGCAAGTCAAGAGATCTGATCAAGCTGTCAAATTCCAATTGTTCCCACACAGGTTATATACTCACAGAAGCAGGATATGGGTTGGGGGGTGACCTAGGGTCAATTTGTCTCTGGGGAGCACAGGTGTTCTCAAAAACAGGATGTTGGCTGGATGAAAAGTTCAGCAGAAAGTACAGAACAGAATGGGTTGCTAGGTACCTGTCCACAAGATCAATAGCTACTTGTTCTTAACTGGGCTAGTACTTTCCCACAGAGGCTAAAACTTTGTGCCAGTAAGCATGTATGACTGACGAGGCAGTTAATGTTTAAGCAAGGTTGCTCCCAGCATCTCCCCCGTTTTCTTTGTATTGAGTGACCATGGCGATTTTAATCTTTGCCAAGGCGAGGATAGAGGCCTAACCTCCAGTAATTAAAGGGGACCTTGTAATGGTTCCAGTCCTCCTGGTGTTGTCCAGTGAGGCATGGGGGCCATACCTGTCCTGATGTCTTTTTCTTGGAGAGGGGATAGTTTGGACATCAACCCATATGCAGTCAGGCTTGTCCCTCAGGGAACCCAGAAAGATATTTTTAGTTTTTGTTTTATATTCCCTTGCAGTACTTTGCCTCATAGCCTCAACAAAAACTTAGATCACCAGTCAGAGGGGGTTCTGGGTGGCCCCTCCTCTCTCTGCTTGGTCCAGGGGTGGAAGTCCCCTCTTGTAGGTTGGGTGGAGATGGGTTTTGGGAACACCCTGGGTGGAATATCAACCTCGTCTTGAGCCTCTTGGTCCTCCATAGCTAACCTATAATAATGTACCTGGATAGGTTTTGACCCCCAACGTTGGGCAGAGTGGTCCTCAACATTTTGGTGCCCAACATGGGGCAGCTCAGGCCTCAACATTTTGGCACTCAACGAGAGGCAGCAAGAACGAGAGAGCCAGTGAGGGACATTACTGGAAGAAGGGTCGACTGAAAATTCAGAAAGTGATCACAAATCTGCTGCATTGAGAAAGGTAAGTCATGATAAGGAAAATGGGGCAAGAAATAAGTCAGCCTGAACTCAACTCTCTGTTTTTGTTTTGTTTGTTTTTTTGTTTGCTGCTTACATGTATTAATTGTCTGCTTTTGTTTTGTTGTTTGAGTGCTGTCTTTCATGTTCAAAATAAAAAGAAATGTCTATGTCCGAAATTAGAATCCAAAATACAACCAAAGGTTGATGATGATTTGTCAGAGCCAGATTGTGCTGACCTAGAGAAAGAGGAAGTCAAATATTATGACTCTGAAAGGCCCTCTCCCAGTGCACCTCCACTTCCAGAGGCTCCCGCTATGGAGACAGTAGTTGTAGATCCCAGAAAGGAGTTACAGGACGAAATTTCTATCCTTAAACAACTAATAGAGTTGGAAAAAGAGTATCAGGACTTAATTAATCAGCTACAAAAATTAAGGACAGGGAAGATGTCTCGAGAGTTAAACTGCAAAAATCCCCCGACTCCTTGTGTTCCTTAACCCGGACTCCAAAGGCAGTCCCTGCCCTCTAGCTTTAGTTCAGCTGCAGATCAGCCAGAGGAGGGAGAGGCTGAGGCTTTTCCTGTATCAGAGACCAGAGATGCTCAAGGGGTTGCTTGGAGACATCACACAGGGTTTAATTTTCAAATTATTAAAGAATTAAAAAATGCAATATCACAATACGGTGCCACTGCTCCCTTTACTCTTGCAATTTTAGAGTTTGCCGCAGAGGAGTGGCTGACTCCTAGTGATTGGAATACGTTAGTGAGAGCAGTTCTTAGCGGTGGTGACTATCTAATTTGGAAATCAGAGTATCATGAGAATTGTAAAGAAACAGCTAGGAGAAACATTCAGGCAGGCAATCGTTGGTCCTTTGATGCCTTAGTAGTAGAAGGGCAATTTGCTTCTAGTGATAACCAGATGCAATATGACCCAGGCTTATTTGCTCAAATTTAAAATGCAGCCATGAAGGCTTGGCGTAAATTCCCAGTAAAGGAAGACCCTGGTACATCTTTAACAGCAGTCAGACAAGGGCCTGATGAACGATTTTCTGACTTTGTTAATCAATTAATGACAACAGCAGAGAGGATTTTTGGTAATGCAGAGGCAGGTGTAGATTATGTGAAACAACTTGCATATGAAAATGCCAATTCTGCCTGCCAAGCGGCCATTAGACCTTATAGGAAAAAGACAGACCTTACGAGGTATATCAGACTCTGTTCTGATAGGTCCCTCTTACCAACAGGGCTTAGCTATGGCGGCTGCCATGCAAAAACAATCTGTAAGAGATTTTTTGGCAAGTAGAGACAGAAAGGCACGTTTTAAATGTGGCAAGCCTAGACACTTAGCAAGAGATTGCAAGGTAGAAAATGAGTTAAGCCAGAGACAGCCCAGAAAACAGCCTGGGCTCTGCCCGCTTTGCAAACATGGAAGGCATTGGGCTAGTGAATGTAGGTCCAAAAGAGATGCAGCACAAGGAAACACCCTTTCCTATAATCAGGGAAACAGGAACAGGGGCCAGCTCCAGGCCCCGAACCAACACAAGCCAAAACAGGCTTATGGAGCAGTCAGTGTCATACCAGCAAACACCAATCCCTTTCTGAACTCAGTCAAGCAACACCAGGAAGTGCAGGACTGGACCTCAGTTCTGCCACCACACACAGTATTAACCCCAGAAATGAAACCTCAGGCCTTACTCACTGGAGTGTTTGGACCACTGTATCCAAATGTGTTTGGCCTGATAGTGGGAAGAAGAAGTACTACTATGCAGGGACTACAAATTTTTCCTGGAGTTATAGATAATGATTATCAGGGTGAGATTAAGGTAATGGCCAAGGCAATTCAGAATATAGTCACCATTCCTACAGGAAAGAGGATAGCTCAACTATTGTTACTTCCATTGTTCCCTACTAATCACAAATATAAGAATCCTAAAAGAGGGGATCAAGGCTTTGGTTCCTCTGATGCATACTGGGTACAGCCTATAGTTAAACAAAAACCTATGATGACACTATGGCTGGATGGAAAGGCATTCCAAGGCTTGGTTGACACAGGAGCTGATGTGACTATCCTAAAACAAAGCGATTAGCCTGCCACCTGGCCTCTGACCCCAACCTTAACCAACTTAAGGGGTATTGGTCAAAGTCAAAACCCACAGCAAAGCTCAAAGGTGCTGACGTGGAAAGATAAAGAAGGAAATACAGGGAATATACAACCCTATGTCATCCTGGGGCCTATTAATCTCTGGGGCCAAGATCTGTTATCCCAGTTGGGATTGATTATGTGCAGCCCCAATGAAGTAATCACTGCTCAAATGATAAACTCTGGATTTTCCCCAGGGAAAGGATTAGGAAAAAGTGAAGATGGAATTACTCATCCTATTGAGGTTTATGGTAACAATGAAAGAAGAGGCTTGGGGTATTTTTGATGGGGGCTACTGATTCAGCTGCGCCCCTAGGGCGTTGTGTGGATATCATCACCTGGAAGGGGGACTCACCCGTGGATCAGTGGGTGGATCAGTGGTCCCTAACCACCAAAAAATTGCAAGCTGCCCAGTTGCTAGTGCAGGAGCAATTACAGGCAGGACATTTAGAAGAGAGTAACTCTCCCTGGAATACCCCAATATTTGTCATTAGGAAAAAGTCAGGAAAGTGGAGATTGTTGCAATACTTGAGGGCTATTAACACGACCATGATTAAAATGGGAGCCTTACAACCTGGGCTGCCCACATCGGTGGCCATACCTTTAGGCTATTATAAAATAGTTATAGATTTAAAAGACTGTTTTTCTTTTACTATCCCCTTGCATCCTAATGATAGAAAACACTTTGCTTTCAGATATAAACTTTAGAGAACCTATGAAAAGATATCAATGGAAGGTCTTGCCTCAGGGTATGGCTAACAGTCCTACCTTGTGCCAAAAATTTGTGGCTTCTGCCATAGAGGGTGTTAGAACTATGTGGAAGCAAATCTACATGATTCATTTCATGGATGATATTTTAATAGCAGGGAAAGATGGAAAACAAGTACTCCAGTGCTTTGACGATCTTAGAACAGCTTTACAGACTGCAGGGTTACAAATAGCACCAGGAAAGGTACAATTACAAGATCCATATACTTATTTAGAATTTCAGATTAATGGTCCGCGTATTATTAATAGTAAGGTCAAACTGAGGACTGATTCCCTTAAGACACTTAATGATTTTCAAAAACTATTGGGAGACATTAATTGGCTATGACCATATTTGAAACTTACGACAGGAGAATTGAAGCTCCTGTTTGATATTCTTAGAGGAGATCCTGACCCTAAATCTGACAGGACTTTAACGGAGGAGGGTAGAAAAGCTTTACAGAAGGTAGAGAGTGCTATTTCATCCCAATTTGTAACTCATATTAATTATTCTAAGCCTTTATATTTTCTTATTTTTAACACTAAACTAACTCCTACTGCAGTTTTTTGGCAAACTGCACCCATATTATGGGTTCATCTTCCCTCATCTCCTAAGAAGGTCCTTTATCCATACTATGCAGCTGTAGCAGATATGATTATGTTAGGCAGAGATAACAGTCAAAAATATTTTGAAAAGGATCCTGATGTCATAGTACAACCCTACACAAGGCATCAGGTTGATTGGCTTATGCAGAGTTCTGAAGTCTGGCCTATTGCATGTGCCTCATTTGCTGGTCAGATAGATAATCATTATCCACCCGATAAATAAGTCCAGTTTTATAATCACCATGCATTTGTTTTTCCATTTTGTACTGTGTATGCACCTATCAAGGAAGCATTGCTAGTTTTCACTGATGGTTCCTCATCAGGAACAGCTGCTTATACCTTTAAAGATCAAGTAATCTCCTTTGCTACATCATCTGTGTCAGCTCAATTGGTTGAATTACATGCTGTTATTGCTGTGTTTCAAGCATTTCCAAATCAAACCATTAATATTTATACAGATAGCTCATATACACCTCAGTCTATTCCTCTGTTAGAAACTGCTGCAAAAATAAAAGCATTCCTCAGAAGCAGCTGATTTGTTTTTACAATGCCAATAATTAATTTTGAGGAGAAAGTGTAAATTCTTTATAGGACACCTGAGAGCTCATACTAGGCTACTAGGTCCTCTCTCTGAAGGAAACACCAAGGCAGACTTAGCTACTCGTGTAGCTGCAGTGACTTTATCAGATTCGCCATCTAATTTGGATCAGGCCATAAAGGCTCATGAGTTACATCACCTTAATTCTAAAACTTTAAAAGTTATGTTTAAATTACCAGAGAACAAGCTATACAAATTGTCAAACAATGTCAATCATGTGTTAAACTTTTACCAGTTCCTCATTTGGGTGTAAATCCAAAGAGATTGATACCAAACAGTATCTGGCAAATGGATGTTACTCATTATAATGAATTTGGCAAGCAAAAATATATACATGTATGTGTAGCTACATACAGTGGTTTCATTTATGCAACATTACAAACTGGAGAAACAAGCAAGCATGTGATCACTCATATGCTTGCTGCAATTGCTGTATTGGGTGTGCCTAAACAGATAAAAACTGACAATGGCCCAGGTTATATAAGCTCCAGTTTCTACCGATTCTGTGAAAATTGGGTATTCCATATAATCCACAGGGCCAAGGTATGGTAGAAAGGGCACATCAAACCATATGTCAATTTGAAAAAATTTAAAAAGGGGAATAGTATCCTACCAAGGGATCCCCCAGAAATATCCTTCATCATGCGCTCTTTATTTTAAATTTTTTAACTTTGGATTCTGAAGGAAAATCTGCTGCAGATAGATTCTGGCATCCTGATACCAAAAAGAATTCCACAACAGTCCTCTGGAAAGACCCATTAACTGGAACCTGGAATGGGCCAGATCCAATGCTTATCTGGGGAAGAGGTTCTGTTTGCATATATTCCCAAACTGCAGATGCTGCACGCTGGCTGCCAGAGAGACTGATTAAACAAATAGACAACAATAACAAATCCAGGGAGGAAAAAACCCCTGAGAAGCATATTTTTTCCTTGCAGGAAATATGAAGGAAACATGAAGATGCTTCACAATTGCCTTCAAACTGGAACAGCTCAACGAGCAAACCTGACTTGGGAAGTTCTCAATGCTGAAGGAGATATCACCACCCGCATCTCCAGGGTGGCTCTATTGGACTCTTGATTCCCTGACTTATGATTTAGTGGGGTACATTGTTTAAACCCACTACCACAGTTATTATAGTTGTTTTTTGGGTTTGAGATTGACTGAGTAGGGACGGGGATTTCCTTACTTGTTTTGTTAAGATCAAAGCTATGATCAGTTCTGTATTTCTGTGTGTTGCCCTTAAAAAAGAGTGTTGCTTTTATACTGACTATTTAGGAATTAAGTCTCTTGTCTCTCAGGTTCATGCTGTTCAACAGACTGATGGCTTTTGTATGGCAACAGATAGATGCTATTCAAATGAAACCCATACAGGTCCATTATTACAGGCTGGAAGTAGGGGACTCTGAAACCTCTGTCATCAAGACTGACGAGGAATAACCTCTAATAACACATGATTGACATTGTTTGACAATTTGTATAGCTTGTTCTCTGGTAATTTAAACATTTTATGCGCTAAGCTGGATAGCCAATGACGGGTAAGAGAACACTTCAAGACCCTCGCCCCTAAAAAGGGAGGCCTCACCATCCTAAGACAGGAGCTCAACTAATGGGTGTTGAGTATCCAAGGACAGGAAAGGGAGGCTGGGGTCATTTGTTCTGACCTAAGGCAGGCACGGTTTCAGTAAGTTTTCCCAGCCTTCCCTTTTGAAAAAAAAAATTAAAAAGGGGGACCTGTTGGGAGCCGACTTTTAGCAGAAAGCGGCTAGAATGCAGCTATCAACTTAGCAGCCATCTCGAACCATATACCCTGATAGAGACTTGTTTTTCAACAGCCTACAACAGCTGAGCACACTCTGACAAACATCTTGTTTATCCCACATAGCTTGTTTTGCTGTTTAGTGACCCCAGGTGCATGGTGGATGTGGTAAAATGTCTTCACCTGTGTTCTCCTGCTTGTGTTTATAAATACCCAGGGTTTCCTTGTAATAGTGTCAATAGGAGGTGTGAATAGGGAATGGGAGACAGTAAACAAGACTTGACTACAGACCCTCTGGCTTGTCTCTATTCTTTGTGTCTCTTCCCCTTCTTTCCCTCACTCTCTCTCTCTTGCTAGACCCTGACCCGAGGACCAGAGCAGAACAGGCCGGGACATTTTGACCCCCAATGTAGGGCAGAGTGGTCCTCAACAAACCGACTGACAAACCAAAACCCAAATATGTTGACTACAAATCTGAATGTTGGGCATATTATCTTCTGGGTCTTTGTATAAGTCTAGCTGATGTTCAAGACCCCAAGGGGCCACTGCTCCCTGTGTTAATTTACAAAGATCAGGAGTAAGGCTTGCTGGCCACAAAATGATGGTGGAAGTTTTGGAAGTGGCCCAGACGACATCATTTCTTTCTGAGAGGACCACCCAAGTGTAATTCCAAGAGACATGACTATTATTAGGAGATTTAGGTGGAGGCAGTTGAAGGTTGATGGATATTCCAGTCAGCCACAAGAACATGAGTATCCTCAGGGGGAAATGGTTGTTCCATTCTGGACACAGGTGGGTTAACAGTTTTCACTAGCCTCTCTGATAACCATCTTGGGCCAGCATTCTCTTTGTTATAGATGCAGGTGGACCCTCGTTCCCAAATAAGGACAGGATCTGGTCCTTTCTACTGTCAGTGAGGGGATCTCTCCATTGCACTAATGCATGAGAATCCTGTGATTTAGGATGCCACAGGCGGTCAGCTGCTGACCTACCTTCATTGTCCAGGGACAAGAAGTTAAGAACAAAGAGAGCATGATTGAGCCTGTTTCAAGGTGTCAAAGGGGAGTAAGCATCTGTAACTTCCGTCAAGTGCTGAAGAATATTTTTAAAAGTCTGATAGGCTCGTTCTACGATGCCCTGGCCCTGAGGATTATAGGGAACACCAGTGACATGTTTGATGTCAAACTGGGAACAAACCTGTTGCAACTTGGTTCCTGTATAACCAGGGCTGTTGTCAGTTTTAATGATCTGTGGTTTTCCCATGATAGCCATGCACTGCAGGGCATGTGTTATCACATTGCTCGATGCCTCTCCAGAAAAAGGAGACGCGTGTATAAATCCACTATAGGTATCAACTGTGACATGTACATATTTTAACTTTCCAAAAGAAGGAAAATGGATAACATCCATCTGCCATCATTCATTAGGGATGAGTCTCCTAGGGTTGACTCCAGGTGAGGAACTGGCAGCAGAGTGGTGCATCCACCACAGGACTTAACAATTTTTCTTGCTTGATCTCTAGAAATCTTAAACATTTGGTGCAAGGTAGAGGTATTTAAATGATGTAAAGCATGAGCCCATTTAGCCAAGTCTATGTTGTCAAGTAGGGTGGGGAATGCTGCATGAGTGGCCCCATTGGCCAGGGCATTTCCATGTGACAAAGGACCACCCAGGCCAGAATGGGCTCTCAAGTGTCCCATAAAAAATGGCACTGTCCTTTTGATAATTAGGAATTGAATCTCCACAAATAATTTGGAAGCAGTAGAAACATGCTTAATATATGGGCCTGTCTCTAAGACAGGAATAGAATGGGCCACATAGGCACTATCAGTATACAGATTGAATGGGGTCATTGGTAACATTTTAAAAACCTGAAGGACTGCAAACAATTCTACCAGCTAGGCAGAGGGATATGGGGACTGCACTGAAATAATCTGATCTTGTAAAACATAGGTAGCTTTGCCTGTTGAGGAACTATCTGTAAACACCAAGGTGCCCTCAAGGAATGGTGTCTTGGAGGTTACCTTGGGGAAAGTCAAGGAATGTATCTTTACAAATTGTATAAGGGGGTCATTTAGATAATGACTGTCTATGGTGCCTGCAAATGAGGTGCAGGCTATGGCCCAATCATCATTAGATTGAAGAAGCCATTCAACTTGATCTGAGGTATAAGGGACAATAATAATAATAATATCAGGATCTGTCGGGGACTGCTCTGCCAAATGTTGGAACCTGCACTGCCAAAAACTTGAGGGCCAAAATTGTTAGAGCCCGCACTGCCCCAAGCTTTGGGGGCTAAATTGTTCCGGCTTGTACTGCTGCTCCCGTCTGCGGGTCAGGGTTCAGCAAGAGAGAGAGTGAGGGCGGACACAAAGAATGGAAACCAGACAGAGTGTGATTCAGTCCCATTTATTCTCAAGTCTCTCTTCCTAGTCCAAGTCCCAAGTCTCGAGTACCTAGTCCCTAGTGCCTCCAAGTTCCAAGTTTCCAGTCCTCTCTTCTGTCTGCCTCTCGCCTTTTATAAGTCTCACTTCTTAAGTCATGCCTTTAAGTCTCACACACCCAAGGGAAAATCCTGGGTATATAAAACAAGATGTTATCGGAATGTGCTCAGCTGTTGTAGGCTGTTGAAAACAAGTCTCTTGTCAGGGTATATGGCTCAAGATGGCTGCAAGGATGATAGCTGCTTTCTGTTGGCTCCCCACAAGGATTCTTGCCAAAACATTGTCTGGACATTTTTCTTCCTTTAACAATTAGGGTGGCAGACAAGGAATAATAGGTTGCCAAAAACCTTACTTGGACTTGAGGGGAGATATACCCATAACAAAGGACATTTCTTTTTTGCAGGAGTCTGTGGCTGTTTCAAAAGACCCCCACTGGAGTATGTGTTGTAGCACAAACAACAAAATTAAGTGGAGCAGTGTAATGAATTTGAAATGAGGTTTGGGAAGATATGGCTTGACTTATCTGCTGCAGGGCTGAAATGGCTTAGGCTTGAGGGGACAAAGGATGGGAGTCTCCTGAGAGGAGTTCATTGAAGGGAACTAGAACCTCAGGAGGAATCTTTAGATTTGGGGCAAATAAACTGGAGAGTCCTGAGCAACTGTTGAAAATCGTGTAAAGTCTTAAGGGAGGAAAGCTGAAACTCAAATCTTTGGGGTACGGACCTGTCCCAGCTCAACTTCATACCCCAGATAAAAATAAAAATATTTTATCTGAATCTTTTCAGGGGCAACTTTAAGTCCCTGTGACCTCAGCACCATTTGAAGTTGCTGAAAACATGAAAGGGCTTGCTGTCTATTAGGGGCAGCAAGTAAAATGTCATCCATGTAGTGAAGAATGTATATTTGTAGCCAAGCACTTCTGACAGGTTGGATTACATGGGCTACATACTTCTGGGCCAGGGTAGGGTTATTTACCACACCCTGAGGGAGGACTTGCCAGTGAAAGAGGTCCATGGATCCCTGGAAATTAATTTGAGGAAGGCTAAATGCAAAATGATGATAATCATTTGGATGAAGGAGTATGGTGAAAAAGCAATCTTTTAAATCAATAACAATTTTAAAGAGGTTTCCTGGGATGGCAGCAGGAGATGGAAGACCAGGCTGCAGGGCTCCCATAGGAATCGTGACTCTGTTAACCACACGGAGCTCTTGTAAGAGTCTCCACTTGCTGGACTTTTTCTTAATAACAAAAATTGGGGTATTTCAAGAGGACAAAGATGGCTCAATGTGACCAACTGCTAACTGTTCCTGCACTAACTGTTTTGCAGCAGCCAGTTTCTCTTGTGTTAGCAACCATTGATCAACCTAGACGGGGGGCAGTGTCTTTCCCGAAATTTTCTCTGCATGAGTCTGGGGAACAGGCATGACTGTGGCCGTTAGGGAAAAGGCTGAGGCTGTTTTGGGCAGATCGAGATAATGATCTGACTCATATCGGGCGGCTTCCTCGTGTAGGACCTCCTAATCGACTGGGGGATGGGGGGGTGGGAAGTTGGGGGACAGGGGGGTGACATGACCAGAATCCTCAAGGGCACATAGGGATAGAGGCTTCTTTTGGGCTTGTTATTTGTAGGTTTGGGGGAAAGTTTTACTACTGGGAGAAGGTCAGGAACACCCTCCATGTCAATAAAAACCAACGGAGGAACGTACCTGGGGTCTGAGACACCATCAGCCACAGAAGGTGGGGCAGATAAGAGTCCCTCTCTCTTTCTTTTTTTTTTTTTTAAAGATTTATTTATTTATTTACTTAATGTATATGTATAGCTGTCTTCAGACACACCAGAAGAGGGCATCAGATTGCATTGCAGATGGTTGTGAGCCACCATGTGGTTGCTAGGAATTGAACTCAGGACCTCTGGAAGAGCAGTCAGTGCCCTTAACAGCTGAGCCATCTCTCCAGCCCCAAAAGTCCCTCTCTTAAAGGGGACAGGGGTATATGAGTTGTTAGGTTAGTGGAGGGAAGACAGGAGATGGATTCTTTAAGAGACTGCTCTCCCTCGGATATCAAGTGCAGGAGATCTGGCCATTCTAGGGTGGTTCTAAGAATGTCATTAATGAGGGACCAATAGTTAAAGGCTATAACAGGTATTTTTGTAGGTCCAAATGCTTCATAATAATCTTTAAAACAATCTCCAACTCAGCACCACCGTTTCTCATTAATCGTTCTCTCTTGGTGAACCATGGACAAATGTCTCCTACGAAATCTAAAAATTTCTTTAAATCCTTTTTCTTAACCCTAGTACCTCACATTTGATGGACTCCTTGAGCCCTGTCACAAAGATTGACTGTTTAGAGAAATCTTATCCTATGTCTTACCTTAAGGGCTCTGCCACTCTATGATCCTCCTCTGGACTGTCTCACAGCAGGTTTGACTGTGGCATCCTGCAGATTCGAAGTCGCTCTTGGGTGCTTCTGAAAATGAACAGGTAGGCCTATCTTCCTGGTGAGCAGCGTTCTCTCCTCTGCAACCCCCCAGGGTCCCTGTTCAAGTGCCACTTGCCCCGACCCACAAGGCGGTGAACAGGGGACTGGGGGGCCACCTGGAAAAGAATGGGGGGGACAAGGGACATGAAGAATGAACAGCAAGTCAAGAGATCTGATCAAGCTGTCAAATTCCAATTGTTCCTACACAGGTTATATACTCACAGAAGCAGGATATGGGGTAGGGGGGTGACCTAGGGTCGATTTGTCTCTGGGGAGCACAGGTGTTCTCAAGAATAGGATGTTGACTGGATGAAAAGTTCAGCAGAAAGTACAGAACAAAATGGGTTGCTAGGTACCTGTCCACAAGATCAATAGCTACTTGTTCTCAACTGGGCTACCTGTCCATAAGATCTATAGCTATTTGTTCTCAACTGGGCTAGTACTTTCCCACAGAGGCCAAGACTTTGTGCCAGTAAGCACATATGGCTGATGAGGCAGTTAATGTTTAAGCAAGGTTGCTCCCAACAGCCACTCTTTCAGTGGACTGCTGTTCAGTTGACAACACTGACATCTGACAACTCACAACTAACTGTTCCTCAAACTCCAGGAAATCTGGTGCCCTCTTCTGGCCGGCCTCCTTGGGCACCAACCCTCAAGTATGCACATAGACATAACATTAAAAATAAAATAAAAATCTTAAAGAGTATAATATATGTATATGTAACTGCAGGCTTTTCCAACTGTGCCCAAGTTCCCAAAATAACAACTCTGAGACTGAATTATTTATGAATAATTGCCTAGGCCAAAGGCTTTGGCTTGTTCCTGCTAGCTTGTAACTCAATTATCCTGTTTATTCTATTCAAAGTTCTGCCATGTGGTTAGTTATCTCTCCTCAGGGTGAATCTCTTCATGTACCTGACTCTATCCCAGAATCCTCTCTCCCTGCCAGAACTCCCATCTCCTATTTCCTGCCTAAGCTAACAGGCCAATAGCTTTTTTATTGACAGGTGATGCACCCATATAGTACACAAGAGATTTTCCCTGGAAGTATATTTTATGCAAGGTTTTTTTTAACCCTTTAAGATGGAAAACTACAGACAAACTGAAATGAGATGAAAAGAAGGAGCGAGCAACTGAGTTCACGTATATGCACACCATGTATGTGTTTCTGTTGTGTATATGTGTGTGGGCCTTGGAGGACAGCCTTCGATGTCACTCTCAGGAGCTGTCCATTTTGGGTTTTGGTTTGGTTTTGGTTTTTTGAGACAGGGTCTCCTTCCTATGAAGTGCTGGCTGTCCTGGGACTCAATATGCAGGTAGACTAGGCTGGTCTTGAACTCACTAGAGTTTTGCTAGCTAGAGATTTGCTAACCTCTACCTTCCAAGTGCTGGGGACACCTTGTTTCTTTCTTTCTTTCTTTCTTTCTTTCTTTCTTTCTTTCTTTCTTTCTTTCTCTCTTTCCTTTCTTCCTTTTTTAAAAAGATGTATTTATTTATGTATATGAGTACACTGTAAATGTCTTCAGAAATACAAGCAGAGAGCATAGTATCCCATTACAGATGGTTGTGAGCCATCATGTGACTGCTGGGAATTGAACTCAGGACCTCTGGAAGAACAGTCAGTGCTCTAAACTGCTGATCTACCTCTCTAGCCCCCTCCACCTTGTTTCTTAAGTCAATATCTTTCACTGTCCTGAAGCTCGCCAACTAGGCCAGCTGCCTGGCCGGTGAGCCGTGTCCACCTAGATTGAAAGCACAGACCAGCACACTTGGATTTTTAAGTGGGTTCCAGGGATGAACTCAGGTCCTCCTGCCTGCGTGGCTCGCATGTCACCAATTTATCAACTGAGCCGTCTCTCCAGCCGCCAATGGTTTCACCTCTGTAAAGGTGTTCTATCATTACCATGTACAGAATTTCCTAGGCAGCTCTTTTAAAACTGTCACTATCTTAATGGGCAGTGGTGGCACATGCCTTTTATCCCTGCACCTGGGAGGCAGAGGCGGGTGGGTCTCTAAGTTTGAGGCCAGCCTGGTCTACAGAGTGAGTTCCAGGGTTACACAGAGAAACCCTGTCTCAGAAAATCAAAAACCACCACCAACAACAACATTAAACCTATCATTATCTCTCTCCCCCCTCCTTCTCTCTCCCCTTTCCTCCCTCCTTTCCCCCCTTCTTCCTCTCTGATATTGCTATGGTAGGAGCAGAGAGATGGCTCAGTGGTTACGAGCAGTAGCTGTTCTTACACAGGACCTGTGTTCAGTTCTCAGAACCCACATGGCAGCACACGACCATGTGTAACTGTAGTTCCAGGGGATCTGATGCCTTCTGGTGACCTCCTCGGGCACCAGACACACATGTACATACATACAAATAAAACACCTATACACATAAAATGAGATTTTTAAAAAATTAGATGTCTCAATGGCTTAAGTGATGGTCATTGGGCACTACAAACAGGAGATAATGTTGCAAAAATAAAATGAAATTTTCTTCATGATTTGCTCCTAGGGAGTTGGGTTCATGGGCAATAGATTTCTTCTACTTAGAAGAATTTGTGTGATGTGCTAGAGAGATGGTTCAGCAGTTAAAGGCACCTGGCTGCTCTTCTAGAGGACCAAAGTTCAATCCCCAGCATCAAGTGGTGTTGATTCTATCGCCCTCTTCTGGCCTTAGCAGGCACTGCATGCATGTGAAGCACAGATATATGTGTAGACAAAACACCTATATATATATAAATGGTAAGTAAAATGTTCAAAACAGCACTATAAAAAAGTTAGCATGTGGGGTGTCTACACAGTTGTCAGTAATAGAAAGAAGAACGAGTGACTCAAGGTTAGCTTCAAGTGGAGATGAGAGAAGTCTGTGGGATAAAGGGATTGCTACTGTTTCCAGTTTTTGTTTCCGGTGCTGGGGATTAAACCCAGGACCTTTTGCATGCTAGGCTAGTGCTCTACTACTGAGCTATATCCTCAGCTTGTTTACTGCTTTCCTGTGTTGGGGGAGGGGAGACTACACACTACGGCACCCACACAGAAGTCAACAGCTCGCATGCTGGGCCTTGCCTTCCATTCTTTTGAGGCAGAGTTTCTTATCCACCACTGCATCCACCAGGCTAGCTGGCCCTCAAGCTTTTAGAGATTCTCTCATCTCTCTGTAGGAGTCCTGGCGGTCCAGAAGTGTGCTGTTACTGTGTCTGGTCTGACTTAGGAGATTTTGCCTTAGTTCCTCATGCTTGCATGCCAAGTGTTTCACCCACTGGGCTATCACCCAGCTCTATTCACTGCCTTTGTGAACTAAAGAAAGTTTAATATAGCTGATTCGTGGTGGTGCACGCCTTTTATCCCAGCACCGGGAGGCAGAGGCAGGTGGATCTCTGCTTTCAAGGCCAGCCTGGTCTACAGAGTGAGTGAAGGAATCTCAGGTCTCAGCCTAAACTTAAAAATTAACTTTTCCAGAGACACGTTCTGGGAGAAGCTGATTCCAAAGACTTATACATACATTCCAGAAGAGGGCCCAAGATAAGAGAGTTAAGAGGTTTTCAGAAGGCTGGGCCTTTAGCGAAATAAACCTGGGTAAACAGGAGCTGTGGTAAGACAGACTTAGCTAACACTCATCGTCATAAGATAATATGCAAATATGTGTTGCCAAGAAACTGGGCATGGGAGTGGGTGTTTGAGGTCAGCCTTTGTGGTTAGCATTGTCTAAAAGGTGATTGTAAAACTGCCTTGTGATCCCTGTGAAAACTGTATAAAAACTGCTCTTAGCTTTAGCTTGGGGTTCCTCTAGCCTGCGTGGGGTGGGGTGGGGAACCCCAGTGCACTGGATCAATAAACCTCTTGCTTTTGCATCGAACCCCCTGTTCGTGAGTGTTTCTGTGGGAGTGCATCTTCCCAGTTTGGATCTTAGGGTCCAACATGAGTTCTGGGACAGTCAGGACTACACAGAGAAACCCTGTCTCAGTAAACCAAGATAGAGGGAAAGAAAGAAAGAAAGAAAGAAAGAAAGAAAGAAAGAAAGAAAGAAAAGAAAAGAAGATTTAATGTGAAATTCAGTGGGACTATAGCCCTGTTTCATCTGGCATTGGGCACATTGCAGAAAGCTCAGAGGACACAAATATGGCCAAGTACTGGCATCACCTTTTTGGTCTCATCTAGATCTTGGGTTTCATTGCACCCATGGAGACCTTTAGTGTGAGCTGGTTTCTAGTTTCACTTTGTGATTAGGAAGCCAGACCAAATGGGTTACAGGCTGGAGAAAAGCACATGGCCTTCCCTCCTGTCTAGGGCCTTCAGTGTGGGGAAAGGGGAGTGGGAACCCTCAGTAAGTCAATGTAGAAGGGCCTCAGCCCATCCTGCCAGCAGAGAATGTAATGAGCACTCTCTTGCCGATAAAACCCATTACTCCCTCAGCCCAATGGCTCCTGAAGGAAGCCAGCTGGGACTGCTTTCCTTCCTGACTGCTCGGCAGCAGATGGCAGGGCATGAAGCTATTTAGAGAACACTCTCAGAGTTTCTCTCCAACCCAGCTTCTATTTGGGGACAAGCTGAGAATTGACACACCCCTAGTATCGTCTGGCAGTCAGGTGGCCCTGGAGTCCCTCTTGGATTAGCTGGTCCTCAGTCTTGATTACCTGGGACCTGGGCACCTGTTATGTAAACACCCTTTTGTATTGCTCTGGGCAAAATCAGGACAGGACACCTACTCAGTGTTGATCTGTGGGTTAGTGTGGGGTGGTGGACCATGAGAGGAAGACTGGTAAGTTTGAGGTGGGTTGGGAGCCTTGGGGACCCAAAAGAGATGGTAGGAACTTCTCCTGCTCCCAACACCAGGCCCCTGTCATATAGCCACAGCCTCCCATAGAGAGAGTTGTGGCCATCAGTCAAGCCCCCAAGCCCCTCCACACATAGATGAGGCATCCCTAACATCTAGGCCAGGCCAATAGGAAGCACCTGCTGTCAAACCCCAACCTACCTCAAAACTATATGTAAGATCCTATCCAGAAGGAACAAAGGTGTGTGAACATTACTCCATCGCCTGAGAGCATCTGTCCTATAAAACTGTAGCTCTTCCTGGGAAGGAATGCTCTTCCAAAGCTTTTGCTGCTAGAAGCTTCCCTGCACCTCCCTTGCTAGCCTGCCTTCAGCCAACTCGGCTCAGCATCTCAGAGCAACAGTGGCAGTGGTTACACTTGCCCCTTCTTACTTGCACCCTCTCCCTTTCACTTGAATGCTCCTGCCCAGCAGGGCCAGAGATCACAAAATAGATAGTGTCAAATCCTTTCTCAAACCCTAGCAGGAAAGTGAACTTTGTTACCATGTATTTAACCATGTGTGCGTGTGAAAGCACTAACGTTCAGAGGCTCTATTTCTTTTCTGTTTCCCTCTATCAGTAGGCACTTCCTGTAACTACCAGCTGGGGCCATAGGCCTGTAATTCCAATATTCAAGAGAGTGAGGCAGGAAGACTGCCATGAGTTTAAGGCCAAGGTTGAGCCCTTGTTTAAAAAATGAATCAGAAAGGGAATACTCAATGGGAAAATACTTGTCTGGCATGTAGTAAGCACTAGGTTCAGTCCTCAGCTCTACATAAGCCAGGCTTGCTGGAGAGATGGTTCAACGGTTAAGAGCATTGACCACTCTTAACAAAGATCCTGCCTTCAACTCCCAGCAACCACATTGTGGCTCACAACCGTCTGTAATGGGCTATGATGATGATGACACACCCTCTCCTGGTGTGTCGGAAAGACAGCGACAGTGTACTCCCATATATAAAATAAATAATAATCTAAAAACAAAAAAACTTGAAGATAAACCAAGCTTGCTAGTGGATACTTAAAATCCTTGTACCTAGGAGATGGAGGCAGGAGGCTCAAGAGTTTAAAGTCTGCCTTAGACAGCTTCAGGCCAGTCTGGGCTACATGAGACCCTGTCTCAAAAAAAAAAAAAAAAAAAAAAAAAAAAAAAAAAAAAAAAAAAAAAAAAAAAACAGACACTTGACATGCCACATAAGGCAGAACAAGAAGAATGCTGCAGAGCCTGAGACAGTTAAGTGCAGCATGGGGGAAGGTAGGACATTCCAGGCACACAGACCAGCAGAGACAGAAGGATACACTGCAGTCTGGTGGCTGACAGAGCCTAGTACATGATGATGCAGGCAGTGGGCAGGGAATAGATTAGAGTGGAGAAGACAGAGCCAGAGGGCTGAATGGACAAAGAGGCAGGATTCCAGGACGGCCTCTCCCAGCTTTCAACCCAATCATTGTTATCTTGCTATTTGCATGTGTGTGCATGCACACACACGTGCTTCTCCATCCACATGGAGAGCAGAGGACAGCCTTCGGGAGTTCTCTCCTGTAGCAGTAGTTGATTGATCCAATCTACTTGCCAGCGGCGATGGTGCTAGTTCCTTGATACCACCCCAGTGTTGTGGATTCTCAAATGAAACACACACACACACGCACACGCACACGCACACGCACACACACGCACGCACGCACGCACATACACACACACACAGAGGGAGAGGGGGGGAGGGAGGGGGGAGAGTGGGGGAAGGGGGAAAGGGAGGGAGGGGGAGGGGGGAGGGGGGAAGAGGAGAGGAGGGGAAAGAGGGGAGGAGGGGGAGGGGGAAGAGGGGGAGAGGGAGGGAAGGGAGAGGAGGGGAGGAGGGGGGAGGGGGAGAGGAGAGGGAGGAGAGGGGGAGAGGAGGGGGAGAAGAGAGGAGAGGGGGGAGAGGAGGGAGAGGAGAGGGGGAATTCCAACATCAAACTCAGGTCCATAGGCTTGGCAGCAAGCACTGTTACCCACTGAGCCGCTAACCCTAACCCATTTCTTACCCACCATAAGTTCTTTAGGTCCAATACTGATTCCAACCCGAACCTTGTATGACACTTGTTTTCTAAGCTAAGATTAGAGAGAGCCATTGCTCACAAAACTCATGGACTAGCAGATCAGGAAAGATTATTTGAAGTCAGGACTATCTGGAGAGATGTGTCCTCGGAATGGCAGACGGGCCTTTGAGCTTACACAATGACACGTGTGGTACTGTGGGAAACTATGGTCTGAAGGAAAACTAGAACATACGCTGGGCTGAGCATAGCTCAGTGGCAGAACAAAAGCATGACTAAGGCTCCAGGTTCAATCCCCAGCAAAATACAAATAAAAATACAAAAATAATAAATGAATATATAATGGACAAGCTGAAGTTACTGAAACAGGAGGCAATGTCTATCTGAGAAGCACTTGACTGAGCCCTGAGGTGAGACTCTTGATACAGCTGAGGCCCTATCTGACCAGTCTTCATATTAACCCCTGGCCTAGGGCTGGCTTGGCCTGAACAAGATGGTGGAGTCTACTCCTTGAGCAGGATGTACTAGAGAGGCACTGGAAAGTTCACCCTAGAAATGACTGCATTCAGAAAGGCAGGTGGCAACATGCTTCGGCTGTTATGCTGTGAGGACCCAGAGGACCATAAGGAGGATGTAATCGGGAGGCTGGCAGCTCATGCTTGTAACCCTGTGACCCTTACCAGTCTTTACAGAACTGACACTGGTCTATACAGACTCGTCTTTGACCATCAGGCTATTGAAACAAGGGTCCCCAAGAAATCTAAAATCCCCTAGAAGAAAGAAGCTGCAAACCTTGGTGCTAGCTGAAGGAGGAACTTGCCTCCTGGAGAGAGATTTAATTCTGACAACTGTCAGCCCACCTGAGAGGACAGGAGTGATGGGTAAGTGATGGGTGGACCACACCTTGACCACAATGGCTTAGTTAAGAATGCCTCTTGCCTTCTATTTAAACCTAAACTTCAGGGTCCTATGTCAGGACCCTAAAGATGGATTTGGGGTGGGGGTGAGGGTGAGGGTGACTAAAGCTGTCTATCTGTTCCTCTTCTCAGTGTGGCCACACTGACTAAATCTCTGCTTTCGCTGCTATCTGTGTATTTAACATATTGTGGACAAGTGGCAGAGCCTGTGGTGTTAGCCCTGTCAGAGCCCAGGCTTTGACTGGAACAATTCTACTTACAATCCCGCACTCCTAGCTGACGAATGCCACAAGTTTAAGACTAACCTAAATGAGACCTTATGGGGAGGGAAGGACTGAAGGAAGGAAGGAAAGAAGGGAGGGAAGGAAAGAAGGGAGGGAGGGAGAGAGGGAGAGAGGGAGAGAGGGCTTCAGCTGCTGGAATGGAAGAGAAGGCTCAGCGCACTTGCTGCTTTTGCAGAGGGACCTAGGTTTGGTTCCCAGCAACCACATGTCGGTTCATAACCACCTGCAACTCCGGTACTAAGGAACCCAACGTCCTCTTCGGTTCTCAGGTTTTTGTGAACATCAAGTGAGAGTTTTCTGCTAAAAGACTACACTTCCCAGAATCCCTTTGCGGCCAGACCAAGCAGTTCCTGGAAAGGAGGGACTACAATGTAGTTGGTAGTCGTTTCCTCCTCACGAGGAACCTGCGTCCTGTCGTCTGTAGGCATTTTGGCCACCCACACGTGGGTGACGAAAGTGCCTCCTCCCTGCTAATAAACGTAGACCCACTTAAGGTCCGACCAAACCTCGCTCTTTCCCGCTTCAACCTCTCTAAGCTAATTTAAGTAATCTGACACCAAGCACGTACAGGTGCGCGTACATACGGGCAGGCAAAACACTCGTACTCGTAAAATAAAAATAAATAGTACCTTTTAAAAATCCAGCTGCGGCTCAGGCCAACATATACCTACAAGCAGCCTTGTCCTCCCACGGATCCTGACAGGGGCCCAGCTGAGGACACTGTGGGTCTCTAGTTAGGACCAACAGTCTCACCTGGGCAGTTGAATTGAACTCAAAAGGCTGCATTCTGGCCACAACCCCGACTCCCCACCCACTTTCTCTCCCTTCTGTCCGGGATTGGAGAGCCTGGCTATAGGCTTGTGTGGTGCAACTTTTCTCCTCAGAAAGTTGTAAAGAAAGCCAAGCGGTGGTGATGCAAGTTTTTAATTCCAGCACTCAGGAGGCAGAGGCAGAGGCAGAGGCAGAGGCAGAGGCAGAGGCAGAGGCAGAGGCAGAGGCAGAGGCAGAGGCAGAGGCAGAGGCAGAGGCAGAGGCAGAGGCAGAGGCAGAGGCAGAGGCAGAGGCAGAGGCAGAGGCAGAGGCAGAGGCAGAGGCAGAGGCAGAGGCAGAGGCAGAGGCAGAGGCAGAGGCAGAGGCAGAGGCAGAGGCAGAGGCAGAGGCAGAGGCAGAGGCAGAGGCAGAGGCAGAGGCAGAGGCAGAGGCAGAGGCAGAGGCAGAGGCAGAGGCAGAGGCAGAGGCAGAGGCAGAGGCAGAGGCAGAGGCAGAGGCAGAGGCAGAGGCAGAGGCAGAGGCAGAGGCAGAGGCAGAGGCAGAGGCAGAGGCAGAGGCAGAGGCAGAGGCAGAGGCAGAGGCAGAGGCAGAGGCAGAGGCAGAGGCAGAGGCAGAGGCAGAGGCAGAGGCAGAGGCAGAGGCAGAGGCAGAGGCAGAGGCAGAGGCAGAGGCAGAGGCAGAGGCAGAGGCAGAGGCAGAGGCAGAGGCAGAGGCAGAGGCAGAGGCAGAGGCAGAGGCAGAGGCAGAGGCAGAGGCAGAGGCAGAGGCAGAGGCAGAGGCAGAGGCAGAGGCAGAGGCAGAGGCAGAGGCAGAGGCAGAGGCAAGGCAGAGGCAGAGGCAGAGGCAGAGGCAGAGGCAGAGGCAGAGGCAGAGGCAGAGGCAGAGGCAGAGGCAGAGGCAGAGGCAGAGGCAGAGGCAGAGGCAGAGGCAGAGGCAGAGGCAGAGGCAGAGGCAGAGGCAGAGGCAGAGGCAGAGGCAGAGGCAGAGGCAGAGGCAGAGGCAGAGGCAGAGGCAGAGGCAGAGGCAGAGGCAGAGGCAGAGGCAGAGGCAGAGGCAGAGGCAGAGGCAGAGGCAGAGGCAGAGGCAGAGGCAGAGGCAGAGGCAGAGGCAGAGGCAGAGGCAGAGGCAGAGGCAGAGGCAGACGGGTCTTTTGAGTTCGAGGCCAGCCTGATCTACAAAGTGAGTTCCAGGACAACCCAGGGCTACACAGAGAAACCTTGTCTACAAAAAAGAGACACGTCCCCCACCCCCACCCCCACTTCTGCCACGTGGGCTCTGACTCCCTTTCTTCAGAGCCCTCTGACTGTCCATGGTTCTATGGCGTTCAGTAAATCTTATGGCCTCCAAATACAATCTGTCTCTGTGCTGTGTCATATCTGTTACTCACAGAGTAAGGGTGAGGGGCTGCAAAGGAGCGTGGGTGATCTCCAAAAATTGGCACTGGAAGTTGTGCACAAAAATGAATGGTTTCTGTGGTTGTATAGATGGAGCCTCTTTCTTCCAGGCCTTCCAAACCCCTCCTGAAACCACAAGGCCACACGTACAGTTAGAAAAGAATGCAATTATGATTAGCTAGGAGGAGTATCTGGATAGTCAGGTGAGAGTCCCATGGCCCTCCATCTCTCCTACGAGGAAACCTCAACAGTCAATAAGTCCAGCTAGGATGTTTGTTTGTTTGTTTAATGATCTTTTACAAAGAAACCCATCAGTATGTCTAAAGACAGTGACACTTTGTCTTGGAAAAGAATCCTTTACTACAACATCCAAGACCTTTCAGGAGGCAAGAAGATGCTTCTTCAGCAAGGAGTGGCCAGAGGCTTTCAGTCTTTGCAGCCCAATATCCTAATACCAGAGCCAACTAGTCTCCTGGATGCCACAAATAGCAGTGGGCAATGCCCACTGGTGAGGGGTGGTTTTTGACAAGCTACTTTTCTCCCTTGGTTTCCTCTGCACATCTCTGGCCAACCTTCTGAGTCTCAAGTTGATCATAGCAGTCAATCCCTTGGGGGCGGGGGAGGAGGAGGTCCAATCCAGATTCTTCTGCCTGGTCTGCTCTCAGGTTACAAGGTTTCAGGTGCACCGGTGACCACAGCTGAGAAAAGCCAGAGCAACTTAGAACGCTGGCAGCTATGTCTCTTTGACGCAAGCAGCTTGACTGTCACTTACACCTCATCTCTCATCCTCACCAGCTGTTTTCAACAAACCCCGGTCAGGGAACTGCACAAAGCTAATACCTGCCCTAGCCCCAGACCACAGTTGTCCTGGCAGGCTCAAGGAGAACTCATAAACAAACAGGGGTGGCTACCAGCTTGGCTTGCAGGAAGTGCAAGTTGGTAAACAAACCCAGTTCCTCTGGGCAACAGCTAGGCTGCCAGCACTCCCTCAAGACCTTTGGAAAATCAGCATTTTGTTGGCTTTGTAAGAATGTGATGTTAAAGGGGCTGGGAAGATGGCTCAGCATGCCGTTAAGGACTCTAGCTCCAGATGATCTGAAACCCTGGGCACCCAGAGTTCATGTGCCCACATTCACACGTTGATACATACGAATGATCAAAAAATAAAACAAATCTGTATTTTAAAAGGGATTTGGCTGTGAGGGTGCAGCCCAGACTGATGCTCAGGCCTCTTTCCGGCAGCAGTCCTTCCCTCTCAAATAGGCCAGCTCTGGCTAACAGCCTTCCAGATACCCACTTTGCACCTGGTGAGGTGAGTTTATATCCAAGGAGGTGTTGTTGACCACTCAGCATGCTCTCTACCCCTTTCCTGGCCCCTGCACGGGAACTTTCAGTAAACTTGAGATTCTTGCAGTAAAACCACTCCCACCCTCAAAACACCAAGAGACCCCCACCCCCACTTCTACTATGCAGACCCTGATTCCTGTCTTCAGAGCCCCCATCCTGATGTCTGTAGTGCTGTTGTCTGTCTGACCATGGCATGAATTAACTCTTCTAGTAAACTTTGACCTCAGCAATCCATCTCAGTGTCCTTGAATTCACATCTAGATGACCTCTTGGCCACCCTGGATTTATTTATAGGCCCAGGCAGGTATTTAGCAAAGAGAGGACAGCAGCTCAGAAGGGTCAGAACGCGGGCCTGCACTTCTCCAGGAGCTCGAGGCCCACTCGAGTCTCTGTCTAGCGCATTCACAGTAGAAACCCACAGTCTTCTTTCACAGTACGTTCAAACGTGTGCTTGACATTCAGATGGCCACACATTGTTTTGTGGAAGCCCTGCGGGGAGGGGAGAATGAGTAGAGACTATGTACTGAACACAAACTTACAAGCCTGCCTTGAAAAGGATGCCACTCAAATCACAAGTCTCAAAACCTGTCTGAGAAGCCCAGGCCTCACGGATGTCAACCTTCATCACCTCTGGGCCCTGTTCCCTGCCTTTCCTTATCCCCTGACAGCCACATGTGGCTTATTCATTCATTCATTCATTCAACAATATCATGTAGTCCAGGCTAGCCTCAATTTCAGCATATGGTAGAGGAGGATAACCTTGTACTTTGTGATCCTCCTGTCTCCACTCCCCCACTGCTGAGGCTGGAATCCAGGGCTTCCCACACTCTCAGCCCCTCAGATGGTAGGTTTCTTACCCCCTGTGGTCACCCCCAGCAATACTGAGGATGGAACCCAGAGTCTCATGAATGTTAGACAAGTGCTCCATGCTTGATCACTTCCCCAATTAATCCTATGCTTCAATGGCCTTCTCACTCAGCAACAGATGAGTCACGATCCGTGGCATGTTCTGATTGGGCAAAGACCCAGGCTGCACGGATTAAAATTTACCCATCTTTTTTTACTGCCTGAGTCTAGAGCCACCTCATCCAATTGCTCCTGGGTTTAAAAATCCTTCTAAAGGGCCTGGAGAGTTGGCTCAGAGGTTATAAGAGCATTTGTTCTCTCAGAGAACAAGGTAGAGCACAAGTTCCCATAATTCCAGTTCCAAGAGTTCTGACGCCCTCTTCTGGCCTCTGCAGGCACCAGGGATGTGTGTGATGTATGGTGCACATATTTATAAGCAGGCAACACACACACACACACACACACACACACACACACACACACACACACATACACACACACACACACACACACACACACCTGGAAAAAAAAGCAGGAGCAGCTCTCACATGGCATGGTGTTTGAATGAGAATGACACCCCGCCCCCCAGGATCATATATTTAAATGCTTGGTCCCCAGTTAGTGATGATTATGGGCTAACCCTCTGAAACTGTAAGCAAACCACAAATTAAATGAATCCTTCCTTTTATAAGTTGCCATAGTCATGGTGTATCTTCCCAGTGATAGAACAGTTCAAGGACACCTGATCCTCCTGAGCATAAGCCCTGGGCCTGGGACTTAAAAAGTTTCTCTTCTCCCTCCTGGGTCAGAAGAATTTTCCTAACCCACTGTGCAGAAAGCCAGGTAGGTGGATATGGGGTTAGTAATGAAAAAGGAGCCTTGAGTTGAAGTCGAGAACCCCCTAAGGGTGTTGCCAGTGTGTAGGGAACCAATGGAAATTTATTATTTTTTAAAAAAGATTTCTTTTTAACTGGGCATGATGGTGGCTCAGCCCTTTAATCTCAGCACTCAAAAGGCAGAGGCAGGCAGATGTCTGAGAGTTCAAGGCCAGCCTGATCTATAGAGTGTAGCCAGGCAACTGAAGTTACAGGCAGTTGTGAGCTCTCACACATGTGCTGGGGACTGAACTTGGGTCCTGTGGAAGTTCAGCAAACACTCTTAACTCAACAATTCATTTTTTTCAAATATGTATTCTATTCTGTTCTATTCTTATGTGTGTGCCTGCATGCCATGTGCAAGGCACATGTGTGGAGGTCAAAGGACAACTTGCAGAAGTTAGCTCTTCTCTTCCACTATGTGTCAGAGTTGATAGCGTGTGTCTCAGCCCACCGAGTCATCTCATTACCCTCCCCTTTTTCTGAGATACTGAGGACAGAACCAGAGTCTCACACATGCTAGGGGAGCCCTCAACCCTTTAGTTCTTCCCAAGACTCCAATGGGAACACTCTCGTGTCTAACATGCATTTATCATTGCTGCAAAGCAGTTGTGTTTTATTTTAAGTAGCAGAGTACTTGTTTTTGTTTTGTTTTCTGAGACAAGGTTTCTCTGTGTAGGCCTGGATGTCCTGGAATTCACTCTGCAGAGCAGGCTGGCCTCAGACTCACAGAGAGATATCTGCCTTTCTCTGCCTCCCAAGTGCCAAGATTAAAGGCGAGTGCCACCACAACCTAGCTTTTTTTTTTTTTTTTTTTTTTTTTTTTTTTGCATTTTTATTTTATGTGTATGGTGATTTATTTATTTGCATGTGTTTGAACACCATTTGCTTGCAGAGCCCACCAACACAGGAAGAGGGCATTGGCTGCCCTGGGACTAAAGTTAGTTGTTGTGAGCACTCATGTGGGTGCTGGTAATCAACCAGGGTCCTCTGGAAGAGCAGTCAATGTTCTTTTTTTCTTTTTTTCTTTTTTTTTTGTTTTTTTGAGACAGGGTTTCTCTGTGTAACCCTGGCTGTCCTGGAACTCACTCTGTAGACCAGGCTGGCCTCGAACTCAGAAATCCGCCTGCCTCTGCCTCCCAAGTGCTGGGATTAAAGGCGTGCGTCACCGCCGCCCAAGGAGCAGTCAGTGTTCTTAACCGCTGAGCCATCTCTCCAGCTCTTTCATTCTGTCATTTTTACCAAATTGTGACAATTATATAATTGAGAACAATTGAGCAAATAATATAAAACAATCACTTCCTGGCCTTTGGGCTAACATCATGTATAAAGTAAAAAGAAACTCAGTAGTTTCCAATTGAAGCACACTACCATACACACATCTGTGAGTGCCAGTTCCCCTGAACCCTAGTTATCACTATGCCCACCAAACCACCCCTCTTTCTTCTCCCAGTCCCTGGCGACCACCATCCTACTTTTGTCTCTATAATTTTAACTATTCTAAATACCAAATGTGATCCAGATATAGCAGCTTGTGCCTGTATTCCCAGATACTTAAGAGGCTGAGACAAGGAGGATTGTGGGATTAAGGCTAACCTAGACTCTATAGCTAAACCATGTCTCAAAAGAGGAAATGATTACACATCCTGGTATTCATCTCCATCACTGTGAGGACACACGTGACATATTTGACTCATGATTTTATAGGTTTCAGTCTGAGGTCAGATGGCTCTGTTGCTCTTGGGCCTGTGGAGCAAGGCATCATGGGGCAGTGGATGACAAAGCCTTGTTTTATGACCAGGAAAGTAAAGAAAAATGGAAAGGACCTCCTTGTCTCTGTACTCCCTTCAAGGGCATGTTCCCAGAGACAGTTTTCTCCCTCTTGGCCGACCACCTCCCTGTAGGGCCACATGATGGTAACTGAGTGAGCTCTCGCATGGATTAGGTGTGATAGTCACTGTCATCCCAGCACTGAGGAAGAAGCAGGAGACTGGGCTCAAAGTCAGTCGTCTTCAACTCTACAGAGTTCCAGGTCAGCTAGACTCCATGGGACCCAACCTCAGAGGGAAAGTGTTACAAAGGGAATCCTAACACACAGTGAGCCTCCAGGGTACTGTGCTAAGTGAGGAGGAGCCAGTCACAGTTGGTGCATGATACCACTTACATGATGTCATGTATCTATACCCTACTTCCCACGAGTTAAAGGCAGTACTAGGAATTGAACCCAGGGTTTTGTGCATGCATTCTGCCCACAGAGCCATGGTGCCCAGCCCAGTTTCGTTATCTGTATGTTACCTGTGGTTCACCACAACCCAGAAATATTAAAGGAAGCATTCTAGAAAGAAACAACTCACTTTGTCACTATAGTATTAAATCATTTCAAGGAATCTGGTGGCTGTGGTAAAGTTTGGAGTTTTAATAAACAAAAGGTGTGTGTCCAACTGTGCACACGAGGTCAATACACAACTGTACTGAGGATTACAGGTACACCGAGTTCATCTTTTTAAAGTTTTGAGGGACTGACCTCAGATGACCTTAGTCCCCAACATCCCCCAAACTTGCTATGTTTGGGAGGATAACCTTGGACTTCCGATTCTCCCAAGTGCTAGGATCATATGCATACGCCACACTTATTCCCATTGGTTCTTTGGGTTTCCATGGAGAGATTGGGTGGGTAGAGCACCTTCGCAGTATGTGGTTAGCACACTACCTACTACAGGAAGGAATGGTGCCACTCCCTCAGAGCCATCCTCCCTGTGCCCTACCTTTGATGTGGTACTTTACTGGATTTCAGGTTACCTTCTCATCCCTGACCCTGAATGGCAGGGGCTAACCCTGAAGATCAAAGACACCCACTCTAAGGTATAGCCAGTGGTATGTCCTGAATGTCTGCAGGCTCCTCTGGAACGCAGGCCTGCTGCCGGGTATACTGCTGTAGGCAAGCAATGGGGGTTTCTAGGTCTCCTACCCGCCTCGTACAACAGAACCTCACGGTAGCCAGCACAGAAAACATTGCTTTATTAACTGAATTTGCCAACACACGAGGAGTGCTGTGGGCTTCTTAGACACAGACCCTGGTGGGGGCCGCAGTCCGGATGCCCCAGTGAGTGAGCAGGACAGGATGGGGCCGGAAACTCTGCAGCGGCAGCAACAGCAGCAACACAGTCATGCAGGGTACAGGGGCGCTGGCCACACAGGAGTGACCGAACATTCTATTGCTCGTTAAGGGTCGCGAACAAGGACAATGTACAAAAAGGAGAAATAGGTCTTTGCGGTAATGAAAAATACATTTTTTTTTCTCTACAAAGAAATCTTCTCTAATACAAGAAAATAAATATTGCAACATAAGCCAAAAATAATTTAAAATTGCTCTTTTCAATATAGTTTTCAATATTTCTCTTGTATATTAACAAATGGCACATCACTTTCTTTGAAACAAAGACAGAAGGTGTCTCCTCCTGTGACATTCATATCACCCTCCCCACCGCCACCCCCACATGATTTGGATGGAGCACAAGCGTGCATCCTTAGGAGAAGGCGGCAGGAAGCGGCTTAAAGAACGACCAAAGGTCCCCGACTCCAACACCTCTGGCTCTTCGGCCAATGTGGCCAGCTGGGCCAAGGGCACGTGAGAGTAGCCGCCTCAAGGACCTTACTACAGAGATCACATATTGTTACGCAGAGCTTCAGGTATGGGCACAGGCTGACCTTATGTGGCAATGGTGAGGAAACCCAAAGTCTAACCTGCTGCCAATACTCCTGTAGAATCAGGCAGTTGAATCTCTAGAACCCCCAGCAAGTCCCATAGGGTATCCATGCATTGCACAGCACTCTGCCACACACACGCACACACATACACAGACGCACGCACACATGCACGCACGCACGCACGCAGTCCAACACCTACGCCCAGGAACCTGGGTTGCTGGCTTCTCCAACACACCTGCCCTTACATTGCAAAGACTTCACTCTCACGCCTTTCACAAACTCAGAGCCCACTTAATAAAGTAAAGGAGCATCCTATCTTTCTTTTCTTTACTTGTTTCAAAATACACTTATGATACAGAAAAAATACTTTCCTTGCACATTAGCCTGTGTCCTGCGATGAGGAAATGAGGTGGAAGGGTTACATTAGCCAGAACGAGTCAGAGTCCGTCCTCCCTCCCTAAGGAGGGGTTGTGAATGAGGGCAAGAGTGGGCACTGCCTCTGGCCTAGAAGGGTGCCTTGGTCATAGTGTGGCAAAGCCATCTACACCACAGACAGTGTGGCCTGGGAGGACCTAGGGAGAGGCTATGGGACATCCTCATCCTCCCCGCAGCCCGATGGACATCTTAGAAGTGGAGACAGCTGCCGGATGAAGATGCTGTGGGGCTTGGCCTAGTAAAGGGGTCTGCTAACCAGCCATTATCACAGACAACAACTGGGCTTCTATGGCACAGAGCCTGGTGGGACACAGTGGTCAGGGACATTCCCTTCCTCCCCCTGTAGCTTTTGGTTGTTCTTTAAGCCCCCATGCCCTTCGTGTCCCGCAGGTCAGACCACCAGGCAGTCCAGCAGATGAGATTACGACCCGAAGTGACCCAAAGCACAGGGGTAGGGAAGGTCTGTTCAAAGGCAGTAAACAAGAGACGGGTGGGGATGCTGACGCTGACACCGAGCTGTCACTATTACCAAGACGGGCAGGCAGACTAAGTCTATGTGGTAGCCGATGCCATCCTGATGCCCAGGATCCTTGGAGCCCACCCCACGCCCTCGGAGTCCATTTGGATAAGACACGTTTGTCCAATCCCCAAACTGAAGTCATTATCTTTGTTTCTGATTTTGCTCAAACTCACTGTCGTACCTTGATAATTTTGGAGTCGAGGTGGGTGAAGGTCCCGTGTATTTTGCTCTTTGTGTATCTATGTGGTGGCAATGGGGGAACCACACTGGATTCACAGTCAGGATTCTCCCCCCCCCAAAGGGGGAGGGAGTCTCAAAGTTTAGGACCACACTCAACAGCGGCTCAGCCCAGGGACCGTAAACCAACAACAGCAGTAGCAGCAGCGGCGGCGGCGGCAGCAGCAGCAGCAGCCTCCTCCGAGGCCTTGGGCCCTTCTCTGTAGGTGTGTGCAATAACCGAGTCTCTGAACTTCGTTGCTAACCAATTCCTTTGAAAAGGAAGTTCAAGTCGACAGTTGTCAGGTCTGGGCTGTGCTGTGTATCATGGTCAGAAGATTCTTTGGCATTCTCAGAATGATTCGACTGGTTCACTGGACTTTTGCAAGGTTCTGGTTGGAGAAGTTCTGGCTTTACCAGTGGCGGAAGTGACCCAAGAGTAATTCATAAAAGAAAAAAAAATGTTTTCACGGAATTCCTTTGTTCCCTGAGCTATCTATCACCCTGGGGCCACTCCATCAAAACTCTTCAGAACTACCTGGGGGCTTAAAGGAAGGGGGATTTGAAGAGGAGTAGGAAAAAGGGGTTCAGTAGGGAGGGAAAGGGGGTTAAGGCGCTAAGGGACAGAGGAATACAGGAAGATCCAGCAACAAATCAACCAGTCCCAGCAGGCCAGCATTGGCCTGCCCTGGGCCCCGGGATCCCACTACACTTGTTGGAAGGGTGTTTCCAGAAGGAAACCAAGGAGGAAGCTCATCTCTTAGCAGGACTAGGAAACTTCAAAAGGCAAACGGTCTGGTCTGGCCAGCTCCATATGGAGACAGCAAGACTGTGGCCGAGACTGGCCCCAAAGGAAGAAGGAAGTTAAAGCCCCAGAGTGGTTCTCTGCAGTGGGCTGATCTGAGCCCCAAGTCCCGGGCTGGGCACTGGCCCTCCCTTGGAGTCCTCCACCTGTACAGATGGAGGACTGTTTGGGGAGTCCCCTGAGTAAAGAACACAGCTCAGGAAGGATCCTGGGAACCCTTTCCCAGAGCTGCTTGGGCTGGGCACTGGCAGGGACAGAGCAGCAAGGGAGGGGGGGTTGCGGGTTGGGCGGGCGGGCCTCAGATGTGGTGGGCTGTTCAGGAGCCAGCGGGGCCCCCTGCATCCCCTCAGTGCTTTCTCATAGAAACTCGTTGTGCTTGTGACAGTGAATAGACTGGCTGGGTATCATTTGTTATACTTCCTTAGGGATCAGTGGAGTGCAGCAAGACACCCCCCACCAACCCAAAAATGGACCCCAGTGCAATCTGGGGGGGACAAGGCGGGGCAGGCCCTGGGATGGCCCATCTGCCATGAAATAATGCCCAAACGACAGTCTGTGTCACCCAATGGCAGTAGGCAGAAGCCCTGAGCGCTCTCCCTCGCCTCGTCTACATCAAGCCAGAAGCCCGGCGATGTCGCATGGGCTGGGACAGGGGTGGCACATAGAACCTGGTATAGTCCCCATGGCCAAGGCCACGGGAGGAATCCTAATGTCCTAGGCCAGCACAGAGGAAAGACAACGGAGTGGAATTCAGAACTCTCTCTATATTAAAAATAAAACCACGACAGAGTGGTGGGTCTGAGACACTCAGCAGTTGGAAATGGCAGTTGTGATTGGGCTGAGGCCTTGTAGGGGACCAGGGCGGGGCCTGGGTGAGTTAGGAGGCCAGCACCCCCATGCGAACCACCTCCTCTGCCCCTGCCTCCCTGGAAGCCCGTTGTACCCCACTGTCCTCCGCCTCTACATCAGACTCGCTCATCTCCTCATCGGAGAAGTAGCCGTCTGCCTCGGTGTCAAAATGCAGGCTGACCTTTGGCCGCTCAGCCACAGCAGACAGCAGTCCTGTCCCAGCATCAGACCTAGCACCCGGAGATTTCCGACTGACCTTCATCTCTCGGGGTGGCCGGAGCCTGCCCAAGGGTTTGGGGCTCACTGTAGGGCCAGGCACTTGGACATTTAAGTCGGAAGCCATGGGGGCCGTCTCGTCCGGGATCTCGGAGGCCAGTGTTGGAGGGCTTTCCAGTGCTGCTGGCACTGGACAGTCCCCAGCTGCAGGGCTGGACGGCAAATGAGAAGACGTCCTCCGTGGTGGCTTCCTTGTGGGTGGTCCTTGTGTGCCCTTGCCATCCTGGGCCCAGGCCTTCTTGGGTGGCTTGTCTGGAGTGGTCCGTGCACTGGGCCCATCCTGCAGCGGGGGTGGTTTCTTCTTGGCAGGCAGGCGAGTGCGGCCTCGGGCCTTCCTGGCAGGGTCACCAGGTCGTAGTGAGGGGTCCCTCATGAAGCTGAGCAGAGTTTCCTCATCTTGTAGCAATTCCTCTGACAGAAGACCTGGAGCAGGATCCTCCCGGTGCCCACTGTTCAAAGACCACTCGCTCATGGCCATGTCCTCTGCTGTGATCTGAACCGACTGGGCCAACCAGCTGTTGAAGAAAGTGCCGTCGATGGGGAACGAGGTGGACAGGCCTGATGAATGGGAGAAAGGAGGCAGGTGAGATGTCACAGGTGTGTAAGTTCAGGACAACCAACCCACCCAGGTAAGCCATCCTGTTCTGTCCACGCATCCCACTAATGCCACCAAAGAGCAGGAGGCAGCCCCTGCTCACCAGGCTGACTGACCTCAGGACCAGCTTTTTAAATTGTGGAGTAATGGAAAGGAAGGAAGTGGTGAGTTCCTTGTTCAAACAGTAAAAATTTCCAAGTGGTAAGAGCAGACTGGCCACCAGGGGGCGCTGCATCTTTATGGGCAGCCCCCTCCAGCAGCTTGCAGCAAACACCCAACAGAGATCTCCCTGAAACAGGGTGGCCAGGACCTTCAGCTTTGGGCCCAGTTTTACTGAGATCTATCGTGGCAGTGACTAGGGGACCTCTCACCACTTTTCTTGGTCTCTGGGTGGCTCAAGAAAGGTCAGCTGGGATTGAACAAACATCAGGTTGGTGTGGCTAGGTTTAGGTGGGGAAGGCGCAAGGCGCGGTGGAGACTCTCTGAAAGAGTGGAATGGATATAAAGACCTCTTGCAGTCCTGCCATCCCAGCATGGGGCTGATTTCTAAGGACCTCTGGGAGGATCCAGCACCCAGGCCAGGGCCAGGGCCAGGGCCAGGGCCAGGGCAGCTCCTGAGCTTGCAGAACTCTATCCAGCCAGAAGTTCTTGGGAATTCCAGTGAGGTGGGGCTGACTTGCTGTGGGCACCTGGAGGAAGAAGGGCCTAAGTGGGCCACCTCTGCTTCATGCTGCTTGGCCCTCTTCTGGGTGAAGCTGAAAAGGGTAGAGTTAGCATCTGCCAGGCTACAAGGGTCCCTCACTTACCCAGCTGCCCCAGCACAGACTCCGGACCAGCCTTCATCTTCTCTTTCTTCTCAGGGCTGCTGCCCTTGGGACCCTCTCGGCCTTTCCTTTTTGAGTCATTCTTCTTGCCCTTTGACCTCTTCCCAGAAGGCTCTGTGTTAGAGAAAGAGTTAAACCTGAGTGGCTGCCCATGGGTTATCCATCAACTGTGTCTACCAACCATGGTACCAAGGTCAGAGTCAGTGTGCCAGAAACAGGGGCAGCTGGGGTACGACACAAGGTAACTGCCTACAGCTTTATGAAGGATAGAGGTAGGAACAAGAAGTCCTGTGGGACCTGGGCTTCAGTGCGACCTACAAACCCCAGAGACCTTGGAGAGTTCTGGCGAATGGAAAAGGTGACTGGATGTTATATGGACCGAATGCCAGGATAAGGAACTGAACACAGGGCAGAAAAACATCATCTGGGTAAGAGGCCGAGATCCTGGGCCTGACACCACAGCCAAGCTTCTTGCCTCGGCCTCCAGCTCTATTTCTGTTCAAGCAGAAGACAAGAGGTTTGGGTTCTGTATCTGGTTCTCTGCCCTTTGGTCTACGAAAGGTGAGTCCCCAGCTGCTCAGCAGAGGCAGAGAGGCTCTGGGAACAATGTCAAAAGAAGGCAGAGATGTGTTCTGAGTTCTTCTCAGTCCCCTGAGTCTCTAATTAGACCTCAGTCTCCTTGCCTGTAACTCAGACCTCATGCCTGACATTCCAAGGCCCCAGACCTTACATGTCTCACCTCAGTTACCCTACAGCCTCCTCTAAGCACCTCCCTCCCCGACATGCATCCACTTCAGAGACTGAAGATGCAATGCTTGTAACAATGGTTCCTACCGGGGACAAGGAGCTTGCAGGGTCCTCAGACTCTAGGTTGGGGTGCAGGCCCTCTGGTGTATAGGATCCTGTGACAGAAGGTGCTATTCCTGCCTTGCTACCTTCAGCTTCCTTGATTTGTGTGGCCTCTAAGTACAGTAGAGTTCTCCCTCATTACCTCTAGCCCTTGTACCACCACTGACTGTACATCCTGGGCCTCAAATTCACTCTCTTCTGTCCGTGGGCAGGAAAGCTCTGGAGGCTTCATGACTGTTAGTTCCACAGGGCTATGACCTACTCTGACCTCTGCAACTGGCAACAGTAATTTTCTTTTCTCTTTTTTTTCCCCTTTAATTATACTGGGTTTGACTCCCAGCACCTGCACGGTGACACTTGACCATCTGTAACTCCAGTTGGAGGGGATCTGACACCCTCTTCTGACCTTCATAGGTAGGCACCAGGCACACATGTACAGATATGCAGAGAACACACACATAAAACAAAAATGCATAAGAAAACGGTTCTCATATAGTCTAGGATGGTCTCGAACTTCCTATGTAGCTGTGCGTAGCCTGGAACTCCTGATCCTCCTGCCTCTACCTCCAAGTGTTAGGATTAGATTTGGACTTGCACATCTGGTTTTAAGCAGTGCTGGGGATCAAACCCAGAGAGGCTTCATGCATGCTAGGCAACCACCCTATCCAGTAAGCTACATTCCCAGTCCCTCAGAAGCCAGAAGAGGGCGCTGGATGCCCTGGAACTGGAGGTACAGACAGTTGTGAGCTACCATGTGGGTGCGAGCAATTGAAGCCATAGCCACTGGAAAAATCGGCCAGTATTCTTAATCCCTGAGCCTCCAGACCCCTTTCTCTACAGGTGTGTACCACCACACTTGGCTTTGATGAATGCTGGTAACCCCAAAGGGGAAACGGAGCAACTCAGCTACTGGCAGAAAAGGGGGCACCCATTCCCTTTACTGGTATTATTCTGCAGCTTTCCCTCCTCAACTCAAGGCCCAGAATGACCCACAAGCTGAGTCGGTAGTGGCAGGCACATCTCCAAAGCTCTCTCTTGCTGTTTCTGATGTGTATGTTCAATATTTGAGTGTAAATAACGTTCCTGCGGCATGCGTAGGTGCGTGCGTGCTAGGCTCGTCTTCCTCAACATGTCCAGACTCCATAACTAACCAACTCAGTCAATGTCTGTCGACACCTTTGCTCCTAGTTTCTCGATCTGCTAGGTGCATGTTATATCTAGAGAATAAAAGACACAGCTGATCAGAGCCTGAACGTCATCACGTGACACCTCAGAGAGGGAGATGCAGCCTCATCTCCGCACAGCTGCCCCTGAGGACTGAACCCTCATACACCAAAGTTCAGGGGAGCTGGCCAGCTCCAGCCTGTCTTGAGCCCAGAAGTCAGGAAGACTGTGGTTCTGCACCTGTCCTCACACAAGCTAAGCCACTGTTGGTGGAACCAGGCTGTCCCCAGGCACCAGTGATGCCCCTGAGGGGAGTGGCTTGAAAGTCACCGTCCAAACTCTGGCACCTTGCCTATCAGCACAACCAGGGCCTTGATAGGTTCCCATATGGACCTGTAATGTTGGTGAGAAAGGACAGGACTGAAGGGTTCTGGCCCCATGCCCTTCCAGGCCCGCCCCCTGTAGACACTCCTTCCCAGCAGGAGGCGCCATGCCTACCTCTGCAAAGATCTTGTTCAATAAGTTTCATCTGCAAATGGAATATCTGCTCCTGAAGCTTACAGATGGTGTGCTTCGTTCTCTCCCGCCTTGTCACCATGTAGCACAGGTTCCTCACCTGAGGAGACACAGGAGAGATTTCTCACTTCACCTACTGCCGGTCATCTCAGGGGGGCCTCATTGCTGGAAAAGGCAGTGTTTTGAACACAGGCCACCACTGCTGCCTCCCCTCTGCCCAAGACATTTGAGAATTCACTCCCAAACCCTGAGTGTGCAGGGAGTATCTGGTCTCAACCTGGCAACCCTCTCTTCCTGTCTAACACCCACCTTTCCCAGCAAAGCAACTCTGCAGATACAACCATCACAGTAAAACCCAGCGCCTGGCCCAAGGCACCAGCATCACTGTATTTTCAAATGAGCACAATCTGGAAGAATAGTTTTCCCAAGTCTACCTGCTACACTGGGACCTGAGCCAGGGCCCTGCCACCGGGGCCAATGTTCCCATACCCACAACATGACGCCTTACTTTATAAAGGACAGCAGCTCCTGACTCCCTCAGGCCAGCTGGGAAGAGTCCCTACAGTAGGCTTTGAAGTTATCTGGCTTAGCCTAGAGGACAGGCACACATTCTTCAGGTTGGCTGGCAAGATATGAAGTGGACCTGTCCCTGCCTGTTCAGGGTGCCACCATCCCCCAACCACTGCTCTCTCACACACTTCTCTTACACACATCCAGGCTTCAGCCCTGGAGACACTCACTCCCTTGGTCTGGTCTGGTATCACCTTTGGGCTCATGTGGAGTTTTCCAGAAACAGGGACAGTTACTGACCACATCCACTCAGCTTGACTCCTATTCCCACTAGGGTCTTCCTTTACCTAGTCCCCAGGTGGCCTTCAGGTCTTACTTAGGTCCTTCTGTCTTCAAGTTGCCTGGGTTACATACATATTAAGAAACCCTCCTTCTTGGCATGACCCCCGTTCCTCCTAGCTCAAGGTAGTATGAGCAGATCTTTATCAAGCGTGATATTCCTGTCCTTTCTGAGATTACTTGTGAAGGAGACTCTAGGAGAGCCAGTGTTGTCCACATCATCAACAGGAGGGATTCAATATGGACTCTGCTGTGACATTCCGTGTGTGTGTGTGTGTGTGTGTGTGTGTGTGAGAGAGAGAGAGAGAGAGAGAGAGAGAGAGAGAGAGAGAGAGAGAGAGAGAGACCTAACTGTCAACACCAGGCCACTGTGGTCCACCCATTACTGACCCCAGCCCCCTCCTCAAGGGATAGCCCTGGATTTTAACCACTGGTAGCAGCCGGTGAACCTCTTAGCATACCCATTTTCCAATCAACCTCCCTCCACACTCCTCTCCTGCACTTCAGCCTGGCTCCGCGCCTTCCTACATTCTTGGATAAATCTGTAGAAAGCAATGGGGCCAGGACCTCTTTCTTCCCATTGCCTGCCACCCAGCAAGGCAGGAAGTAACTCCCATGGCCATAACTGACCCATCAGTACGATTACTCCAGTCTCCCCTTGTGAGGGACACAGCTCTCTTCCCAGCCTGGTTCCACCTCTTCCCATGCCCCATCCTTTCACAGGGACAGTAAAACCATCCCTCAGCAAAGCTCTTGAAATGCAAATCAGAGCACTTCCTGGCGGACTCACACCTTCTAGGGCCTCTATCTGGGTGGAATTCCTCAAGATTTCCTGCTGGGAACCTCAGAATGGGAACTAAGGTCTCAGAAGATAAAATTAGCTAAGATGAAGTCATCCCCCCCTTGGAGTGGGCCCTTTCTCCATTATGACTGAATGAAGACAAAGGCCTGGAGAATGGAGTGCAGAATGATGTGGTGGACAGAGTGACTGTGTCATCAGCCAGGTGCAGTTAAGGGTTTGGCAAGGGACCCCAATATAGGGACCAACAGGGGGGCAAAGGCAGGGTCAGAAAGGGCAGGATCTGCTTCCCGCTGTTCCTCCCCATCCTTCGGAGGGCAGCAGGGGTGAGGCCACCACACCACGCTCATCTCTGGGCATCTCAGATGACTGAGAGCTCCGGCCTCCCTCTTGGCTCTTGGCTCTCACACAAGGTCCATTCAGTCGCTGAAATAACTCTTACAGCAAGAACCACAACCATGTCCTGCAGGGCCTAACAGTCACCATGGTTGCTAGGGGACATGAGCTGGCATTTGCAGGCTGATGTCCACTACTGCAATTTTTCTGTCAGCCGTGAATAACTCTGGACGCTGTGTAGCCGTGCCCATCCACACTGCCTGCCAAGGTCCAGGCCTGCGGCTGAAATTTGTAGGAAAGCATATCTTTTGGGTTGGCCGTAAAATCGATTTCCCGCTGGTGGCAATCCTGCTCCTGAACCATTAGGGAAGATGACCATGCTGAAGTGCCAAGCCTTGCAGCTCTGTGGAGCCCACTCTTGGAATATAAGGCTTCACCGCTCTACTCAGAGCTGAACTGCTTACGGGGCCAACAGTAATAACAATCAACCTGCAGTACGGAAGGGAAGGGGGCTCATAGCCTTATCATTCCAGTACTTGGGAGGGTGAGGCCAGCCTGGGCTGCAGGGTGAGAAGGAGCCTCAAACAACACAACAAACAGTAGAGGCCACCATCCTTGTGTGACCCCAAGGGGTGGAGGCCACCACCCTTGTGTGACCCAAAGGGGTGAAAGGCACTGTCCTTGTATGACCCCTAACCCTGACCCCAATGTCAGTTGGATCCTTAACTTCCAGTTCATGGAAAAGGAAACAGAAACTCACCAGTTGGGAGGAAGGGGGGGGTCAGAATCAGGACATGGCCAGACCACACAAGGCCTCTAACTCCAGCCTTGCCCTGCCCCTTAACTACAGGAGCAGGATCAAGCTGGCCTGGTGCCCAGTCAAAGGTGGAGTACTCTCAGCTATTGGCTCTGGGCCATGGTTAGAGACTGGGCCTGCTGGACAAGCCATTGCCACTATGGGGCCTTGCAGAGAAGCCCACCCCACCCCAGAGAGTACTTGGTGCTTTTCATTAGTCTAAGTCACCAACTGGTGGCCCTCCGAGGGACTGAGGCTGGACACCTGGGGCTGGGCCTCATTGCTGTCTTTACTAGCTTTCTTCTTCAGTCTTCCAGAATTGCCCTCTCCAAAACACACACATCTATCTCCATCAACCCCACATATACCACCAGGGAGCAAGCCACAGTTCTATTCTGTCTCCTAGAGGAAGGATGGAAGTGTGTGTGGCTCAGTCACCCAGGCCAGGCCTAGAATGCCTCTGTGGGGCAATGCCTGGTGTGTGTCATCTATGCCGATCCCTGTTCTCTGCCTGGCAGCCCATGGGAGTCACATCCACAACCACCCCTGCCCACCCAGTTCTGGCCAGCACCAACATGCCTGGTAACTAGACAATCCCTGCCCCAGACCCCCAAGCTTCCTCTCTCTAAAGCTCCTAAGAGACTTCGTAGAGTTCCAAGTAGGCTCTCCCACCTCTTTCTAGATGCTCAGATGGGTGCCACCTCTCCTTGGAGGGGTCTGTGGCAGCCCCCCGAGCCTTTGGAGCATACACAGGCAGCTTGCTGGCATAGCAGCCCTTGCCAGCCTCAGACAGTGGCCCCTGTCCTAGCTGACCTTGGGGATGGGAGGATGGAGGAATGGAAGGAGAACACACTTTCTCAGGAAAACCTACAAAACTATAAACAGTCAATGTTGCTTTTCTTGAGTCCCACCCACTCAAGTTCAGCCAGAGGAGGCAAGTTTCTCTAAGGTTTCCTGTCAATCATTTCACTAACTTGAGCCCAATCGGGATGGACCAGCTTCTTCTTGGGGCAGGAAAGGTCCTCAGTTAGTCTCTAGGAAGTTAAGTTACGCGGGGGGGGGGGGGGGGGGGGGGGGGGCACATACCGGGGCTGGCTTGCACAGAGCATGAGGTAACATCTGATGAAGTCCTCTGGGAAGCGACAAGAGGAACAGTAATATGTACTGAAGACCTGGGGGTGGGGACTTGGGGAGGCTGAACTGCCCCGGAAGTGGTGGCTACAGTGCAAGCCAGCTTTCCCCTCTGCACTGGCTGAACCAGGGACACGTGATTCTTCCCACTCTCCCTTCTGACTTGGTGACCGACTTAGTGGTCAAGCAGTAGGTTTACTCTCAGGCCACCAGGATCATTTCTCCCTTGCCTAGGCCCAAGGGCAGATGTGTGGAGATGGTAGGGATGGGGGTGGGGTGGGGGGGAAGCTGAGTGCAGCTCCTTCCATAGCACATAGCACATCACCTGCTGGGATGCCCCAACCATTTTGCAAACTGGCTCACTGAGGCCCAGATGCAAAAAAAAAAAAAAAAAAAAAAAAAAAAAAAAGGAGTGAACTCCAAAGTCCCTTTGAAGTTTCCAATCAGGACTGTTTAACACAGGAAGGGTTAACATGTTGCCTAGGTCCATGAAAGACACTGACATGATTCTACGATTCTCTGAACTCTAGAATTCAATGTTCAGAAAGGAAGAGACTACGGAGTAGCTCCTGGGTTCAGAGACTGGTCTAAGATCTGGATGTGTTCACCTCCCTCACCCCCACATATACCACACCAGGGAGCAAGCCACAGTTCTGTTCTGTCTCCTAGAGCAAAGATGGAAGTGTGTGTGGCTCAGTCACCCAGGCCAGGCCTAGAATGCCTCTGTGGGGCAATGCCTGGTGTGTGTCGTCTATCCCAATCCCTGTTCTCTGCCTGGCAGCCCATGGGAGTCACATCCACAACCACCCCTGCCCACCCAGTTCTGGCCAGCACAAACATGCCTGCTAACTAGACAATCTCGCGCGCGCGCGCGCGCGCGCGCACACACACACACACACACACACACACACACACACACACACAAACCTCTTACCCCCCACCCCCACCCCTAAGACAGGGTTTTTCTGTGTAGCCCTGATGTTCTGGAACTCTTTCTGTGATCAGTCTGGTCTCTACTGGTGTCCACCTGTCTCTGCCTCCTGTATGCTAGGATGGATTAAAGGTGTGTGCCACCATGCCATGCAATCCCAATCCCTACTCTGATTATGTCAGGTATCTTGTAACACTGGCTCCTTTAGTCTCAGTCACCATCCACAAAGGTCAGAAGGGGGAACTGCCAGCAATTGGGTCCTAGTAGCCTTGATTCCTGTCTCCAGAGATCACCTTCACCCAGGCCTCGGAAATGGCTGGCACAAGAGACTCAAAGACCAAGTATCTCTCCTCCCAATGTGTCTTCTAATCCTGGCAGCCTTTACCGTGCCCACCTCCCAACCCCCAACCTCCAAGCCCTGGCTGTCCCTGGGCAGGACACATAGAGTAAGAGGTAAGGCCCCTGACCCACTGGGGCTACTTACCCTCTCCAGGTCCTGCCGCAGGTGGGTGAAAAGCTTCAGGCGTCGATAGAGGACGTCCTGCTCCTGCTGGGCCAGGTTGTCCACCTCGTCGGTCTTGGGCGTCAACAGCGGCTGGTTGGCATTCGCTCTCCTCTTCAGCTTCCAGTACTGGTAGATGAAGTCCACCAGTGCTTCAGCCAGGTCTAGCCGTTCAGCCACCTCAGCTGGCTCCACCAGCTCATAGAAGTTTTCTTCCAGCTGCTGCAGCCGCTGCTTGCGTAGGGTCACCTTTTCCAGATCTTCAACAGCCTGGCTGGGCTCCACAGACTCAGAAGTAGGCTCACTTCGAGGGCCCCCGTCACTGTGCTCCTGGCAGAGTGACTTGAACTTGACCTCGTCATTGTCAGCTAGGATAGTCCGCATCTCCAGGCCTCGGTCGAAGGCGCACGTGACGTGGAATGCCGTGACGCAGGAAGGCATGGAACACTGGAGAGAGGGGAAGGGCAGTGTCAGGCATCAAGGAAGTGGCAGGGGGCAACACGGGGGGCCATCTAAGGCACTGAGAGGCACACACAGTGCTGTGGGGACACTACATAAAATGGCAAAGGCTCCAACATCCCCCAGTGTGGACATTTGGTAGGAGAAACAGGAGCCACAGGGCACCTGGAAAGGTGACAGAGCAAATCCCCAACATACCGAAGGAGCCACAAGTCAGAAGGTAATGATACACCCCTCGTGGGGACAAGATACGCTGTCCTGTGGCCAAAATGACTTTGAGGTTAGAGGACAGGGGGAAAGGCCTGAAGAGGGTCTCCTCTATTGTATTGTTATCAAAGACAGGAGTCTGCCCTGGTACTCTGGGAGCAGCTGGACCCCCTGCCTTCCTCTTAACCAAGCAGATAAAGGCTGGACCAACCATTCTTCATAGCCCTGGATGGGGAGTGGACAGCTGGAACCAGTTCATCGACAGTGTATGCGACATCAGGTACCATTGCCACACCGTCCAGAGCCATTCTGGAGGTCTGATAAATGACGTGGAGGCATATTTGCAAGGCTGACTGTGTTCTTGGGGAGATGAGAGAGACAAAGGAGAGTTTCTACCCGACAGCAGAGACCAGAAGCACTGGCAACCCCTGCTTTGTTAAAAAAAAAAAAAAAAAAAAAAAAGCAGGTCCACGCTCCCTCCACATCAGAGCTGTGAAGCTTATAGCTTCCTGTGGTTTGAACGACTCAGGTGGTCCTGATGATCACCAAGATAGGAGCCACCATCACAGGTAGACCAGTAAGCCCCTGCATTGGGTCAGGCAGGCCCATTTGCCGAGCTGGAGAGGAATTCAGATTTCCATTCCTTTCACATGCCAGGGTTACAGTCTAAAAGGCCAATGAATCATCAAGCCCAGAGACATGGGGAAAGCCAAGTTCCTAGTATTCCATGGGTAGGGGCTGTCCCTATTTCTTGGAAGCCTGGGGACAAATGAATGTGGGTGAAATACCCATAAGGACCTGGTCCTAATCCTCTAGGGCCCGTTAGTGATGTAGCCACAGGGGCTATGTGGTGGTAACTACTGGTATTTTAGGTACCTTGGTGCATCTGTCTGGTAACAAGGCAGCTCCGGGCAGCAGAAGGAAGCAGGCCACATACCTGGATGCAGGTACCTGTGCACTCCTTGCAGAGGCTGCAGGATAGGGCCCAACGGCTGGCCGGAATATGTGAGATCTTGGTAATGGGCTCCATCTTCTCTGGACAGCCAATGCTGACCTGGGCAGAATACAGAGAGCTGCATCAGTCCCCAAGTGGGATCCTGTCAGTCATAGCCAGATAGTGAGCAGACAGAATGTGGATTCAACTCACAAGTCCCAAGTCCTCCCTGTCTCCATACATGCAGAGCTGAAGGTCTGAGTCCTCGATGCTCACTCAATCAAGTACCGGCTGACTTGGAACTAGCCCCAGAGCGTGCACATGTGTAAGAATGTAGCTGGCTAGGAGAAGCATGTGCCTGGACTGTAGACTTTGAGACATGGAGGTGCATGTATGCATGTGTGTGTTCCTGTATGCCATGGCACAGGTGTGGAGGATAGAGGACAACTTGCAGAAGTAAGTCCTCCTTTTCCACTTCACAGGTCCTGGGGACTAAACTCAGGTTGTCAAACTTAGCAGCAAGCACCTTTACTTGCTGAGCCATCTTGCTGGCCCCCAAGCATGACGTCCTCAATAGGTCAGTCTCTCCTGGCGTAACCAGGAGAAAAGGTACCGAGAGGCAGTCCTGGCCTTCAAGATAAAAATCTGACATAAATAACCACTACCCCAGAAATGACAAGGTGGATCCCAGTAGGAATCTCTGGACAGAGAACCAGGAAGGGAAGAGTTGCATGCTGATAGGGTCTCCTAGCTTGCTTCTAGACTCAGACAGCACTGAACAGGCATCTCGATATAGAAGAGCTGACTAAAGCCTTAGTGAAGATGGCTACTGTGGACCCAGCCTGCTGTCAATGGCCCTTCCATGTGACCCCAGCCACAGGCCACTTCTGCAGCCACAGGAGAGGCCCATTATCCAACTTCCTACTTTTACCTTCTAGATTAGGGGACCATCTACTCTTTTGTTTGGTTTTGTGACAGGGTTATCATACAGCCCAGGCTAACATCAAATTCAAGCTGATGATGGCCTTGAACTCCTGATCTTCTACTCTAAGCTCTCAAGTGCTGGATTTACGGGCAAACGTCACCAAGGCTGGTTTTATTCTGATTTCAACCAAACCTTTCTTTTGATGGATTCCATAATCTGAGCCTCCATCCCCACCCTCTTTGCTTGACTAAGGTCTAGACCTCAAATTGTCCCTCCTGAATTTCCCAGTGTCTCAGAGTTGGGGACCAGACCTATGACCAGGTCCACAGACAATGTTCCCAGGTATTCCCAGACCTGTCTGTGATGGTTGTATATGCTTGGCCCAGGGAGTGGCACTTTAGAAGGTATATCCCTGTGGGAGTAGGTTTGGCCTTGTCGGAGTAGGTGTGTCACTGTGGGTGTGGACTTTAAGACCCTCATCCTAACTGCCTGGAGTTGGTCATGGTGTCTGTTCCCAGCAGTAAATCCCTAAGACACTGTCTTTCTGAGTCTTCATTGGAACCCAACAGCCCCTTCTTTTCCTATGTTCTGTCACCTAAATTCTTCCATGCCCAACCTGAGCTCTCCCCGTACCCCCCATGTTTTACTCCCTGAAATCTTCTACACACCTCAGGAATCCACAGGGCACAGCTGACATGTACCCATTTGGTCCCACTTCTGGTGGGCTTCAAGGCTCCTCCTCGCTTGGGGCAGAGCAGGCACTTCGGCTGGACTCCCAGGGCACAGGTCCGGCACAGCCAGCTGCCCGTGGGCACCTTGAGGATCCCGTAGCATGCCTGGGAGCAGAGGCTATAGGTCAGGGGCATTGGCAAACGTGATGTGTCTGCTCAGTGACTTGCCAACAATGGTGGCAATCTCTGTCCCCAGGCTACACTGGGTGGCACAGAGATTTCCTGAGGGTGTACAATCCCATCCTCTGGAAGAAATCGGGGCTGCTCTTGGCTGGAAGACTCGAGTTACGTCAGAGGTTTCTAACCAGCACAGGCTTTAGGAAAAGCCTCAACTGCTTCCTAAATTGTATACAAACTTGGTTCTAAACCTCTCAAGTCAAAAGTCCAAACTTTCATCTTTTTATACAGGATCCTCTGTGCAAACAGTGATGCCCCCATCCCACCATCCCAGGGGTGTAGGAGATCCACAGGGACCCAAGAGGTGCTAGGTAGCTCAAGTCTCTGCTTCTCAGCTTCCCAGGATCAGCTGTTGTAGACACATGTGCCTCAAAGTTGGGGGCCAAAGTGGGTCCCTGAATCCAAGTCAGGTCTTCTGGAAACAAGGCCTAGAGATACAGAGGACCTAGAAAGGGGATATACGGGCTGGAGAGATGGCTCAGCTGTTAAGAGCATTTGCTGCTCTTGCAGAGAACCTAAATCCAGTTCCTAACACCCACGTGGCAGCTCACAAGCATTTTTAACTCTAATACCAGGTGATCCAATGTCCTCTTCTCCCCTCTCTGGGAATCAGACACACACAATTATATACATGAGGCAAAACACCCATATATATAAACTAATAAAATAATTTTTAAAAAGAAAAGAAAGTTAACTGTGGGTTAGAGAGATGGCTCAGTAGCTAAAACTACTTGCTGAGTTCAGAGGACCTGAGTTCAATTCCCAGCACCCACATCAGCTCACAAACCATCTTCAACTTCAGCTCCAGAGGGATTGGCTGTCTTTGGCCTCCACATACATCCACTCATACATGCACATACCCCTCCCACACCCTTAAAAAAATAAAAATAATATTAAAAAAAGAAAAGGGACTCTGGCTAGCTCTGTTACAATAACAACAGTAATAAATACTCTAGCATAGGCTATATGTATTTCTTAAGCTTATCGGGGATAGAATATGGCAGGGCATACACTGTAGGCTTGAGAACGACTCTGTGAGTTGGTTCTCTCCTTCCATCTTTATATGGGTCCTGAATTCACGTCACTATACTTAAAAAAACAAAACAAAACAAACACAAGCCTTTACCCACTGAGCCATCTCACAGGCTATTTTTCTACTATTTTTCACTAAGCAAAAAACATCATAAACAATTCACTTTCTTTTGGGGGCTGGAAGTAGTGCTGTGGATTGAACCCAAGGTCTCTTCAATACTGGGCAAGCACCCTACCACTCAGTCATCTCTGCTCTGACTTCTCACCTTCATTCACGGTTAACAAGACGGGACCCGCAGAGAAGTTAAGAACTTTGCTCTAGGTCTCAAACATTGTAAAAAGCAGAACCATGTTTTGAAACTAGGCGGCTTGGCTCTCCATCACTACCTGATGCTGCCATCCCTTTGTAAGGTCAGGATGTGAGGAGCTGGGGAGTGGTTCTCTGAGGGGAGGACCAGAGAGAGACAGAGAAGACAGACTACCCAAAGGACCCTTGCTTAGATGTGGCTAGCAGGACTGAGCCAAGCAGGCCACTGATGTCCCAGGTACTGCAAAGTCTGCCTCTAGCCCTCCTTAGGGATACTGTGCCCAAGCTCCTGTATCCAGGACAACCAGCCTCAGCTGGGCTCAGGCGGCATGGTGTGGGAGAGAGGGTCAGGGTCCACCTACCTGGTGCACACAGACATTGCATTTGTCACAGAAGACCATCTCGTTGCCATCCTCGCCTTCAGGGGAGCGGCACACGTCGCAGACAACATCCTCGTCGTACTCGATGCCCAGCCCCTCCTGTGTCTCAATGGCCTGTGCCATATTCTGGTGGCACAGTGTCTCTAGCTCCTCTAGAACACGCTCTAATGTCAGCTCATCCAGCTCGGGTTTCTCTGAGGGCAGAATGGCAGGGAACACCGTTAGCAGCTCAGGAGGCCTGGCAGCAATCAGGGCAAATGCTATCAGTGGTGTCGAGAGGAAAGCTCCATCCAGCCATTTTCAGTGGTAACCTGGGCCTCAGCTTCATCTGGACAACGGACCCAACCAATCCCACAGGTTCCTGCCCATCATGGCCACCTCACCATCTACAGCCTCCCCATGACCACTCACATACATGTGTATGCACATACGATGGAGGGTGTCTCTGGGATGCAGCTGGCTCCATGAGGAATCTACTGCTTGTATCGTGTGGGTATCATCTATGTGCACACTCAGATAATAGCTAAGCTGGTCTTTCCTAGGACATGTCAACAAAGCTTCACCTAGGAGACCCACGCCCACAAACTCAATGACATCGAGCTCTGCGAATTACATCCTACTTTTTAACCTGAGAGCTGTAGATACTTGGGAGGCAGAGACAAGGAATCCCACACCTGTCAGTACATCTGTCAGGATGTGTCACAGCCATTGGAGGTGTAGATACCACCAGGGGCCCGGAAGAAGATCCTCCCTGACAGTTGTAATCATGTACCCAGTGCAGAAGGGTCACTTACCCATCTCCTTGAGCTCCGAGTTGAGAAGTTCCAACCAGTATGCATCGATCTCATCCAGGTCGTAGCGGCTGCCTCCTGGCCAGTCAGGATGGGCACCCTCACCTAGTGTGGGGCTATCTGGGGACATCTGTGTGTGTGGGCCTTTCAGAGGTGGGAGGATCCTGGGAAATGGAGAATGGTAGGGGTAAAGAGAGGGGCCTTAGCTTGTCCTCCTCAGTCTGCCTGGCTGAGGAACTGGTGGCCCAAGGTGAGATGGATGTGACATGCTCACGCCCCACAGTGCCCATCCTCTCATATCCACCTCCATTCTCATTTCTTTCCTGGCTGCCAGTCTGCCTTGCAGACTCTATTAACTGTGGATCTACAGAACAGTAGGCCCTAAGGGCTATAAAGCAGAGTGAGGTCCATGTGGAAATGATATGTAGCCCTGACCCACCACAGTAGCATCTGCCTTGCCCAGCCAGGGTTATTCCCAACCTGGATCAGCCTTGCTTGGTCTGCAGGAGGTGTCCCAAGTGCCATCCTGAGCTATATGCCCTGTGCCAGCTACTCAGTGACAAGCTAGAGCCAGCTGGATTCTAGACCCTTTGGCGTACCCCTCCAGGCTAGGACCAAAGACTCATTGTATGGCTTCATAATTCCTGGCCCCTCTTCACCAACCTAGAGGTCTCGGTCTTGAGTTGAAGTTTGGCTGCTTTTCCCAGGAGTTTAAGCCCCACAGGGTTCTACTATACAACCCAGGAGAGCGCTTTCTGGATTAAAGGTCTATGGTTACTGTGACATGCTGGCCACACAACTGGACCCCTCCCCATGGATTACACAGGCATTGTGTTTCTTAATGCTTCAGCTTGCCTTCCCAAACTTCCAAGCTCCAACACTGTCTCAGATCCCATGCCAGACCAGCCTTGCCTTGGGGCCAGGGACCTGCTTCAGGCACTAAGCTCCACCCTCTGTTCCCTCGGGTCCCCACTCCTCAAACAGGATACTACTAACACAACCTACTGTAGGCATTTGGTCAGAGGATGGCAAGGATTAACAAAGAAAGCTCTTAGCAAAATGCTAGGTAGGCAGGAGGGGTAGGCTGACTCCGTGTGTGTGTGTGTGTGTGTGTGTGTGTGTGTGTGTGTGTGTGTGTGCGTGTGCGCGTGCGCGCGCGCGCGCGCGCTTTAAGATTGCTAGATGTCAATCACCTTTCTCCTCCTGAAATGGAAAAAAAGTGGCATTTTGCCTCAGGTGGGTGGGGTCCTCTACGCATCTGTGTGCTACTTGTCAGATTCTGAGGCCAGTTCAAAATGCCAGGCCTTCCCATACCCACTGGTTGCCATGGTTATTGTCTGGAGCCTGGCCTCCATCTGGTCAGCCCTGCCAGGCCTGAGAGGCCCTACACTTGCCCGGGAGGCCTCCTGGGGTCGGAGCCAGGACGTGCCAAGGGCTGTGACTCAGCTCAGGCTGGGCAGGGAGGGAGGGTTCAAGATGGCACAAGGACAGGGCTGAGCCACAGGGAGGGTCCTGGCTTCAGGAAATGCCCTGGTGTCAGAAAGGGGACAGGAAGGATGCTGGGTACAGGGAGCCAGGGGTGTAAAGCAGGGAGAAAAGATTGAAGGCTTGGAAGTCATGAGGACAACGAGACGGGGTCAAAGGTCAAAGGTTAGCACGACCATCCCAAAGGAGAAGCCCTCATGAGAGTCTTAGGTGACAATGATGGCAGGACCTTCTCCTGCACCAAGTAAATTATCTTAAACAGAAGCCAACACCAATGCCCTCAGACCAACCAAATGCTGCCTTTCCCAAGAAACTGTCACTTCAAATGAGCATCTCTTAAAAGCACAGCCTGTAATTTTGTCACAACCCAGCTTTGTGTGCCCTAAACATACACTTAGTCAAGCGTTTGAGCATCCCTGTCTGAACAGCTACCTACTGCTAAGTACCAGTCACACCTGCTTGCTTCACTGGTGCTGCCTGGCTAGCCCTTTGGGGAGGCAGGGCTGAGGTACACACACCAGAAAAAGCACTTCCTACCAGGTATGAACTAACCTGACCCTAAGCCAACGCCTCTTCCTCAGACACGGCAGAGGGAATGAGCTGGATGCTGTGGAAGGAAAGCTTCTTCAAGACCTATAGGGGAGAGCAGAGGCTATCCCAGAGATGTAGACAGATGCCAGAGGTTGATGGACCAAGTCTAAAGGGACAGTACAAATCCGCAGGGGCAGGTTTTAGACCCTGAGGTGAGCACAACTGTCCAAAAGCCATGGAGAGGCAGAGGAGTCAAGCTGGGATTGCATGTAGGGGGAGAGTAGTCAGGGTGTGCTTACTGCTCTTACCCTAGGCCTCACAGGGGCAGCCCAGGGTTTGTTCCTGTGGTCTGTCATTTCCTGGCCCATCGGCCTACGAGGCCCCATAGGAAATTCCCCTGAGTTTCCCGACTTCCTCATCTGTCAAGTGGGGACAGTACTATGCACCCTACAGCCATGGTCCCTGAATCGAGGCGAGAGGCTTGACTTGGGAGGCACTCAGTGTCCTCCAGGGTAGCTCCCACAAAGGCTTCCAGGAGGTTGTGCAGTGGGGAGGCACCCAGATCGGTGGGAGACCAGGAGGCAGGGGTATAATGACCCTCTGAGTTTTAGAGTCTGAAAGGACATAATTGCCCATCTCAGAACATCTGCTCTCAGTACAGGGAGGCTCTACATGTCTATCTCATGTCAGCCAAGCCCAGCCATGAGGACCCTGTAGATGCACTCAGTAGAGTGATTGCCCAGCATAGCCAAAAGCTCTGGGGTCCATCCCAGCACCACACAAACTAGATGTGACGTTCAACCTTGGATACACACCAAGTTCAAAACCAGCCTGGGACACACATTAAAAAACAAAAAGCAAAACAACAACAACAAAAACCCCAAACAAAACCAACAAACAAGATAGCTACAACAAAACAACTGAATGGGATGAAGGATGCTGGGACCTCAGAAAGCCAGGACAGGATGGTCCTTTTCCATGTCACCAGATAAAGAACCTTAAACACAGACTTAATGAAGTCAAGCCGCCAGGGTAGAAGTAATTACAGTAAGTTGTCATGCCACATATAGTGACAACCTGGCCTGAGAATTTTCACTTAACCAGTAGTCACTGGTATGAATATCATCCCATTTCACCGAGGAGCAGACTGCCTTGGAGAGGTCATGTCATGGTTCTCCTGACTGACAAGGTCAGGGCACAAAACCCACTAGGACCTTGACCTATGTTACAGGCCCCAGGAGATCCATCCATCTGTATATCATCCATCCACCTAACACCCATCTGTCCATCATCCATTCATCCATCTGATTGTCGGAGGGCCCCAGACATGACAAAGCCTTCCCCCTTCTAGCCTGTCCCAGAGTACCTGGGTTGGGCTGAGCCTCCTTAACCTGCAATCCTAGCACAGGGCTGGCACGAAGCAGGCTCTTCACATATGTGGCTGCTAGAAAGCAATGGTGCCAATGTCAAAGGAGGGGATAGCAATGACCTTTGCCCCAGGCATCATTCACTTGGTCTCAAGCCAAAGCCATGAGGCTGCCAACACCAGGAAGGGGCACTACCACTAGCTGATCAATTCAGGTGAGCTGGTGGGACAGGGCCGCTGGTCCTTTCAGGTTGCAGAATCAAACACTTAACTATATTATGTAGTTTGAGGCAAGACCATCTGTGGTTACATTCTGACAAGAGTCCCTACCCACAAGACCAGCAGGCTATGAAGCCCTTGGGGATTCTCTTCTGACTCGGCCCTAGCAGGACAGACACCTCAGAGGCTGACACTGGTAAGTACTTCTTAAGTTTCTATTGGGTGATGGGCACCAGACTCTGCCCTTCAAAAATATCTTTAAAGAACAACATGGCTTATTTTCATGGTAATTGATGGTAAAAAGCCTGGAGATTTCCTTCATCCAACGTGCGCAAGGGTTAACATTCTAACCTGAGCCATTTCTGTCACATCTACTACATGCAGGTCCCATCCCAAATCTTCTAGGAATCATTTCCTAGACCTTCTCCAACCACAAGGAAAATAGTTGTCACCCCTAGTTCAGAAACAAGAAAGAGCATACTTCTGGTTCAAGGTCCTACTGAAGGTAAGAGGCAATTTGGGTCCATGAGATCTGGCTTCAGAGCAGAGTGCAGGCCCAAAGCCTCAAAAGCAATCCTACCAGTGTTTCTGGACCAATGTTTGTTGTTGTTTGGCGAGAAAATTAACCACAAAATAGAGACAGGCTAGGAAAGAATCTTAGGACTGCTAGGTCCCTCATCAAAAAGCTACCTCAGATTCATCCCCTGCCCCAATGGTCCTAGCCTGGCCACCTGGCTCACCTCACCACGGGCTCTGGAATGGCCTCCGCTCCAGCAGGTACCTGCACACCTTTCTCCCATTCTTGTCGCCATGGGTCTGCCAGGATGTAGTAGTCATCCGGGCTGAGCTGGTATGAATCTGGGATCTTCATGGCTGTGATCAAGTCTGTCCGGAAAACCTGACAGATATGAGGGAAAAGAGGCATCAGGATGTCTCAGGGAGGCTGGCTCCACAGGCCAGGGTAGCAGACAAAGAAGCAAATAAGGCAGCACACAGTAGGGCCAGTGGGATGGCTAGGCAGGTAATGGCTCTGCCAGCAAGCCTGATGACCTGAGTTCAGTATCTGAGACCCACAAGGTAAAAGGAAAGATTCCGGCAAGTTGTAGTCTACATCACAGAATAGAGACAGGCTAAGAAAGAAAGCCAGGACTGTTAGGCCCCTCACCAAAAAGCAGCCTCCTTATCTTTCCCAGACCCATGGTCCCAATCTAGCCTCTTGGCTCCCATAGCCATTCAGACAGACACACAAACAGAACCTCTAAGAGTAGAAAGGTCACCCTCGAACACAGTACTGCTGCTGAGTGTTCCGGGACTCTCCCTGGGAAGTTTAAAATTGTGCTCCAGATCTGCACCCAGAGGCACAATCCTACGTATAAAATACAAGGCACTCTAGTTCCAAGAAAGAAGACCTGGATCTTATACAAAGAGTAAAGCAAGAGGTGGGGCTTGGGGCAACCCAGTGAGATGCTTTCATGAACTGGACTTCCAAGTTCTCTCTCAAAGACACTATGCATCTCACTTTAGAGCAACCCTTGGTTGGTGTGTGATGGGTGAGGAAGACCTCTGTCTTTGTCCTTAAGTCTTCCCCAAATTCCCACGAGGCCATGTTTAAGGTTTCTTCTGCCACCAACCTGTCCCCTCATTAGTAAAAAACATTCTTCCCATTGTTCCTCCCAACATCTACCTGAGAATGACCTCTGAACCCCTTCCCAGCTGATGGTGGCAAAGCCTCCTGACTTATGTACCCCACACCCAAAGTGTTACTGTAGGACACAGTGGGACCGCTAGACACCATGAGACTTACTCAAGTCCTAACTTTCCCAGTAGTCCTCACTGAAAAATCACAAGGGTGAACTCACATCAACAAGAAGGGAGAAATCACTTCAAGCAAGCACCCTCCAGGCCAAAGCCCCACCTTCCACCTAGCCCTTTTGCAAAATCAACACCCACTGCTAAAGTGTAAGTCGGGGGCTTGGTCAGTTCACTCAACCCTCTGGACACTATGGACCAACCCTTGACAAACCCATTCGGCTGTAATCCACTGCCTGCTGGGACCAGCTCACTGGCTGTGTGCACCTCATGGAATGGAGGGCCATAACCGTAGGAAAACAGCAGAAAGGGTTCATCAATGGACCCAAAAGCAGCATCTCACAGAATCTAATTAATATCTGCATCTAGCTGCAGAGGGCTCTGACTTGAAAAAAAAAGGTCAAGTTTCTCGAAGACTCTATTTGCCAATATAATTTAATTGTTAAGACTAACACCCTAACATTTAATTAGGGTGCCAGTGTGAAAAAAAAATTAAAACCAGATTAGATTAAATGCTAATTAAACAGAAGATGGAATGGGGCTAGGGTTTCACAGCCCTGATAATTTGCATATCTTATTAGCAAGCAGCAAGACAGCTAAAGAGAAGACAGCAAACTCAGGCAGCCTGTACTTCTGAGAGGCCTCCGGCAGCGCCTTAAGGACGGTGAGAAGCTTTCCCCACTGGAGCTTCTGGAGAGGGCGTGGCTCTGCACTGCAGAGACTTGGTTATTTCTCTCTAGACTTCAACACAGGCTTTAGTACAACCAGAGTCTGAGCTGATGTAGACTCCCTCTAACTTCTCAGTGGGACACCCCAGACCCTGTAGCTCTGATGCTACAGGGACCCATCAAACTGGGACACCACATCTAGAAATCAACACTGAGGAGGCAATATGGTTAGACATGAATACCCTGGTGGGACCTGGCCAAGGTTCCAATGCTCTGGAGGCAGAGGCTCAAGACTGCCTGGTCTACAGAGTGAGTTCCAGGCCAGCCAGAACTATGCAGGGAGACTACTTCAACAATAACCAAAGTGCTAGGTTTGTAGGTAGCTAAGCGGCTTGCCTGACCTGAACAAAGCTCTAGGCTTTGTCTATAGAGACATAAAATGGGATGTGGCGGGACATGCTTGTCATCTCAGCATTCAGAGATGGAGGCAGGAGAAAGTGGTTCTAGGCCATCCTCCCCTCCAAGGTTCAAGGCCAGCATGAATAGGAAGAGACCTCTCAAAAAAATAAATAAATAAAATAAAACCACCCTGTGGTTTCCTCACACTGGAATATAACTTAACTGTCAACTCCTCAGTGACCTCAACCATCAGCTCTGGGACTGCAGGGTACCCTCTTCTAATCACTCACACACACAGATGTCATCTGCTTTACTTATGTCATGTTCCTGGTCCTCTCTCCTGTCATACATTGCTTTGCTGTTAGCTGTGCTCTCAGCGCCTGGCGCTGAAGACAAGGAACACTTACAAACAGAGTGAGATGCAAACTAGAGAGGCCCCAGAGGTGATGATCCTCAACCACATGGACCTGCATGAGGCTTTAGAGAGCTAAGTAGCTCCCGTACCTCAGGGCCTGATGTCTCCTGGCCAGTGAAAAGCTTGCGTTGCAGTTGAAGTAACCAGGTCTTACTGGCAGAGAGCCATTCCTGACTCAGACCCCAGAGTCCTCAGAACAGGAAAGGATCTGGGGCTCAACTTGGGGTCCTTTAGCACTATGGGCCAGGTTGTAACACAGTTCTAAGTTTTGTCCCCACTGCTACGGAACAAGGGATGGGACACTAGTGCCTCTTTTAGGCAAGACTCAGGAAAACACAAAGATAGCACTTGCCTGTATCAGCCACCACTCAGTAGGCGGAGACAGTCTAAGAACTATGCTTAAGTATTCTTCAGCTGGGGATGTAGTTCAGTAGGCATAGATCGTATGCACCTAGTATGCCCACAGGTTTGGGTTCAATTCCCAGCACCACTGAAATCGAGCATGGTGAGGATGCAGACCTGTAATCTGGGCACTCAAGAGGTGGAGGTAGGGAGATTAGAAGTTAAAGGTCGGACAAGAATGGTGGCTCAGAAGGTAAAACACTTTCCACACAGGCCTGATGACCTGCCTTCAACCCCTAGAACCAAAGTTGAAGGAGAGAAGTGACTTACAGAAGTGTATTTGATGACTTGCATGGGTCTGGTATATACAGACACAAAGACACACACACACACAAACACACACACCAGTTCAAGGTCCTAAGTTACGTAGTAAGCAGCTGTGTGAGACCCCACAAATGGCTTCTCCACCACAACTAAATTCTTTCTTCTTTAAGTTGCTTTTGTTTTTAACTGCAACAAGTGGGGGAAAAAATGGAACTCCCCAGGCCCCGTGGCTGCGGCTGCCGTTGCAGTCACCCAAACCCTTTTTAGCCTTTGCACATCTCCCTCGTCACACACGTCATCTTACCCTGCTCAACCTGGCCCCCAGTGGTTCTGGGACGCTTTGCTTACGACCAGCCTGGGTCTTAAGCTTTGTCTGTACTGCCAAAGTCCCTGTTGCTGGAGTCTCCTGCTTTTTGGGTATATCTTCCTGGCCAGAGGAGCTCAGTGAGGTCTGGCTGGGCCAAAGGTGCTGGTCAACATCTGGGGTACACATGCTAGGTGCTGACTCCAGATGTTGCCACAGATTAACACCTCGGTTTCAGTTGCAGGCTCCAGCTGCTGGGTACTCAGGAGTCTTCGTGAACAGGGTAACACCTGACCACCAACATGGTGGCCTATTTCCTAATCTACATATTTTCTGTTTGAACTACCAGAAGTTAGGCTTGGAGAAAGCCTAATGATTTTCCTAAAACTCCTTTGAATAATTTATGAAAACTAAATACAGAATAAAATGGACACTAACGAACAGGATTCTTGCTGTGGCAAGAAAGTCGAGGGGCTGGAAACAAGCAGTTTTCTCAGGATATGAATGTTTACCACTTTTCTTTCTTTTGGTTGTCTTTAAATGTCCGCTGCCTAGCAACCAAGTTCTGCTGAGCTGCTGGATGATATTAACTGTAGCTTTCTCTAACTGTATAAAGGCTGTCTAAAGGCTACCGACCAACCCAAGGGCCAGGGGTGCAAAGATCACCCTAGAGAAGACCAAAGACCCTGCTCTTCCCACATGTCAGGACATTACCCAGGAGCTCGTGACATGGTCCTGAACCACAGTTCCACTTCTCAAGACCATAGGCTACTTGCTTTCTCTACCTGCTGCCCAGAAAAAAAACTGAAAACAGGCTCCAAGGGGGTGTCTGTAGAGTTGGAGTGAGCTCCTAAAACTAATAATGACATTGGGCAACTTTCAAAGTACACTGACACGAGGCCAGGAGGCACGAAGAATTCTGTACCACAACGTGTGGATCCACAGCTTGAAACACTTTACCCTGGAAATTCAGTTCTCGGCTTCCCTTTCTCGGAGGCTGGATGACTGAGGAAATCTGGTTACCTATGAAAGACTCAGCACAGACACAGTTACACAGAGGACAGGAGCGGAGCGCAGTTGATAGAGCACTTGCTTAGCATGCAGGAAGCCCTGGGATGGTCCTCAGCACCACATAAACTGGATGCAGCAGTGGATGCCGATATCCACAGCATGAGAGGTAGAGGCACAAGCACTGTAAGTTCAAGACTACCCTCAGCTATACAGTGAGTTTGAGGCCATCCTGGGCTAAATGAGACCCTATCTCAATAAACTAAACCAAACCACATGCGCTCGCACGCACACACGCATGCATGCACATTGATGTCAATCTCCTGTGGTAAGCCATATAAGGACAGGTACTGCATGTGTCCTGTATTTGCTGCCTTTCCTAAATCTATTCTATAACATCATCCTCAATGCAGAGTAACTTCTGAAGAAAAGATGATGGAATGAGTGGGCAAATAAACAGAAAACAAATCAGCAAACCACTGTGAGATTTCCCTGAAGTATGGTTAGTCGTTCATACCGGCAGAGAGTGTGTGTGTGTATGTATATCTATGTCTGTCTGTCTGTCTGTCGTGAGAACTCAGAAATGGGTCCCGACCACTGTAGCCAATATAGATGGCTTTGGCCAGGACCTGTGTCTCCTTATTTTTATCTTTCCAGCCCAAGAAAGCTTTGGGGATCTGTCCTGAACATCATTTTATTTTTCTGAGATAGGGTCTTGTATAGTCCAGGCTGGCTTCACCCTTGCTATGTAGCTGAGGATGGTCATGGACTGTCTCTATCCTCTTGCCTTTACTCCTTGGGGGCTGGGATTTCACGTATGCACCACATTTTTATGGGGTGTTTGGAATCAAACCCAGGGTTCCATGCATGCTAGGCATTCTACCAACTGGGTTGTTTTGAAAGTCTTTTTAAAAAAAAAAGATTCAATTTATATATTTGTGTGTATGTGTGTGCCCTTTGTGAATAAGCACCCATGAAAGCTAGAAGAGTGTCCGCTGGCTTGTAACTGAAGTTACAGGTGGCCATGAGCCACCCAACCTGAGTGCTGGAAACCTAACTCAGGTTCTGCAAGAGCAGCCAGTGCTGGGCCATCTCTCCAGCCCTGGAAAACTTACTTTAAATCACAGTGGTTTCCCGAGTGCCTGGTCTTGTCACAAATAACATTCTGTGATGCTAAGGCACAGCTCTGTGACAAACACTTTCCCTGTACTGTCCACCCTCACACCGGATCCTCTCCTCTCACAGTCATGGAGAAGACTCAGGAGTTGATAAACCACTTGCTTCAGGTCGTCAGCCACACCAGTACTCACCGTCCCTGAGACAGCCAGACATTCATTTCCACTTCCAAGTAATCTTTTCTGGGCTGGAACCTGATACAGTTTTTCAGCCAAGAGCAAGTTTACATTACATATTAGATATGCAATCCCACACAGGGGTTCAGGGAATAGTCACCGTCCAGCTTTAAACTACTATGGAGCCAACTGGTCAGGTGCTCAAAACAAAAATTGAAAAACCACTCAACATCTCCTTCTCTTAGTTTCATGAGGATAACAGCACTTCCTGCTCTTAAAGAGAATTTATGACATACATTTCCTTTGCGAGACAAGTCCCAGAGGCCTGGAGGCTTTTCCAGCTGGCGGGAAGAGCTACGTCTCTGACTCTACTAGAAGTGGATCTAGCCCTCACTCACCCCACCCCTCCACCCGCCCAAGTGAAGTCTCAGAGAGCAAGTGCCTGCCTTGGAGGAAGAGCATGTAACCCCACCCCCACCCAACTGGCTAGAAATCTGGATCTAAAAAGGGACGAGCAGGAAATTTCTTTGGGGGGTTCTCCGGTTTAAGCATGTGAGCACTCTGCGTGTGGTAACACACGAGACACCATACTGATTGTTCCAAGTTAGGGTCTCTAGCCCAGGCTGGCCTCTAACTTGCTTCATAGTGGAGGATGACCTTGAATATCTATCTGATCCTCCTGCCTCCACCTCCTGAATTTGGGAGTTACAGGCAAGCACCACCATGCCCAGTATATTTACTGCTGGGGATTAAACCGAGGATTTAGGGCATACTCTGTAGCATTCCCTAACTGTACTCCTGGCCATTGTTGGTTTATTTGAGGGTCTCATGTAGCTCAGCCTAGCTTGGAACTTGTGTGTGGTCAGGGAGGACTTTGATTTTCTCATATACTCATGTGTATGCTGTGTTTGCCGCAGCACTTGTGTAGAAGCTGGAGGACAATGGATGGGCTTGATGCTCTCCTTCCCCTGTGAGTTACAGGGACTCAGCTCAGGTGGCCAGGGTTGCTTGGCAGCCATTTTGACCTGAGCCATTCTGATGGCCCCTCGAGGTTGAACTTCTAACCTTCCAGCCATGACATTTAAGTAGGGCAGGGGATCAAACTCTGGACCCCCATGCACGCTAGGCTAACATCTACCAACTGAGCTGCACCCCCAGCCCTCACCGCTGCTTTCATAGAGACTATCTAATCCCAACATCTAGGTGCCATCTCTGTGCCTCCAGGATTGTTTTCTGGTTTTGACCTGACAAACTGGCCATATCACTGTTCTCTAAGGATAGATCTGATCATTTATTATGTTGTTATTGTTTTTGTTTTAAAAAAGCAAAGCTGTGTTGCTAGAACAGGGGTAACCTCACACAGCATTTGACACATCTGGGAATATCTTATTGCTGACTGCAAAGGGTATTTTCACTTTCCTGGCTAGTCCCTGTGGCCAGGGCAGGGAGCTGGGCTTCAGTAAAGGGCCTCTGTAGAATGTACAAAGGTCGTCCTCTTCTTTCCTCTGGAGACTCATTCCTCAGCAGACCCTACAGGAGATGGGAGCATAGGATTGCAACTCCTACCTTCCCTGTTCTGAGACCACCAGAAGTGGCCAGTGGCCAACTTATCCTGACATCCATCCATCCCACTCTTTCCGGAACTTTCCTCTCTGTGATGGTTTGAATGAAAATGCCCCCCACCCCACCCCCACATATTTAAATGCTTGATCCCTAGTTGGTGGAATTGTTTGGGAAGGATTAGGAGGTGTGGCCTCGTTGGAGGAGGTATGTCACTGGGGGTAGGCTTGGAGGTTTCAAAAGCCCACACACCAGGCCCAGTTTCTCTGCCACATGCTTGCACATCAGATGTAAGCTCTCAGCTTCTGCTCCGACTCTGCCTGCCTGCCTGCCATGATGATCAGATAATCCCTCTGAATCTGTAAGCAAGCCCCCAATTAAATGCTTCCTTTTTAAGTTGCCTTGGTCTCAGTGCCTCTTTACAACCGAAGAATAAGTAAGACACCCTCCCACAGGTTCTACAGGCATCAGGAAAAAATAGCCATCTCCCCATAATAGGCTTTAGGCCTAGGTCTCTAAACATTGATCTTGAGGCTGGGGGGGGGGGGGGGGGAAGAGTCAAAGTGTCCCAAAGCTCCTCAGAGGCAAAGCAGGCTGGACTTGCCCGGTAGATACTCTTCCTAAAGCACCCACCCGACATCAAACCATGCCTCCCAGGCACCTTCAGTGCTGTTAGCCTTACTCAGCAGCAGAGGCTCATTGACTGACTTCCTGATACACAGTGTCTTACCTCCAGACAGATGGCCTACGGGAAATCCCCACTGCTTAGACAGCCTGCAGTCTCAAGGCATGAGGAAGATATATATATAAAACCTGTGGCACCAACTACAGGGCAGGCCTCCAGGTCTCTCCCAGAACCATCCTTAGCACCCCAAGTAGCACACTGGCTTAGAAGAAACCCGTCCACTGCAAGGTTGTGTGTGTCATGGGGGATAACCTGACACTAGCCAGAGGGAATGGGTAGGCAGGCCCTTTTACTGGCCCTCAATTAGATACCGTCTGCCACTTAAAAAGCTTTCTGGCAGCAAGAAGCCTGGAACCCCACTTGGAGAAATTAAGGCTGAACCCTCAGCTTGTTCCCCAGGAGGAAGGTCATTACCCTCTAAGTATTGCCCCAAGGCAGAGGGCTGGGGCTGGAATATCAAAGATGGTCTCAGGCTGCAACTTACTTCAGAGTCTATGAAGCCATGATCCAGGAAGAATGAAGTGGTAAGATCCCAACATTATTGGTCAAGACAACACAAGACAACTTCAAGGCTCTTGCAGAATTTACATAGTAGCAGTTTCTCAGACTGGGGTGCCCCTCTTTCTGAATTTAAGGTCCAAGGGACAGACTTCAGCTTTGTGGAAGTCCCACAAAATGCCTAAGAAAAGAAGACTGAGACCTTGGCTCTATCCCCACCTTCTCTTCCACTGGTTAAAGGCAGACTCCTAAACCCAGCCTAGAACTCCCCTTTCCCACCGGCTCAGGGAGGGGCCTGTGTAAAATGCCATAGGGAAAAGCTCGCTTCAGCCCTGTCCAGGGTCCTGACTCTCGGTCAGTGTTCTCTGGCCCTGACCCATGTGTGTGAAGTGCAGCACCCCATAGATAGGAAAGGAAGGGTATTTGTTTTCCCTAAACCTACCCCTCGGCTATTTTACAGTTTATGATATGCCCACAACTACTGCAATGCTAAGTACCTTGGGGTCTCAAGTTCCCTACTCCACAACTGGACACACTCAGGAATAAAAACAAGAGAGTGACCCACGGCTTCCTCAGCTCTATGGACAGCAGAGGGTGGGGTGGGGGGGATTCTGTACCACTCTGCCTCAGAGAGAGCACACAATGTGACCAGACAGGGCTCCCAAGAATCCCCTTTGTTAGGGTGCCTGGAGCCTTTGCCTTCTAGGCCAGGCTCACTAGCAAGGCCCTCTGCTTCTAGTTCATTCATCAGAGCATGCACACACTCTTGCAGCCAAGAGCTTTTCTCTCCGCCCTCTCATGAGCCAAATCATTTGGAAGCTTTCATTGATGCTTTCTTCTCTGCCCCACCATAACTCAAGAATTTATACCGGCCACGGCTCAACCCTCTCACTCAGGGGATGAGGAAAACCTCTCAGGCTGCTCTCCAGCCTGCTGTGGGAGGGAAGGCTTGGCTGCCATTCAAGGCAGGGAAGACTCTTTAGTCCTCCTGGGTGGACATCACAGGCACACCTGCAGGGCTCCTGGTCTGAGCATGGGCTATACACAGCTAGTCCCCAGAAGGTGCCTTACAGAGGTTCAAGTCTATTTTTAGGTACAAAGCCTCTGGGCTGGAAAACCCAAGAGGCAGGGGAATTTTCTGCCCCATGCAAATTGTTTTTTCTTCTCAGCCTTGCTGACACCTGTTTCCACCCAGGGTTGGTCCCAGCCAGTGGAGAAGGAGCCCCATCCCCCATCAGCATGGGGAGGTGGGGCAGAAGAGACCGCTCCCTCTGGAGTTTCCCTCTCATGCCAATATGCAGAACCGTAGGAAAGCTGGATTCTCAGAGGTAACCTCCACAAGTCTTAAATGAGCATGGCAGTTCCTGCCTCCAAGGACCAGGAAGGCCAAATAAAGGTGACCAAAATGTTGTTCATCCACAAAGAGGCAGAGCCTTCTGAGATCCTACCGGTATTTTGCTCCCCACACTGTATTTGACACACTCTTATCCTCCGAAGTAGCCAGCTGACGAGGAGGGTGTGTAAGAGTCACAACGTAACGCTTTCCCTTCAGTCCCAGCATCCAGCTCCTTCCTTCATAACACTCTAAGAGAGATCTTCATACGCAATCACACAAACCAGGTTTGGAAGAGATCAGGGCTGGCAATGGAGTGGCCCAGCAGGCAAAGGCGCGTGCTGCCAAGCCCGGGCCTGAATGTGACCCCTGACACCCGAATGGCAGAAAGATCCAACTCCTTCCAGTTGCCCTCTTGTCTTCCACATATATGCCACGACATACACACATGCACTGGAAGGAAGATGGAGACCACTCTCATAGGGTCCCGATCCCGCCCTCAAGGGGAAATGCATAGAACAAGGTATCTTGGGAGGCAAGAAATCAATTTTTTAAAATATAAAGCTCTAGGGAAGACCACTTAAGAACATATCAGAAGTCCACCCCAAATATACATCTAGGGGCTGGTAAAAACTGACAACAGATAAGCCCGGTGGAAAGCAACAGGAGAAAATGGGGTGTGTCTTGGGACAAGACATGGTCCTTGACCCTACACCCACGTAAGCATGGTCCTTACACCAGCTACATGTGTATAAGGACCAGGCTGAAAATGCACACAGCCTTGAAAGTTCTCACAGCTACATTTATACCAAGGGCCTCGTCTCTGCCCAGTGGCGCTGCCGGTGAAGTATAAGCGGGAACAGATAAAGGCCCTGCACGCAATGTTTCATTGGCCACAAGAACCAAGGACTCCCTCCACAGGAGCCACAAACACCTCTCCTGGCAGATCAGGAGGTGAAGGCATGCACACATTCGGGTACACATGAAGCATTGTCAGAGGCAATAGCGCATCAGAGGGCTCTGGACACACCCATCCTTCTGCCTACACCAGCAAACCCTGTTGTCCTCGGCTTTTACTGAAGCATCCTCAATCACTTTGCTTTTTGACTCTACTGCTGCCAGCTCTACGCCATTACCTGCAACGAGGCAACTTCCCCCGACAGCAACCAGTGGGCCCTTTTATTAAAATACCAGATTATGCTTGATGTGATGGCACACACCTTTAGCCTTTAGTCCCAGCACTCGGGCAGAGGCAGGTGGGTCTCTGTGAGTTTTGAGGCCAGCCTGGTCTACATAGCATGTTCTAGGCCAACCAGGGCTACATAGAGAGATCCTGGCTCACAACAACAACAATAAACACATCAGATTATATCACTGCCCTGTTTATGAGCATTCAAAGGCTTCTCTAGGTCAAGAGGAACGGCTTAGAACCAATGGTTCTCAACCTTCCTAATGCTGCAACCCTTTAAATATAGTTCCCCATGTTGTGGTGACCCTGACCACAACACTATTTCGTTGTTACTTCATAACTGTAATTCTGCTAGTTATGAATGGTAATGTAATTATCTGATATACAGGATATATGATATGCAACCCTTATGAAGAATCAGTCAATACCCAAGAGGGTCTCGACCCACAGGTAGAGCCATAAACACCTCTACTTGCAGATCAGGAGGTGAAGGCATTACCCTGCTTAACATGAAGTATTGTCAGAAGCATGTACTGGTGTCCCCATTCATTCCATCCTATCATACTGGTCACCTTTTGCACTGGGCATGGGCCCTTCACCAAGAACACGTGGCCTTCAATGCATCTGCTCAGTTCTTTCTCCCACTCCACGCAGGTGTCTCTCCACCCCAACCTCCTCCTCCCATCAGCCTTCCTACCACTGTAGCCTACCTCTGAGGGCTCCTCCTTCCCTCAGCCTTTCCACCACAGTAGCCTACCTCTGAGGGCTCCTCCTTCCCTCAGCCTTTCCACCACTGTTGCCTACCTCTGAGGGCTTCTTTTCGTTCTGCCGGGGCCAGCCCGACTTGGTACTGCTGGGCAGTTTGGAACATCTTGATGCTGATGTGGATGTCACGTGACCTGCAGAGCAAAGACAGGCCATGAGGGGACCTGGAGAATCAGAAACAGTATCCAACCACATAGAGGATGGGAAGTTCCAAGACGAGCACCTGCTTGTAGGGTCAGAAGGTGGGAGCCACTGTTCCTACCCTGGGCCCCAGCTGGTCTTTCCACAGACCAATGCAAATATGAAGGCTCCTTTACTCACCACTGAAAGGGGCTTAAGAAATCAAAAGTAGTTACCAGCTGTTTCTGTGACTCCAAAGAAGTCCCTATCCGCTTTGAGGTTCTGCTTCCTACTTGGTCAAGGAATGCTGAAACATTCCATGGCCTCTCTCCAGTCTGCCCCAAGTTAGGTGCATCATAGCACTCCTGAATGCCCTAGCAGGTTACAAAAGCAGGGTAGGGCAGAGTAGGGAAGTATGAAGCTGAACAGACCTGGAGACTACCAGGCTAGACCCAAGTGAACTTCCTGATTACTGGCCACCACCAGTAAATGATTTGCTATCTGTAAGCCTGGAAGAGCGGGTGTGAGATGGTTAGTGTTAAATGCCAACCTGATGGGAATCATCTGGAATATTAAGTCTCCAGACACTCCTGTGAGAGATCATTTAATCTGTGCCTAAGCCTCTGAGGGACTGAGTAGGTTAATTGAGGTAGGAAGACGGGGGGGGGGTAAAGGAGGGAAGTGGGAGACATTGATACCCACCGTCCCCCCATCCTCCCACCCTAGACCTCAGGACAATGCTACTGGGAAGTGGGACAGCTTTTTTAGATCCTGAAACCTCAGAGAGTGTCAGAAGCCAACTGCTCATGCACTGAAAGTCCCAAAGCTGGGGGCTAGGTAAACCTGTCCTTTCAAAAGTTATCACCTTAAATGATAGTAACGTGAAGCTGACTAAGAGGATCAGAGATGAGCTGTCCTCTAAAGGGTAACCAAAAGATACCATATCTATAGCTTTAGGATGGTCCAAAGGGATTCCTCAATTAGCCATGACTGTAGGGTCCAAGGCCCTTGCTAGACTACAGGGCAATGGCCTCAGTAAGAAGGACCAGGAAGACCCAGAGCTTTTCTGTTTTGGTTGGAAGCAGAGTCTCATTATGTAGCCCTGGCTGGTCTAGAACTTGCTATGGATACCAGGCTGGCCTTGACCTCGCCTCACAGAGATCCACTTGCCTCAGCCTCCCAAGTGCTGGTGTTAAAGAAGTGCATCACCACAACCAGCTCCAGAGCCAAGGTTTTCGATGAGCACAGTAGTTAACGGTCATGGGTGGGGACAGTGGTGGGAGTTGACGGAGAGAGAACAACTTCAAGTCCGGGTCCACTCCTCCACGGCTCAGACGCCCAGATGCCCCATGACTCTGCAGGTTAGGTGTGGAAGATGGTCGACCATAAAATTCTGTGACCCCTTCCTGCAGCAAGGGGGTTGGAAGGGAGGAGTGAGCTACAACCAGAGTCAGACCCACAGGGCAGCAAATGAGGCCTAGAAGCAGGCAGGGCTAGGCATTATCAATCCTCTGGTTGGTAGGGAGACAGACACAGCTAGTTCACCAGGTCTAGAGATGCAGGGCTCCAGGCTCAGCCTCCCCAGTAGTGTGGCTTCCTTCTTAGAGGGCCCCCTAGAGTAGTCGCTTCAAGACAGGATCCAGCTTCCTGCCCATGAAGATGGAACTCCTTAATCCAACAGGCTGAAGAATGCCTTCCTGGACCACTGGACCACAGCTACCTTTTGTCACTAACCAGGAGGAAAGCTCTTATTGCACCCACGCCTTTTTCTCTGCTCCCAAAATGTCATTCGCATTTTGACAATGGGACCTTCCCCCCCTCTTCTGGACATCCATCTGACGCACCCAACCCTTTATCTAAATCTACCTCTCAGAATGCACTGCCAAGCTCCCATGACGGCTGGGCTTCTTTGTTAATTTCTTCAGCCAACATTTATAGAACACCTACTGTGTGCCAGATTTCTAGCTGGTTACCGAGCAGTAAGCATGATAAGAATCCTCTGATCAGGATTTGACACTGGTTAGGAAGTTACTTATTATAATAACTAGCTAATTATGACAATAAAGGGCAACAGGTTTCATGTCTGTTTTGTAGAGACTTCTAAAAGCTAAAGGAGTCATTTTCTTCTATCAACCAGCAGCAAATGCCCTGAGAGGAGTTGGTCTATTCCAGTGAGAGGACAGAGTGGTAGACTAATGGGGATGGTAAAGGTCCAATAAGGGCAGAGACTGACCACCTCAGGGGCAGAAGAATCCGACTTGACTTTATACCCCTGTGGCCCTGGGCTGAGTTGAATGGAAGGTGGGCCTCCTCCTACCAGGTCTTTGGGCCTGCCAGTTTTACTTAACTGCTGTCCCCACAGAGTCAAGCGGGAGGGCCTTACCGTCAGTGGTGTCAGAGTTGTCACTGCTGATGGAGTATTTTCGCCTCTTCTCTTCCATCTGCAACAAAAGGCGAGAAGAGCGATTATCTTCCCAGACATCAGGGGGAATCCTCAGCTCACACTCCCATGCAGAGAAAGGACACGGCCTTGCCTCCCTTCCAGCTTCATCCTTTCTCTACCCACCCACAGTGCCAGCATTTGGGAAAAGAGGCCCCGGGGAACTCAAGACAAACAGAAGTCTGCCCATTGGTGTCAGAGGACTGCAGGGAGGCCAGCGGGCACAGAGTGAAGTGACAATGACCACACAAGCCCCAGTTCCCATTCAATGAAATGAGCAGATCAGAAAAGCATGACCTACTCCGGATACCTCTGGAGTGCTCCCTACAGGGAGGAGGGAGAAGAGGAAATAAAAAAAATCCTTCTAGGATCTAGATGTCAAAGGCAGGCACAAACCATCATAAGGCCCGATCCTCAGCATGGTGGCTATTGTGGTGTGGAAATGGGGCAGCAGGTCCATCCTCAGGTAAAATACAATCCTACCGCCCCTCACCTGTGCCATCTAACGTCTGAGCCTAATGGGCGGCCCCTCACAACCTCATCCCCGGTGCTCAGCGCCTAGCAGCCCATTTACAGAGGAAGCCTGCCTCTTTCTGCTACTAACCAGCTAATGACGATGAGCGCTGAACCCGAGTCTGAGGTCTGATTCCCGAGGTTACCCTGGACTCCTCTGCTTCTTCCTGCCTACCCACTTCTTCCTGAGGTCTTAAGAAGCCTGAAAGGCAGAGCCTGCTTGGAGAACACCTGGAGTGGCTTAATACCTGACCCAGGGTACTTCACACCATGCTCGTGTTCAGTTCTAGTTCTTAGGGAGAAGGGACTACATACAGCACAGCTCACCTGGCTCTCCACACCCACTGTCCTCCGTCTCTAGCCTGTTCCTGTCAAGCTATGAGATGCCTCTTTTTTCCCCGCAGTGCCACAGAGACCCTGACATTATCTACTAAGTGGGAAGAACCATTACCCAGACCTCTGAGTGGACCTGCTTAACCCTTGACCTCAGCGAGGAACCTTTTTTACCCACAGTCTTCCTCCACTAGAGTGGGAGGAGCTTGACGGGGCTACTTGCCTGTCACCCAGTGTTTCCTAAAGGGCAGAGAACCAAGAGACATTCAGCAGTTCAAGCAACCCAAGAAGCAGAAAAAAATAAGAAAGACCTCGACCCTTATGGCAGGTGGGGGAGGGGTTCCTCTAGCACACAGGGACCTCACGAAGCTCTCAGAATAGCCCTTGGTAGCTATGCCAATTGCGTCTCTCTTACTTAAGGGTCTAAGACATGAGGAAAAGAAGTCTTGGGGGCTAGGTGACTTGCCTAAGGTGACAGAGTTTGTAACAGAAGACCCAATTCCTGACCATCAGACTTTATGACCTTTTTGTAGCAGAGAGGGAGCCCAGAGCCAAAACCATCACTCTCTGTGACATCCAGGATCTCAGGAAGGCCGACTTTGAAAAGAACTCTGGCCGTAGCCCACACCTGGCCCAACCTAGTCCTGTCACTGTGTGGCTATGTTCACTAACCCAATGTATCCCACAATTCTGTTTCAGCAAAGAGGGCAACAGTACCTCCAAACCAGAATCTCCTGTAACACTAACAGCTGGCTGGGGGCTGACGGTAGAGCTCAGGAGTAGCCAGCTACATGCTCGGCATGCACAAGTGTCCGGGTGTGACCTCCAGTCCAGGAAGAGGAGGAGCAGGAGCCATGGATTTAGGTGTGCTGGGGTCGAATCTTAGCCCCCAACACTCACAAGGCCAGAGGTATTGGCAAAGAAGTACTTCCCCCAGGAGGTAAACTGGATCTGACTTCGCCATACATCTCCAGAATTTAAAATGCTGGCAACTGAGTCAGAATTTGAAGAACACCCTGAAAGGGCCAAACTAAACACATTTGTTGGCGGGAATCAGCTGGCGAGAGTGAACGAGTAAATGACTGTGAAGACTGAGTGCAGCGGCGGCGGAAGCGTCACCCAGACGCTAGCTAGTACATGCACAGCGGCCCTACAGAGGCCGGGCCCTTGGAAAGCATAAGCAATGACCACAGCTGTCCACACCCTTCTTATACTCCAGAGTCCTTGCCCAGAAACCAACAGGTAACCTGTCAGCTGGTAGCCCTGCACCCAGGCCCATCAACAAGGCAGCCCTGCGTGTCTCAAATCACCTGGCCCACTGGCAAGAGAAGGGGGGCGGACACAGCTAAGGCGGCGAACAGGTGTGCGACGGAGCTGCTCAGTCTGCCTGACCTCCGGTTTTTCCTCGATCATTAATACCCGCTCCCACCTCTCCCAAATCATGTTTCTGCTCCGGCAGATGACTTCGGTGACACATGGCACTCGTTTCTGAGGGATAAGAATTGGTCCTGTAATCCATCTGTAAAGGAGAGTCTAAGCAAGAAAGGTCTTTTCTGGCCATTCTTCTGGGTCCACTGGACTTGCCATACCACCCTAGTATGGAAACACACATAGGAAGGGACGCTCTCTTTTGGGCTGTGAGTAATCACCGCACTCTCAATGGAGCAGTGGTCCAAGGGTTCTGTGCCTCCTCTGCAAGTCCAGAACTCACCTACTGTTCCCAACTCTACACTCATCTGACTGGTTCAGGTCCATCTCACCTCTCACCTGGACCTATCTAAGTTCATTTCCTCCGTTTCCCGACCTCCTTCACAGAATCCAAACTCCACACAGCACCCAAAGAGATCTTCCAAGCCTAAATCCTGCCTTACTCCCAACCCTGTAAACTCTTTGACAGGCTTCCAGCTGACCCAAGGCCAGATCTCCATATGCCCACAAGACCTACACCAATCTGGACCCTGCCTACCTAAAGTTCACAGTGACCATCCCCTTCCTTACTCCACTGCAGGACAGCGGCATCGCTCTTTCAACAGTAAGGACTGAACCTAGGACCTCATACATACAAGGCAAGAGCTCACCAATGAGCCACAGCCTCTGGTCTCTTGTTTCCTCTCCCAAGCTAAAGGTTGCCCAGCTGCCTGTGTCAGTTTCTGACCATTACCCTATTTAGAGAAATGAGTTGCCCAGTTTCCCCGTTTTCAGAGCGCACTTCAGTGTGTTGAGCTACTTGCCAACTGTCCTTCTTGGGAATGAGTAAAGAGCATGTCTGGCTAGATCCTTGTGTGAATGCCAGAACTCTCACACTGCACCCAGTATAATGGGGAGTACTGAACACATTGCAGGTCCCTCCCTCATGGAGTGTCAGGACCACACAGCCCAGCTGGCTGGCCTGCTGCTGGCAGAAACTGACACCCCAGCCCAAGATTCCCTCCTGTTTGCACAGTCCTCCTTCCCAGTCTTGACCCTACACATTTTCCAGGCAGCTTTATTTGGTTGGGCTCCTGGCTAATGACCAATGTCAACTCAGTAATAGGGCAGCAATTTGGTGGCAGATGTTTTCTTGGCAGCACAGGCCACCGGCCTTAGCCCCCACTAAAGTTCTGGCCCTGGAACACCACTGCCCAATGCCAGTCTCTTTTAAAGATGTCTCTGCAAATAAATTCAAATAAACACCCTGGGCCTCCATTAACGCCCTCCCAGCTGACCCTGGGAACAGTGGGTCTTTCAGGCCAGCTACAGCAGCCACTCCCTGGGGCAGTTAAAACACCCCAACCTGGCCTCCAGTCTCTCCTCTCCAGGGGCCACCAAGCCTGCCCTCACACACACAGCAGGATTCGGTCCTCCTTAAAAATAAGGGGGGGGGGCGCTTTAAGCAGGCAATTTACCATTCCAGACACAATCTCTCAGAGAGAAACAAAAACTCTCCCTGTCTGAGGCAGACCGCGAAGGCGTGTGTGTGTAATAAGATGCTAATACAATTTAATGATATTTCGGCTGGAAAACCTGTCCTCAGAGCCTCCTTGTGCAGGGAAGGCCAGACATTCAGAAAACAAGAGCTCGCACACTCTTAAACTGTTTCAAACGGGGGTCAGAGCCCCTCTCTTTCCCATCTCTCATTAACTTTAATGCCTTCTCAGGGACAATAACTGCAGATAAAAAAAAAAATGATTCTGTGCACACAGGGCAAGAGGGCTGTTGTCTGGGACTGTCGACTCTTACTTCTCCGAGCCTGCGAGGAGCTGGATTCCTCTCCTGCCACATCACTACCTACCCTCAGTGTCTCAGCCAGGCCCCAACCTCCAGTGCCTACAGTATCACGCAGGCCAGCTCTACAACCCAAGCAAGGAGTTCACAGAGTGTGATGGGTTCTACCTAATTTATCTTTCAGTACTTGCTCAATCTTATTCTTCACCCCACAGTGGACCATTCCTAAGTCTAGCTGCCCATGGGCACCTGTTAGATGCTCATCTCTTCTGCAGAGAAGAGAGCTGGCTTTCTGGCCTAGCCTGGGGCAGACAGACCAAAGGCCACAGTTCGTATAATAAACTGGCTCGCCTCAGTTCATTAACAGAGTGGTAACACTGTGCTGTGTGCTACCACACACTTCAGGCTTCCTCTGTTTATTTTCTTTCCTTTTCTTTTCGTTGTAGTGCTAGTACCCAGGGCCTTGGAATTGTTAGATAAGTGGTTGACCATCAGCTACATACATCCTTAGACCCAGGTTTAGTCTTGAATACAATCTATTACTTCCTATGCTCACTTAGAAATAGGAAGTATTTCAATCCTACTAGCTGATAAGTAAAGTAAGACCAACAGTGCTTTTACCAAGCTGGAAACGACATTCAAACCTAGGCTAGCTGACTCCACGGGCAAAGGGCTCAAGTTGGCAGGAAAGCTTATGTATGGTACAAATGAAGTTTTCCAAACTCCGAAGAGATTTCTGAGCGGAAGCTAAGAGGGCTGCAAGGCTCCAGAACCAATTTCCCGTAGTGCTGAAGCTTTGAGCTAAGACCTGCCATTTAAGTGTCTAAGTGTCACATGATCTAGGTCCCATCCATGGGGAACATGACAAGTCAAAGTCATCCCTCACCCCCAACTCTAGCCTGGCAACCTCTCACGCAACCCAAACATCCATCCATAAGCTCTTCAGACAGCCTGTTGCACAGACAGTGAAACACTTGGTAGGGGCACTGAGGCAACCAACACAGCCTCAAACAGGGAAGTCAGTGTCAAAGGCTTACACTTAGATTATAAAGTACAATAGGGACCCGGGGACCCCCACATACACACTATCAATGAGAACTAAGTGGCTGAGATCTTTGACAGCCTCTTGGATAGGAGTCACTGGCCATTTACCCAGGCAATTTAGGGAAAGGAAAAGCATGCTGGATGAGGAAGAACTCTGGAAACATTTGCTGCATCCAGAGCCCAAACAACTCTGTCCTTAAACACTTCATCTCCAAGAGTGTTGGGGAGACCCTTGGCCAAACAGTTTCAAAGCCAACATTCACTGTTAAGTCCTGCTGCGTAGGGTGAGGACTCCCCCCTAAAAGGCACTTACTGTGGAACCAAATGCTTTCCCACTCAAAACAGCAGCCAACAGCTCTTGGAACAACCGAGGAGAGGGCTCCAGATCAAACACACATCTCCCCCCCCCCACAGCCCCCACCACACCATGCAAACTTTCTCAATAAATTATTCGCCCACTTCGGATCAAAGCCTGTTTTTGCAGCCTGTGACCTAAAAAGCAAATAGCATAGCCTAAACATAAAAGCTCTCCTTGACTGGGTCAGTTTTATTACTCATTCCTCCCCCCCTTACAGTTCATTCTCTTATTTTCCTTGCCTGCTTAGTAGATTGCTTTGCGAGTCCCAACCCGCCCAAGGAAGATGGGACAGGAGGGCCTGGAGGGCTGGTGTGTTCGCCTGGGCCCTAAGGGGGGAAAAAAGAAATCAGGCGAGGGGAAAAAGAAGTCAGCACCCTGGGAACCCAGGAAACAGGGCCAGGCTCGGTTGGCAGCCCTCTGCCAGGATCTTCTGCCAAATGTCCTACTGGGAATTTTACCAGTGACAGGAGAGACAGTGCCACTCTGGGGGGAGAACCCAGCTCCCAAGCTCCAGTCTGTTTGCAAACATAAATGTTAAGGGAGCATCCTAACAGTTCTTCCGGGCTCAGAACTCTTCATTTCAAAATGGGGGCCTCGCCCCTCCTTAACCCCTCTGGCACTTCTCTGAAAACAACCATAATCCCTCCCACTGACCTCTTGCAAACTGCCTCTGGGTAAAACTTTGTACCTCGGAATCCTGCAGATGAGGAGGAGGGGGTGGAGGGGGCGGTGTTAGGGGCAAGGGTGAAGTTTGGAAATCTGCAGAGACCCGGGATAGCCAGTGCAATGTACCCTCGGGCATAAAGAAACCCGGCCCCTCCCCCGCCCCCCAGCAGGAGGCCTGAGGCAAAGCTGGTTTAAAAAAAAAAAAAAAAAAAAAGTGCACAGGCCGGCTGCAGCGGCTAAGGGGATTAGAAGAGGATTGTGCGCCTCCAGCCTGCCCCTGGCGGCGGGCGGCGGGCACGCAGGCTGGAGGCGCGCCGGCGTGATTCCGACCGACCGCGGGAGCCGGGAGGAGGAGCCGGAGGTGGTTGCGGGGGGCTCCGGCCCAGGCGTAGGAAGGGCAAGAGGCGGTTCGGGCCAGGGGAGGTTCCAGAAGGTGGGTGGGCTTGGCGCCCGGGGCGGGGGAGGGGTCTAGGGGACTCAGGGAAGGGCAACTGAGCCCTGGGTGGGGGCGGGGGGTACTGAGCGGGGCAGAGGTGTGCAGTAGGGGGACTGGGCTGAGCTGGCTGGGCCTCTCTGGAAGGTAGAGGGAACCCTCCAAGCCGGTTTTGCAGATGTCCTCACCCTCCGGCAGAAAAGCTACCGGAGAGTCTCCAAGCTGATCCAGGATCACCCCTTGCCCGGAGAAGGGAAGGTCTCAGAGCCCAGGGATGGGCGGGAAGGGACCATGGGGAGCCACAAGTCTGCACCCAGGCGGGGAGTGGGCGAGCGAGAGCCGCTCCGCAGGCGCAGGCAAGTGGGTGGGAAGGAGGGAGGGAGAGGGAGGAAGGAGGTGAGCCGGGAAGATGCCACTGCCGGGGGCGGGGCGGGGCCGGGGATCCGGCAGGACTGCAGCAGTGTTTGGTGGGGGCGGGGGCTGCAATGTCACTCATTTTGGGGTCAGGTGCGTGTGTCCCAGGCAGGGCCCTCCACTTGTCTGCTGCTCCTAGGTACCACCCAGAGTTTAGTAAGGGCGGAGGGAAGGGGGGGAAGCTGCAGAGTCGTCCCTGAAGCGGGACGCGAACCAGCAGAGTTGGGAGAAGGTAAACAAGGGCCACGCCCCCTGCCGTCGCCCCGCGAGCGCGCACCCGCCGCTCCGGCCGTCGCCGGTACATTTCCACTCTCGCAGTGCCTCTCCCCCACCGGACTCCCGCGCAGCACCGGAGAGCTGCTGTCCACTACCCCAGTATGCACCCTAGTTGCCTGGGCTGCGCACCCAGCACTCACCTGGGAACGTTGTCCCCCACCCCTTAAAAAGAAAAAAAAAAAAAAACTAATTTGTGCAATGCCTCTGAACCCAAGAACCGAGCATGCTGCCCCCGCGTGCAGCTCCCGCGTGCACCCAGCCTGGAAAGGGGGCGCAGGGCGGAGGCGGTGGCCCCCGGAAGGTGTCTAGGACTGGACCGGCTGCACGTGAGCCTAGCGCGGGGTCATGTGCATCGGCTCAGCCCGGTTCGGCACCCGGACGTGCTGCGTATCAACAAAATGAAACTCGGGGAGACAGAAGGGCAGATAGCTCCAGGTTTCCCGTACCCCGGTGCCCGCCACTCGGCCTTCCCACCCCGCACCCCGGTCGCGCCGCAGCCCCTCGGGCCGGCCAGAGCCCGCGAGGCAAGTTGCAGCCCCAGCGCCCCCACCCGCCCGCGCCCCCTCGCCGGCCCAGGGGCTCTTTGCCGCAGTCATTAATAAAGAAGGTCGCCAGGCTCACCCTTCCAAAAGTTGTTGCATGCGCCCCTCTCAGCCTCCCCGCACTGTACTCTTTAAAACACGGCTGACCAACATGCGCAATCTCTCTCCCCAGTGCTGTGCGTCCCCCCACCCCCCGCGCTGGCTTCCTAGAACAGGCAGCCAGCGAGAGAGGGAGCGAGCGAGCAAGAGAGAGGGAGCGAGGAGCACTGGCAGATCTGTTTAAAAAAAAAAAAAAAAAAAAAAAAAAGCCCACAAAATAATGCCGTGGAGATGCGCAGGGCCCATCCGCTGGGGGCTGGCTCTTACCTTGCTCCGCGGTGCCCTCCCGAGGGGCGCTGCCCTCGGCTACGCGCCGCGGCGGGGGCCGGCGCGGGAAGGATGCTCCCGAAGCCAGGAGCTCCTGGGGCCGGCGCGGGAGGGCGGGGGGCGCGCATCCATCCGGGGTCGTGGCGAGGGAGGCGACCGGGCCGCGGCGTCCCCCAAGCCCCGCACCCCTGCTGGGAAGATGGTCAGCCCTCCAGCCCAGAGCTGGTGCCACTAGGAGTGGGCGCAAAGTAACTCCATGGACGCTACTCACCCCCCAAAAAAATAGCCTCCAACTGCGATGGCCGCGGTCGGCACCATTCACCAACCCCCTGTGTATGTTTCTGTTTCTTTTTAAACCAAGACTTCCTTGTGATCTCTTTAGAGGGGGAAAAAATGTGTTGGGGTGGGGGTGGGGTGGGGGCGGGCAAGAAGAGAGGGAGGGGGAGTAGCCACTTTTTTCTAATTCACTCGGATCTCCGCTCCCGGCACCCCTCCTGTCGTCCCCCCCCCTTCCCAGTTGTTTGGCTCCGGCGACAGTCCCAGGTAGCGTTGCGGCCCCCCCGGGGGGGTGCCCTGCACGGTCACCCGCCCGCCTGCACGCGGGCCCGGACTCCTCGTGGACTCCCGGGCGCCCCCAGCCCGCCCTGTCCCCAGGGCCGGGCCCGAGCGCCGGCTGAGCCCGTGCAAGTCCCATCAGGTCGGCTCACACTTCACACACTCACACACATACCCCGCCCCTCCACTCGCTCACTCACACTTTCTGCTCACACCCCGCCCCCTTCGCGCCCCAGACCCAGGCGGAGCCCCCCGCAACCTTAAAAAAAAAAAAAAGCAAGCATATACTTAAAAAAATCTTTTGGCGCCATATTAATGACGTACTTAAAATTTGCCATTTCTCCCTGCGTCAAAAAGACGTTTCTTTGCAAATAACAGCCTGGAGGCGACACTCGCGGAGGAAACCAGTCTTGCTCGGAGTACCGGGCCCGCCCGCCCCACCCCCAGGGACTCCGGTGCTGGAAGACCCTCGCCCTCCGCCCGGTTTCGGAATCACTGGTTTTAAAATCGAAATCGAATAAAATCGCGTGGCGTTTTTTGCAGCACCAGAAGTGAGCAGAAAGTGCTGGCAGGAGTGCAGGGGAGGGGCGCGCACGGGGCTGGGGGAGGGGGCGCGGTCCTCCTCCCCCACCCACACCAAATGCAAACTAGCATTCTAGGCAGGGAAAGTTGAAATTGTGGGCGACCTCCGGAAGAGAGGGGCTGTCCTTAGAGGGGGTCCCTTCTTGGACTCGTTGCCCCCTCCCCCTCGCGGGTGCCTCCTGGCGCCCGGTGCTGCCCTGCATTTCCGGGGGTGGGGGGTGAGGCGCACTGTGATGGGTGGGTGGCTAGCAGGGTGGCAACATGTCCTAGCCTCAGGAGGAGTTTGCCCCCGGGTACCCCCTTCCTCCTGCCTCGTGCATCTTATAACCGCAAAGGGTTAAAAACCGAGGGGCAACTTCCCAGGGCTGGTACTTGGCAGAGAAGCGGGGCGCCCCTCTCCCCACCCTCTCCTTCTCGCCCCTCCTCCTCCGACTCCACTTCCCGACTTGACCTTGTGGTGCACAAACAGTGCTCTCCAATCCTCGCAGTTTCTGGAAGAAGAGCCTGCGCTCGCCAGGCGGGCGGGCTGTCGGGCGGCTAGCCGGCAGTGGCGGAGCCTTGGGTCGGTTCCCTGAGCTGCGGGCCACACCCACCCAACCCGCTGCGCCTGGGGAGCTCACCTTCTCTCTAGGAAGAAAAAGGGCAGGCCTCCTGGATGGGTAGACACGTGGGGGGCAACCTTTTGCCTCCTGGGAATGCTCCAGCTGGGAAGGTTGGCTAGCTTCGGGCTGAGGTTTGGGGAAGCCTGGCGCAGCATCCCTAAGGCATCTCATCTCATCCTTGCCAACCTAGTCTACCCTCTCCGAGATAATCCAATGATTACCCCCCCCCCCCCCAGCTCACCTTTGTTTTTGAAGGCAGGTGGATGAGTTTCAAATCCCTTTCCCTCTCCAAGACTGAAGGTTGTTTATTTTTCCTTTCCCCTCCACTCCCACCCCTCTTGCTTGCAAAGATAAATATTCAATTTACATAAGATGACATTTATGTGACAATTAAGAAGATTCCCCGATGGAATGTTGTGAACACATTTGCTTATAGGAGAAATAAATCTAATAATAAACAAACTCATAGCAGCTCCAGTCCTCTGGCGGGGAGGTTGTCTGTGCAACAAAAAGGGGCACGAGGAAAGCTGAAACAAGCGCTTTCTGCAACGAGAAAGAGAGATGAACTCAAAGGAAGCCACCAGCAGAATTTCTCTTCTTTGGCCTTCGTTCACAAAGTTTGAAGAGGCTCCTATGGCAAGAGGAGGGGCTGGCTCATCATCACTTCACAGATAGCCCTGGCTTTGGTTCTCAAAGGTCCACTGAGAAGATTTTCCCAGGCCCAGGTCAATGTCTGCTAACAGGTGTTGCAGTCTGGGAATGCCCAGCAGAGTGGTTAATGGCTTCTAATCCTGGCTTTCCTTTTCAGAAGGCTGTGTGGAGCAGATCAGTTAATACATCTCTCTGGGTCTGTTTTCACCTTGGTGAGCTGAAGATTCCAGAGACATACATACCCATGTATGTGAATATGTAAATTTACATTCCCTATGGGTAAGGCAGGGCCCGGCTAAGAATGGGCAGCACACCTGAGTGCTTTTGTCCTGTTTTCTTTCTGCTAAACTTTTTTTTTTTTTCAATTATTTTTAATGGTGTGTAGGTGTATGTGCACCTACTTTTAATTATGTGTAAGCACCGTGGGCAGGTGGGCATGCATGCAGGTGAGGCAGGCCAGAGGCATGGGATTCTCTCTGTAGCTGGAGTTACCGATTGTTTTGAGCCTCCTAATGTGTATAGTTGAGACCTGAACTCAGGTTCTTAGGAAGAGCAGCAATTGCTCTTAACTACAAAGCCATATCTCCAGCTCCTGCCTTTTCTTTTTGCTGTTGTTGCTTCTGATTGAACCCAGGGCCTTGCCCATGCTAGGCAAGAACAAGAGGTCAATGCTCTCTGTCTTTGCCCTGAGGATACATATAAGAACTCCAGCGTGCACATAAAGAGGACTCAGAGAGGACCTGGTTGGAAACAGTGTGCTATATAAGGTCAAGGTCCCGATAACTGTCACCCATGAATCCGGGATGTAGGTAGAGACACAATGTACAGAGGCAGAGTCTAAAGTGACCCACAGATTTGGTCTTTTGCCTGGGGGTTGGGGGTGGGGTGTCTATGCAGGAGAGGACAGGACAAGCTGTTTCTCTTGGCCATTGGGAGCCCATGAACTGGAATGGGAAAATGTCTTGGCAAGGAACTCTAAAATGACCTAGAGAGATGATAGAGGGAAGGGATGAGCACCTCCCTGATTATGGGCTTCCTCTGTGCCCTGCGTTCGAGCTAGTCCATTTCATCCCCAGGAAAGCCCATTACCCTCTTCAGAAAGGCCTTAGAAACTCAATAGTAATGCACAGCCAGCAGTGGTGAGTGGACACCTAAGTGCAGGTGACCTTGGCACCAGTGTCATTATCCTTTGCTCTTGCTACACAGCAGAGGGAAAGAAGTTGTGCTATTATATAGTCATGTTATGATTGATCTTGGTAAGAACAGCAGCTCTGTTTAGTCCTTGACATAGTTTCCTAACTGGGGGCCAAACCAGGGACCCCTAAACAGTCCTTAGAAAATACCACTGGCTTAGGACCGAAATCTCCTCTGGTCCTTGGATTCCCCAGAGCCTTGTGCTACTGTCTAAGGCTAACCTTGGATGTGCTAACTCAATTAAACAAATATGAAATCTGCCTGGCTAGGCATCATGGTTTGCACTTATAATCTCAGAGCTTGGGAAGCTGAGGCAAGAGGACTGGACTGCCAAGAGTTAAAAGCTAGCCTGGGTTACACAGAGAATTTGACTCAAGGAAGACAGCAAAATGAGATGACAGGTTAAGCGAGTAGCCTGTCCCCCTCCCCCAGCAAAAAAATGGGAAAGGAGGAGGAAGAAGAATTTAAATTGTATTCTACTTTTAATTATGTGTATGTGCCTGCCTGTGTGTGGATATCTGTGTGTGAACGCAAGGTGCCTGGGGAGACCAGAAGAGGGCATGAGATTCTCTAGAGCTGAAGTTACAGGCTCTGTCAGCCACTTGACTTGATTTTGGGGGACAAAACTCCCATTCCCTGCAAGAGCAATCTCTATGGCCCTGAAAAACAAACAAACAAACAAACAGACAAGTAAACAAGTAATCAAGTGTGAGCCCAGACTAGCCTCAAACTCACTGTGTAGCCCAGGCTGTCCTCAAATTCTCTGTCATCCCAAATGCTGGGATTACAAAAATGTGTTGGTGTGTTTGAAGATAATTAAGTGCTACAGTGAGAAGTTCAATTGCAAATCAAAACAGTATAGGGGTATAATTTTAATTCTTTTAAGATTTATTTTTATGTTTATGGATGTCTTGCCTGCATGTATGTCTATGTTTTATGTATGTGCAGTGCCTGTAGAGGCCAGAAGAAGGCATCAGATCTAAGGGGTACAGTTTTACATCAGATGCTCTGAGAAGATGACAAGTGAGAGAGAGAGAGAGAGAGAGAGAGAGAGAGAGAGAGAGAGAGAGAGAGAGTGTGTGTGTGTGAGAAGGGGGGCATTCTGAACGAAAGCTTCTTAACCTAGAGTTTAGGGGTGCTCCCCTCTATGGGTCTGTGGGTAGAATTCAGGGGCCTTGATTTTATGGGAGAAAAGGTCACATCTTCATTTCCATCAGTAAAATGTAGCATGTTCTTCAATTATGAATAGGGACAACAAATTTTCGCTATTAAGTGCACCTGTGACTTGCTTGCTGGTAGAAATCACAGGTATTTTCGTACTCCATTACAGTTGTTACTAATACCCTAGGATGTCATTACACATCGTTACTTCAAACTATGCTGCTCCTGTAATTTAATAAAGCACACATATTAGTGCGTTACACATTTGAAAATATCTTGAGAGTGATATTTCAGTATAATTAGGTTTCTTTGTAATTCATAGAACTTTTTTCAAGGGCTTCAGTATCACCACCTAGCGGGGCTGATGGAGGAGAATCTGGAGTTCAAGGTCATCCTTGACTATATAGCAAATTTGAGGTCAGCCTAGGCTGCCTAAGGTCCTGGATTCAACTCCCAGCATCGCAAAAACAATAAAGATCTTATACTCGAGAAGAGAATCCATAGGTATCAGAGTACTTGAGTACATGGTACAAACAAGGTTAAGAGGCTAGCAGGTAGCTGCTCTTGGCAGAGTGTGCCATCTGTGAAGGGTGAGACTTTGTAGGGCTCTGTGAGATCTTGTAAAGGATTCGGCTTTTCCTGAGTGACATGGGGCTGGGGGTGAACAGAAGAGTGCTGTGATCTGACACTAGATTTTACATGTCACTTGGCTGTCACATGGAGAGTAGACTGCAAGTTCAGGGCCAAAGCAAGATGTGCATTTAGGATGAAGGATGATGCCGCCATGGACCTGAGTGGTGGCCATGAGGATGGGTAAAGTGGGCGGGTTCTGTATGTATAGTAACAGAATTTGCTGATTCTGTTAAAGAAAGAGAAGAATTAAGAACATTAGAAGAGATGGCGTAGTGGGTACAGCCAATCCTCACTGCCCAAGTTTAATGTACTTGGTGGAGAGAGAGAGAGAGAGAGAGAGAGAGAGAGAGAGAGAGAGAGAGAGAGAGAGAGAGAGAATGAATATGAGAATAAACTCTTATGTGCTGTCTTCCAACCTCCACACAAAAGCTGCGGCATGTGCAGGCCGATGCATACCCACACATGCCCACAAACATACAAATAAATAAATACAACTTAAATTTTGTGTTAAATAAGGGCACAATTCTAAGAGTTTTGTCTTAAGCCAATGGGAAAATGGAGTTTGTACTACTCAAGAGGAAGAAATGGAAGGAGGCTTGAGGTGCCTGTTGAACATTCAGCTTTAGGCTTCTTATAGGCAACTAAACATGCCAGTTTCAACTTGGGCAAAGTGGGGCTGACGGCTGCTATTTAAAGCTGCGGGGCTTTCTGAGAGCATCAAAGAAGTGTAGAAGGAGGCATATGGGTGATACACTTGGGCATAGAAGTGTAGAAGGAGGCATATGGGTGACATACTTAGGTACTGAATGAGACCTGGAAGAAGAGCCCTCAATAAAGAAAGGTATTATTAAGAAAGAGAGAAAGAAGGGGCTGGGGATGTGGCTCAGTTGGTAGACTGCTTGCCGGGCGCGCACAAAGCTCTGAATTTGATCTCTAGCCTCGAGTAAACCAGAGTGTTGGTGTGTACCTGCTGTGGTACCAGCACCTGAGAGATGGAGGTGGAGAATCAGAAGTTCTGGATCATTTTAAACTACACACTGAGCGTGACAACAGCCTGGGCTACATGAGACCCTGACTCAGAAATAAAATAAATCTAGAAACTAAACCATTTAAGAAGCATCCAGAGAGCTGGGAGGAAGTTGTGAAGCAGCCCCAAACCGCTGAAGGGTATTTTTTTGTGACTTGAGCATGGTGATACAGGTCTTTAACTCCAGTACTCTCTGCATGGCTGAGGCCAGCCTGATCTATGTAGGGAGTTTCAGCCCAGCTGTAGCACACAGAGACCCTATCTTTAAAAGAAAAAAAAAAGTTAGGCATGGTGCCACACACCTTTAATTCCAGCACTGGGGACTCAGAGGCAGGCAGATCTCCGAATGTGAGGCCAGCTGTTCCACACAGAGAGTTCCAGGAGAGCCAGGGCTATACAGAGAAACCATGTCTTAACAAACAAAACATAAAAGAAAAAAAAACCTTAAGGTTCAGAAACATGGAGGTCCCTGGTGACCTTGACAAGAGTAGAGAGAAGCAAGCAAACACTTGACGGGATCAAGAAAGAAGAGCAAGGGTTGGGGGCGTGGCCTAATGATTGCCAAGAGGATCAGAAGCTCAGTTAGCCTCTAGTATAGAAAGTTCAAGGGTTAAATAAGACTGTTTCCTCCCCCACCCCCCCAAAAAAGTTCAGATTCCACAGGCTGGCCCTGATCTCTACCATCCGCATAGAGGAAAGGAGACAGACTAGACAGGCATGGTCCTAGCCTGGTACCCACAGGTTTCAATAAGCAGATTTAAAGCAAGGCCCAGGGATCTATAGCTCAACATCCTCAACACTCACTTAGTTCTTTCAGTTGTCTTTTTTTTTTTTTTTTTTTTTTTTTTTTTTTTTTTTGCTAGAGTCTTAACACTGTAGCCCAGGTTAGCCTAGAATTCACTATGTAGCCCACAACATCCTTGAATTTACAGTAATACTCCTGCCTCAGTCTCATGTACAAGGCTCAAGTCACCATGCTCACCTTACTAGGTCAGTATTATTTTCTTGTTTTCAGTTTAGTTTATTGTTTATGTATTTACTTTGGTGTTTCGAGGCAGGGTTTCTCTGTGTAGCTCTGGATGTCTTGAACTTGCTTTTGTAGGACAGGCTAGCCTTAAACTCACAGAGATCCACCTGCCTCTGCCTACCAAGTACTGAGATTAAAGTCATGCAGCACCACCATGACGGCTATTATTATTATTACCGATAGAGAATCTTGAGTAGCCCATGATGGCCTGGAGCTTGATATGTAGGTGAGGATGACCCTGAACTTTATATTTATTTTTATATGACTTGATCTTCAACGTCTGATCCTCCTGCCTCTACCTTTGCAGTACCTGGGATTATAAGTATGTATGTCTACACAGGGCTGTGTATTGAGCCCAAGGTAGCATACATGCTCAGTATACAGGCTAGCCTGAGCTACACCTCCTACTTTCCCCCTGCTCTTGCCTGGTAGTTTTCTTTCCCTTCAGTGTTCACTTATTTTATGTGTACAAGTATTTTGCATTCATGTGTTTATGTACACCATGTCAGAAGAGGTTTCAAATCTTTGGAACTGGAGTTTCAGATGGTTGTGAGCCACCATGTGGGTGCTGAGAACTGAACCCAAGTCCTCTGCATGAATGGCGAGTGTCCTTAACCACCGAACCAATTCTGCAACCTCCAACACTCCAACCTCCTTAGCTGGTCATTCTTGATGCTCCTCCCTTTGAACCATCCTTTGTGAAATAAGGAGTCTGTGCACATGGTGTCAGACCCTGGCCTGGCAGTCAGTAATTGCTCATTGGACAATAGATAATATTCCAGGAGTCTTTACTGAGAACAAAAAAAAAATCCTTTAAAATAACTTGCAATTTATGTCCAGAAGCAGAGGTCCCCGGTACCCTAAGTGCTTTAGTTGAAAAAAAAAATAGCTTAAGATTAGTTCAGCATTTGTGCACTGAATATTTGTTGAGTGCCTGCTATGTTCCAGGCAACATTCAAGGGCTGGAGAGACAAACTCTCTGACTCAGTCATTTGTCTGAGTCATCAAGGTAGCCTGAGAGAGCAGCTATGCCAGCACCCGTCGTTGCCAACAGCCTGCCTCCGAGGATGGGTGGGGTGAGGAGCCCTCATGCAGGCTCCAGGCTGACATTCACTCACTTGGTGCTCAGGGCTGTGTCTGTTCAAATATAACAAATCCACAGATGACCAGGAGCTTCTCCAAGGGAAGGTTCTGATCTGTGAAGCCAGGGGAGGGGCTTGAGCCTGGGTTTCTCAGAAGCTCCCTGTGGCAGCAGCGCAGGTCATCCTTGAAATCGAATGGGCATGGAGGTTAGTAAGCCAGGTTGGAACCCTGATCTTACCTTAGAGGGTTTGTGGACGGGTCCTGTGAGTGGAATCTGGAAAGACTCTTATTGCACAGATACAAATAAGCTTTGCTGCCTCCCTACCTGCCTCCCTCCTCCCTCTCTTTCTTTCTTTCTTTCTTTCTTTCTTTCTTTCTTTCTTTCTTTCTTTCTTTCTATCTTTCTTTCCAGATGGTCTCACTGTGTAGCCCAGTCTGGCCTCAGAGTTACAGAGATGACCTCCCTTTGCTTCACAACTACCAGAATAAAACCATAGCCCATTAGCATTTCTGGCTTTTTTTTTTTTTTTTTTTTTTTTCCTTTCTCTTCTTTCTGAGACAGGGTATCATGTATTCTAGGCCGGTCCTGAACTCTCTGTGTAGTTGAAGATGACAAGGACTCTGAACTTCTGATCCTCCTGCTTCTACTTTCCAAGTTCCCAATGCTGGGATTATAGGGACGTGACACTTGCCTGGTTTTATGTGGTACTGGGGAAACAGACCCAGAGCCCTGTGCATGCTTGGCAGCTCTGCCCACTGAGCTACGTTCTCAGCCCCCATATTTTCTAATATCAATATTTCTACATTTCTATCTTCCTCTTCCACCTAGAGTCAGAAGTATGAGGTGGCTTTATTTAAAAGGGGATTATCATTCCATCCATTGCTATTCAATAAATATCTGCTGAGTACCTACTGTGTGCCAAACAGACCTTCAGAAAGAAGGCAAGGCCAAAAGTTTAAACCTCCTGGACGATACAAAGAAACTACAGCTGGGACTTGGAACAGAGTAAAAAGCCCCTCAAGGCTGTTTGTGGCTAAAGATTCTACCTTGGCAAGATCTGAACTTGGCTCTGGCTGTTGTACGACAGAACATGGCTGGGAGAGGCACCCCTCCGCAGCCGCAGTCAGCCAGTTCAGAGATGGTTCTGACCAGTCCCTGGAGATGTCTGGATAATGTGCCAGCCAGGCCACCTGTCCCCTCTCATCCTCTCAGACCAAGCCTGTTGGCCACAGATGGCAGAGGGCAGTGAAGATCCCATGGGCCTCCAGAGCCTCTTCAGAACCTGGCAGCAACCAGTAACTCCTGTCAGATCAGTGCCTACACAACCAGAGTCCCAAGTGTGAGATGCCCCACTCCGAGCTGAGGGGATCAGCCCCATTTAGGAACCCACGGTACAGGTTCTAAATCAAGCTGAGTTGTATAGACAAATGTCCTTCACCTCTTGTAGGCCTTCTGATAAATCAAAGCAAATTTCTTCACATTGCCACACCTCCAGGCTTTCTCTATGTTTAGTTATAAGGGAAATAACTGGCCTTCTTAGAAATAGCTCTCCTGTACTCACAGGCTAGGTAGGTATGCAGCCAGTCGGTACAGTACGTGCCTCGCACACAAAGCCCCAATTTTGATCCCTCGCACCACATAAACCAAGCCTGGAGGTGAACATCTGTAATCTCAGCACTTAGGATGTAGAGGCAGAAGCACTCAAGGCCATCTTCAGTCAAACAGTGATCTTGAGGCTGAGAGCTCATCTCAAACAAACAAATAAAAACAATAAAATGTTGTCTTAGGGAACGGGTTAAAATGGTCAAAAGAATTTCTTTCTTCTTTTGAGACAGGTCTCCTATGTGGCACTTGCTGTCCAGGAATTCACTATCAAGACTAGTCTGGCCTTGAACTCACAATCCTTTGTTTCTGCCTTTGGGGTGCTGGGATCAAAGGTGGGTGCCACCACAACCAGCCCAGGAGGATTTCTTAAGAAGAGTATACAGGGCTGGTGAGATGGCTCAGTGGTAAGAGCACCACCGACTGCTCTTCCAGAGGTCATAAGTTCAAATCCAAGCAACCACATGGTGGCTCACAACCATCTGTAATGAGATCTAAATAAAAAAAAGTTTGGGCAAGAGCGAGCGGGGTCGGAGCAAGCAGGGCCAGAGCAAGAGAGTAAAAGGAAGAAGGAAAAGGGGTTGGAGAGAAGAAGAGTATATACAGCTGTAGTTTTCCTCTGTTCCTCATTTCTGTAACAAAGTTTCTGGCTGGTTTAGTGTATACAAGGCCCTGGTTGAGGGCCTTGCTAGCCCCAGCACTACAAGAAAAAAATGTACATAAGCATGGTTTTGGAGGATCAAGGTCATGATGCAGGCTCAAGGTCATGTGGTTCCATTGAAAACCTCACATCTGATGCCATCACAATGGCGAGAATTGAGAGATCATATGGTTGGAAACAAGGAAGGAATTCAGGCCAAGCTCAGAGGTGCATGACAGCACACTCTTTGGAGGATTGGCTGTCAGAGACATTCCCTTCAGAGGACAGGTTGTTTCCCCAGTGGCTTACACTCCTCCCAGTAGGCCCAATCTCTTTCAGGTTCCATCACTACCACATCAGTACACCAGGGACTAAGCTTCCGAACCATGGATCCTTGGAGGATGTGTCACTTGTAAACCATAGCAGATGTCAGATGGGTTAGAGAGGGGAGAAGATGTCCAGAGCTGCTGGCGGTGTCTGCCTGGGACACTGCATTGCAGCAAGGGTATCAGAGAATCTTAGAGGACTCTCCTGAGGATGGAAGTGCCCTTTGTTCAGAGAGATATATCAGGAGCCTTCTGAGGTAAGGTGGGAACAGTGGGTCTTCATCTTGGAAGGAGGAGGAGGTGAGACTATGCAGTTTGACTCCCAGCAGTCTCCTCTCAGGAGACCCTAGACAAGAAACCTGTCTAGGAGGGCAGACTGAAGAGAGCACCTGAACAAGGTGCCAAGGAAGGAGCAATCTTGTGTACATCCAGTGTGGAGAAAGACCAAGAAATGTGATGAGCAGAGCTACGGAGAGGGCTCAGTGGTAAAGTGGCTGCTCTTGCAGAGGACCCAGGTTCAAATCCCAACACCTACAAGGTGGCTTACAACCATCTGTTACTCCCGTTGGAATGCTCCCTTCTGACCTGCATGGGCCCCAGACACATGAGTGGTATACAGACATACAGACAGGCAAATCACCCAAACACCCATATACAGAAAATAAGAGCCTCAGGTGGCAAGCAAATCTCAGGGCACAAGGTACTATGTCACCCCATTGACAATAAAACAAGATGCCTACATGATGGCCCCCCCTTTTTGTTTAGTTTAGTTTGATAATGAGGGTATGAAGCATGCTGAATCTGAAAAACTCTCTGCTCCTAAGCTGTACCCCAACCTGAAAGCTAATCTCTCTCTCTCTCTCTCTCTCTCTCTCTCTCTCTCTCTCTCTCTCTCTCTCTCACTCTTGTTTTTTTTGAGACAGGGTTTCTCTGTGTAGCCCTGGCTGTCCTGGAACTCACTCTGTAGACCAGGCTGGCCTCGAACTCAGAAATTCACCTGCCTCTGCCTCCCAAGTGCTGGGATTAAAGGCGTGCGCCACCACTGCCCAGAGAAAGCTAATACAACACCTCAGAAGTGCACGTATGGCCACTTGTGGTGTGTGCACCTGTAATCCCAACCCATGAGAGATAGAAGTATGAGGATTGGAAGTTCCACATTATCCTCAGCTGACTATTCTGGAATTTTCTATGTAGACCAGGCTGACCTCAAACCCTGCATGCCTTTGCCTCTTGAATGTTGGGATTAAAGGCATGTGCCACCACACCTGACTTTGTTTTGTGCTTTTTAAAGGTTTAATTATTAGATATATTTATGTGTATGAGTGTGTGCTTGCATGAATCTATGTGTACAGATGTGTCCAGGAGTCCAATAGGTCAGAAGAAGGCATTGGATCCCTTAGAACTAGAGTTACAGGCCGTTCTAAGTCACTATACGGGTGCTGGAAACCAAAACCAGGTTCTCTGTAAAAACAGTGCTCTTAACCCCTGAGCCATCTCTCCAGTGGAACACACTTGTAATCCCAGAACTTGAGAAACAGAAGCAGGAGGATCAGAAGTTCAATGTTACCTTCAGCTCTAGAGTGAATCTGAGAATCTGAGGCTATCCTGGGTTTCATGAGACCCTATCTAAAAAGAAAATTTAAAGACAGACAGAGAGAGAGAGAGAGAGAGAGAGAGAGAGAGAGACAGAGACAGAGACAGAGACAGAGACAGAGACAGAGACACAGAGAGACACAGAGAGAGACAAAGAGAAAGAGAGAAGAAAAATATACAGAGTAAGATGCTGATTATTACCCTTGGTGAGTGTTGGGAGCTAGGAAGGAGTGAGCTAGTCTTGGAGTAGAGTCACCTCTGTGGAAGAAAGGTTCAGCTGAGGGACAAGTGGCACTTCAAGACACTTGAGATACATTGTACTGTTCCACCAGTCTGCTTCAAGTGTTGTGATCTGGGTGGTCTGGGCTTGTTTAGCGTTCTTTGGTACCTAGAATTATGGTCTCTCTCTGGGATGCTTCAGACTCCATGGTTTCTAAAGCCTTCTCATGGAGTTTGAGCTTTAGCAGCGTCTCAGCAAGCCCCCTTTCTCTGTGATCTGAGGGCCTTGGTCAGCCTGCAGTGTCTGGGACCGGGAATCAAGTGAAGTGCTGAGAAGTTTGGCCTTCAGAAGATGCTTACTCCTTGGCAGGCAAGGTGTTATTTCTTTCCAGTACATTCAGACGAAATATTTCCAGCCCTTGGGGTGACAAAGGCAGGCATAATTCATTACCGAACAGTTACTAAGAACCCACTCAGGGCTGGGGTGTTTTTTAGGTGACAGGGTGTATGCCTAGCATACAAAGGCCTGTGTGCAGTCCCCAATACCAAATCAATGGAACATGATGCCACATGCCTGTAACTCTAGTACTCAGGAGGTAGAAGCAGGAGAATCAGAAGTCTGAAGCCAAGATGGCTTAGCTGGTAAAGGCACCTGCCACCAGGCTTGACTACCTGAGCCCCGTCCGTGGGACACATGGTAGAAGGAGAGAACTGACTTCTGTAAGTTGTCCTCTGATCTCCACTTGCGTTCTGTGATACACGAAGGAATAACTACACTCACCTACACCAAGACAAAGAAATGTAACGAAGGTAATTCTTTAAAAAGAAGTCCATGGTTGTCCTGGGCCACAGAGCAAGTTTAAGTTTAACCTAGGTGGTGGCAAGGGACGGAAGGACTAGGCCAGGGTTTGGTCTTTGAGCTGGTGAATCTTGGTGTGTGCTGTGCTCAGATTGGAATCTGTCCCGTTCTAGGCCTAAACCCTCCCTGACAGGTTATAGAGGTGTAGCTGATGAGATCTCTGTACTACAGGAGGGCAACACCAAACCACAGCAGGTAGGAAGATGGCGTCAAGGCTCAGTGTGAGCCCGAAAGTGGTAAGGCCTGGTAGGCCCTGAGGTATCCCACTCCACTCAGGTCTTCATTAATGGCCTCCTGGACTTCAGTCCTGGTTTTGACCAACTTCCTGCTGTGGGAAGTGCTCCAGCATGAAAAGTGACGCCTTTGAAACCTTCTTAGAGGACTGAGGAGCAAATGTTCTCCCTTCGGGCGCTGTCCACTGGATATCCAGGACCTGTGGCTGTAGAGGGAGTGGTGGAAGTCTAGCTAGAGCTTCAGGGAGAGAGGTTTGGGATGGAGTCGGACTGTGTGGTGATGCCCACATCAGGGAGATGATGGGAACAAGAGAATTTTTCTTGAGCTTATCCTCATCTAGGCAAGCTGTAGGAAGATTATCTGGAAAGCACTTTAACATCCAGACTGGGCAGGAGAGGCACATGCAAGTTAAACAGAGGGTGTTGCATGGGCCATGCATGCCACCCTGGACAATGTCCCTAGACACTTCATTTCTTATGTCCCTGATCCCCACCTGCTCCTGGAGCTTAAACAAAAGCTGTTAAATATTTGTGTCCAGTCCCTGATGGACAAGCATTCCTTAAGGGAAGAAGATACCAGGAGCCCGAGGGATGACTCAGCAGGTAGAGGAACCCTCTGCCAAGCCTAATGACCTGAGTTCAAATCCTAGGACCTCTGTGGTAGGAGAGAACTGGTTAACTCAAGTTGTCCTATGACCTCCACATTAAACGTCTTGGCATATATGCATGGTGTGCCCCTCCCCGTTTATTTGAAAGAGAGAAAGAAAAGGAAATGATACAAGATGAGGTAGGACAAAAGCTGCTTCTCACACATGTCTGCTAGGTTCCTATGAGGGGTAGGGAGGGGAGGGGAAGAGTAGGGACGTCAGAAAGGAGATGCCTGTGTCGGGGCTGAGGGAAGGGAGCGAGTGCTCGTACATATGCATTTGCGTCTGCCCTTTATCAGCTCCTGCCCACACAAGTCTAAGGCCATGTCTCTAGAGTCCCCATCTTTTGAGCTCTTCCAGACAACCTAAAAATAATTTCCATCTAACTTGAGGATTTGTGATTTGATGCACATGGTGCTTGCCTAGCAGATACACTTTTTAAACCCACGTTTTTAATCTAAGATCAACATCAAATGCCCAGCTCCAGTGAGTCTGCATCGTTTTTGCACAGTAAGTAAGAGGCAGCTAGAGCGGCCTGGAGCAAGTCTGGAGAATTGTCCTGCCAGGGTTGGTGGGGCGTCGCTGTAATCCCAGAGCGTGGGAAGTTGAGGCAGGATGGCTGCTGTGAGTTTGAGGTCAGTCGGCATGGCTTGTGTAGCAAGACCCACATGTCACCAAAGAAGAAGGAAAGAGTCCTTATGAAGATGACAAAATCAGATGCACGCACGGACTGACAATGACATGTGTAAAGGGACTCTCAGGTCCAGGAGGTAAAAGGCACTTTTTAAAAAGAGTTAATTTTTATTTGACACGCGTGAGGGTTGTGACTCTATGTGTGCCACATGAGTCCCTGGTGCTTAAGGAGGTCTGAAGATGGCATTGGAACCCTTGGACTGGAGTTATGAGTGGGTACGAGCCACCACATGGCTCCTGGGAGCTGAAAACAAGGCCTCTGCAAGAGCGGTTAGGGCTCTTAACCACTGAGGGAGTCGTCTCTCCAGCCCCTCAGCTGACGTTTTAAAGTCTGCTTATTAGATGACTGAAGGGTAGGAATGTATGTGTCAAAGGAAGAGAAAGATTGAAGGGTATGATCGACGGTGGAGATGTGACAAAGGAGAGGAAGGTATAAACTGTGGCCTGTGATAAGCTGGTAGATTATGGTTACAAGTGAATAGGTAGGGAGTACATAGAAGGCATAGGAGAGACAACACCCATCCCATTGTCTTCAGTGCGCTTCCCAGAACTTGGGACGATGTTCCATTAGGAGACAGAAGAGATTCTGCGGAGATGACTAAAATAGGGACACTGGGTCTGGAGAAGATGGCTCAGCAGTTAAGGCCAGTGCTCCTTTTGCAGAAGACCCAAGTTCAGTTCCCAGCACCCATGGTGGGTGTTCCCAACTGTCTGTAACTCCAGCTCCCAGGGGTCTGGCACCCTCTCCTGACTTCTGCAGGCACCCCACATGCCCTTGTGTACCCCTACACATACTCATACATAAGAAAGAAAAACAACTCTTAAAAAGATAAGGAGCTTAGCGAGACTGGGCAGTGGTGGCTCAGGCTTTTAACCCTGGTACTCGGGAAGCAGAGGTAGGTGGATCTCTGTGAGTTCATGGGCCAGCTGGGTCTATACAGTGAGTTTCAGACAGCCAGTGATACACACAGAAAGCCAGTCTTGGGGGGAAAAAAATTAAGGAGCTTGACATGGGCGATGGCCCTGGATTATCCAGGTGAGTCCTTCCATGCCTATCTTGACCAGATTCTTGGGGGCTGGAGTTAATAGACAGTTGTAACGCAGCCTCTGCTGTGTTCTTCTCAGGTCTCTATTGTGCCAAGCGCATTCCTACCTCAGAAACTTTGAACTTGCTATTTCCTCTGCCTGCTCTTTTCATCACTCAGATCTCAGTCCAAATGAGAGCCGGCTCTCTGCTTCCAGATTTTTGTCCTGAAGCTTTGAGTACACTCTGTTCTGGAAGGACTGGGTTGGGGCAACAGGATGCAAGCTCCTAGCCTGAGCCGGCTGGCACCCTCCCCAGCCCAAGTCCCGCCCAAGGTTGCGGGATGGAGCAGTGTGCATGAGTCATCCAGCCACAGACACAGTCCCCTTGTTGGAGGGACCTGAGTAGTTAGGTTGTGGCTAACTCCAAGAGCCAAGGGCTCAGTTGAAAGGGGAGGTTAGGAATTTCCCCAAGTTTGTCAGAATCACACAGGTCCAAGAGGGAACTGGGGAGTGGAAGAGCTGAGGATGGCTTGTGTAGACGATGCCGGAAGGGACAGCTGTGTCCCTAAACCAACACTTGGCAAGGCTCTGCAGATGTAGATGGTGCTTACGGTGGACTCACAGGGTTCACTATCCATCTAGCCACCTACTGTGTGCTGAGTGACATTCACAATGTCTTACTGCAGGTCAGACTCTGCCCTCCAAGGGCCTGCAGTCTGCAGGGAGACCAACATACCCACCAAGTCTACAGACTTACTGAGGGGGGAGAGGCTCAGAGTTGGGGTGCATAGGGGAGGATGTGTGGAGCAGGTGGTGATGGTCAGTAAGAGAACCTGCCCAAGAGGCAGGGTAGGGGTGCTCCACAGGAAGCAGAGGCAGCTTGGGTATGTTATGAAGTACCAACAAAAGGAAGAGTTAGTCACAGAAATTTATTCTCTCAGGAATCTGGAAGCCAGAAATCAGTGTTGACAAGACCTCTTCCTTCTAATGCCTGACTCAGGGGAGGACGCTTCTGTCTCTTCCAGCTTCTGGTTGCTTCAAGCATTCTTTGGCTTATGGCCACATCTCTGTGGTTTCTGCCTTCATCACCACACGGCTGTCTCCTCCATGCCTGCTTAATGTGTCTCTGTGTCTTCACATGTTCTCTCCTCCTCCTCCTCCCCCCTCCTCCTCTTCTTCCTCCTTCTTCCTCCTCTTCTTCTTCTGTGTATTACCCAAATCATACTTCTCATCCTCAATCTTTTCCATGTCTTTTTTCTTCCTCTCCTCATCTCTTCCTTCCATCTTCTCTCACCTCATGCCCTCCTTTCCTCCTCTTCCCTTCCTATCTCTCCCCGTCCTCCTCCAACTTCTTATTTTTTTCCCAGTAGATTGTATTTCACTTTGTAACTCAGGCTGGCCTTAAACTTACTATGTATACTGTATAGCCAAGGTTGCCCTCAAACTCACAATCCTCCTGCCTCAGACTTCTGACTGCTGGGATAACAGGTGTACTGTACCACTACACTCAGCTTTCAATTTTCCTGTTTTTATAAAGATACCAGTCATACTACATAGGGGCCCACACTACTCTAATGATCTAATTTAACTGTATTAAATTGGCTTCCACATAGGGTCATCTTGCAGGTACCAGTGTTTAGGACTTCAAAACATCCTCTTGTAGGGTGGGACACTGGGACACAATTGAGCAAAAGCAGTGAGCTAAGGCTCGGAAGGGACAGAGCTCAGGGCCAGATGTATCCCAGGCTGGCCTCATCCGTGCTCCGACCTCAGCCTTCTGGTACTCATTATCAAATCTGGCTTGGCAACTTTCTTTTCTCTGTTGGTGTAGTGGTTTGAATAAGAATGGCCCTATAGACCCATAGGAAGTGGCACTGTTAGGAGGTGTGGCCTTGCTGGAGTAGGTGTGGCTTTGTTGAAGGAAGTGTATCACTAGGGGTGGGCTATGAGGTCTCAGAAGCCAGACTTAGTTGGCTCACTTGCTTTTCCTGCTGCCTGCCAATCCAGATGTAGAACTCTCAGCTCCTTCTCCAGCACCATTTATGTCTGCCTGCAGGCTGCCATGTTTCCTGCCATGATGATAATGGACTGAACCTCAGGAACTGGAAGCCAGAACCAATTAAATGATTTTCTTTATCAGAGTTGCTATGATCATGATGTCTCCTACAGCAATAGAACTCTAACTAAGACAGTCAGCAACCTGTCTCTTCAGGGAACCCTCTGACACTGACACTGCTCTGTGGATGCCTGCCTCTGGGGTAGGGCCTACTTTGTCTACTGCCCAGTGCTCTGGTGGGGCATCTTTTTCATTGTTCCCTGCAGCCTCATAGAGCTCCATGTCAAGCCTGGCCTTAGAGCCTTGAATCTGTCCCCTCACCCAGATCCTAAACACTTTTCACCGTCTCTTCCAGACTTCCCACCTGGGCTTCGATGTCCTCACCACAGGGTGCACACAGAAGCAAAGCCATCCAGGGACTCAACAGCTCCTGACTGCTGAGTGGGCTTTTGTGCTCTGGACCCCCAGCATTTCTTCCTCCAGCCATTCAAAGACCCACAGATCCCCCTTGGCCCCACCTACACCAGGACTATGGTGGATTACAAGCCAGCTGAAAGACCCTTGGGCCAACCATGTCCCTTACCTGCCCGTCAGTGTCACCTGAGAAGGCTTATATTATGCCCTGGGAGTAGCTGGGCATTTCCCCTTTAGGAGCCTGACAGACTGTTGACAGCAGATTCTAGTCCTACATGAGAACTGTCACCAGAGCTGGGGATGGGCTAGTCTGTGGGTGAGGGAAGCCAGGCAGCCCTGGCTGGTAGCTGAAAAGGTCTCAGGTCTCCTTGTATATGCCTGAAGCTCTAGGGCTTTCCTTCCCTCCAGCCTCTTTCCTCATCCTGGCTACTGCCGGTCCTTGGTGTACTCCCAGCCTCTGGCTGTTAGTGGCCTTTGGACTGGGGAAGTTGGAGTTCCTGGGGCCCCATGCCAGCTTGACACTCAAGGCAATCAGGGAGAGGCTTAAACTGTAACTCTGTAGCACACACAAGGCAGTCTCACAGGGCCTTCAACCAGCCAGTCCTGTTCCTCCTCTTGCTGAGAGGTGGAGTTCCAAGCTGGACCTGGAGGACATCTGGAAGCATACAGGATAGACCTGGCTGCAGACACCATGTGATCACTTACCCTCAGCCACGTGTGTGGTGCTATGGAGTTTGGCCTCTGGGTGGAGGCCTTAGCTACTCCTGCACCCCTTGGGGCAGAAGACAGAGAGGTGTGCTCATCACCAGATCCCCTAGGACCCCAGAGACTCATTTAGGAGGGTGAGCCAGCCATGTCTAATACAGAACTATTTCAGGTCTCTGAACTGCTAGTCTAGTCTAGGGCTGCCCAAAATAGCCAGTTAATGGAAGCTCGTGTCTGCAGGAATGGTTAGGGTCCCAAGGCTCCTGTTGTCCAGTTCATTTCTAAATGGGATGTCAGAGGTTAGCCTCAGCCCATCCCCCCCCCCCCCGCACTCTCCCCCTACTTCTTCAGCCCCTCCCCCCCCCATCTTCCCCTTCTCCCATGGAAGGCATGGCTTGCTCTGCTGTGGCCTTAAAATCCTGAGGCTATGGATGCTTCTAGAACTCCGTCCTTAACAAGCTTCTAAGTAGCAATCATAGAACTGCCATAAGCAAAATGCGTCTTAGATAAATGGCTTCATGGGAAACTTCATGGTGCCTAGGAGAGAATGAGTTCCCAGGGCTTTGAATCTGCTGCTTAGATGGAGAAGCCATCTTTGTACCTGGCATGAGCACGTGCAGGAGGTCAGCCTGAGACAGCTGGGTTGACTTCTTTCTCCAGGATCACCCTTCTTGCCCTTCTCCTAAGGAGCACTGTGATTTAGGGCCATCTACTTTGCCACACAATGCTCAGAATGTTGTTTTATAAAAAGATGAGGAGCAGGCTGGAGAGATGGCTCAGTGGTTAAGAGCACTGACTGCTCTGCCAGAGGTCCTGAGTTCAATTCCCAGCAACCACATGGTGGCTCACAACCATTTGTAATGGAGACCTGATGCCCTCTTCTGGTGTGTGTCTGAAGAGAGCTACAGTGTACTCATATACATAAAATAAATAAATAAAATCTTTTTAAAATATTTTTTAAAAAGATGAGGAGCAAAGGAATATGTTTGGTGGATGTACAGTCAGGTGTGGGGGAGGGGTGCCTTGGTGGGTCCATGCTGAGGCATCCCTTTCCCCTGAGGGACCAGCCGCACAACAGTATAGTATAGAATAGAGTTTATTCAGGGCATGGGGAGGGGAGTTAAGAGGGTAGTAGAGGCAGAGAGAGGGAGAGAGAGAGAGAGAGAGAGAGAGAGAGAGAGAGAGAGAGAATAGAGGTGTAGAGGCTGGCCATGAGCACATGGAGAAAGAAGGGGGAGGGGAATGGGGAAAGAGGGGGAGCATGACGGGAGGATAGAGAGAGAACAAGGAGGCAAGGAGGGGGCAAGCAGTCCCTTTTATAGTGAGTCAGGCATACCTGGCTGTTGCCAGGTAACTGTGGGGCAGAGCTTAGATAAAATGCTAACACAGAAGGACATCTTTTGACCCATTCCTTATAGCCTCCTCCTGGCCTTGTGCCAGGCCTGGCCTCTGAGGCCTCGAATTCAACCACACAGATAGTATCAATCTCAGCTGGGTTTGGACGTCCCTCAATAAGCACAGAGTGGACTTAGCAGCCCCCTTCATGGGCTTGGTCCTCTACTAAAGGTGGTTAGCCTTGCTGTGTCTTCACTGTCCCCTCCCCTACACCTGGAGTTTGTGATCCACCTTGAGTATGGAGTCCCTGTTAAGAGGGGTGAGACATACAGGGACACCCAAAGCATACCTTTGGGAGAGCAGAGCCATCTTGCTTGCCATTTTCAGATGGCCTTGCATGCAGCAAGATCTTGCTGTGTGCAAAGTCCTCATTATGGTCTCAGAGACCATAGGGTCAGCCTGCTCAACTTGAGACTGCTTCTCTAGGGGTGTAATATCCCAGCCCAGCAAACCTGACCTCTTCCTAACTCCCTATGTAGCTGAGGATGACCTTGAATCCCATGTCTTAAGTGCTGGGGCTACAGGGATGTATCACTATGCCTGGTTAATGGACTGAGAGGATTGAACCCAAGCAAGTGGTCTACCAACTGATCTATACCCCCAGGCTCCCCAACATTAAAACATTTTTAAAAAAGATTTGTTTCATATATATATGAATATAATTACATAATATACATATGCATATACATCATATACATATAATATACATATACATATCATTGTCTTCAGACACACCAAAAGAGTGTATCAGGTCCCATTACAGATGGTTGTGGGCCTCCATGTGGTTGCTGGGAATTGAACTCAGGATCTCTGGGAGAGCAGTCAGTGCTCTTAACCTCTGAGCCATCTCTCCAGCCCCCCATTAAAACATTTTTATTTACTTATTTTTATTCTCTGTGTGTGCGTGGTACGTGTGCATATTCACTGTGATAAGTGTAAATATGTGTGTGCCACACAGGGCTGTGGCATGTGCTCAAGTGCATGTATGTGTGTGTGTGTTTGTCAGAGGACGATCATGGGTGGCAGTCCTCCTGGGCTATCTGGTCTACCAACTTCCAAGGATTCTCCTGTCTCTGTGTCTCTGCCTCTGTTATTACAATTCTTTCCCTTGGGACGATGTAAACAAGACCTCCCCTTCCAGTTACTGTTCCAAAGACAGCCCAAGTTCACTCTGTGGAACTAACGAGGTTTTGGGCTTTCTTCCTGAGAGTATAGGTGAGGGGTTGCCTACAGGGGTATGGGTGCTCCTGAAGCAAGAGACATCACCTGGAAAGCTTTTGCCCATCAGGGATGAAGCTCCTCCCTGTTCTTTCCAGAACTATATACTCTAGCTCTTCTCCCTGGCATGTGTGATTAGGGAAGATTTGCATACAACAGGTGGCAGGGAGCAGCTGGAACCTCAAGCCAGGATCTCCTGATGCTCCCCACTTCTTCATGAGGGAGTGTAGTCAACAAGCCCAGTGCTGCACAGGTGCCCCCTCCCCCGCCCCCCAAGATAGCAGTTGCTAGGCTCAGAGAATTGTTGCCTGTGGGAGTGCTTCAATTACAGATTTGTGTTCTGGGGCTGCTCTGAACTCAGGTCCTCATGCTTGTGTAGTAAGTGCTTTATTCACTAAGCATGGCCTCAGCCCCCTAAACAGCTGTTTTAATTAATTAAAGTTATGTGTATGTGCCTGTGGGTACCACCTTCAGGTAGGGATCACCTGAGGCCACTAGAGGGCGTCAGATTCCCTTTGAACTGGAGCTAAGGATAGTTGTTATGGGTGCTGGGAACTGAACCTGGGTTCTTTGCCAGAGCAGCAAGCGCTCTTAACCACTGAGCCGATTCCCCAGCTCTCCTCTGAGCTCCCTCCCCTTCCTGACTTTTTAATGTTCTGATGTCCTTAAGCAGTGTTAGAAAGAGGGCACTCTTCCACATCCCTATGCTTGCCTTCCCTCAGAAGCTCATGCCTTCTCTTAATCCCACCCTAAAACTACATTCTAACCCTGGAGTCAATGCCAGCCCCACCTAGACAACTGAGATAGTGATTATGCAGGTACCTACTGTCTCTGGGCCTCCTTTGCATCATTTGTGTGATGGAAATAATGACCGTTCATATCTTAAAAGTCATTGTGAGACTCAAAGGAGATCAGCCAGGGCCTGGGAATATTGCAAGTGTGCCCCGTCCCCTCACCCCAGTGCTAGGGATGGAGTTCAGGGCTTTACCAATACTGTGCAAACACTATCGTCAGCCCACAGAGAATGCTTAATAAACGACCCGGGGGGGGGGGGGGAGGGATTGGTGAGATGGCTCAATCAGAAAAGGTGTTTGCTGCCAAGCCCAAGGACCCGAGTTTGATTCCTGGGACTCACATGATGAAGGTGAGAATGAACTACTGCAAGTTGTCTTCTGATCACCACATGTGTGCGTAAATAAACAAGGCCATAAAAACAATAAGTGCTATGATTACTGTTGCTGGGACGAAGTCCTTTAACCTAGCCCCTCCTGTGCCTCTCCCTGCATGCTCCACCCCCACCCCCATCCCTCCCCATCCCCGGGCCTCCTGACACTCGGGAGAGGTGGACAAAGTATACTGAAGCATCCTTTGTCCCTGCTAAACCCAGGAGTCTCCTGGAACCCTGTGCCCTCTCTCTTCAGTCACATATTCACTCTTGACAACATTTCAAGAATCAGAATTCTGTGTAGGAAGCCAAAGCTAAGAGACAAAGAGAGGGTGAGGGAGGCAGGGACACAGCTGGCTGAGACACGGCTGTGACATATCAACTGGCTCTTCGCACGTGCGTGACTCAGTGGCTCTTGTTTCATCAGATACTCTCGCTTTGGGGCTCTCCTTTCTCGAGCAAACAGAAAAGAAAGTTGGAGCCAGGCACTGGGCCCGAAGCCTGGGCTCTGGGGCTGACCCGCATGCCGCAGAAACCTTACTGGAGCTGATGATTCAACTTCCTGCCTATTGAGAGAGCCCTGACCACAGAGGTTTCCTTGCTGGGAAGAGGGAGCAGCTCCCTTCGGAAGGCTAACTACGAGGGGATAAAGGCCCACCACATACCTCAAGGACCCAAGGACCGGGCAGTGCGTGGGCAGACTGCAGAGGGCCATTCTAGAGCCCTGTCTGTCTGTCGTCTGAAGCCTGGTCCCTCTGGGTTAACTGTTGCCAAATAGGGTGACCAGCTGTCTGCTTTGCATGGGACTGCCCTGGCTTTAACACCTAATATCCCAAATCCTAGGAAATCATCTGTCCAGGGCCAACCGCAGCCGCTAGCCACTCTAACACTACCCATGACTTAGGGGCTGTGGTGACTGGCACTCTAAGCCCTAGGACAGAACATTTTAGGCTAAAGAACAGACAAACTATGGCCCAAAGGCCACATTTGGCCCACCCCAGGGTATTTATTTAGCCCATAAGCAAGAACAGTTTTTACTTTTTTCTTTTGTTTTTAATACTAGATCTCACGTAACCCAACCTAGCTTGGAACTCATTATATAGCCCAGGATGACCTTGAACTTCTGATCTTTCTACCTGTGTTGGTTAGTTTTCGTCTACTTGACACAAATTAGAGTTACCTGTGAAGAGGGAGTCTCATGGAAGAATTGCCCCCATCAGATTGGCCTGTGGGCAGGTCTGTTGGATGGGCTCTACCTACAGTAGGCGTGCCTGTGGGGCAGGCCCTGCTTACTGAGGGGCGTGTCGGCTGGATGGATCGACGCCTACCGCCTACCGCCTACCAAGGGTTTGTGCAGACCCTGAGCAAGTGGTCCTGGATTGTATAAGAAAGCAAGTTGCGCAAGCCATAGAGAATGAGCCAAGCAGCGTTCTTTGTGGCGTCTGCTTCGGTTTCTGCCTTGAGTTCTTGCCTTGGCTTCCCTGTTGGGGAAGATGGACTGAAAAGTATAAGTTGAAATATACCCTTTCCTCCCCAAGTTGCTTTTGATCAGAGTATTTATCGCAACAATTGAGACGTAGACTGGGGATGCTACCTCTGCCCGCCAAATGCTGGGACTAGGTTTATACCTGGTTTGCAAGGTGCCGGGAGTCAAACCCAGCACCTTGAGTGTGGTAAGCAAGAACTCTGCCGTCGAGGCTACAGTCCAGCTCCAGTGTTTACAAGTTTTAAATAGCTGAAAGCAAACTTCAGAATAATATCTGATGGCATGTAAAAGTTATGTAAGGGGCTGAAAAAAATCTCCCAGTAATAAAGAATGCTTATTGCCAGGGCTGGAGAGATGTCGCAGTCAGTAAGAGCACTAACTGCTCTTCCAGAGGACCCTGGTTGGGTTCCCAGTACCTAGATGGTGGCTCACAACCACCTATAACTACACTCCCAGCAGATTTGACAGCCGTGTGTGTGTGTGTGTGTGTGTGTGTGTGTGTGTGTGTGTGTGCCACACAGTGCTATCAGGCACACACACATGCAGGCAAAACACCCATACACATAAAATAAAAATAAGAATGCTTACTGCAGTTGGGTATGATGGTACTCATCTTTAATCCCAGCACTGGAGAGGCAGAGGCAGGCAGATCTCTGTTGTGAGTCTGAGGCTAGCCTATTCTACCAAGCAAGTTCCAGGTCAGAGGGAGACTCTGTCACAAAATAAAACCAGAAGTAATGCTGACTGCCCTTGTAGAGGACCCAGGTTCAGGAAACCTGGTGGTTCACCATCATCCTTAACTTCAACTCCATGTGATCTCAGGCCCTCTTCTGGCCTCCTTAGGCACCAAGCATGTATATGGCACACAGACATCTATATAGTCAAACACAAAATAAAGTCCTGTAGAATTCAGATTTCAGATTTCAGTGCACATGAATAAGGGACCTAGTTTTGCTAGTCATTTGCATATGGTCTCTGTTGCTTCCACCCACATGGGTGGAGCTGGTTTCCCTGCAGGCCATCCTTAGGGACCCATGAGCTACAAAGACAGTGAACTCCTCAGCTGACCCTTCCTGGAAGTAGATGACCTGTCTGGTGTGTGTGTGTGTGTGTGTGTGTGTGTGTGTGAGAGAGAGAGAGAGAGAGAGAGAGAGAGAGAGAGAGAGAGAGAGAGAGAAGGCAGTGGGAACTTAGTAAGGAAACTCTAAGCTAGGGCAGGGGTGCTCTCAGAGGTCAGCGAGCACGGAGCAGAGTCAACATCAGCACATGAGCTGCAGGGGCAAGACAGTGGTCCCCTCTGAGACTTAATTTGCCTGTCTGTACAATGGAGTGAAGGGAGAGCAGTAGGGAGCCATCCGTCTCTCTGGCTTCTTGGTCTAGACTTCTAGGCAGACGTCCTCTACTCTCCAACAAGTCATCCATATACAGGGACACTGTGTGCCCAATAAGGACCCAACCCTAGATCTCTTCAGCCCATTGGTTGTCTATATGGCTTGAACGTAGAAACTTCATGTCGTGCAGACTTCATCAGGGGTCTGGAAGAGCCCATGGTACACTTGACACTCTTAGGGCCCCTTGCTGTTGGGTTCCTCCGGTTCCTCTTTCTTTTGCATCCTGTCATGGGGATGGGAGTATTTGCCCTGAAAGCAGGTGTAGATAGGCCACGGTCCAGCACCTCCTCCCCCATCACTGGAAACCTGTCAAGTGCCCAGACTGCGGGCCCTGTGTGCAGGCAAGCTGAGCTGAGCCAGCAGGAAGTAGACAAGCTTTGAGAGTTCAAACAGCAGAGAGACTGGGCTCAAGGCCAAGCCCAACCCCTCCACCCATCCTGCCTTCCCTCTACCACAGGTGCAACTCCGTCTATCTCCCCCTCCCCCATCTCTCACTCTCTCCCTTCCTTCCCTCCTCCCCTCCTCCCCTTCCTCCTCCCTTTCCTCCTTCTCTTTCTCTTCCTCTTCTTCCTCCTCCTGGTCCTCCTTTCTTTAGATAGTCTTACTATACAGCCCAAGCTATCCTGGAACTCACTAAATAGTTTACCATAACTTTGAACATATGCTCCCTTGGCCTCCGAAATGCTTTTCCAGAGAGCTAAGGAAGAGGGCAATCTTGAAAGGCCTTGGGCAGCCAACCTCTGCTGAGCCTTCACAGGGCCCCACACAGTTTGCTTAGACAAGGCCAGGACAAGTCCTCTTCAGGCTGCCTGGGGAGCCTCTGATGCTTCTGTATCTTCCTAGGGATGTGACCCTGGTAAGTCATCTCTCTTTTTTCTTATGTCCCCAGAACTCTGCTTGCTGACCTCAGGTTTGAGCGCTCAGGAGAATCAAGGACCTGCAGAAGTTGACACAGGATGAGTGAGCAGTACTGGTTGAGACTGCACTGGTTCTGGGCTGGCCTTGGAATTCCTGCACCAAGTGGCTTGAGCCACAGGGGCGCTCCCCCACCCCCACCCCCCGCACCCACGTGTGTGGTGTGCGAGTGTGAACGCATACAGGTGTATTTACTTAGGAATTTTGTGTGTATGGGTGTTTTTCTGCCTGCATGTATGTCTGTGTACTACCTGCATGCCTGTGTGCTAGAGGTCAGAAGAGGGCATTGAACCTGCTGGGGCTGGAATCACAGATGGTTGTGAGCTGCCATGTAGATGCTGGAAATTGAACCCAGGTCCTTTGGAAGAAAAGCCAGTGCTATTAACAAACAAGCAAACAAATGTGTGTGTGTGTGTGTGTGTGTGTGTGTGTGTGTGTGTGTGTGTATTTTAAGACAGTGTCACATGTAGGTACTACGTGTGTGTATATACTCATAAGCAGCTTAAATAAACATTAAAAATATATTTGCTGAGCCAGCCATAGTAGCATATGCCTTCAGTCCCAGCACTGGAGAGGCAGAGGGTCTTTGTGAGTTTGAGGCCAGCCTGGTCTACATAGTGAGTTCCAGGACATCCAGACCTATATAGTGAAACCCTGTCCAAAAACCAAAACCAAACCAAATCAAAAGAAAACTGACAAAAATGTGTTTATGTGTGTGAATGTTTTGTTCCTATGTACCAGGTGCATGCCTGGTGCCACCAGATGTCAGAAGAGGGTGTTGGAGTCCCAGAACTGGAGTGATGGATGGTTGTGAGTTGCCATGTAGGCATTGGGAATTGAACCCAGGTTCTTTGCAAGAACAAGTGCCCCTAACCTTTGGGCCATCTTTCCAGACCTCTTAAACACACCTTTAACTGAAGAGTAAATGCACACAGAGAATGCACAATGCTCCAATCCTGCCACCTCTCCTGTGTGAACGGCAACAATACCTCCAGCCTGAGGCTCCTGTGCTCTCTGCCAGTCCCATCCCAAGGGCAGCCACTGTTCCGGCCTCGGCCACCACAGATGAGTTTCATCTATTGTTGAACTTTGTCAATGGAATCTTATAATATGGGCTATTTTTATGTCTGGCTTCTGTTCGCTCGTGTTGTGGAAGATAGAACACTTTGCCCAGCTTCTTGCTGACCTGTGTTCTATGACCCTGTCACCGCAGGGGAATGAGGGCTGCCTGTGTTTAACACTGGGAGTGACATGTGTGACATGCTGAACATGTGTGACTGGTTTTATATGGGGGGGGGACTCACTGCTTTTATGATGAGCTGAGACTTGAGGTGAAATCATTAGAGTGGTTTAAATGATCAGAGAGGCAACCTGTAAACCTGTTTCTTCATTCCTTTGTTGATACCAAATTTGTCATGTAGCTCAAGTTGACTTTGAACTCTTGATCCTCCTGCCTCAACCTTTCTTTCTTTTCTTTTTCTTTTTTCTTTTTTTCTTTTCTTTTTTTCTTTTTTTCTTTTTTTTTTTTTAGACATGGTTTCTCTGTGTAGCTCTGGCTGTCCTGGCACTCACTCTGTAGACTAGGCTGGCCTCGAACTCAGAAATCCACCTGCCTCTGCCTCCCAAGTGCTGGGATTAAAGACATGTGCCACCACAGCTGGCCCTTCACATACCCCTTTCAGGCTTTCATTTCTGGCCAGTACTTGCCAGTGTGCCATAAACTTCTCTGAAGATGTGAAGCACTGTCTTTTCACCCTACATAGTGCACCACCAACAAAGCAAGCAAGCCTGTCTGCTCAAGCCTAACTCGGTGAGTCAGTGCATTTATTGACTTATGTATTGGAGACTGGGTGAGGAGTTACAGGAACATTGGAGACTCAATACCAGGCATGAAGAGTCCCATCGCAGCATAAAGCAAAGAGGCGTCTGTCTTTAGTTAACTTTCTACTTTCTATATTATGCTCTTGCACCTCCCCAAGATCAAGGAAAGCTAAGGGGCAAAACAGAGTGAAGTGAAGCATCTCCCTCTCCCACAGGGGGCCAGAAACAGCAGGGACTTTTTTCCTGTTGCCATGACTACAGGGCCAAAGTTTTTTGTGCTCTGGGATGGTAAGGGGATAGTCCTCTTGTGCTTAAGTGAAAATCTGTATGTGCCAACTCCCCCAAACAGGGCTCCAAGATGATGTTCTATGGGATGGGAGTGGGCTGACCGTAAGCTAAATAAACTCTAGAGCTCAGGCCAACTGAGTGCTGGGGGACCTGCAGAAAAACCTTAGTCTCAAAACCCACAGAGCCCACTCAGGCGGCACAGAGGCCCAACGCAGATCACATGATGGGGTCAGAAAACTGAGGCTAGGACACATTTTCCCCTTCTCCCAAGAAGCCTAGTTTTCTGACTGTGGATGAACATATATAGGGTCAGATACTCCAATGTTATACATAATGGTATCAGGAAAAGAGAGGTCTTCCTACCTATTCCAAGGCTGTTGCTTCGAGGGACTGACATATAATAGCTCAGGGCTAGAGGTTAGCAGGCTGTTCTCAGAGCCTGGAGGGGGTAGGTCTTGATCTGGTCCTTTTCTGAGCTGGCTTTAGTTACCAGATTTTAAGATCTAAGCCTTGACTCTGGCAGTCCCAACAAGCTAGGCTTGGCCCCCTGTCCACAGTATACCATTTAAAGAGATATTTAGCGACAAAAGGCTGAGCAAGGATATTTATTCAATGTGGTTATACTGCAAAGAGTAGAGGAAGGGTCCAAGGACCCCAGGTTCATCCTTTTAGGTTTAAAGAGAGGGCAAGAGGCACGAGGAACTAAGCAGTCCTGGTCGACTGGCCCACCATTGCCCATCACTGTCTCAGTTCAAGTCTGCCTTTTATAAGGTGGTCCAATAAGTGCAGTTGCTACTTCAGCAGCTGCAGGGCGGCCTTACCCATGGACAGTTCTTCTCATCTGGGGATGTGAGGCTTCTGTGTGTCCTCCGAGTTGTGTGCTGGATGGATGTCTCAAAGGAAGGCTAAGAAGCACCTCTCACTGAGGCTTCAAGATGCCAGATTTCATCGCCTTCCTGATTTCTTTTTCATTGTGAATACTACAAGCAGGGTTTCTCAACTCTGAGCCTCGTCCTCCTGTTGTCTTCCTGGAATAACTGGGAGAGTGGAGCTGGGGAGTCATTTTGTTTGTTTGTTTTGGGGGGGGGATGGGTTGTGTTTTCTTCTTTATTTTATTTTTTAAAATTTATTTTTATTGGATATTTTATTTACATTTCAGATGCCATCCCCTTTCCCCATTTTCCCTCCCTAGAAAACCCCTATCCCATGCCCCCTTTTCCTTTTTGCTTTTATACAAATTTTTAAAATGTTAATCAAAGGCTTTATAAGTTTGATAATGCTCAATCAGAAGTGTAACCCAATACCCAATCTAGATATATAAACTATCTTTGACTGGTGGAGACACGTGGACATCTGCCTCCATGCCCCCCCTTCTCTCTCTTTCTCCCTCTCATCACCTAGCTCCTCATCTCCTTCTCTTCCTCCTCCTCTCCTTACTCCTCCTCTTCCTCTCCGTACTCCCCCAGCTTAGCTCCTCCTACATATCACCTTTCCTGTTAAAATAAAACTTTTCTCTCAAAATACAATTAGAGCATAACTATACCAATTTGTGTCAGTAAGGTACAAGATAGACCTAAAACCCAGTCCATCATTTTGTTGACTAACCAGAACCTCTGTCATCTCTCCTAACTAAAACATTTAGTTCTGAACCTGACTTTTTTCTTGGCTTTAGAATGAATGTCAGGGGTTGTGTTTTCAAGACAGGATCTCACCATGTAGCCCTGGCTGTCTTGAAATCTGTAGATCAGGCTGACCTTGAACTCATAGAGCTCCACCTGCCTCTGCCTCCCAAGTGCTAGGGTTAAAGCTGTGTGGTTACTATGCCTGGCTAGGGGCTTGGGGATCTTGCTTGGGAAAGGATTCTCTAAAGGTTTGAGTAGAGTCCCTCAGTATGAGGGGTTGGTCTTGAAGGCTGGCACCATGATTAGTTTACCATACTGGGGACACTGACAAAGGTCAACCTGTTGCCTTGGCCTCTTTGTATTCTGGATTATTGATGAGAGGAGCTGGTCTCTCTGGAGATTGCCTGAGTTTCTTCTCAGTTAATTAATGTATTAATTTTATCTGTGTGGGTATTTGTCTGCATGTACGTCAGTGCACCATAGGCATGCTTGGTGCCTGTGGAGGCCAGAAGAGGACATCAGGTCCCCTAGGGCTAGAGCTACAGATAGCTGTGAGCTGCCACGTGGGCACTTGGAATTAAACTCCAGTCCTCTGGAAGAACAGCCGATGCTCTTGACCAAAGTTAAGTCCGTGGAGTCTGTCTTTTTACCTTTTCCTTTGTTTATTTTTGTTTGTTTGCTGGTTTGTTTGCAGATGAGCTGTGCTGAACCTCTGGCTTCTACCTCCTGGACTCAAGCGAGCCTTCTGTCCTCATCTGTGGGGCTTCTGGGATTATCACTGCTTGCTGCCTATATACTCTGCATGTAGCCCGACCTTGGAGAGACTTGGGCCAAGAATAGTCAGGGCCCTCAGTTTGAGTATTACCATGATGATCTAGGAGTGTGTATGCCGTGTGTGTGTGTGTGTGTGTGTGTGTGTGTGTGTGTGCGCGCGTGCACGTGTGTGTCGCTGGAAACTGATCCAGGGCCTTGTACTAGGCAATCACCTCACTACTGAGTTACACTCTCAGCCCTTTAAAATGTATTTATTACACTCAATCATTCTCGTGTGTGTGTGTGTTTATGTGTAATTTTCAAAATCTACTTTAATATGGGTTTTTAAACACTTTAACCTCCCTTCTACCCCACCACCCTCCAGAGGTAGTGGAAAAGAAAGGTTATTAGGATACGGGGGAAGTGGACCTGTTTAGAAATGGTTCTTTGGAGTAAATCCCATCTGCATTGTCAGGAAATCAGAGTTCAGTTCACAGGGATCAGCAGCAGCTCAATCCACTTGCAAACACTTCACAGATACACCAGCAGTTCAGTTCAGTAGTGTCAGGATAGCAAACATGAAACAGCAGCAGTGGCACGATCCAGCAGACACAGAGAGGCCTCAGCCAAATTGGCACAAGTCAAACGGGAGGGACCAGGACCAATAGGGACGCCAGAAGAAGTTCTTTGCCATGCTTCTCTCACTGAAGCAAAAATCAGTGAAGACTTGAGACCAAGAAGAGTTGCAAAGTTAGTTATGCAAGCAAGTCCCTGTCATTGTCTGTTGGGTCCTATTTATATGCCCTCAAAACATCACCTGTCCTCCACAGGTCTTGCCTCAGTCCATGAGTCTGTCCTAGCAAAACTCCATGTGAGTCTGTATCAGCTGACATCACCCTGGCAATCAGCCAGAGTCTTTGGAAGAGGCAAGAAACTGCAGGAACCTCTCCATGTATTTCTCTCAACAACCAGTATTTGTGTGTCATTAGCGAAGATTCCTTCATCATGTGTCCTTTCATGTGCTTGCTTTAGCAGACCACTCTTTCACTTCTGTGTCTTCTTTCACTGTGTCTGCTTCACTAAAACGTTCCTTCACGTGTCTGCCTTAGTGAAACACCATCTGACACAACTAGCTTTCCAAAGAACTGTTAAGTTTCCACTTTGAGGGGGTGGGGGTACATGCGTGATGTGTATGGAGGTCAGAGGACAACTCGTGGGCGTTGGTTCCGTCTTTCCACAGTGTGAGACCTTTAGATTGAGCTAAGGAAGTTCTGGTCCTCAGGCTTGGCAGCAAACACACCGAGATATCTCTTTCTATCCCAACCCTCAACTTTTCTTTCCTTTTCTCCTTTCCTTCCTCCTCCTCTCCTCTTTGTCTTCTTTCTCCCATCTCAGACAGAATCTTGTAACTCACTATAGAACTTAGGTTGACCTCAAATCATCCTGCCTCAGCCACTTAAGTGCTGAGATTATAAGTTTGAGCCACGATCCAATACCAGGCACCAGGAAGGACGTTCTCATAGACATTGCAATAGACGTAGCTCAGTTTTCTCAACTCTATATGGACAGCTTGGCTGAGTATCCTATTAAATACACACACACACACACACACAGTGGAAAGGCACTTGCTACCAAACCTCACACACACGCAAACACGCAGTAGAAAAGTACTTACTTTGACCTGACGACCCAAATTTGATCCTCAGAACCCACATGGTGGAGAGAGAAAGCTGATTCCCCCTTGTTGTCTTCTGACCTCTGTACACATATTGACACAGATACATGCACACATAACCAATAACCAGGTATATTTTTATTAGTTTATTTATTTTGTATGTGTGGTATGTATGAGTTCATGTGCACACATGTATGTATGTGCACGTGGAGACAGACCAGTGGCTGATGTCAATGGTTTTCCTCAATTATTTTCCACCTCATTTTAGTTAATTAATTTTCATTTTTTATTATGGGGAAGCCATGTGTGCTACAGAGTGCATGTGGAGGTCAGGGGATAGATGCGTGGAGTTGGCTCTGTCTTTCATGTGGGTTCTGAGAATCAAACTCAGGTTATCAGGCTTGGCAGCAAGTTGCTCGGCCTCCTCAGCTGGCGAGCCCTCTACCTTAGTTTTTGAGACCGTATATTTTCCCCACTGAACCTGGAGCTCACTGGTTCAGCTAGACTGGCTGACCGGTGAGCTCCAGGATCTGCATGTCCCTACCGAGGTGCCAGAGCCACAGTTGAGTCCTGCCTTACCCAGCTGTTACATGGATGTTAGAGATCAGAAGTCAGGGCTTCCTGCTTGCAAGCACTTTACCAAATGAGCCATCTCCCCAGCTTGGGATGATTTCCTGGTGGTGGTGGTGGGTTTTCTTTCCTGTTTGTTTTAGACAGGGTTTGGCCAGACCAGGCCAGCCTCAATTTTGCAGTGACCTCTACTGGGGATCAAACTCAGGTGGTCAGGTGGCCTGGCATGACTAATGCTTTGACTTGATGAGCCATCTTCCCTCTCTTTAGACTCTGTGGTAGCAATGCAGCTGTCAGCAACTCCAGGCTGACATTCTCATATCTTCAAGCCCTGGTGAAGGGAGAACATCCAAATATCCACAATTAGCTCCGACTGGACCACACGGTTTGGCATGGGATCATAGACCTCTCTAAACCAGCCACCGTACAGCTCTGCACAGTTCCGAAGGTGTTCTGAAGCCCAGTATTGAACACGATGCTCTCTGCACCATCCGGAAGCTGCCCTGCAGCTGAGCCGAGCATCCTGCAGAAAAGTGCTCTGCAGTTTTGCACTGTGAATAAGGCGCTCGATAGTTCCACATGTGGGTAGGGCTCGCTGCATCTCAGCATGGTGCACAGGGCGTTCTGCAGCTCCGCAGATGCTCAGCTCAGGTAAGATGCTTGTGGTTTGAATAGGTTTGGCCACCATAGACTGATGTGTTTGAATGCTTGGCCCACAGGAAGTGACACTGTTAGGAAGTGTGTCGTTGATGGAGTAGGTGTTGTTGGAGGGGTTGTGTTTCAGTGGGGATGAACTTTGAGGTCTCATATATGTCCTCAAGTCTGGCCAGACTGAGATTTCTGTCTGTCTTTGGATCAAGATGTAGAATTCTCACCTCCTCCAGCATCATGTCATGCTTCCCACCATGATGATAATGGACCAAACCTCTGAAAGTGTAAGCTGGCCCCAATTAAACGTTGTCCTTTCTTTATAAAAGTTACCTTGGTCACTGTGTCTCTTCACAGCATCGGAAACTCTAACTAAGACAGTGTTCTACAGCTCTGTCCGTAGGTAAGATCCAGCTCTGCTGGGCTAGCCATGGCTCATGTGTGACTTTCATGCCAGGGAGTTAACAACCATCTGAAGCATGGGGGCTAGAACTGTTGAGAGTAATAGTTGCCCAGGTAAAACTTGGGATGCTGGGGAGGGACTGACTGGAGAGATCACGAATGCTCTTGCAGAGGACCTGAATATTGTTCCCAGCACTGCATCTAGCCTCTCACAACCTCCTGTACCTGCAGCTCTGGGCTTATCTGATGCTTCTGGCCTCATGGGTACCTGCCCTCATGTACACACGCATACATGCATACATACATGCATGCACACAAATACTCTCTCATACACACAATTAAAAAGTAACAAAAATAAATCTTTTTTTTAAAAGAAAGATTTAAAAAAAAATAAATAAATTGGAATGCTATTACCAGAAGAGGGGGAATGGAAGGAAGGAAACTACCTTATCAACAGGGACAGGCAAATGTGGACCAAGTCATCTGATCTGAATCTGTCTTAAGATATCCATGTGCTGACACACAGCTTTGGTGCCATAAGCTTGTGAGATATTATTCAACTCCAAGGAAGTGTGGGGTTTCCTTGGCAGCCCCTGGCCTCAGATCACCCCTCTAAGACCTGATGTCTTAATATTACTGTTCAGTCTGGGCACTCTGGTTCCCTTAGAATCAACTGTCTAGGCTAAGGTTATTGGCCCCTGAATGTACTGTGCTGTCTGCTAGGGCAGAGACCACAGCTTCCTCCCCTCTGGCGCTGTAGAGAGACTTGCTGAGTGGATGTAAATCGTTGCTGGCAGGTGAGTAGAGCCTGGTACCTTTCAGAGCACTTTAGTATTGATGTTTGGTTTGCTTCTTGATTTTCCTTTCGGCTGTTCAGAATTGAGACCAGAGTCCTATAAGACCAGAAGTTCTGTGTCCTGTTCACTCATCAGCCAGTCAAACCCAAGGGCTGGCACATGAGCTGACAGTCTAGTGAAGCCAGGACCACAGAAAGCTCTCCTGGAAGGTGCTGTGGGGCACTGTGGGGGTGGGGCAGGATGACTCACCCAGGACCGTGGAGATGGCTGCACCCCAGGTGAGGGCAAAGCTTGCAGTGTCTGGTGGATAGTGTCATCAAAACCCTGACAGAGCCTGATCCACAATGTGATCTGGGGCCTTGGTCAGCTTTGCCCAGAGAACCTCTGAGTCCCTTGATTGTCATATTATTTTCATGTGTGACTCAGTGACAGTCTACTTAATTAGAAGCCACTTTCAGGTCTCGGAGAATAGGTCAGCGGCAGAGAGAGCACTTGCCTAGCATTCTCAAGCCCCCACCCCCACCCCCCGTGTCAGGTTACACGATGCTAGGAGAGCTGCTGGTTACAATCCTAAGAAATGATGGCTCAGTAGTCAGTCCCCCTGTTGTCGAGCTAAGCCTTAGAGCCTGGCTCCAAGCCTATGTGATACCATGTTTTCTGAGTTGAGACAAGAACAAGGTGGGAGTCTCAACAAGGAAAAGGATGTGTTCCAGCCAGCAGAGGTACCTAGGGCTGGGAGCTCCTGTCACTGGAGCAGATCTGGGAGCAGAAGATGTTGTGCAGGGTGGCTTCAGTTCCCCTTGGGGATCACACATAGTATCATCTATTCAACCCTGCGTGATCCCAACCAGCATTTTAAGACAAAAAAACGAACCCAGGGTGTGGTGGTACACACCTGTAATTCTGGCCCTGGGGAGGCTGCAGTTGGAAGATCCACGTCAGCCTCAACTACCTAGTAAGTCTGAGGCCAGCCTGGTCTACAGGAGACTTGTATCAAAAAAGCAACTAAATAGGGCCAGCAAGATGGCTCAGTGGGTTAAGGTAAAGATGCCAAGCATGATGACCAGAGTTCAGTTCACAGGACCCACATGGTGGAAAAAGAGAAGCTACTTCTTCAAGTTGTCCTCTGACCTCTACATGTGCTATGACCCTCGCATGTGCATACTTGTACACACAACAAAGAAATAAAAAGTATAACAAAGTGTAAACAAATCCTCACAAACACAGATGAAAAACAAAAAACCCCTACAAAACCCACGAGGCAAAACCGCAGCTCGTTCACCGCAGCTCTGCGTCCTTTTAATTTCTCCTGCAGCCTGGCAGCCTGGCAGCCAGGCAGGGTCTGGCCCTGCCCTATGACACAACTGCTACTCATCCTATGTCCCAGGGCAAAGACAAGTGAGTTTATTGGCCTCTGTCACTTTAATGAAATAGCCCCTGCACCAAACAAATACAAGCACAGACATTTGCAACTAATTATGGTATTGCTGATCAGTCAAATTTCATTGCAAATTGCATGTTGAAATTGATAGCGTAGAGTCGTGAATAAACCGGCTGTCTGGATAAGTGACACGGGCACACAGGACTAGATAAATAATTCAATTTAGCCCCAGCCAGACACTCTGAAGAAGAGGAAACGGCAGATTAGCATGACCCAGAGAATGCTTCTTCACCCCGGGAGCCGCTGCCAAAGTGCCTAGCCTCCAAGGGCAGGGAGCAGAGCCTGCTGCAGGCTCCTCCCTCTCACTCTGGGAGACCGCAGGGCGTTGAGTGTTCCCGGCTTTAATTCTCGGTCTGTAAATTGTAGCTGTGAGTAGTGGTGGGAGGGGGGAGCCACCCTGTGTTACCATTTGCTGCCAAGAAGCTCACTCAGGAGCGGTCTTAAGGAACGGACACCCCTCATTCTTGATTCCTGGGCCAGGGAGCCCCAACCCACCTTGAAAGCCCGGTTGTGGATCTGGGGATGTGCTTCAGACGGCAGAATGTTTGTCTAGTGTGCACAAAGCTCTGGGTTCATCCCCACCACTACAAAAAATGGGGATAGTGGCACATGACTGTAGTCTCAGCACTTGGGAGGTAGTGGCAGGAAGATCAGGAATTCAGGGTTATCCTAGACTATATATGAAATCCAGGGCTAGCCTGGGATACTCGAGTTCTTGTCTCAAAAAAAAAAAAAAAAAAAAAAATTGCTGCTTATGTTGGCACATGCCTTTAATTGCAGCACTCCAGTGTCAAAGGCAGGTGGATTTCTGTGAGTTGCAGGCCAGCCTGGTCTATATAGAGAGTTCTAGGCCAGCCAGGGTTATATAATGAGGCCTTGCCTCAAAAATAAATACATTAAATAAGTAAATTTATTTTAAAAAAGAAAAAAAAGAAAACAAACAAATCAGTCAAATAAACACATGAAAGCCAGGCAGGTCAGGAGCCAAGATGCCTTTTGCAGAAGTCCCCACCAGGACACTCATGGGTCCTAAAAACAATAAAACCCAGAGGGAAGTTCATCTCAGCATGCCATAGAAGTCACAAGATGGAATGGCAATGTCTTTAGGATTCAGTCTTCAGCTGCGTTCTCCTGGAATGTCATTACAGGCCCACATCTGGGGAAGGGGGAAGACAGAGGTGAGGCGGGCATATAAGTGTCAATAAACAAATACCTGTGAGATCTGTGGGACGGGAGGGGAAGCCACTGCAGCCCTCTAATCCTGGAATACATCATGCTGAACCGTACTGGGCCAGCCCAGCGTTGAGAGGGTCCACTGGCAGCCATGTTGGGTGAGCTGCCACTGCACTCCGGATGCAGAACAGAGAGTCTGAGAGTCAAAACCGGAATGTCTGTAGGAAAGTGGGCCAGCTACGGACTGGGAGAATTGGCAAGCTGAGCCTGATTGTTAGGGGTGGCTGTGAGTCAGCCTGAGGAGACAATAGGAACGGAATTCAGAAAAAGGTTTGGGCTGGGATATAAATTTGGAAGTTACTCACTGCCAAATGATGTTTAAAGCTAGGATCCTGGAGGAGGTTATCAGTGGGCACAGTAAGTAGAGACAAGGTCTCCAAGACTGGAAAGGAACAGGTATGGGCAAAAGGGGTGGGGACGGGCAGGTCACTAGTTGTTGCCAAGGGGGGGAGATGAGTCTCTCCTCCTTTATATTTATTTTTGATACAGATTCCCACTCTGTAGTACAAGCAGGCATGGAACTCACTTTAGAGCTGCTCTAACTCAAGATCTTCTTGGTTTAGCCTTCCAACCATGCCCGAATGCAGATGAACTCTTTTTTTTAAAAACTATTTATTTACTTGTTTGTGTGTGTATGGGTGGGCGGGTATATGCATATGAAGGTCAGAGGACAGCTTGTGGAGCTGGTTCTCTCCATCCACTCCAGGGATTGAACTGAGACCATCAGGCTTGGCGGCAAGCCCCTTTACCGAATGAGCCACCTTGCTGACCCAAGATGAACTCTTGTATGCTAAAAAGACAGAAGGAAGGTGAAGTCCGGTGACTGACTGTGGAACTTAAGGATATGGAGAGAGATCACTGTGAAGGCATATTTGGACTAGTGAGGGGTTAGGGTGGGGTCTATGGGAGTTACGATACAGGAAGTTAGAAGGGCTTGAAGGAGGTCCAAAGGATCTGCTCCTTCCAGAAGTCTTGCCACAGAGGGGGAAGAAAGAAGGAAGGTATTTGAGAGCATAAGGTCATGAGGAACTTTTCCTTTCAGAAAGAAACATCAGGGGTTTTTTGTGTGTTGGTGGAAATAATCACAGAGACAGGAAAGCATGGTTGAGGAGAGGGTGAGCTTTGGCATGGAGCCCTGGAGAGGCAGGTGGGGTTGGCATCTGGTGCACAGCCGGGTGGAGTGGCACATGTCTGCAATCCCAGAGGGAGAGGTAAGGAAGAAAATCAGGAGTTCATGGTTACCCTTGGCTTCATAGCAGTTTCAAGCCTAGCCTGAGCTTCGTAAGACCCTGTCTGAAAACAACAGCAAAAAGAAAGGAAGAAAAAAAAAAAAAAGGAAACAAGAAGCAGGCCTCCCTGCTGGGGGACAAGGGTGGGTGCCGCCTCAGTGGGAGGAAAGGCAGAGCGGATGGGCACAGATGCCGGTGGGTGGGGAGCCGCAGAGCCAGCACAACGTCTGTGCCAAGGGCTTCTATTTTCTTAGCAAAATCGGAAGAGGTTGTCAGCTGAGAGTGAGGTGGAGGAGGAGGTGTGAAGCAGTCGTCTAGGAGAGCGGGTGTGAATAGACTTGAGGGATGGAGCCCAGCGGCTGGGCAGTCGTGGTCCTTAGGGTGGCACTGGGGGCTGAGCCTGTGGCTCAGGGGCGAGGAGTGAGCAAGCTGCTGAGGACCGGACTCCTCTAGCTCCGCAAATAATAAATAATGAGTGAGTAGAGGCTCGGTGAGTGAAGGTTTACCTTCAGTTCTGGTCGCTTGTGGGACCCGAGTGGGCAGAGAAGGCTGCATTTACTAGGGCCGAGCCTTTGCCAGATGACAGTACTATAGAACAGATAGGTAATGTTGGGACACAGGCTCCAGGCTGGAACAGGAGTGAAGCAGGACGCTGGGCAGATAAGGGTCACAGATGTTTGCTCAAATCAGTGGATTTCAGGGTGAAGTGTTGAGTTGGGGAACCAGAGGAGGGTAGGCTGCAGAGAAGGCCAATGTCTGCGTTCGGGAAATGGAAGGCTCACAATGACACATAACCACTCCTTGGAAGCCTGGCTATAGCAAGGGAGGCTGAGTTGTCGTAAAGAGTGAAGAGGAGACCAAGGGCAGAGAGAGAGAGAGAGAGAGAGAGAGAGAGAGAGAGAGAGCGACCGAGAGAGAGAGAGATTTGTGTAATTGAATGCTAGAATCAAAACTTAAAGATATGGGGGCACATGTCTTTAATCCCAGCACTCAGGGGGATCTCTGTGAGTTACAGGCCAGCCTAGACTATATGGTGACTTCAAGACCAGCCAGAGCTAATATTAAAACTCTGTTTCAAAAACAACAAGCAACAACAAAAATCCACCCCAGTACAGGCTCACATACCTGTAATCTCAGGAGGGAGGGGGTAGTGGGTGGTAAGATGGATCAGGACTTAAAGGCAAGTTTCAGCTACAGAGTAAATTTGAGGCTAGCCTAGGCTACAAGAAACCTGAAGCCCATGTGAAAGCTGAACCTCTGTTGACATTCAACCATTGATCTTTCTCACTTTGCTGGGATCAAACTTGGGGTCTGTGCATATGAGTCAATTTCTTTACCATTTTACCAATGAGCTGTTCTATAGCCCCTGCCCCAGACATCACTATTGTTTAACTAATTGTGTACGTGTGTGAGTGCAGGTGCCCGTGTGCTACTGTGTAGGTACGGAAGTCAGAGGACAATTTTCTGAAGATGCTTTTCTCATCTTCCACCTTGTGTTTGAGACAGGGTCTCTCCCTTGTTCCTATTGCTGACATGAGGCTGGCGGGCCTGTTAGAGTCTGAGGAGTCTCCCATTTCAGCCTCTCATCTCACCTGTGGAATGCTGGGATACAGATGGGCAGTGCATACCCAAGCGTATCTAGCATTTCACATGGCCTCCGGGACTAAACTCGTGTTATCAGATCAGCAAATGCTTTCATCTGCTGAGCCTCCTCCATGGCCTGTCATTGGTCTCTATGCAGGACGATAAGCAGGGAGTAATGCCAGAAAACACAGCCAGCTGGATTTAGCAGCATCCGCACTAATCGCAGCCCTGGGGATGCTGAGGCAGGAGGCTCTCGGACAAGTTTGGATTATATAATGAGAGCATTTTCAATTTAAAAAAAAAAAAAAAAAAAAAAGCACAAATTTCACAACATACTAGTACCTCTCTGTGTGGGAAAAAAAAAAAAAAACCTCAGAATTGAACTTCCCCATGCCTACACCTAAGGGGTACACAGATTACTCCAGAGGGGAACACAAGTCCTTAAAGGCTGTTTCCTGTTGGAACAGGAAAGTGATGGGGACTTTGAATTTGATGTGGCTGAGAATCTAGGAGTGGAATTCATCTTGGATTCAGAGAGCCATGAGAAAAGGGGGGATGGAAACTGTAGTCTGAGAAGGACTGTGAGTCCCTGAGCCGATAGAGGACAGAGGTGTTTGAGCTCAGGCGAGAATTCACAAGACTAGGACAAAGCAAGAGGAACTGAAGCACGGGATGGAGGCGCCGGATGGGTGCCAGGCAGAGAGGAGAGAGTTCTTCATGCCCGTTGAAGGTGGAGTGGGGTCTGAAACAGATCTTCCTAAGAGCAGATGTGGCTCTGGCTCCTTCAGGTAGAGAATTTATTTCTTTGGGGATGGGGATGAACCCAGATCCTTGGCCACGCTAATCCCATATTCTGCCACTAAACTCTTCACAGAGCCAATACTGATACTAAACCACAAATACCACAGTGAGAGAGAATTATCCAGAAGTAGACTTGTGCATGACAATACCACATTTGTTCATCTGCATGCAATAAAGTTTGTCCTCAAAATACAGAGATTAAAGGGTGCGAATTGGGGCTGGGGCTTGGGGGTCATGATGGGTTAAATGATTAGGACAAAATAAATCGAGGTTTTCAAAATGCTGTGCAGGTGGATTTACAAGCCAGTGTTCAGCTGGAGATGCAGCTCAGCTGGCAGAACTCTTGACCTGCACACAAAGGCTTGAGTTGGATTCTCATCACTAAGTAAAACTGGGCATGGTGCACACCTGTAATCCCAGCACTCAGGAGGTAGAGGCAGGAGCATCAGGAGTTCAAGGTCACTCTTAACAACCTAGCAAGTTTGAGGTGAGCCTGGATTATATGAGACTCTGTATCAAATGAAAAACAGGAGACACAGCCCAGAATCCAGAGCGCTTGCTCTTTCAGAGAAACAGTGTTCAATTCCCAGCATTCATACTCAGTGGCTCAAAATCCCAACTTGCAACTCCAGCTCCAGGGGATCTGGCGCCCTCCTCTGGCTTCCGCAGGCACCCTGCATGCACATGGTGCACGTACCTGCACAAATTCACAAAAATTGTGGTACTGTCATGGAGTCACTCCTATGTAGCCTGTTACCTATTGACTTTTTAGCAGAGACTGCTAAACCGCTAAATCATGGATTGACTTTGCCAACACACAATGCCGGGGCTAGTTTCTCAGCTTGAAACACAATCGATCCGATCCGTTCTCGGCCGCCACATGAGCTCCATAGCAATCATCAGCCTCCATTTATGAACTGAAACTATCAATCTTCTTCAAGAGAATTCTAAGGACACAAATTATAACAATTGATAGGTTGGATTTTATCAAAATTAAAAAATAGGCTAGTGCAGAGGGTTAGATATTTGGCATCAGACCTGGTGACCTGAGTTTGATCCTGGGGACATGCATGGCAGAAGGAGCCAGCCAAGTCCTGCGAGTTGTCCTCTGACCTCCACATTCAGGGCATGGTGCCTGCACCCACCTTACCCACCGGCCCCCTGCCCCAAGAGTAAATAAATGTAAAATTTCAGGAATTATCCAGGGGATCAGACACCCTCCTCTGACCTCCCAAGGTACTAGGCATGCACATAGTACACTTAGGTACAAACATAGACATAAAAAATGGGCAAAGGGGGGCTGAGCATAACGACACAAGCCTTTAATCTCAGCATTTAAGAGGCAGAGATAGGTGGTTCTCTGAGAGTTCAAAGCCAGTCTGATCTACATAGTGAGTTCCAAGACACCCAGGGATATAGAAAGAGACTCTGTCTCAAACAAAACAAAAATATATTTTAAAAATGTAAGTTCCAAAAACTATTGTGGCAGTCTGGAATTAATGATCTCTCTCTCTCTCTCTCTCTCTCTCTCTCTCTCTCTCTCTCATTTTTGTCTCTCTCTTTCTCTCTCCTGCTGAGCCATCTCTCCATCCCCTAAAGACAGTCTTTATAAGATTAAGGACATTTCTTTCCATTTCTGGTTTGGCAAAATACTTTTAAAAATTATTCACCCATTTAATCCGATCAGTGCTGGATTGTGGCTGGTACTTTCTCTGTCTCCATTGAGATAACCAGCCTAGTTTTCTCTTTTTGAAGTCTGTCCTGATCAATTTACACAGACTGCTTTTTGAACGTTAACCAAACTTTACGTTCCTAATGCAAATATGACTTGGTGGTCAGTCCTCTGACTATCCCTTTATGTCTGGCAAATTCTGATCATTAAACTTGTTTGGGGATTTTATAGCTGTGTTCATAAACAAGACTGGCCTTTAAGTCTCCCTTATTGATTTTCAGACTGGAGTCAGGGCCAATGCTGACTCTATAAGGTGAGTTAAGGATGCCTTCTGTTCTTCAGATGGAAATGCCTAAACTTTCAGAAAAAGTGCAATCATGGGATATTTTCCCCTTGAATACTCAACATAACCCAAAAGGTAAACTTATCTGAATTTGTGGTCTTCTTCCTGGGAAGACCTTTTATTTTAAAAATGGGTTCAATGCAGTCAAGGCTGCCTTAAAACTTGCTTTGCAACCAATGATGAGCTTGAACTTCTGACCCTCCTGCCTTCGCCTCCAGAGGCTGTGATGCAGACATGTGCAACTGTGTAACTTTTATTTTTTTCAAAGCCTACTTTTAATGATGGTTTTAAAACGCTTTAACCTCCCTTCTAGCCAACTACCCGCCAGAAGTAGTGCAGAAGAAAGGATACAGGGGAGGGAAGTGGACCTGTTTAGAAAGGTTCTTTGGAACAATTCCTATCTGCTTTGTCAGGAAATCAGCAGTTCAGTTCACAGGTCAGCAGCAGCCGCTTGATCCACTCGCAAACACTTCACAGATACACCAGTAATCCAGTTCAATATTGTCTGGATAGTAGCAGATGTGGCACGACCTACCAGGAACACTCAGGCCGCAGCCAAATCAACAGGAATCAACAGGAGGAATTTGGATCGCCAGGAACTCCGGGAAAAGTTCTCAGCTGTGTCTCTCAGTGAAGTGAAGATCAGCAAAGACGCAAGACCAACAATTGTTGTACAGCTAGCTTTGTAAGCAAACAGCTTAGCCTCAGTCACTGGCCGTGGGGTTCTTTTTATACTCCCTCCAAAAATGGGATGTCCTCCACCGGTCTTGCCTCAGCACGTGAGTCTGTCTCAGCTGACATCATTCTGACAATCAGCTCAAGTCTGCAGAAGCAGCGAGCAGCATACCACCAGAAGTTTTTTTGGTACGTTTCTCTCTATGGAGTCCCGACAAATGGAGCTTGTCTACACAGTGTAAGGCAGACTAATACATGTGTGTTGTTATGTGTGTCCTTCGTCACATGTCCTTTCATTTGCTTGCTTTAGCAGAACATCCTTTCACTTATGTCTGCTTCAGCGAAATGTTTCTTCACGTGTTTGCCCCAGCAAAACACCATCCAACACAACTGACTTTCCAATGAACCCTTAAGTTTCCACTTCACTACTGTGCCTGTTTAATGTGGTGATGGGGGTTGAACCCAGGGCCTCATCCGTGCCAGGCAAAGCACCCTCCAATGTACATCTCCCAGCAGCACTTTCCTCCCTTGTCTCTCTCTCTCTTCCTCTCTCCCTCTCCTCTCCTCTCCCTGTCCTTCCCTCCTACCTTTTTCATTTTTCTTTCTTTACTTCTTTCTTTTCTTTTTTTTCTTTTTGATGAAGTCTCATGTAGTTCAAGCTGGTCTCAAACTTCCTATGTAATTAAGTTGAATTTTAAAAAAATCTAAATATCTAATCATTAGCACAATGAACATGCCAGAGCATGCGTGTGGAAGGCAGAAGACAGCATGTGGGAGAGACTGTTTTCTCTTTCCATCTTGTGGATCCCAGTGATCAAATCCAGGTTTGGAGGCAAGACACCTTACGGGCTCTGGCCTCCAGTCTTTGATCTCCCGGAGTTCATCTCCCACATTCTCACAAGCTGGGATTACATGTGTGTACCTCTATACCCCACTACAGATTCATAATTGCTGTTTGAATCTACAGGATTTATAGGATATTGTGGTTTTCCACATCTTCACGAGTCATTTGATAATTCGTTATTTCTAGGAATTTTCCATTTCATCTACGCCTTTCATAGTTGTTGGCATTAAGCTACTCATAACATCCTCTTGGTATGTTGGCTCTGGGCTTTATTTTACTTACATTGTCTTTGTGGTATGTGTATGTGCATGCTTGCGTGGCGTAGGTATCTCTGAGAGTACATATTGTGTGCACTCATGTGGAGGCCAGAGGTCAACACTGGGTATCTTTCTTTCATTCTATACCTTATCTTTTGAGACAAGTCCTCATTAAAATCAGTGCTTGCTGGCCCAGCCATGTGTGGTGCCGTGGTCCAAGCTCAATGCTCACAGGCAGGTACTTCATCCACAGAGTTGTCTCCCCAGCTTCACTCTCGGTATCTTTAAAATGTGCATGGGAACTCTTATAATGACCCTTCTTCATTCCTCATAGCTATTTCTCCTCCTCTTCCGGAGGAGTTCAGTCACTGGAGTACCTGCCTCGAATGCACGGAGTCTGGGCGTTGGTCCCCAGCACTGCATAAACATTGGGTGTGCAGTGGTGCACACCCCAATCCCAGAACTCTCCCTGTGGAGGCAGAAGGATGGAAGTTCAGAGTCATTCTTGACTATTTAGCAGGTTCAAGGCCAGTCTGGGCTACATGAGCTACGTGAGACTGTCCCAAAACAACAGCAGCAGCAGCAGCAGCAGCAGCAGCAGCAGCAGCAGCAAACAACAACAAAACAACAACAAAACCCGTTTGCCTCACGTTTATTATTTCATCTTTCTAGTTCATTTGAGTAAAACTCCCTGAACTGCATCTTTGGTTTGTGACTTTTAAGCAGTGCCAAGTACACGTGTATGCTGTATGCTGCAGATTTTACTTTCAGTGTTGGAATTAAAGGCATGTGCCACCACCGTCCAGATCAAAAACTCTACTTTTCTTGAGTGGGCCTGTCCCAGCAAGAATTTTCTTTCAACATCATTATTCACAGTGTTGCTAAAGCTGTAGGAGAAAATTGGAAGTGTACTTGAAGAAGCTGTGTGTGTACATGAATGTGCAGGCACACACGCATATGTCAGCGTGTATATGTGTGTGTGTATGTGTATGTGCGTGTGCAATCACGCATGTGTGTGCACCCCTGTGTGTGCTGGTTTTGAATGTGAGCATGTGGGGTCTAAGGGCGGGGGATGCCAGTGTACTAAGACCAGAGCAGGACGCTGTGAGTCCTCTGTCGTTTTCCCTGCCTTATTCCCTTGGGAAATAGTCTCTCACCAAATCCGGAGCTCTCTGTTTTCAGCTAGGCTGGCGGCCAGCAAACCCCAGCAAACTTGCTGTCATTGTCCCACCCTGACACCCCAACCCCAGCTCTGAGGTTACAGGCACCAGGGGCAGGGGACATGGCATGCAGAGGACCACACATGGCTTTTACATGGGTGCTGGAGGCTCTCATGCTCAAGCTGCGAGCTTTTCTCACTGAGCCGCTCAGGAGCCATTGCCGGTGAATCTTGCCAATGTTGACGTCTCCCCTTTGACCTAATCACTCACTTCTAGGAATCAATCTTAAGGAAATGATTCTTGGGAAATAATGAGTCACTTCTAAGAAACAATTGGAAGGATAGTCATTAAAGCATCATATATAATAATGATAAATTTTAGGTGAGTTAGATATACAGTAAAACATTATGTCCAATGTAATACCCCATAACCATTGGGAAATCACCACGTGATCCTGAATTATGCACATAAACCTCAGCTATTACTTTAATTCACCACAAGGAAATAGGAGGTACATACCATAATTTTAAAATCTCTTAAACTATTTTCAAATCATACCTACACGGCTCTAAATCACAGAGTGGTGTTCTTGAAGTATGGTCCTTGTACATGAAAAACATCTAACAAAATTGATTTGTTTTCTTGACTTTTGTTGAGGATTTACAAAATATTTTACCTTAATTTATTTATTGTGGGGGTGGGGTGGGTGTTTGTTCACCATGGTACACATGTGGAGGTCACACAGTTCAACTTGCAGCACTGGTTCTCTCCTTCCATGTGGTTATCAGGAACTGAATTCAGAATCAGAGGCTTGGCAGCAAGCCCCTTTACCCACTGAATCATTTCAAGGGCCCTTGCTGATAACATTAATATTGATTTTGCTATGAGACATTGGTCTTTGGTTTCTTCTCTGTGTGGTATTTTTTTGGTGGGGTGGATCTGGCTTTGATACCAAGGTAATACTAACCTTAAGTTTTACTTTTTAAATTTTATGCTAACAGCTAGTTAATTAGTTGATGTAAGGTCTTCTGTATCCCAGGTTGCCCCTGGACTTGATGAACATTCAAGGAAGGTATTGAACACAACCTCCTGCCTCTGTTTCTCGAGTGCTGGGCATCATGGGTGTATACTACCACACCTGCTTTATATGGTGCCGAGATTCTCTTAATCACTGAGACACCTCTCCATCCCTCCTCACCCCAGAGGTTTTTTGTTTTGTTTTGTTTTTTTGTTTTGTTTTTTTTTAAAAGAGAATATCTCTATTAATTATTTAAGAAACTTATACATGCAATGCATTTGAATCATTGGCCCCATTTTTTTTTTCAGATCAAACCCCGACTGCCATCCCCTGTATATTGGATGAATAATATCCCATTTAGATTGTAAATCGAACATTCAAAGCAAACTAGCACACTGGATGTCATACGAGGCCAATTTTAGTATTTTAACATGCACATAAGAACAGGAAAAAAAACCCCAGGAATATACCCAAATATGAACAGTGATTATTTTTTATAGCATCATTATGTAAAATTTCAATGTTAACTGTACCTTTGTTTCCTCCCGCGCCTCCCCACCCACTGGGCCTGATCCTCCCTGAAGTTTCTGAGCCTTGGATGGTGGCGTTTGATACCCATGACCCAATACAGACAGCTGAGCTCTCCAAGTCATTTACTCTTTAACCAGTTTTGAGCCTTTGCATTAACCCGGCGCTGGGCCCTGCATGCTACAGTGCTGAGCTGCTGGCAAGCTGTGCTCACGGGCACAACCACAATCGCAGTGCGATGGTTCTGGAGAGCTGTGAGAGCTGACTTCTGGCACATGTGACTGCTGCACGTGTCAAGTCACAGCAGCTGCGATGACCTACACGAGATCAAGCAAGCCAGTCACAATCCCAGGGTGCAGGAGCTGAAGGGAGGCCCCATCCCTACTGAAAGAGCTATCCACAGTTAATGGCTGCCGAAGAAGAAGGAAGTCACCCTCCAGTGGGGACACAGTTGAGAGTAGCCTGTGATGCTCCAGTGGATGGCCATATACCCATGTACGTATGGGCAGTGCTAACTGGATTCATCAGGTTAATAATAACAATAACAGGGAAAGGACATGGAGACGGGAGGAAGATGAGGTGGGAGCTAGAGGAGATAGTGGTGGGTGAATACAACCAATACACATTACATTGTATAAATGTAGGACACTTTTAAAGAATAAGAAATATTTAGCTGGGTGAGGTGGTACACACTTTTCTTTTGGTCCCAACATTCAGGAGTCAGAGGCAAGTGGATCTTTGTGAGTCTGAGGCCAGCCTGATCTACTTGGTGAGTTCAGGTCAGCTAAGGTTACATAGTGGGACTCTGTTAAAAAAAAAAATTAAGAGGGCTGCAGAAATAGCTCAGTGGTTGTGAGCACTTGCTGTTCTTGTAGAGAACCTGAGTTTGAGTCCCAGGATCCATGTTTGGACCACTTATAATTCATCCAGCTCCAAGGGATCCTGTACCCTCTTCAGGCCTCTGTGGGTACCTGCATACACATGCACACACACAAACATATACATAAATAAAGTATATAAATTTACAAACAGGATTTAATGTTGAGATCACAATGCTTTCTAAGTCGATTCACGGGTTCAGTGCAATCGTATCAAATTCTAATTTGATTTTTATTTGTAAAAGCTGATTTTAAAATGGTCCTATTATTTGTATGAAAATACAAAAAAAAAAAAAAAATTAAGGTCTCATACTTTTCATTTCAAAACTGACTCAAAACTCCAGCAACCAGGCCCATGCACTCCTGGTACCAGGCTTAGACACACAGATCAATGAAGTAAAGCTGAGACTCCAGGAAAGATCCCTGGTCAGCTTCTTGTAATGTTGGATCAGTGTTCTCTAGAGAAACAGAACTGGTAGGGTGAGTCGGAGGCATGGACAGGAGTCGCTCCAACCCTTCCCAGGGGCAACAGAAAGCAAGGTGCACCCCTTCTCCTAAGGTCACAGGGGGATTCAATGAGAGTGATCCCCATAGGTTCATATGTTTGAATACTTGATCCTCAGTTGGAGAACTGGGGAAGATAAGGAGACATGGCTTTGTTAGAGGAAGTGTGTCGTGGAGTGGGATGAGGGTGCTTTGGAGTTTCAATAGTGCAAGTTTTTCCCAGTTGCCTGTCCCTGCCTCTTTTTCTACCTGCATCTTTTGGATCGGATGTGAGCTTTCAGCCACTGCTCCAGCAGGGTGCCGGTCTGTCTGTTGCCACGCTCCCCGCCATGATGGTTATGGACTCACCCTCTGAGACTCTAAGTCCTCAATAAACTCTTCTAAAAGTTGACCTGGTTGTGTTATTTTATCCTCGCAATAAAAAAAGTAACTAAGACAGGTCTCAGTGACAAACTGAGACATGCTTCTGTCAAAGTTCACTCTAGGGAACCTATGTGTTTATTGTGCTTCTTCGCCAAGCATAGGTGAAGTGCTTACTTTCAGGGATGTGGGAACAGGCTGTACATGCAAAGCCTTTGCCCAGGAGGGATGAGGGCTTCCCCATAGCCACTCCCCTAGTCTTCCCTGCCCACATTCTCTAGCCTCTCACTGAGGACACATACAATTAAGGCAGAGTTCCATACAATGCATAGCAGGGAGTGTCTAGACACTCAGGTGAGGGTCTTGTGACCCTCTCCAGCCCTCAGTAAGGAACTGTAAACAATCAACAAGCCTAATTAAGGTAATCCTTTTACAGCTGAATTCACAAGATGGAGTTTACTTGGCTCGAGAATAGTCATGCATGATTGACTTACTCAGTGTGGCATGTTGGCTGCACAGAATCCAACGCTGGAGGCCTCAGTGCTCTCAGTTTAGTACTGAAGGCTTTGGATTCCTTCAGAGGACTTCAGTCCATGTTGGAAAGATAAAAAAGATGGGTTCTGATGTTAGTGAAGGATAGCAGCAGCAGCAACAGCAGCAGCAGCAGCAGCAGCAGCAGCAGCAGCAGCAGCAGCAGCAGCAACGTGGATCTACTCACCAGCAAAGAACAAACATAGGCAGGCATCAGCAACACCGATATCCTCTCAGACTTCTGTGTATTTGGGGTGCTACCAACTGAAGGCGCCTACTTTTAGGAGTGTCTCTCAGTTAATCCTTCCAGGAAGTACCCTCTGGGATCCACCCAGAGGTAAATCTCTTAGCTGATTCCAGATCCAATCAAGGTAACAGTCAAGATTAACCATTATGGTTTTGATGTGATTGCTCCTATGCTCTGATGCTTCCCTTTTGGAATAAAAAGTATGAAATTTGTTGTTTTATTTATAGACCACAGTTAACAGACTTTCAACTTTTAAAACATTGGAATTTGTATTCCATACCACTTGCACATGTCTGTGTACTCAATATACATGCAAATACACATGGCACACACACACAGGCACACACACACACACACACACGCACACACACACACACACACACACTGAACCAAAACTAAACAACAAGAAGTGCAGCTGGAGCTAGAGAGATGGCCCAGTGGTTAAGGGCACCAGCTGCTCTTCCAGAGAGGACCTAGTTTTAAGTTCCAGCATACACAAGGCAGCTCACAACCATCTATAACTCTAGTTCCAGAGGATATGACCCCTTCTGTCAGGCATACATGCAGGCAAAACACTCACACTTAAAATGATAATTTGAAACTAAAAATGAAGATATAAGACAACCAGAAAACACAGAGCACATCTGTATAAGAGAGTCTTATGGGAGGCTGCATGGATTGTTCATATTCAGTCTCAGCATGTGATCAGCTAAGGTAGGAGGATGGCCTCAAGTCTGAGGCCAGCCTGGGCTAAAGAGCGATGCTGACATTTCTTCAAAGAAGATGTAAAAAACAGTTAATGAGGTTTTGAGCTATAGCTTGGCGGAAGACTTCTCAGCTAGCTGTATGGGAGGTCTGGATTCAACTCCCTGCACAGAAAATATCATCAATCATCAGGGAAACATAAACCATAATGAGATATGACTCCATCCATGATGGTGCTGCACTCAAAAGGACAGACAGTGACAAATATTGGCAGGGATGTGGAGGAATTAGAATTCTGCCTCATGGCTGCAGGAATGGAACATGCTCTGACTGCATGAGAAAGCAGTTAACAGAGGTTAACCACAGTTAACCCTGGGTTCCTGTATGACCCTGTAGTTCTCCCAGGCACATGTTAAAGGGAAGTGAAAACATGTCCACCCAACAATTAACCCACGGGTGTTCACAGCAGCAGTACTGACGATGTCCAAAAAGTATAAAAATTCTGAACGTCCATGAACCGACGACAAAAAAATAAAATGTGGTATATCTACATAAAAGAGTAGAAATATTATTTGGCCATGAAAAAGGGTGAATATTTTTCTTTTCCTTTTCAAAACAATCTTCTGAGGTAGTTTTTTACTATGTACTCCAGGCTGGCACACTGACAAACATACACACATAAAAATAATTTTTAAAAGTTGTACTTAGGTTTTTTTTTTTTTTTTAAAGACTTACTTTGGTGATGGAGCAATGGCTTAGAATACTTGAGACTACTGGTTGCCAAAGAGGACTTAGGTTCAATCCCAGCACCCCTATGGTGGCTCACAATTACCTGTAACTCCAGTTCCAAAGAATCTAAATCCTGGTTACAGATTGTTGTGAGCCTCCTAGTGTGTTTGTAACCACTGAGCCAATGGTCTGGCCCTCTAAGCTGTTATTTTAAAAAGCAACCATGCCAGGTGAGGCGGTATATGCCTTTAATCCCAGCACTTGAGGCAGAGGCAAGCGGATTCTTGCAAGTCTCAGACCAACGTAGTCTACACAGTAGGTTCAAGGCCAGTTGGAGCTACATAATGATATCCTGTCTCAAAAAACCAGAAACCACCACAACAAAGGCAATTGAGCCAGGTCTTTGTGACTTCAGTCAAAGCTACCCCGGGCTGATGGGAAGCTGCAGGCAAACTAGAAGGGAAGACACAGAGAAAGAGAGCATGCTGGAGGCTGTGCTGGCCAAAGAGGCAAATGGGAATGAGTGAAAGCAGAGGTGTTTATTCTGCCATAAAAGACACTGTAGTATCCCTTAGCTCATCTCATCAGCCCTTTTCCCTGACACTGACCAGTCACCTGCCACTGAAATGGAACCACCTGGAAAAACCACATCCAACCTGACCTTGGACCCCTTTCCCTCACGATGTCCACTCCCACTAGCCCCTTTTTTCTTAATGTCAGGAAGCATTGCTAGATTGAAGTTTATGGATTAAAAGAGCAACTTTTAAGTTTGTCAGGGGTGGAGGGAGCACTCAATGCTTCTGAAGCTGAGGAGGAGGAGGTGACCCAGCAAGATGGCAGCCCATATGTCTCATGTTCCTTACTACTTTTCTCTAGTTGCTATGACAACATACCTACAGAAGTAACCTAAGGATGGATTGATTTCAGCTCACAGTTTGAGGGGGATACAGTCCATGATGGAGGAGATAATACAAGACACCTGGTTACATTGTATCTAAAGGCAGACTGTGGAAAGTGATGTTCAAGTCAGCTGCCCACATTGTATCCAAAGGCAGAAGGCAGAAAGGGCCACGTGTCCAAGCCTCCCTCACTCTCTCCATCTTCACTCTTTATTCAGCCATGATAGAGTAGTGTGTGTGTGTGTGTGTGTGTGTGTGTGTGTGTGTGTGTGTGTAGTTGCTTTTCTATTGCCAGGAGAAAACAACACATCTAAGGCAACTTGTAAAAGATAGCATTTAATATGAGGGCTCACAGTTCTAGAGGATTATAGTCCATGGCCACTGTCATAGGGAGCATGGCAGCAGACAGGTCAGCACAGAGAGCTGGAGCAGCAGCTAAGAGCTTACATCAGATCCACAAGCATGAGGTAGAGAGAGCAAGAGGCCTACTGGGAATGATGGAGACTTCTGAAACCTCAAAGTTCACTCCCCGTGACACACCCCCTCCAACAAGGCCACACCTCCTAATCCTTCCCAATCATTTCCACCAACTGCAGTGGGTGGGGGGGTCAAGCATTCACATATATGGGTTTATGGGAACCATTCTCATTCCAAACACCTCAGTTGGTCTTTTCTCATCAGTTAAACCCTCCTAGAAACTGCCTCAAAGATATACCCAACGGTATTCCAAATTCAGTCATGTTGACAGTGAAGACTGACCATGGCCCCCTTCCCATATACACACACTTATTACCTGCTCAAGTATCTATTCTACAGCCCTTTGCCTGGTGCTCTGGGCACTACCTCCAGAGCCCCCAAGAGATGCTTTGAGGGTAACTCAAGTCTTCACTCTCTTTTCTCTGCAGCTTGTCTAGCCATCCTTTGCCTCCCCCTCCCCAGCGGAGGCACAGGTCCTAGTGGTGTTACCCTGTCTCGTTAAGGAATCCCTGGGCAATGTAACTCCAGCTGCCTTACTGAAGTGAAGAAAGCTCCTTTTCAGAGGTCAGCTTTGGCCCATGGCTTGTATGGACTTATATGTGTAGCCTTGCAAGCTGTAGCTTGGCCTGTGTCTTGGTAGAAGAATCAACTCTAAATTCAGCCTCAAGCCACATCCCCTGCCACAATCTACAACCTCCAATTAGTGTGTATCTGCTCAGGCCACCAGTTCCCCAACAAGCAGAAAACTGAGAGCCAAGGATGCTGAATTGGACACTGGATCTAAGAAGGAAACTGACTGGGGTATAGGACCTAGAACTTTTTCAAGTCTGCCTCTCTCTCTCTTTGTCTGTCTCTCTCTCTGTCATGGTCTCATGTAGCCCAAGTTGGCCTCAAATTCATTCACTACGTAGCCAAAGTTGCCCTTCAACTCCTAGTCATCCTGCCTCTGCTTCCCACGTGCTGGAATCACAGACATAGATCACCTACCAGTCTCATTCTCTTAGTATTCTATCAGAGCCATCAGTTTTGCCCAGGCTTTGCCCAGGCTGGCACACCTTGGAGGAGGTAGCTATTGAGTCTGGCTTTCTCAGTGCCTGCAAATACAGACTCACTTATTCCATCTGGGCCAGAGCCAGCAAGTAAGACATGTTTACAAATTGGGGCTCAAACAAGTTCCAAGGGTGGGAGGAGGCTATTCTGTGCTTTTCTGTGGCTGTGACAAAACAGCCTCCAAAAACAACTTGTCCAGCAAAGAGATTATTTTAGCTTACATTTTACAGTCCACCATCAAAGGAAACCAAGACAGGAACCTAGAGACAGGAACAGAAGCAGAGACCATCGAGGTCCACTGCTTAGTAGTTTGCTTCCCACCTGGCACGCTCAGCTACTCTTCTTATAAAACACAGGCCCACCTGCATAGAGATGACACAGCCCACAGTGGTCTGGGCCCTTCCACATTAATTAGTAATCATGAAAATGTTTCACAGACGTGTCCATAGGCCATTCTGATGGAGGCTATTCCTCAGTTGAGAATCCCTCTTCCCATAAAAGTACAGGTCATCTTAAGGTAACAAAAACTAACTAACATAAGGGCCTTCGACATTCAATTCTCTCCTGGAGAGCAAAGAGGTTAATGACTTAAACAAAGGCTCTGAGAAAGCCAGTAGTAATGGCCTGTTAGTGTGGGTCATTAGTTTTGTTTATTCATTTATTTATTTTAAGATACTCTCACTGGGTTTCCCTGGCTGGAACCCTCTATGTAGTCCAGGCTGTCCTTGAACTCACAGAGATCAATTTGCCTCTGCCTCCCATACCAGTCTCAGACTAGTTTTGTTTTTGAGACAGAATCAATAGCGGGTGCTGGTTTCAAACTCTCCACATAGTAGGATATAGCTCAGGAATAGGTTTGAATTTCTGACCCTCAGCCTCTGCCTCCCAGATGTTGAGATTGCTGGCTTGAGTCACTATGCCCAGTTTATGCAGTGCTGGGACTGAACCCAGGTTCTCCTGCTGTAAGTGTCCTAACAACTGAGGTACATCCCCAACTTCAGATCATTTATCTGTAGGATCCCCTAGCAGCCATCCCCACTGTAAAGTCCTGTGGCCAGCACTGGAGCCCTTGGTCATCCTCTCCTCTCCTCCCCCTGAGGGTAGTAGGGTGGGTGTGGGTGGGTGGTGGACCCACACACTGCTATCCTCATTTGAGGATCCAAGTTGTCCTGCTCACTGTGGCCTTCACCTACTGGGGTACCAAGATCTTTAAATAACCACCAGGGACAACCCCCTTCTCCTCACACTGTAGCTTGAGTCACCCTAAAATCTTGCCCCCCCCCCCCAACCTTCCTCTCCAGGGCTTCCTCTGCCTTCTGAGTTGCCTGTCTGAGGTCATGGGCACTGCAGACTACATTTGCCAAGAACCTACAGGGTTGGGACCGCTTCTTGAAGTGCTCGCTCAGAACAGGAGACCCATTGGTCAGTTTTTCTACCTAGGACTCTACCTAGGACAGAGGAGAGAAACAGGAGACTGAAGGTGGGGACGGGTGGGGCGACAATCCAGCACTGGCGTCTGGGAAAAATGGGGAACCGAGGCTGCCTGAATCCCTGAACTTTATACTGTGTAAATGAAAGATGAATGACGTTTCTTATAGAGAAGCCCCCTCTCACCTCACCTCCCGCAGTGCTCAGTCCCATTCCCCAGAAGGGAACTGGCTATTTCCCAAAACCCAGACACATCCTGGCTGGAGTAGGCTGTGGGCCGGGCACCCCCGGGCAGCTGGGCAGGGCGGGGTGTCCTGGAGAGCCACGGATGGGCCTCACACCCAGGCTGGGCCAGGACACCCAGTCCTTGGCTGAGGCCCAAACCGGCTCTGTTTACAGAATCTGTCAGCCTGATTCCCCTCCCCCATCCACCACTTCCCCTGAAGTCCTGGGGGCTGGGAGAGGACAGGCGGGGCCAGTAGGAGCCCTAGCCGCTGGCCTCCCCATGAAGACTCTGATATTCATCTGTTTCTAGCATCCTTTCTTCTGGAGTCCTTCTCTAAGCCTGGAGCGGCACTTCCAACCCTGAGGCAGGTGAATTTCAAGGGGGTTCTGTAGAGACAGAGCTTGCCCCCGAGGGAAGCTGAGATAAGAGGTGCAGAGATAGGCTCGGTGCCCAGCGGTGCCAGGGAGATTCCCGAGGGCTTCCTGGAATTCTCTAGACAGACGACAATGAGGCTTTCTGCTTCCTCCACACCCCAAACCCGTGGGCCCCTAGGAGCATTTCCAGAATTCCTGGAGGCACCTGAAGCAAAGTGGATTAGCCTGGAGGATAGATTCGGGACTTTCAGGTCTATGAAGTCCAGTGACGAGGATACCAGGCAAGCCTGCATGGTGACTCAGCTCCTGCCAGCAGCAAGGAAGCTCTGCGTCGGAGAGGACCGGGTGGGGTGGGGGGAATGGGAGGTTTTCTGGACGCCCCGCCCCCTCTGCTCCGGGAAGGCCAGTCCGCCACACCCAGCTTCTCAGAGGAGCCTGCATTTCCCAAGGGTTTTCCATTCTGTGCGAAGTTACTGACAAAGGGTGGTACTTGTGGAGAGAGCTTTCTGGGATAACTTAACCTTCCTTTAGAGATAAGGAAAATGAGACACAGAGAGGCCAGTTACTGAGTGGCTGGACTATAGTTTCCAAGCAACTAAGCATCAGCTTTCTCTGTCCCAAGTCACACTATGCTAGGTGATAGAGGGTGACCCCAATGTTATCTCCCTAAGGCAAAACCAGGAGATCCTCGGGGCCTGGGGACTAACTCTGTTTAAAAAATATATATATTATTCTTGATCAGTGTGGTGGTGCTCGCCTTTGATTCCAGCTTTTGGGAAGCAGAGGCAGGTGGATCTCTGAGTTTCAGGCCAGCCTGGTCTACAGAGCAAGTTCTAGGATAATCAGAGCAACATAGAGAAACTCACTCTAAAAAAAAAAAAGAAAGAAAGAAAGAAAAACCAAAAGCAAATTCAAAGCTACGTGCCTGCTTTCACACACACACACACACACACACACACACACACACACACACACACACACACACAAATATATATATTTCTCTAGTCCAGCGGCATTTGCTGACAGCCTGTCCAAGCGGCAGAAGTGCCCCATTCTTGAGTTTCCTCATAGCCTTCTCTCTCTAAGGGAACCGTGTAGGTGCTAGGTTAGGTCCCCTATGGGAAACTACCACCCTGGAGCCCAGCTCTGCAATGCTTTCAGATTAGTCTTTGAGACCTGAGATCTTGATCAGCACAGGCTCAGGCCGTTCTGCGGCCATTAACTTTTACAGGTGTCGGGTCAAGACCAGGGCGTTGCCACAAAAAGGTAGTGTTAGTTCAGGCCTTTCATCCCAGCACTCTGTAGGTAGAAGCAGGTGAATATGAGGCTAGCCTGGTCTACATAGTGAAGGGAGAGAGGGATAAAGAGACATAGAGAGAGAAAGAAACACATACAGAGAGAGAGAGAGAGAGAGAGAGAGAGAGAGAGAGAGAGAGAGAGAGAGAGTCAGTCTAAATTCCAAATGATCAAAAAGCAAAAACCAATGGAGTAGCAGGGCATGGTGGCACACACCTTTAATTCCAGCATTTGGAGGCTGAGGCAGGCAGATCTCTATGAGTTCAGGGCCAGCCTGGTCTACATAGAGAACTCCAGGCCAGCTGAAGCTACAGTTAGAGACCCTGTCTCAAAACAAACAACAAACCATACAAAAGGCAACGGCGGGATGCCCTGTGAGGAGGGAACAGTGCAGGGAAGAAGTGACTTAGAGAGGCAGAGGTGAGCTGACCTCTCAGGCACCGTCCCTCTCTGCTCTCAGCCAAGCAGTGTCTGTGTGCATGTGAAGGCTGGTTCTGACAGCTGCATGGATGGAAACTTTCCCAGACTCTCCCACTTCCTTCCCCTTTGACCTCTTTCTGCTAAGCCCTGTGATCTTAATGTCTGGAGACCCACAGAATAGTCAGAAAGAGAGCCCACTGCTTTTCTCTGCCATACATCCCTGCCTAAGTGTGTCCCTTGGTCTCAGTGACCCGTATTTGAAGATCTAAGAAGCTCTGACTCATGGGAAAATCTGAGGAGGGGAGGGAAGAGGAAACTGTGAGATGGGACCCAACTCTGTGGTTGAGATGGTTTGACCTGGTCCCTGTCTAAGATAAAAGAACCTCTCATGATCTTAGGCAAAAAGCACTTCACCTCCTTCCCAGGGCCTCTGCAAAATGAGAGAATTCCAATACCAAACATCCTTCCAGGGAATGATTGTAGCACTGAGTGACTCTTTTGATCAAGCATATGAGGATGGGTGTCCTTCAACTGGCCCAGCTTTGTAGGCAAATTGTGATCTTAGTTGTTTCTCGAAGAAGTCAGTTCCCAAGACCAGGAAGAGGAGGGAAGAGAGAAGGGAACTTGAGCAGAGGGTAAGTACATGGGATGGGTTTCCGGTACTGGGAAAGGCTCAGGAAACCTGTGTCCTAAAGACAGACACTATTAAATCCAACTTCCTTGTGCCAGGCATGGTCCTGGGGCTTTCCATTGGATGTCTCTGTAGCCCTGTTCTATGTAGATCATGGTTCAGCCTCCAGGCTCTCCATCCGTCCCCCATCAGTTGTTTTGGAGGCTAGTGCAAGATGATCGGGCTCATTGTGAGAAAGATCTCTGGGTACCATCCTTCCCTCCTATCTCAGCGGACCTTAGAGGCCAGAGCAACTCTACCCAACAGGCTGGCTTTGGACCTTGTACAGAGGCCAGCATCTCTATGTGCTGGAGTGGAGGCTCCACATGATAGGAGACTTGTGCAGCTGGAGGGGCTTTGCATAGTAAAAGCAAATTGGAAGGTCCCACAGCCCCTCACCCTTAATGTCAAGAAGGCATCTCAGGCAAACTGTGACCTGGAGCCAGACTTGGTTTCATAAGGTTTTAGAGTTGGGAAACTAAGACTGCCCTAAGTGTTAGAAGATTCTGGAAGACTACAGGACTTCTCCCAGTCCCTCAGTTGCTGCTTTGCTGTCAAAATGTGGCCTTAGCCAACTCTGGACGGAGGTGACACACATCTCTCCATTGTAGAACCTCAGGTCACTGGACTGACCCATGAGAGTCCAAATTAGAAGCTTTGTCACTTGTCACCTCCACTCCTCGTTGAGTCTATCTGTCTGTCATCTATCTATCTACTACCTGTCTATCTATCTATCTATCTATCTATCTATCTATCTATCTATCTATTATCATTATTGTTTTGCACAGGATTTATGTGCCTCAGCCTGGCTTCAAACTCACTAAAGGATGAGAATGACCTGGACTTTGTACTTCCAATCCTCTGACTTCCACCTCCTCAGTGACAGGACTTAAGTCATATGCCTGGTTTTTGCTGGGGACCAAACCCAAGGTCCTGTGCACGCTAAGGAAGACTCTACCAGCTGAGCTGCAGCCCCAGCTCCTGCCATCGTCCTACCGCTGGGCTTACAGGCACACACCACCTTTGTCTTTCTTTGGAAACAAATTGCTCCTGACTTCAGCGAATCATAATTCCCCCCAAAGAGCAATCTTGAGAATGTCAAGGGGAAATTATTGAATTATCCCAGTTGGCAGAGAAACCTAATTTATAGCAAAGCATTTCTCTTGAAGTTTTAATAGATTTTTTTTTCCCTCCGATGGATTTTAATGCTCAATTGTTTCCCGGGCTTGGAAATTTCGTTTGAAGCACTAACATCACTTTTCTGTTCTTGATTTATTACCAGCTCCTGGCTTCTGAGTCTAATAGGAAACCCAACAGCCTATTTCCCTTAAACGTGAGAGAGGTCTTCAGCCTCTGATCAGCCTGTCTCTTTCTCATTAAGGCCTAGAGACCTGTCTGAACCCTCCCTTGGTTCTGGAGAGTTTCCTCCTTGAGAAGTTTGGTGGTGTTGGACTTACACCTCAAGACCATTTCTGTATAAGTCCTACTGGGCAGTGATATTCTTAGTGGTCATGTACCTGGCTAACTCACTACTTATCTCCTTACTGGCCATTTACATGGCTAACCCACTAGCACTCCATTCTGCCCACCCTCTTTCTCTAAGCCAATCAACAGGTCTGCTGAACAAGGAAGAGAAAACAGGTGTCACATGAAGTACAGAATGACATGGCCGAGTGGCGATGCCCCTGCCTGGACCAGTGACAGCTCAGCCTCCTGTCAGTAAAGAAACATTTGTGTTTATGTCTTTGGGGTTTGGTGAACTGTCTGAAAATAGCATGGGGAACAATATGGTAAAGAAGCTGACTGGAGGTCTCTGTTTATAGGACTCCTATGGAATGATCTAGAGGCCCTGTAGAATCCTCCTTGAGAGCTGGATAGCATGCGGGACTCTCAGCTGCCTTCTTTTATTTATTTAAAGGTTTTTTTTGTTTTTTGTTTTTTTTGTTTTTTTTGTTTGTTTGTTTGTTTGTTTTTTTTTGCAATAAATACCACGTAAGACCACTAGGATGCCCAGCTGTGGTGGCGCACACCTTTAATCCCAGCACTTGGGAGACAGACGCAGGCAGATTTCTGAGTTGGAGGCCAGCCTGGTCTACAGAGTGAGTTCCAGGACAGCCAAGGCTATACAGAGAAACCCTGTCTCAAAAAAAAAAAAAAAAAAAAAAAAAAAAAAAAAAAGAAAGAAAGAAAGAAAGAAAGAAAAGAAAACCACTAGGATATGTAACATAAATATTTAAAACATTTCCTTATTTTATTTTGCATGGATGGGTGTTTTGTTTGAACGGATACACTACATGCCAAGCCTATGGAAGTTAGAAGAGGTGTCTGAATTATATGAGTGTGAGGTGCCATGTGAGTGCTGAAAAGTGAACCCAGGTCCTCTACAAGAGCAGCCAGAGCTCTTTCCTTCTGAGCCTTCCCTCCAGCTCTGGATGCACAGCTAGCTACCTTCTGAGCGACAGATGAGCATTGTCGTGCTTGCAAAGGAAGGGGAGCTTTGGAACAGATGACAGGTGGAGAACAGAAATATTTGGGAATCAAACTGATTTCATTTGCACTCTTGGAATTGTGACACCATTTTAATAAAGGTGGCAACTAAAGTTCTGAAACGAGATTGGGGGACCCACACAGCTTTGGCAAAGGGCCAAAGGGAGACGGAGACCCAAGGTCTCAGTGTGTGAGAGGTTCTCCCAGGCCCTGGCTAGCCTGACTCTGCAGGGCTCAGCAAAAGTCAAGTTCTATGGTGTCCCTCAGGCTCCAAGGGACACTATTTGTCACCCAACAACTGCAGGTCCTGGGAACTCCTTCCTGAGGATCTCTTGTTTTCTGAGAGCCTCCTTTTCTTTGGGGCTTTCCTTTCTTCCTGGCTCCCTCCACCCAGCACTGGAAGCTAGGCCGCCTGATTCCGTTTACTCTCTGGCAGACAGTGACTGGTACCACACGTGGCTGTGAGCCAGGCCCTGGAAAGCTGAGTGCGCAGGGCACAGAGGTTTCTGTCTTTTTGAAGAAAGTGGAGAAGGGAACTTGAGCAGGCTGGTCATAAGATCCTGCTTCCTGGGGACAGGGACAGGAGCTCATGAGAAGCCAAGACTGGGAAATTTCCTAAGGGTTGCTGGGGAGCAGACATTAGAATAGGCGCTAATACAATATCAATTGATATTTTCCAAGGGACAAAGAGAGGACCATATATCAGAAAGCCACTAATAGGACCCCAAGTACGTATAAAGTCAGTCTTTGGACTTAAGGATGTGGCTTAGTTGGTAGAGGGCTGTTAGCATGGAACCCTGGGTTTGATCCTCAGTATCTCATAAATAGAACATGGTGGTGCATCCTGTAATCTAAGCATTCAGGAAGTGAAAGCAGGAGGAAGTTCAAGGCCATTCTTAGGTCATCCGTGCTTCATAGCAACTTTAAGATCGCCCTGGAATACATAAGACTTGGTCAAAAGAGGAAAAAAAAAAAAAGGAAGAAAAAGAAGGTTAATTTGGTAAGGCTGAGAGCTTCAAGAGTCTCAATTGGTCTGAAGATGTACGAGTTCCTCAACCCATGGGTCAACCTCCAGTTCCTAACCCAAGTTTAGAAGTCCCCACCCCTCACCCCTAATACCAGAGACCCTGCTGACTAGCCATTCTTACTGGCCCTGGGGCTTGGGTTCTTTGCCAGGATTTCTGAAAGCTTGCCCTGCGGCAAGTAATTTCCCAGGGTTTAAGTCTGGCATGAGGATCACAGCTTCTGCTTTCTGCCTCCCACCTCTGGAAGAATCAGAGGAAGCACCTCGTCTATGGAGCCTATGGTGGGGACCCAGGGGAGGCTTCTGATGTGGGAACAGTTTCCAGAGGTGGGATGGAGAACCTGTACAGACCTGAAGTGCCTGGAGCAGGAAGTTTCTGTGCTGACTCCTCCAACCCACACACCCTGGCACAGGCTGTCTTGGTCTAAGTATGTTGGGCACCAGGAGTTGGCTCGCTTGATAGTGGTCATGCAAGAGGTATGCCTGCCATTCAGGCCCTTGGCCCCTGCCCATCTCTCATCCCATGGTTTCCTCAGCACTGGGCAGACAAGGCAGTGTGCAACAGAGCTCCAATTATAGCAAGAAGTTCTCTGGGAGCTTTCTTTCTTTTTGTTTTGTTTGAATCTCATGTAGCACAGGCTGGCCTCAAACTCCCTATGTAGCCAAGGATGACCTTGAACTTCTGGTTCTTCCTTGTACAAGTGTGTGTGTGTGTGTGTGTGTGTGTGTGTGTGTTGCACATGCCATGCATGTATGCTGAGACCAGAGAACATTGTGTGTCCCCTCTATGGTCCATCTTATTCCCTTGAGACAGACCTCTCACTGAACTTGGAGCTATTTTTCAGCTAGCTAGCAGCCAGTAAGTCCCAGAGACCATCCATCCTGTCTCTGCCTTTCATCTCTCCTCTCTACCCAGGGCACAGGTAGCCAAGCTCAGCTTCCCGTATGGGTTTCCAAGCTCAGCAAAGGGTTCCGCATGCCTGTGCAACAATCACTCTTACCTCAGCCTCTTATATTTCTTTTCTTTTCTTTTTTCGAGACAGGGTTTCTCTGTGTAGTCCTGGCTGTCCTGGAACTCACTCTGTAGACCAGGCTGGCCTCAAAATCAGAAATCCGCCTGCCTCTGCCTCCCAAGTGCTGGGATTAAAGGTGTGCGCCACCACCGCCCGGCATATTTCTACTTTTTAAAAGATCTGTGTATGAATGTATATATGTATGTATGGTATATGTGGTGGTCTGAATGAGAATGTCCCCCATGGGCTCAGCTATTTGAATTCTTAGTCACCATGAAGTGGAACTGTTTGAGAAGGATTAGAAGGATTAGGAGGTGTGGCCCTGTTGTAGGGGGTGTGTCACTGGAGGTAGACCTTGAGGTTTCAAAAGCCCATGCTGGGCCCAGTGTCTCTCTCTACCTGTTGCCGGTAGATCAGGATGTAGCTCTCAGCAACTTCTTCAGCACCAAGCCTGCCTACACACTGCCACAGTCTCTGCCATGATGACAATGGACTTTCTGAAGCTGTAAGCAAGCTCCCAATTAAATGCTTTCTTTTATGTTTCCTTGGTCATGGTGTCTCATCATAGCAATAGAACAGTAGCTAAGACAATATGTGTGTGTCTGAGTGAGTGTATGCCCACACAGAGAAGGTTGTGTTGAGTGCCTTCCTCTGTAATTCTCCATTTATTATTTTGAGGCAGAGTCTCTCTATAAACAAGGATTTGGGTTTATTCAGATAGATTGGAAGCTAGCAAGCCCTGGTGATCTTGTTGTTTCTAGACTCTTGTTGCCAAGATTACAGGCATGCAAGCTTGTTACACAGCTGCTGGGATCAAACTTTGGTTTTCATAATTACACAGGAAGTACTTTTAAATGCTGAGCCGTCTCTCTAGACCCTCATATTCTCTTGAGTCTTCTGTGAGGCTAACAGTCACCATCAAGACAAAATAGGGGGCTGGAGATACAGTTTCATTGGTAGAGGACTCACTTGGCCTACATAAAGTCCTAGGTTTTGGATTCAATTTCAAACATCCACATGGCATCCCGTAAACATCTGTAACTTCAGTTTCAGGATATATGATGCTGTCTTCTGGCCACTGTGGGCACAAGACATACATGTGGTACACAAACATATATGTGAGCAAAATACCCATACACATAACAAATTTAAAATAAGAAAATAAAGTTCTGTGTTTTGATCCCTAACACCAAATAAAACCAGTCATGGTGAGCTGGGCAGCAGTGGCATAGGCCTTTAATCCCAAAACTCTGGAGGCAGAAGCAGGCAGATCTCTGTGAGTTTTTCTGTTTGCTTGCTTTTGTTTTGTTTGTTTGTTTGGTTTGGTTTGTTTGAGATTAAAAAAAAAATTGTGGTCGAGCTTGGTGGCTCTAGCTTTTAACTCCAGCACTTGGGAGGCAGACCCAGGTGGATCTCTGTGAGTTCAAGGCTAGCCTGGTCTACAGGACCAGGTCTTCAGGACAGCCAGAGTTACACAGAGAAACTCTGTTTCAAAAAAAAAAAAAACAAAAAACAAAAACAAACCATAACCACAATACTGTGTATGAGTGTTTGGCTGAGTATATGTCTATGCACTGTATCCATGCGATGGCCATAGATAGTAGAATAGGGCCTTGGATCCCCTGGAGCTGCAGTTACAGGTGGTTGTGAGCAACCATGTGATTGCTAGGAGTTGAACTCTGGTTCTCTGGAAGAGCAGACAATGTTTGTAACTGCTCAGCCATCTCTCAAGCTGCCTTCTTTTCCTTCCCATCATACCATATGTAGCCCAGCCAGGTCTCAAATTCTTAACATAGCAAAGAATGGCCTTAACCTTGATCTTTAGGTCTCCACCTGCTTAGTGCTGGGAGTACATGCTGTACCACCATGACCAGGTTGGTTGGGGCTGGGGGTGGAACCCAGGGCCTTGTACACCCAGCCCTTCAGGTTTTTCTTAAATTCTCTGATGCTCCATGAGGTAGGTCAGCAGGGCCTGAGGTAGACAAGAATGCTTTGTGGTAGGGAAGGGTGTGGCTGCAGCTCAAAGGGTGAGGACAGATGAGGCCATGGGATCATCCCAGGCTCCTATGAAGGAAAGTAGTCATAGTAAGTGCAGTGACTACTGGAAACCTACTGTGCACCTTCCATTTTGCTGGAGAACTTTCTGTCAGACATCTCAGACCTTTAGAAGTAGATCTCCCAGGGCAGAAGCAGGCAGATCCTTGTGAATTCAAGGCCAGCCTGGTGTACATGGTGGCTCTATAGTTCTAACAGCCATCTTATTAAAAATTAATAAGGGGGTTAGTATTAAAAATAGGGGGTTACAGAATAATATGAATCTTTGTAATCCTGGATATCCTGACGATATCTCTCGCCTGCCCTGTGTCATTGTCCTGTCACTCTGAGGTATAGTTATAACTAGTTCTATCTGCTCAAGGCAAACAGTTCTAAAATCACCAACCATTGTTCTTCAGTAAGCCACACAGCAGTGGTCATTGTATCTGTCATGATCCAAACCCCTGTGAAGCTCCACAGGGGCTACAGTAGTAGTAATTGTACGTGATCCTACTTCATCCCTGCTGTTGTGCTTAGCCAGTGCCAACTGTGAACACCAGGAAGGGTGCATAGTAAGACTCTGTGACCAGTGTTTGCTTCTCTATGGGTTCTTCTTTCTTCCACCTTTCTCTTCCCTTTTTCCACCCTTTCAACACTCCTAAAGCTAAGTAGCAGAGAAAATGGATGGAAAGGAAAGTGGTGACTTCATTCTTAGACTACCTCCTGCTTATTAGGGCCATGGAGTTCCTTGGGGTGAATTTGATCTTCACCATCAGGATATCTAATTATTTCTTCTTCTTCTTCTTCTTCTTCTTCTTCTTCTTCTTCTTCTTCTTCTTCTTCTTCTTCTTCTCCTCCTTCTTCTTCTTCTTCTTCTTATTCCTCTTCCTCTTCCTCTTCCTCTTCCTCTTCTTCTTCTTCTCTTCCTCCTCCTCCTTCTTTTTCTTTTTAATCTTTCTTCTCTTTTCTTCTTTTTTTCTTTGTGCATGACTACTAAACAAACCATGACTAACAACACCTCTCGGGAGTCCTAACATTTAATATACCTTCTGAAAATTTCCCAGGATTCCAAATGTTACATAATTGCAGAAACTATCTGCCACTGGCAAAATCATGCCCCTGCTAGAACATGAGGCAAATTGTAGTCAGCTGCTGTGGACAGTCTGAAGGAGCCCTGTATCCCACACCTGAGACTAAAATGAAAACATATGCTTATTTCTGTGTTTTTAAAAAAGAAACCAAAATTTCAAAACTGTAAGTCCAAGACCCTGTCTCAACAAACAGTGAAGCCTTGTCTTACAGATAATGGGCAGAGAACCTGCAGTAGGCTTCTGCTTCCTTTACAGAAGAGGCTTCAAGACTCTGAAGGAGAAAGTACTGAACATAAGAACAAGATTCTTGAACCAGAAGGGAATGAACACTCTGACATGAACAGAATCAGGAAGAGCTGGAGAGCCCATTCTAGGGGAAGTGGGAGAGGACCATGGCTGGATATGAAGGATGGGAGAGCATGTTAGTGATAGACATAAGAAGTGGTTGTGGTCCAATGTGGAAGTGAAAGTCCTCGCACTGTTGGCAGTCTAGTGCCACAGGCTGTCTGTCCCCATGGTCTCTAAAGAAGCTGAGTAAATGCCCTACAAAGGACACTTAAGGATTTGTGTTCCTTGTGCCCTGATTTGTGTGACAAAAATGTACATAAAGTGAAAATCACCATTATTTTTTAAGTATTTATTTATTGTGTATGTACATAAGTGGCGTTCACAGGACAATTTCCAGGAGTTGGTTTTGTTCGGCCACCATAGAGGTTCTAGGGATTTAACTCAAATCATGAGACATGGCGGCAAGAGCCTTTACCTACTGAACTGTCTCCCCAGGACAATTTTCACCTTAAAAATATCTATTTTTAAATTTCTTTCATGTGTATATTTGTATGTGGGTATGTCTGTCTGTTTCTGTGTGTGCCATGTGAATATTGGTGTCCATGGAAGCCAGAAAAAACATCAGAGTCCCTGGACCTGAAGTTACAGGTGACCAGGAGCTACCAGACGTAGATGCTAGGAGCAGAACTCCAGTCCTAAAAGCAGAAAGTGCACTTAGCCACTGAGCCTTCTTTCCAGCCTGTGTTAGGCCTTTGGTCCATTTTGTGTTAATACTTGCATGTAGTTTAAGGGTCCAATTTTGCTTTGTTTGTTAAAAGGACTGTCCTTTCTTCGTTGAGTGATTTTTGTCATTCTTATCAAAAATTATTTGATACCAGAATTATGTAATGGCTCATACCTGCACTGCCAGCACTGAATGTCTGAGACAGAAGGATCACCATGAATTCTAAGTGAGCCTGGGCTAGAGTGAGACTCTTAAAAACAACAGCAGCAGCAACGAGAACACAGCAAAGCCCCTGCACTAAGCAATTTCCCGTTGCTGTTTTAAAAGACCCTAACCCGACACAGCTTAAGGAAGGCAGCTTATTATTTTGGCTTATAGTTTCAGAGAGCTAGATGATGCTGTCAGCAGGAGCCGGAAGCTGGCTGAGCACACACATTGACACACCAAGAGCAAGTTGGGGTTGGAACAAGGCTAGCAACCCCCAAAGCCCATCTGAGCTAATATACTTCTTCCAGCAAGGCTGCACCCCTAAAGATTCTGTAGCCTTCCTGCACAGCACCACTAACTGGGAACCAACTGTTACATGCATGAGCTCATGGAGGGTATTTCTCACTAAAACCACAACAACGTTGCTCCTTCCCAATTATTTGACCACATATGTAGGTTCCTTTGGAGCTCTGTTTCGCTGTGCGGGTTTGTTATGTCTGTCTTTGTGTCGACAACTTTTTCTTTTTGATTGATGTAGTTTTGCAGTTCTGAAGTCATGAGTGGAAAACTACAACATTACTCATTTCCAGGACTGCTTTCGCTGTAGGGGCCTCTGTGATGGTCAGCTTTCGCTGTCAACTTGACACAACCTAGAGTCATCTAAGAAGAAAAAAGTCTCAGTAAGGAATTATCTACATTGAATTAGCCTGTGGGCATGTCTGTGCGATACTGACCTAAGTTAATTGAGATGGAAAGACCCAACCCACCATGGGTGTCACCATTCCCTAGATAAAGGGTTCTGAACTAAGATTGAAAAAATTGAGCCGGATTCAGTGCATGTGTATGTGTGCACGTGTGTGTGTGTGTGTGTGTGTGTGTGTGCGTGTGCGCATCATTTTTCTCTACTCTTGAGGATACTATATGACTAGCTGTTTGAAGTTCCTGCTTTGATTTCCCCACAATAAAGGACTAAAATCAGGAATTGTGAGATGAAATAAACCCCATAAGTTGCTTTTTGTTGGGGTGTTTCATTACCCCAACAAAAAAAACGAAACTAAAATAGAATCTTTTGAAATATTATATGAATTTAAGATTTATTTTAAACATATATTCTATGTATCTGGGTATTTTGTATGCATGCTTGTTTGCACACCATTTTCACTCCTGGATCCTGTGAGGGCCAGAGAGGATATCGGATGCCTTGGAACTGGAGTTCCAGGTGGTTGTGATCTAAGATGTGGGTTCTGGGAAACAAAGTGTCTTCTGTAAGAGCCAAATCTCCAGAACCAAATTTAAGATGGATTTTTACATTTCTGAAAACTGCTTTTGAGGTCTTTGTTTGGTTTCTTATTGTTGGTGTGGAAACAGAGTCTCATGTAAGTCAGGTGAGCCATGGATTTTTACTCCTCCCTGCCTCTGCCTCCCAGGTGTACCATGGCTGTGTACCATGATGTCCGGTTTGCTTTTGGGGTTTTGGCAATGATTTGACAGTGACGGTACTCACCTTTGCTGTCTGTCTGTCTGTCTATTTATTGAGATAGGGCTTCTCTGTGTAGCCCTGGCTGTCCTGGAACTAGCTCTGTAGACCAGGCTGATCTTAAACTCAGAGATCTGCCTGTCTATGCCTCACAGGGATTAAAGGTATGTGTCACCACCAACTCGAATCACCTATGCCATTTTAAGGAGGGCCTGGACTGGCCAAGGTACTCCAAGGTGTTAAGCAGCCATGAGGGAAACGAAGATGACTTGTGGTCTGTGTGGATGGGGGCAGCTCAGACTTGGCACAGCAAGGTGTGATAGCAAAGGGTTGTCCTCTAAACTACCCAAACCTCTTTGCAAGACTTCCTCCATCAGACTGAAGACTAGGTGTAGGAGCTGGCCAGAACATTGTCATCAGCATAATGAACATTGTGTCTCTTTCTTCCTGTCACCCAGGTCTTCTGCTTTTCATATCCCTTGTTGGTTTATTGGAACGAGAACTTCCTGTTCTGACTCTTAGGATCCGTGGCTTCCTCAGACCTGTGACAGAGTATCCCACAGAAGAACTGAAGAAAGGGAGGGTTTATTTGGAATTATGTTTTAAAGGGGAATTGTCCACCCTGATTGGGAAAGCATGGTAGAGTTTGTGACAGTGGGAGTGTGTGACTTAGGTCCCTCACATGTTGATGGACCAGGAAACAGAGCATTTGGGCTGGAGACAGGTTGAATCAGAACCCTCAAAGTCTTACTCTTAGTGGTCCACCTCCACCAACCATGCCTCCTTCTCCAAAGCCTCCAAGGCCTGGACTACCAACAGGGACCAAGTGTGCAAACACATGAGCCTATGGGTAATAGTTCACACTTGAATCACAGCGGGAACCCTAACAGTGTTCTTGACGTGGATGGACCCTTTGTGATACCTCTAACCTTTAGGAGGGCCATTCTCTACCTCAGCCAGCTGTCTTGCATGTCTCCTCACAATAATGGAGGAGGCTGGGAAGTACCTCAATGAAAGAAAACTTGATCTACCTGTAAGAGGTCCTGGGTTCCAGCCCCTGCACTGGATGGACATACACATACACACACACACACACAGAGAGAGAAAGAGAGAGAGAGAGAGAGAGAGAGAGAGAGAGAGACAGACACACAGAGTATTGTCAGTTCCTAACCCTGACAGAGCCAGAAAGAGCCACTTGCTGAAGAATTAGACAGGTAATTACAGCACATTGTGTGTGTGTGTGTGTGTGTGTGTGTGTGTGTGTGTTTACTCCAGGGATGAAACCCTGGGCCTCACATTTGCTAGGCATTCTCTCTATTGAGCTCTACGCCCCTGGGGTGTCTTGTAGGATCTCATTAGATGAGGCTCACCTGCGGTAGTGAAAGCAAAGGTTGCCATAGGTGGCCTTGTGCACCCTATACTCTTGGGAGGTGACTCACCTAGACTTCAGGCTTGGCCTCAGAAAAGCTGAATCACAGACAGGCACTTAAGAGACAGAGGTCCATGACCTACACCATGGGACTTGTTATGGATTTGTAGGCTGGGAAATGTAGCTCAGTGGCAGAGGGCTTGCTCAGGGTGTGTGAGGACTGGGTTTCCAGCAGGGGAGCCCTAGAAAATTCTCAGTTGGGAAAGAAACCTGTCCAATTGAGTTTTCTGTTTCCCTCCCACTTTCTTCTGCTTCCTCCTCATCCTCTTCTCTTCTTCCTTCCTTTCCTGCCTTTCTCTCTCTCTCTCTCTGTTTTTTTTTTTTTTTTTAATTTAATTGAAGCAGGGTCTCTGTCTCTCTATGTGGCTGACCTGGAATTCACTATGTAGACTCATAGAAATTCACCTGCCTCTGCCTCTCCAGTGCAGAGACTAAAGGTGCGCACACCACACCCAGCCTCCTTCTCCCCGCTTCCTCTTTTTAATATATTTTAATTAATCCATTGAGAATTTCGTACAGTGTATCATTATCATTGTCACCTTAACTCCTTCCTCCACAGTTCCACCCACACCCCACCTGCAACTTTGTATCCTCTATTTTAAAATGATCCTCGGAGTCCAGTTTGTGCTGCCTGTATCTTCCTCAGTGGAGGCTTCCTCCACTGGAGTGTGCAGGACCTAGTAGGAGGCCACATCCTCAAAGAAAACTGACACTTCCTCTCTCAGAAGCCATAGCCATTACTTCATGGTTAGGGGTGGGGACCTGTGACCCCCTTCCTCCTCAGCGCTAAAGAGTCCCTGACTTGACCTTGTGTAGGGATTACACAACCACAGCTTCTCCAAGTTCATGAGTGCCTTGCCTTTTTTGTTGTTGTTGTTCTACAAATTTTTTTCAGGGGGGAAGGTGGTGTACCTGTACCAGAGTAAACACGTGGAAGTCAGAGAACAGTTTTGGTTGTTTGGTTGTTTGGTTGGTTGTTTTTGAGACAAAGTTTCTTTGAGTAAGCTCTAACTGCCCTGGAACTCCATCTCAAACTCACAGAGCCCTGCCTGCCTCTCCCTTTCGAGTGCTGGGATTAAAGGCATGTGCCGTCATGCTTAGCCAGAAGAAACCTTTTAAGTTCTCTGCTTCCACCATGTGGATTCAAAGACTTGAACTCAGGACTTCAGGTTTGGCAGCAAGTGCCTTCACCTGCTGAGCCTTCCGTTTTCTCAAATGCAATCTGTCCATCTGTTCATTCATTTCCTCATTTATTCACTCAGGATCTACACCAGGGACAGATGCCCTTGACAGGTGCTGGGGATAGAGAGACTCGTAGGTCATGGTCTGTTTGGGGAAGTCACAAACCAATGGAGGACTTTGGTGAATGGGGAGTAATAGAATGGGGGAGAGGGTCTACTCATAGCCTGACCTAGGAAGCTGGTGAGATCTGCCTTGGTAAGGACGAAGAAGGGAAGGCAGAGTAAACAGTGTGAGCAAAGGCCTTGGGGATGGAGGGAGAGGCCTAAAGAGGAAAATCATGTCAAAGACACTCAGGGAACTAGGGAGTCAAGAGACTTTCCAATTCACCACACCCACAGCCCAATGCCCCGATTTTCATGGCCCCAGACAGCATCCTGGAGCCCTATTGGGCCACAGTTGAACACCCAGAGATGCGAAAGAACTCAGAGATAAACCAAATATGACCAGAGATATGACCAAATATATTAAAAACTCTTCAAGCCCCCAACTGGCAGGACACTTCCTCTGTTTTGGGTGAAAGCTGGAAGAGACTAGCTATGTGCCTACGGCAGTCACTCCAGGACTGTGATGGCTAGCAGTGTCTCAAGCGTGATATTCCCAAATGGAGGTCTGCAACAGGTATCTACTGCTTTCAGCAGACTAGACTGACCCATCAGGCCTTAACACTTGCTGCTAGCCTTCATTTGGGGTAGGGCCCTCAGCTCCCCACAGTGAGTCCAGCCCGCCTGACACTTAATGCATCTCTTCCTCTCTCAGTTGTTTTACTTAATGTCTCTCTCTCTCTCTCTCTCCCCCCCCCCCGTGTGTGTGTGTGTGTGTGTGTGTGTGTGTGTGTGTGTCTAGGATCCACATCCTCAACCACCAAGCCTGGGTCTTCTTCATTTTCCCCCTTCCCTTCCATGCTATCCTGAATTCCAAGCTGGGACCCTGGTCCTGGCCACCATAATCATCCACCTAAAGCCATTCAGTTCCTCTCAATTTGTCAAGCTTTCCATAGGTCACTTGGTCATTGGGACAAAGGCTTGACCTTTTGGCTTGACAGGGATAATCTGCATGCCCCGAGTGACTCCACTTCATCTCACACACACACATCACATTAGATCCTTTTAATGTCTCCAATAACAGGGAACACTGCTCTCTCTCCTCTCTTGGCCACTCTGCTTGATTCTAGTTTAAGTCTTAGTTGAGATGCTAACACCTTGGTTGAACATTTCACACCATTGTGGGGTAGGGTGACCTAACATGGTATTAATTCACTTCAGTCCCTTTTTCCCTGGAGAAGGACATGCCAGCACAGCCATGATGCTTACACCCTCTACTTAGAAATACAGGGTTCATTTATCCCCAGAGACAGTGTTACTTTTAGCGACACTGGAAAGAGAATCAGCATTTTGCTAATAATGTCAGGAAGGCTCTGTAGGTTTGTAGGAGATGGCCTCCCAGGCAGGGGACTAGCTTGGAGGAAGAAAGGCCACGCTACACACCCTGCCCTCACCAAGTGACCTCCATCTCACCAAGTGACCACAGCCTTGGACTCAGCTCCGCCTTGGCTTGTTCTGGCTGGCTACGCTAGGCAAAGGGCATCCTCTAGAGACCTGTGTGCCTTTTGAACTTGAGTTTCTGGCTCTTGGGTAAATTAGAATGCTATTCCCACAAGAACTAGGAATGCCTCCCTGGGGCTCAGTGCTTTGAACTGTCTTGTAAAAGAAATCAAGAGGTCCCACACTGACCTTGGGGGTTTTGTTTCTAAGTAAACCCGTATCACCACACTCTGGAAGCTTCCACTGTTCATTCCCAGCCCTGCTGTGCCATCCTGCATCAAGTAGTTAGGGAAGGTCCCCAAGAGCCCATGGGTGTCCATGTGCTTGTCCAGCTAACTGCAGCGAGGTCTAGGGAAAAGGATGTCGGGATGACACACTCATTTTACTGAGCACACATCTGTAATGTGGGAACGTTTTTTACAAGCATGCATGGCTCCTGTAATTAAAGACACAAATCTAATAAAAAGCCCCAGCCCTTAGGCCACGGGTTCAGAGAGACAGTGCTGAAGTTGGGCCTGGTCAGGTGGAACAGTGAGAGACCGGAGGGATATGGTGAAAGAGAAACCTGGGCCACATGGGAACATGGGAGATCTTTTCAGGGGAAAGACAGTAAATAAGTGAATACATGAATGAATGAATGAATGAATGAATGCTAATGCCTAGCTCAGCCAACACAAGCATGGGGACCTGAGTCCAGCCCTGGAACCCACATAACAAACCAGGAGTGGTTGTGTGTACTTGCAATCCCAGTGCAGGAGAGTCAGAGATAGGTGAATATACAGGCCTGATTGGACAGTTAGCCCAGCTTACTTCCAGAAAAAAATGAGAGACCTTTCCTCAAGAAACAAGGAACAGGACGGAAAGTGACTGAGGAAGCTGGTTGAGGTTGACCTTTGTCCTCTAAATGCGTTCTTTCTCAGAACCCTCACATACACAGACAGACAGACAGACAGACAGACACACACACACACACACACACACACACACACACACATACACACACACACACACACACACGATGGACACACATGTGGCTGCAGAAAGAGAATATGGGATACTAGTGAAAGGTTCATAGGACTGTAGGTAAGGCCTTAAGTGCCAGACTGAGTCAGAGGGATGGAACCTGCCCAGAGCTGCCAGGAGACTCCTTTCACATCCCAGAGAGACGAGTGATGACCAGAAGACAGTCTTTCTAGATGACCAACAACAGCTCTTGTCTTGCCTGCCCACCTTGACTCTAGAGGACCTGATGCCCTCTGGACCTCACAGAGTTCATGCTTCCTTCATCCTATAGAACGACTCCAGAGAGGCTCTTCAGTTGAGACCTCAAACTACTCAGCTTTTCTGCACCTCTCTTTTTCTTGGGTCTTAAAGGGAGAGCATGCTTGCACGGGACACATACCTAGAGTGTGTCAGCATGAGCCTGGTCCCTTTTGTACTGTAGACCTGGCTGCGAGGGCCAGATAAGTGTTTAGGTGATGAGGGGGGTTCCCATGGCTTCTTAAAGTACCCAGAGATCTTGGGAATTGGATCTGATGACAGGAAATAGGTCACAGTGGGTCACCCAATACCCCTTCTAGATTTGTCTCCTGCCCCATTAGAGGTAGCTGTGTAGTCAGGACTACAAATCTAGCCAGGTCACTTGGGTGAACTTTATGGATAAAGACTAGAATTCCGGGAAAATTCTTCAAGGGCAGATACATCCCATACTCTTCTTAACTTACAGGTCAGATACCAAAGATCCAAAGACAACAAAGAAGCTCAGCGGATAATGGCTATGTTCTCAGCTTAGCAGGACCGCTCAATGGCAGGAGATCAAGGCCACACTAACCCCCAGGGAACCAGAGACTTAAGAGAGCAAGGAGCACAGCAGGTCTGGGATTCCCCTAACCTTTGCCCCAGGGAGTTTGCAGGTGCAGGGATGCATGCTTCCTCAGATGCCTGGTCTTTCCTGCAGGTGTCACCTCCTCTGGGCTTCCTTCCCTCACAGCTTCCCCAGTACACATCCACATATGGGGGTGCCTCACACTTAGTTCATCTCTGCATTTTACATTCTCTGCTGTTTTGCTTTGTCTGTGTGTCTAAGGTGATGTCAGAGAGTCTTCCTCTATACTGGTTTCCCCGATATGGGATGTGGCTATTCTATTGTCTTCGACATTGAGCAGGTGCTGGGTGAGCATTGGTACAGCTGAGCTATAGACTGCAAAGTCCAGCCTGGGCTCATCACTCTGCTTTCCTTCTCCATAACTTGACCCTGCCATCCTGCCTTCTCAGTTACCCATCAACCTTCCTCGTCTTCTCCCCAAGGATGGGGAGACTGGCCTTAGTCATTGGCTGGATCGCTTTCTCCCCACCTTTTTTTTTTCTCTCTCCCCCACCCATCTCTCTGGGAGCATCATGTAGCTCAGGTTGGTCTCAAGCTTGCCGTGTAGCCAAGGGTGCCTCTGCTTTCGGACACTCCTACATCCACCTCCTGAGAGCTGGGATTACAAGCATGCTCCCCATTCATGTGGAACATGGGAAAGAACCAGACGTGCCTCGTGCATGTGAGGCAAGCCCTCCACCGACTGAATTTCAGCTCCAGCAGCTGTAGGTATCTCTCTTGAAAGGACAATCTAATGAGAATTCTGCAGAGGTCCCTCAAGCCTTGGTGAACATTGGACACTGAGCAAGACAGAGGAGAAAGGTTGGGAGAATGCTTGCTGTGGTGACTGACAGCCCAATGTGTTGGGAAGTGTAAGTTTGGCCCAAGCACGCAGGGAAACACAGGATCTGGCACAGATGGCCAGCTGGGGGATGGAGAACCCAAGACCTCATCTGTTCGGGTCACCTCCCCTAATCATGGGCACAACCAGGCAGGTAGAACACCTTACACTACCTTCCATGCCACAAGTACCACAGAGACTTCACTGTCCAATCTCTTCACCCTCATCTTCAGATAGGTCCCAATACCCATGCTGCCCAAAGCAGGACAACCAGCCATTCTCACCAGGAGGGCCTCACCAGGAACTTGCTATCCTCTGGGTTCCAAGCCCAAGTTTTCTGTTTGTAGATTTTGCCTTCTAAGGCCAGGGGTCCCTGTCATTGGTCACTCAGTAAAGCCAGAACCTGGTCCTCCTCCAGCCTCCAGGGAGAGAGAGAGAGAGAGAGAGAGAGAGAGAGAGAGAGAGAGAGAGAGAGAGAGAGTATACTTTGTGTGTCCAGGCCTTGGTGTCTCACACTCTTCCCAGTTGAGTCAGACTGCTAGGCCCCTGGCTGCAGACTCCAGGAAATCTCAGGGCAACACCACTGCTCAGCTCTGAGCTCCCCTGCATTCGGTCTCTTCGGTTCATTGATCAGGAATCATATGATCTTTTTCAAAACACAGCTGGTGAAATTGCCCATCTGTGCCTCTGCATTTGGACGTGTTACTCTGCAGCCTGGAATTTGTTTAAACCTGCAGTTGTGCATAGATGAGGAAGCTGTTCTCACCAGGCCTCCAGTGATGGGCAGATGGGGAATCTGCTTTGTTTTCAGGACCACCCTTGGCTGAGCTTCAAGGACCGGGTGTGTCTTCTTGTCCTGTTCTCTCTCTCTCTCTCTCTCTCTCTCTCTCTCTCTCTCTCTCTCTCTCTCTCTCTGTGTGTGTGTGTGTGTGTGTGTGTATACATGCCATAACATCCATTTGGAAGTCTAATTTGGAAGTTTGTAGAAGTCAATTCTATCCTTCTACCATGTGGGTCTCAGGGTTTGAACTCAGGTCCTCAGGCTTTTCAGCAATCACTTTTATCCTCTGAGCCATCTTGCCCTCCCCTGACTTTGTTTTTAATGATCATTTGTCTCCTGAGCCCCTCTCAGAACTATTTTCTCTTTACATTTATGAATTCATGAAGAAGTACATTAATATGTATTTCTCAATTATACACACACACACACACACACACACGCCAGCCAAGATAGCTCATAAGTTCTAATCTAGACAGAAACCTAAGGTCTGTGGTGTCCTCTATGTCCCACAACCCCCAACTTTATCAGTGTGGCAGAGACTGATGCTTGACCTCTAGTGTTTGGACGAGCAAACACAGATTCTCCCAGAGTAAATACTCAGTTTGCCAGCTTCCTTTGCAGCTATGTGAACAAGTTCTGATTAGTAAGATACATGTAGAATGTTGTGTCCAACATCTAGAAAGCATCCTTAAAGGAAAATAGCATGCCTTGTCTCCTCTTCTTGTTCACCCTAACCACGAAGCATTGTCTATAACTGACAGCTGGGATTAGAGCAGCCATTTTGGAACTCAAGGCTTCTTTTTAAAGGACAGAAAATATAATTGCCAGATTCTAAGATGGCTCCCAGTGACCCTCAGCACCCAGTTTCCAATATCCTTTCTTGTTCCTTTCTGCCTTTCATTACATAGGACTGGCCTGTGTAACCTACAATCTGAGATATCACAGAAATGAAGCCATAGAAAGTAAAGCATGTTACTTCTGCCACAGTGTCATGAGGGACATGAATTGTGCTTTGTTTTCTCTAGGGTTGTAAGCTCTAGGCCAGGGAAGGCCAGGGGCCCTGCTTTGGGTTCACTGAAGTGAACACATGGATTAAGGTCACAGTAGGGAACCCAGGCTTCTTGCCAATACCAAAGGTCAACTTCTCAGCATGTTACAACCGCCCTGTTCAAGCCTTCAGATGACCACAGCCCCACTGACATCCTGACTGAAGCCTCTTGAAGCATGTAGCTAAGTCACTTCCTTTTCTTGGTCTACAGGAAGTGTGAGGTCAGTGATGTTTGGTCCTGTTTGGAGCCACTGAAATGCTCTTTTCTTTTGCAGACAGGAATGGAAGCAGAGTTTTGTGCAAATTAGGCAAATCCTCTACTACTAAACCACACCCCAAGCCCAAGCCAGAGGTGATCAGACCTCTGAACCTTGCACTGGCCTGGAGCTCACTACATAACTGAGAACGACCTTGAGCTTGAGCTTCTGGTCCTCCTGATTCTATTTCCCAAGTTCTGGGAACATAAGCGTAGGCTACTCTGTGTGTGTGTGTGTGTGTGTGTGTGTGTGTGTGTGTGTGTGTGTGTGTGTGTGCATGTGTGTGTGTGTGTGTGTGTGTGTGGCATGCCTGTGGAGGGGAGAGCTCAGTCTTGAGTGTCAGTCAGCCCTTCCCTTCCACCATGTTTGAGACATGAGGATCTTTTGTTCCTCTCTGCATACTCACCCTTGCTGGCCTGTGAGGTTAAGCAGAGTCCTCCCCCCATTTAAGACAGGGTTTCTCTGTGCAGCCCTTGCCATCCTGGTCTGGGGACCCCTCCGTCTCTACCTCACAGCTCACCATAGGAGCACTGGGATCGCATAGTCGCGCAACTACTGTAGCTACGGGCGGTGGGAAGATTCTAGGAAGCAGAACTCACGTTCTCGCGCTTGCACAGTAAGTGCTTGATCCACCAAGCCATCGCTCCAGCAGCCTGTGTTTAATTACATTTGTATTTACTTACTTCTTCTGTGCGTGTGTGCTCATGCATGTACCTACACACATGCCTTTCGCAGCACAGGTCCTTTCTGTCACTCCCTTCCCTATTTACATTGGATAATAGTCACTCTAAACTTCTGACAGTCTCCAACTGCAAGCGCTCTTTACAGCCTATCTCAGCCATCCTCCTGCCCATAGCATGGGGAGACCTCAGCTTTTCTAAAAGGATGGCCAGTTTGTTTGTTTGTTTGTTTGTTTGTTTGTTTGTTTTTAAATCTGTAGCTGTGTACAGTGGCATATGCCTGCATTCCTAATACTTGGGCGGCTGAAGCAAGAGAGTGATGAGCCAGAGGTCAGTCTAAACTATGTTGTGAGGCCCTTTCTCCAAAACCACTGGGGTATAGTTTAGCTGGTAGATGCTTGCCTAGTGTGCACAAAGCCCTGGATTCTATTCCCTAGCACTGCATAAAACCAGGCACTGGAGAGTGTGCCTGTACTCCCAACACTTTAAAGGCAGGAGGACCAGAAGTTCGAGGTCATCTTCTGATATATAGTGAGTTCCAGGCCATCCTAGGATACATGAGACCTTGTCTTAAAAGCCAAAAACAAGGGATTAAGGAGATGGTTCTGTGGGTAAGAGGATGTGCCCTTCAAACATGAGGACCTGGGTTTGAATCTTCAGCATCCTTAAAGAAAGCTGGTTATGGCTGCATTGGGAAGCAGAGACAGATTCTGAGAGACCTTGTCTCAAGGCCCCACAGTCAGCTCTAAAATCTTGTGAATTTTTAAGGGAAGGGTGTGCGGAGTAGGCAATACTGCATCTTGATAAGGTGTTCCAAATCGGCCATGTCAGTCCCAGGGGGCGACCGCATGTTATGACGAGCTGCCCGCCTTCTGGGGAAGAAGCTCAGGTTCTCCACCGACTGTAACCTGCTGAATGAGCTACTGTGGCGTCAGGAATTCCTCACTGCTCAGTATTGGCCTCCGCGGCTCAGCCCAGCGCAGGAACACCCCACGGAGGATCACACAGGAGTGGGAATATGATTCCACCTGCCCCTCCTCCTCTTGAAAGGCATCCTGCTCAGAACAGCTTGCAGCTGAACTGAAGGATCACTGCCAAACCACTGCTTGCACAACAGCACACTTCCGAGGAGGTACACCAAATATTTGTTGACTGAGTTGTGTCTTCCTCCTGACTTACATGATGGTCCAGATATGCGCTGGCATCTGCGCTCGCGGGTGGGTCATCGGCTGGGAACGGCTCCAAGCACTTCCTATTCCTCACTTCCTTAACCAACCTACAAGATTGTTTATTTTGGTTTGTAAGGATAGAGCGCACTAAGTCACGGTGGTGGCAGCCATCCCAGCACTTAGGAGGCCGAGGCAGGCAGATATCTGTGACTTCAGCCCGGTCTATATAACAAGATCCAAGCCAGCTAGGCTGACATAGGGTGATAGGGAGAACTAGTTAAAAAAAAAAATTGAAACCTTCCTTCCAGAAATTTCTTCATTAGACAAGCTGATAAGCTCTTTTGTTTCTGCTGTTTGCTTTGGCTTATTTTATTTATTTATATTTTTATTTATTTTATATTTTATTTATTTTTATGTGTTCTGCCTGCATGTATGTTTGAATACCACTTTCATGCCTAGTACCATAAGAGATCAGAAGAGAGTGTGAGATTCCCCTGGAATTAGAGTTATAGACTATTGTGTGAGCTGCCATGTGTATTCTGGGAGTTAAATCTGGGCACTCTGGAAGAGCAGCTGGTACTCCTAGCCAATAAGCCATCTCTCCAGCCCCTTGTTTTATTTTTAAATTAATTTTTTTTTAAAAAAAAATTATTTTATGTATATGAGTACACTGTAGTTGTCATCAGACATACCAGAAGAGAACATCGGATCCCATTACAGATGGTTGTGAGCCACCATGTGGTTGCTGGGAATTGAACTCAGGACCTCTGGAAGAGCAGTCGGTTCTCTTAACTGCTGAGCCATCTCTCCAGCTCCTTAAATTAATTTTTAAGAGAGATTTTCATTTGATGTTAGTTATGAGTATAATATCTGTGTGTGGTTTTGTGTACCTGTGTGTAGGTACCCACTTGTATGCAGGTACACACCTGTATGCAGGTACTCACCTGTGTGCAGGTACCACCTGTATGCAGGTACACACCTGTGTTCAGATGCCCACCTGTGTGTAGGTACCCACCTGTATGCAGGTACACACCTGTATGCAGGTACTCACCTGTGTGCAGGTACCACCTGTATGCAGGTACACACCTGTGTTCAGATGCCCACCTGTGTGCAGGTACACACCTGTGTTCAGATGCCCACCTGTGTGCAGGTACACACCTGTGTTCAGATGCCCACCTGTGTGCAGGTACCCACTTGTGTGCAGGTGCTCACATATGTGCACGTGCCCAAGGAGTCCAGATCAGACATCAAATCCTCTGGAGCTGGACTCACAGCTGTGAGCGGCCAATGTGGGTGCTGGGAACCAAACTCAGGTCCTCTGAGGGGACAGCGAACATTCTTAAGTGCTGAACCATCTCCTAGCCACATCCCCCTTTTATGTTTTTGTTTGTTTGTTTTTGATGACAAGGTCTCATGTAGCCTAGGCTGGCCTCCAAGTCCCTATGTAGTTAACGGTGACTTTGAACTTTTGATCCTCCAGCTTCTTGATGTCCATGTCCACTTTGTGCAGGGCTTCATGCATGCTAGCTAAGAATTCTACCAACTGAGCCACATCCCCAGCCCCTCTGCTGTTTTCCTTGTGGGTAGCAACTTGAGAAGTTAGCTCTACTCACAGCAGTGAGACCACCCCATGGCCCCAGCATCCTTTCTCCACCTTTGTGTGTTGCAGCCCCACCTACATTTGGAATCTCTGAACATAGGTACTTTGTTCACATACTCCTCCTGATCAAAGCAGACAGAAAAGAGAGAGAGTATGGACCCAGAGCTTCCCTTTGCCGGCCTGGTCTCTCTGCTGGCATGAGGCCAGATCCCTGCTGCAATGGCCCACCAAGCACACAGCCTCCATCACCTCCTAAGTCAGGAAACAGTGCCCCAGAGAGGTGTGAGCTTCTTCCTGCCAAATGTGTGGGGAGGGTGAGTCTTATACTCACAGACACTCCCAAGGATGCTTGAGCTCAGACCTCCCCCCACCCCCGCCCCACATCATCTGACCACTTCACTCCCTCCTATAAGGCCCCCAGAGGCTCTCAATTGCTTCCAGGATGCAGTCCAGGCTGCAGGTCTGGCCCTCAGCTTCCTTGCCTCTCATTTTCGTCCCAGCTATGTCTCTGGCACTATCTCCCTCCACCACTGTCTAACTATCCATTCACCCTGGAGTCCAACTCATGCATTGTCTAAAGGCTGCTTTCCAACTCCTCAGAGCTGCCAAAAATGCCTCCCTCCAATGGCAGCCTGTCTCTCATTAATGGATGCCATCAGGACTGCATTACGGAAGATGCTGACGCAGGCAGCACCCAGCTGGATCAAGCACAGGGCCTCTCCCTGGGGCTCGCACTGCCCCTGGGACTGCACCTGGACAAATCTCATGCAGATTGATTTCCAGCCCTCCATGGGAGCAGCTGCAGATCCCTCCCACCTCCCAAGAGCTGTGGAGCAGAGGCAGCTGTATTAGGGACACATCACGGCGTCTTGCTGCCAAAGTGACAGCTACAATTATGCTTCGGCCGACAGCTGGAGATGAGAGGATGTACAAGCAGCCCAGGCCTCACGAGCATCCATGAATCAGCAGTTCGTGCTGTGTACCCAGCTAGAGGTGGAGTGGGCTCCTCCTGCCACTCTGCAGGTCCTCTGCTGCCTGCTGTTGTGTTGCCTACAGAACTCAGGGAGCACCTGGAATCCTCGTGTGAACAGTAGAAGCTACCCAGGACTCAGGGGAACAGAAGAATCGGGTTGCCAGCATCAGACAAGAGATGGCCCTGAGGGACTTGGTTCCTATGCAAAGTCAAGGATATACCAAGAAAGGGCCAGAATGCTGGATAGCCTGGCATGGGTACAGAGCTCAGGTCTCTGCTGAAGCCCTAGGGTTTCATTATGAAGCCTGACCTATGCAAGACACTCCCAGCTCACAAATGGGGATGTCTCTGTGTGTGTCTCTGTGTGAGTGTCTGTGTGTATGTTTCTGTGTGTGTCTGTATGTGTGTGTTCATGTATGTGTGCCTATGTGTGTGCCTGTGTATGTGTCTCTGTGTGTGCTCAAATGCACAGAGGCCAAAGGACAGCATCAGGTATCCTTCTGGATCATTTTCTAGCTTATCCCCTTGAGACTGGCTCTCCTCTCCCCCGAACCTGTAGCTCTGTAGCTTACTCTTTTCAGTGACACCAACAGCTAGCAAGCCCCATAAACCTCTCTCTCTCTCTCTCTCTCTCTCTCTCTCTCTCTCTCTCTCTCTCTCTCTCTCTCTCTCTCTCTCTCCTTATAGCTCTCTGGGTTGCAGGCACATGCAGTCACCCCAGTTTTTAATCTGGGTCCTGGGGATTCAAACTCAGGTCCTCATGCATGTGTGGCCATTGCTCTTCCCATGGGGCTGGCGCCCTGACTCCAGATGTTGCATTGTCTTCTCTTTATCACGCCCCTGTATGGTAAGTTTCCCACTGTTCCTAATGTCTCAGTGAAGAAACTGACAGAATCATACTAACTTGTCTAGTCTGGCCTTGAACTTTCGATCTTCCTGCCTCAGCTTCCTGAGTAGCTGGGATAGAATGGATTTTTTTTTTTTTTCCTAAACAAAAGTTAGAGCTCAGAATGGTGACACCTTTAATTGTAACACTCAGAGGCAGAGGCAAGCTGGTCTCTGAGTCTAAAGCCAGCCAGCCTGGCCTACAGAACGAGTTCCAGGACAGCCAGGGCTATACAGGAAAACTCTGTCTCAAATACTAAAGAAGAAAGAAGGAGGAGGAGGAAGAAGAAAAGGGGAGGAGGAGGAGGAAGAGGAGGAAGGAGAAAAAGAAAAAAAGAAAAAAGAAAAATTTTTACTTTCACCTTATAGCTACAATCAACAAAAATTATGAATAGTCAAAAGTTTAGTTGTTCAAGTCTATTTTTTATTTTTTCTTTCTTTTTATTTTATTTTATTTTATTTTTATTTTTTTTGTGGGGGAAGGGTTCTTATTATCCAGGTTGGCCTTGAATTCAGAGATCCTCTTGCCTCTTACCTCCCAAGTGCTAGGACTAAAGGCATATGCCACCCCTGCCCAGCAACTCAGGTTTTCTTAACGCTTTTAAATTTTAATGCTTTTTAAATTTTACCTATTCATTTTATTTTATGTATATGAGGTTTTTTTCTGCTTGTATACATACGTGTACCTGTGAGTACCCGGTGCCTGTGGGGGTCAGCACAGCCTGGAACTGGAGCTGTGGCTGGTTATGAGCTGCCGTGTGGATTCTGGGAATTGAACTCAGATCCTCTGGGTGAACAACAAGAGCCCTTAACTGCTGCCCTCCAACTTTTCTTTGAAACGTGGTCATCTTCTAGCCCTGGGAAGCATGGCACTCCTCTGGCTTCAGCCTCCAGAGAGCTGAACTCCAGAAGTCCAGCCTTCTGTACCTAGCTCTGGGTGATCAATCTGGCTTCTGCGTTTGGTTTATGACTCCTTATCCTGGACCTGTGAATGCCATCTGGGCTACGGGGAAGGAGAGTCCTCCGATGCAGCCTCACCTTGGGTGAGAGGAGGCATGAGAGGGGCTCCAGAGGACATTGGCCTGGGAGGGAGATGTCATCAAGGGCAGTAAACAACAGCTCTTTTAGGTGACAGGCTCTGGGCTGTGGGACTGGAGAACTGTTTGGTATATGCCTGCACGTTCCACATTACAGGGGTCTACAGAAGCTGCTCTGTAACCTGTGTCACCTGAAGGAACAGAAGACAGGAGCCCTTCTCTCTGTTTCCCTTGCCTTGTCCCTCTTGGATGAATGACCTCTTAATTTAGACCCAGGTTCTAGCCCCAGCCTTAGGAGGGGATGGGGCTGAGGTCAGCAGAGCCATTCCAGTACTGCACAGAGCCAAACACAGACAGCCTAGGTTGTAGAGAGCTTGCAACTCTTCTCAGAACTCCCGATGGGTGTGAAGGGTTGGGGGGGGGGACAGCTGGAGAAGCAGGAGCCTGTTTGTATTTCAACTGGCGGCTGCCCATGAATCACCAATTTCATTTTGTGCTTTCAGCCTGCAAAGGCATCATTTCCACCCAGCCTCACATGGAGCTGGCGGCCAGAGCCTCTTAGTGGGGCTATAAATAGCAGATCATCAACTCACCTCTTCTGAGCTCATCGTAGGCTCGGTTTACTGTGCGTCTTCCAGCTGCCTGCACGTCACCTGTCACTCAGATTTCCCAGGTGAAGCTTAGCTGAGAGACTCGGGGCACGCTCTGGGTGTGGGAGGCAGGGTTTGGGTTCAGGGTGACAGCAAGGGCAAAGGCAGACTTTTGAAGAGCTTGACATTTAAAACGTCATAATTATAATTCCAGGTCTGTGTGCCTCTCACCAATTAAACGCAGCAGCAAGGGACTGTCATCTCTCTTCAAGTCCTAGAAATCAAAGGCAGAGGAGTAACCAGACTTACACCCAGGAAAAGCCACACAGGCGGAGAACAAATGAGAGGATTCGTGCTTTCCTGAGGACTTGTCTCCTAGTGCTGAACAACATAGACACGGCTCTCTGGCTTCTGTCATAACACATTTCTCAGAACTGAGCCTAGCACTCCTTTGGAGGATGTTCCCTAGGGGTCAGGCAGCATGTCCAGCCTCCAGTGTGGCACTGCATGGAGTCCTCCAAAAAGACAGATGAAGCTAACAGCTTGTAGACTTTGCATTCTGTGGGGAGGAGTCTGCTGTTCATACAGGTGACTCACACACAGACAGCACTGCAATCCAGCTGCTGAGCTGCAGAGCCTGAGCGATGAGCTTCCACCCTCACTACCTCCTGGGGATGAGGATTGTGTGTGTCCACGTGCAAGGGACTCCAGAGAGCCAAAGTATCACCTCCTCCCTCAGCTCTAGACACCCATGACGGTGAGTGGGAAAGGTGCCACAGACTCAAGGTCCCCTTTGGCCTCCTCAATGTCCCACCCGCCTCATCATCTTCTCTCTCATATGATCTCCTTCTACCTTCGGGTGCAGGAAAGGCACCTGTCTTCCCTTCAGAGTCGGTCCCTGAGTTTGAGAGGAGATGTTTCAAACATGCAGATTCCTAGTCTCATCTCCAGACCACAGGCAGGAAAATCTCAAAGGAGCGCCAGGCAGATGTGGTGGTATGCGTCTTTAATGTCAGCACTCAGGAGGCACAGACAGGCAGTGCTCTGTGAGTTAGAGACCATCCTGGTCTACATGAGTTAGACGTCAGTCTGGTCCACAAAGCAAGTTCCAGGTCAGTCAAGGCAACATTGTGAGACCCTGTCTCAAAGGTGTCTGTGTGTGTATGCATGTGTGTATGTGTGTGCATGTGTATATGTGTGTATATGTGTGTAATGTGTATATATGTGTATATGAGTGTGCATGTGAGTATATATGTGTGTGTGCGTATGTGTATATGTGTGTAATGTGTGTATATGTGTGTAATGTGTATATATGTGTATATATGTGTGTGCATGTGAGTATATGTGTGTGCATATATGTGTATACGTGTTTGTGATGTGTGTATATGTGTATGTGTGTGCATGTGTGTATGTGTGTATGTGTGCCTGTGTATGTGTGTATGTATGTGTGTGTGCATATATGTGTATGTGTGTGATGTGTGTATTGTGTGCATGTGAGTATGTGTGTATGTGTGCCTGTGTGTGTATCTATGTGTGTGCATATATGTGTATGTATGTGTATGTAATGTGTGTATTGTGTGCATGTGAGTATGTGTGTGTGCCTGTGTGTCTATGTGTGTGTAATGTGTGTATGTGTGTACATGTGAGTATGTGTGTATGTGTGTGCATGTGTGAAAAGAGAAGAAAGAACAGAGGAGGAAGAAAGGCTAAAGGGTAGAAGCTAGGATCCAGATCCTCATGTCTATGTGTCAGTGTGTGTGTATGTACATGTGCTGGTGTCAGGGGGATGCACTAGTACATGTAGGTGCACATGCATGTGTGTACCTGTGTGTATGGAGGTGTGTCATTCTCAGGAACCACCTACCTTGTGTTTTTGTGACAGGTTCTTTCTCTGGGTTCACTGGTTAGGCCAGGAGCCCCAGGGATCCTCTTAACCCCATCTCCCCACACTTCATAAGCATCTACCTACCGACACACCTGGCTTTTCTCACACGGATACTAGAAACCAGACTCCCCAGGGCTCTCCACACTTGCTTTCAGCAAACACTTTGCCAGCTGAGCTATCTATCCTCTGCCCCAAGATCTGGATCTTTAAAAGCCCTGTGAGCATCAGGCGGTGGTGGTGCATGCCTTTAATCCCAGGAAGAGGCAGTTAGATCTCAAGAGTTCAAGGACAGCCTGGTCTACAGAGCAAGTTCTTCGACAGCCAGAGTTCCATGGAACCCTATCTCAAAAACAAAACAAAATAACAAAAATAGCCCAGTGAGTTGTCTGGCCAGGGAACCCCTTTATCTAATTGCCCCACCTAATCCAGCCTTTCCCATCTGAACCCTCTGGCCCAGCAGAACTTTCCTGAAGCACAGACTGCCTTGTCAGAAGCCTTGGGTCACTCAACATTGTTGTGTCCTTCACATTGACTTTGCTCGCTCTCCTCCACGCGCCCTGAACTGGGGTCTGCGTGTCGGCCTCCTTTCCCTGTGACAGCACACAGCTCTCCCTCTTTGACTTCTCTAGGCTCCAGGCTGCACTAGACTCTGTGGTATACAAGGCAGTGGTGTTCCTAAAACTCTGAGCCTCAGCACAATGCATAGGGAACCACTGATGAGATACCCTTGTGCTGAGCATGGCATGCCTGTAATGATGTCATCACTGGGGAGCCTGAGGCAGGAAGACTTGGAATTCCAGGCCAGTGTGCCCTACGTATACAGGGAGTTCAAAGTCAGCCTAGCTGAAGAACAAGACCCTGTCAAAAGTAGAAAAAAAAATTCTATACAATTCTAGAGACAAGCAACCAAAGGGACTCCCATGGCAGACAAGGCACAGGAGCAGGGACCTGGAAGAGACTCTACAGTACCTGGGCCTTCACTTTACTACCATTTTGAAGTCCTTCTCAAGGTTTCTGTTCCTCCTCTTCCCAGGTGGAAGCCATTGTTGGGCTTTGTTGGTGTTGTCCAGAAGGTCCTGTGCTTTACCAAAACCAGCAGTAACTCGAGCCACTGCCCTGAGTGTTTGAGCTTTGCCCAGAAGAATCAGAGGGAAGCTTTGCTACAGGATGGGTGTGGTGGTGCAAGCATTTAATCCCAGCACTCAGGAAGCAGAGCCCGGTAGAGCTCTGTGAGACTGAGGCCAGCCTGGTCTACAGAGTGAGTTCCTGGACAGTGAGCTATGTAGTGAGACCTTGAAGAGAGGGGGTAGAAAGGAGGGAGGGGGAGGGAGAGGGAGACAGAGAGAGAGAAGAAAGGAAAAGCTTTGCTGACTGAGAGCAGAGTTACTGTACAGCAGGGCCTAACAATGGCGGCCTTGAAGTGAGTACAAACTGAGTCCTGGCAGCTCTGGCTGAGAGGCAGGGATGTGGCTCCACTGCTGTTCAGCATGAAGCCCAGGGCTGCATCCCCAGCACCTCATAAACAAGGCAGAGTGGTTCAGGTCTATGGAGGTGGATGTAAGAGTTTGATGAAGATTTCAAGGTTATCCTTGGCTACATAAGAAAGTCTGAGGTCGCTAGGCGGTGGTGGTGCATGCCTTTAATCCCAGCACTTGGGAGGCAGAGGCAGGTGGATTTCTGAGTTCAAGGCCAGCCTGGTCTACAGAGTGAGTTCCAGGACAGCCCGGGCTATACAGAGAAACCCTGTCTCGAAAAACCAAAAAAAAAAAAAAAGAAGAAGAAGAAGAAGAAGAAGAAGCAGCGGAAGAGGAAGAGGAAGAGGAAGAGGAAGAAGAAGAAGAAGAAGAAGAAGAAGAAGAAGAAGAAGAAGAAGAAGAAGAAGAAGAAGAAGAAGAAAGTCTGAGGTCATCATGGGCTACATAAAACCTTGTTTTAAAAAGAAAGAAAGAAAAGAAGAAAAAAAAAAAAGACCTGGCTATTTATTGCCAGGAAAAAGAAAAAAGAAAGAAAGAAAGAAAGAAAGAAGCTTTCAATTAAATTTAACAGAAATGTGCCTTGTGACTCTGACTGTTCTGTCCTCAAACCATACTAAAAAGCAACTATGAAGGATCAAATGCGGACTAAACCACATGATTGTTGATTGTTTTGAGACTAGACAAGAAGGTGGAGGCAAAGATGTCAACCGAGTCTTAGAATGTAGGAAGGGGACACAGTAGTGACTACCCTGCAGCACAGGATGGAGCAGAGGCTTGCTTCCGGCAGTGGGGTTTGTGGAGGACTCAGGCCGAGCTTTGAGGGTGATAGAGAGCAGGGGACAAATGGAAGCTGGGAAGGCCACATGTGAACATGGGGCAGGGGACGGGCTGGCCACCCAATTCCCTGATCCCCAGGGAACTTGGATCGGCATACTGGCATACCAGGTGCTGTATAGTGAGGGTGGGAGCGAGGGTGGGGGTGGGCAGGAGGGTAGAGGTGGGAGTGAGAGCAGCAGAGATACTGAAAGCTCTGCTTCCAGCCCCTCTTCCTCATCCTGCTCTTAGACAGCTAGGCCCATGCCTCCTCCTTTCCAGGCTCATGCCTCCTCCAGGCTGTAGACCAAAGAGCCCTTTTCTGTAGAACCAAGCAGGCTCCAGGAAAGACCTATGGGGACAGACACTTGAAGTCCCCAAAGGAAAAGCCAACTGAGGATCACTGCCCTTGGCTAGAATTCCCCGTCAGACAAGCTCCACCCCTGCACACTAGCTGTCCAGTCATCTCCTCCCCACACAGTCCTATAATGTGGCCAGGGCTGGAATCCCCAGACATTGCAGGAATACCTCAGCCATGAGAGCTAGGGGGTGTGCCTGTGGGTGAACAGTGGGGGCAGCCGACGAAGAACTCGTAAATTCTGAAAGAAAACTGTAACATGGTCTGAAATCCTCAGAGAGACAATCAGGCATCTCAAGGTTCATTATCACAAAACAGCAGGGATGAAGAAAGAACCCTGGTTAACACAATAAGGTCCAGCATAGCCAGGCCTACATAGAGAGCCCCACCTCAAAACAGAAAGGCACCAAGAGAATAGAGAGAGAGAAAGAGCACCTGGTGGGTACAGCTCTGAGGTCCCTAGAATCCACACAAAGACAGACATGCATCTTTCTGATCCCAGACTATGGCGAGACAGGAAACAGACGGCCTAGAAGCTCACAGGCCAGCCAGCCTGGTGTGCTCAACAGTGAAATGTCTCAAATGAGGTAAGGTGAGAACTGGCATACGTAACTGTCCAATGACTGGATGTGAGCTTTGTGGCTCACACAGCTGCACACCAAATTTAAAGGGAAAAAGAGAGCAGGCATGCACAGGAAGGAAGCAAAGTGAAGCAGGACTGGAGAGACGGCTCAGTGGTTAGAACACTGGACACTCTTCCTAAGGACCCAGGTCCAGTTCCCAGAACCCACTTAGCAGCTCACAGCCCTCTGTAATAGCAGTTCTAGAGGATTGGATGCCCTTGTCTGCTCCACAGGACATACGTGCACATGCACGGACACACACACATACATGCTCACATGCGTGTGCACATACACCATCTATACTCACACGCACGTACACACACAATACAGACTCACATGCACATGGGCACACATACACACAGATTAAAAGATAAGCAAACAAATAAATAGATTTTTTTAAAGGAAGGAAAGACGAGACAGGCCTAATGGCACATACCTCTAATCCCAGCACTTGGGAGGCTGGGGCAGGAGGATTGTAAAGAGTGCAAGGCCAGGGCTACAAATCAAGACTGTTTCAAAGACTCAAAAAACAACAAAAACTATGTTACCTATCGGTAACATCAACACATCTAAACTCTAAAGAAAAACATATACAAGGTTAAAAACATGTTTTACATAGCCATGATCATGTTAACAGAAAGCTGATATTACTAGGAGCGTAGCTTCCTGGCATAATGCTTGACTACCATAGCTTAGTGACTTAACTCACCACTGGCACACACAAGTCCCTGGGCTCAGTCACAGTGTCAGCACTGCTGACAACGTAATATTGACTTCACCCAAGACCGCAGGAAACGGTGTGGGGGGTGTGGGAAGTGTGGGAGGTGTGGGGGGTGTGGGAGGTGTGGGAGGGCTGGCAAAAAGGAAACAGATTGCACAGACCAGGGCTGGGACAATAACTTGATGATTGGGCTGATTCTGTCCTGGGTTCAATTCTCAGCAGGAAAATAAAATTTAAAAACAGAATAACCGCTGGGCGGTGGTGGCGCACGCCTTTAATCCCAGCACTTGGGAGGCAGAGACAGGCGGATTTCTGAGTTCGAGGCCAGCCTGGTCTACAGAGTGAGTTCCAGGACAGCCAGGACTACACAGAGAAACCCTGTCTTGAAGAAAAAAAAAAAAAGCAAAACAAAACAAACAAACAAACAAACAAACAAAAAAAACCAACAGAATAACCGGGTGAATATTCTCATCTCCTATAAACTATTAGGCCAACAAACTAGCTAGCAGTGTTAAGAGAATCGTTCTAAAGCTAGGTGTGTTGATATGCTTGCCTGACTCCAGTGTTCTGAGGTGGAGGTGGGTAGATCTTGGCAATTTGAGGCCAGCCTGGTCTATAGGCCATTAGGACCACAAAGGGAGAGACTTGGTGTTTGGCTTTGTTTTATATTTAAGCACAGAATTTAGAAATAAGAAGAGGCTGAAGCAGAGGGAGACGGTTGAGATGGTTGAGAGATACTGACTTCATTATCTCTGGGGAACAGAGGTAGGACAGAGTTGAGAGACAGGGAACTGCAGTTCCACCATGTGCTGTTTAGTGATGTTCAACTTTCTATGTTTTGTGCAAGTATTCAATATTTTCATAAAAAAATATTTTTAACTTTCTTTCTATACTCTCTGCCACCCAGTGGTCAAGATTAAGCCTGGCCTTGGGTGTACTAAGGAAACACTCTACCACAGAGGTAGGCTACAATGTCAGTTTTATACTAAAAATTAATATAAAATAAGATCTGGGGGTAGAGCGTGGGGGTTGTATACTTGCCCAATGGGCACAAGGTCTTGGGTTCAATCCCCACTTCCCCTGTCACTCTAATGAATTTCCTGAGGGGGAGAACAGGGAGCAAAAAGAGATGGTTGTGAATTAATTATCTCTATTTTGGTTTGTTTCTGCTGCTGACCTTATCAGTGTGAACTCATGTTCTCTGGAAAAGCCACACCCACCTTAGGACTTCTAGGCAGACTGATGGGTTCCACTCTGTGTGAGTGGGAGAGCCGGAATGTTGTAGATGAGGAGCCAACATTATCTTGGGCTATCTGAAGTCCTAATCGCCCTTTATCACTCCTATCTCCAGCTAACCTAATATCCTTTTGACTATCCTGTAAAAATGTTTGGAATGTTTTCTGAGAAGACCAGTAGCTTCAAGATAACATCTGTGGCCAGAAGTGGTGTCTCATGTCTGTAACCCCAGCCCTCGAGAGGCTGAGTCAGGCTTGTCAGTTGGAGGCCAGCCTAGGCTACAGAGTGAGACCCTGCCTCAAAAAGACAAAACAACAAAAAAAGTAGCATCTGCAAGTTGTGACCTGCCCCCCATGTTGCCATCCACATATTCGATAAATGCTTCTATGTGCAGCTTTCTTTTGTTCTGTGATGTAAACGTTCCTGTAAGTGCTTCTGTGGTGGCCTCTGTTGCTCAGAGAAACCCGGGTCTTCATTCAGGGGCCATAGACTCTCAATTTTGGCCCAGAGGAAACTCTCTCGTGTTCCCTTTGAGGGGTGAGAACTGTTTTACGTCAACATCTCTGTCTCTGTTTATTTTCTTTCTTTCAAAGCCTGAATCTTGACTGGAAAATGTGGTAGCATTGCCAGATAAAATACACTTGGGATATTACTTACACTAAAAAAAATTATCACTGCTTATCTGAAATTCAAGTTTAACTGTGTTTCAGCACCATGTAGACTAAATTGAAATGATACAGAGAAATGACTGTGAAGTGTTCCATACTTTAAATTAACTGAGCCAAGCATGTCTTTCATCCCAGCACTAGGGAGGCAGAGGCAAGTGGATCTCTATGAGTTCAAGGCCAACCTGGTCTACACGGAGAGTTCCAGGACAGCCAGAGCTATGCAGTGAGACTCTATTTTTGCAAAAAGAAAATTAAACTAAATTAAATGTGACTGAGCCAAGCTTGATGGTAAATGACTTTAATCCCAGCACTCAGGAGGCAGACTCGGACAGATATCTGTGAGTTTGAGGAAAGTCTGGTCTATGTGGTGAGATCAACATGGTAAGACCTGTCTCCAAAAAGAGAGGAAGAAGAAGGAAGAAAGAAAGGGAGGAAGGAAGGAAGGAAGGAAGGAAGGGAGGGAGGGAGGGAGGGAGAGAGAGAGAGAGAGAGAGAGAGAGAGAGAGAGAGAGAAAGAAAGAAATGAGTGTTTTCTTTGGGGAGGAGCATGGGGTAGCGATAGGGATAGACTTGGAGAGAGCAGTCTGTCACTGAGTGGCATCCCTAATGCTCACCCTGTATCCTCACTGGATACTCCAGGGGCTGTAAAAGCAGGCTATGCCTCACTAGCCCCACAGTTAGGACTGTGACCAAACAGAAAATGACAAACTGCAAAGTTCCACTATAGCAAATACTCACAGTCTGGGAGATTTGTACAGAAACTGACAATACTTCCTCGTCACACGCTGATGGTGATTGGGGATTGTGGCCAGAATATTAACTCCTACCACAAGCGCCACTGCTGACATTCCATCAAAAAGAGAGAGGAGCTGGGCATTCAGGTCAGTGCTGGAGCACTTGCCTGACATGTGTAAAGGTCCAGGTCCATCTCCAGAAAGATGATCTCTGTGGATGTGTGGAGCCAGGTAGCTAGTCAGATGTTGCCAGCTTGGAGGTCTTAGGATGGGTCCTTTGTTTACAGTTGGTTGCTGGTGAACCCGAGGCCTAAAACAGCAGGACTTGCTTGCTGGTCAAAACAGGGGCGTGCAGGCTGTGTCTCTGGTTCCGGGTGGAGATGTGACATTCTGAACAGCCCAAAAGATTGGAGATCAAAATCTAGCAGGAGGCTTTCTGGTCTAGAACACAAACATACCTGTGTCTTCTCCCTTAGGAGTTGAGGCCCATGTATGCATTGGGGTGTTTGCACTCTGTTGCACACACACACACACACACACACACACACACACACACACACACCTGATTAATGAATGAATGAACTAATTAATTAAAAAGGAGTTAAGACAAATGGATGGGTCTGTCAATTTCCTGAAGAGAAAAAAATTTCCCTGCTGAGCAGTGGTGGCTCACACCTGTAATCCCAGCACTCAGGAAGCAGAGGCAGGCAAATCTCTGTGAGTCTGAGGCCAGCCTGGTCTACAGAGTGAGTTCCAGGACAGCCAGGGCTACACAGAGAAACCCTGTCTCGAAAAAAGAAAAAGAAGAAAGAAAGAAAGAAGGAAAGAAAGAAAGGAAGGAAGGAAGGAAGGAAGGAAGGAAGGAAGAAGGAAAGAAGAAAGTATTTCCCAGGAAAGCTATCTATTCTAAAGACTTTTTAAAAATGTAAACACTACCTAAATAGGGTTGGCACAATGACCAAACCATTGTCTACCCTCACCTGAGTGCTTGTCTTCTACACTACTCTTTGTGTAGCTCCCTGGGTTGGTTGAGTTTGTGTTTGTTTGTTTGTTTATATATTAATTGGTTTTGATTTTGATTTTGGTTTTGGTTTTTCAAGACAGGGTTTCTCTATGTAGCCCTGGCTGTCTTGGAACTCACTCTATAGACCAGGCTGGCCTCAAACTCAATGATCTGAACTTAAACACATGCACCACCACCGCCAAGCTAATTTTAAAAAATTATATGTATGTGTATGTATGTATGTATGTATGTATGTATGTATGTGATCACATGTGTGATTGGAGAGAGTCGGATCTCCTGGAATGGGAGTTACAGACAGCTGTGAGCTGCCATGGGGTGCTGGGAACTAAACCCAGGTCCTCTGGCGATGCAGACCTCTCTCTAGTCCCCAAGATTATCTACTTCTATTATAAATTTATTACAGAGCTGCAGGTTAACCCTTTATTTGAATCTTCCCAGGAATGGGGCAGAAGGGGAATGAGGAAGGAGGGATTACTCTGTGTGTGTGGGGGGGGTAAATTTAATACAGGTGTTATTTTTGTATTTTCAAACAGCTCTAATTGCTTAGAGTATTGTTTAAAGAGAGATCGAGGTATGGGTGGGTGTTCACCTGTGGTCCTACCGATTACAGAGGCTGAAACAGGGTTATCCTTTGGTTCGAGACCTACCTGGGCTACATAGCTTGGGAGATGTAAAGTGGAATGTGTCGTCTTTAGCCAACCATGAAGAGTCTGAGGCAGAGCTCTGGCCAATCAGAGCTCTTTGTTTTAGTAATAAAATCCAGCGGGACCCTGCCCAGCAGTGCTTGCCCTCTCTGCCCTTTCTGGGTGTGCTGGCTTGCTTAAGTGCTATCCTGTAGGCTCCTGCGGAAGGAACACTTTTTGTCTTGCTGAAATAGTTTGGATAGTGTTGTCCTTTTCTCTGGACCCTGACCCATTTCTAATAATAGTGAGTTCAAAGTCAGCCATTGCTACAGGAAGAGACTTTGCCACAAAACAAAAGCCAGGCAAGGTAACACACACCAGCATTCAAGGGGAAGAAGCAGCATATCTCTGAGTCTGAGGCCAACCTGGTCTACAGAGGAACCCTTCTCTCTAAAAACCAAACCAACCAAACAACCAAACTTTCCCACCCTCTGAAAAAAAAATTAAAATTAAAAAAATAAAGATATAAGCTACTCAGGGAGTGGGGCTGGTAGTTGATAGAACAACCACTCAGTATGCAGAAGGCCTTTTCAACACCATGACCAGAAAGGAAGGAATAAAGAATGAACAAAAGAAAAAAAGGAAGAAAGAAGGAAGGAAGGAAAAAAGAAAAGAGAGAGAGAGAAAACGAAGGAAGAAAAAAAGAGACGGAATCTGGCTTCATGGAGCATGCGCTAGCCCTGGCTTCATGGAGCATGCGCTTGCCCTACACGTGTCTTGAAAAGCAACAGAGAACGAGCAGCCCTTCAAAGCTCCTCTCCTGGGGTCCTCTGCCTGTTTGTAAGCCGGCTTCACTTTTCCTTCTCCATCCGAGTACTTCAGTTCATCAATGCTGTGCTTAAAATAAGGCACTCAGTCTGAAGTTCCCTGGGTATGGCCCCAGGCAAGCAGAACAGTAAAGCGGCTTCACTCTTTGTGATCTTCGAGATGAACACGGCAGGCAGCAGCAGCCACTAAACTGGTCTTCTAAGAACAGCCTTGTAAGGTTCTGGTGGAGGGAGACTTGTCTAACGAAACAGAGAGACAGTTAAGCTTGTATTTGCAAAGGCTGAAGCAAATATCTGCCCGATGTGATACTGAAAATGGCACCTTATAAGAAAGCAAACAATGTTTTACAGGATGTGGCAGGCAGAGTTATCGTCAGTGGACTAAAAACCAGTTTTCCATGTCCTTGGGTAAGTCCTGTGGTAGAGGATCTGGCTGCTGGAGAAGTTAACCTTAGTCTACAACTGGAGGATGGCTAAGTGGTTAACAGGGTGTGCTGCTCTCCCAGAGGACCTGGGTTCAGTTCCCTCTAGCTACATTACATGGTAGCTCACAGCTGTCTCTAGGTCCAGGGGATCTGATGTTCTCTCACTGCCTATATATGGGCACTAGGCACAGTGTACAAATACGTATGCATGCAGGTGAAACTCTCATACACATAAAATAGAGCACATTTATTTTTAAAAATATATTTGTAAAAAGTTCATTTAAATGGGACTGTCAATCACCCAGACAGGAAAGCACCCCTCAGAAAAGCTGCTTTATTCCAGAAACTTTAAGAAATAGTATGTCTTAGTTAGGGTTTTACTGCTGTGAACAGACAGCATGGCCAAGACAACGCTTATAAGAACATTTAATTGGGGCTGGCTTACAGGTTCAGAGGTTCAGTCCACTATCCCTCAAGGACCTCAGTTTACTCCAGGATGTACTCTTATTTGCTCTGTGTGTCTCATCTGAATGCTCTGACAGATTATGAGGACTGGTGGGCCAAGTGAAGAGCAAAACCAGATCCTGGAAGCAGCTTCACATAGCAATTTTAATTAATTAATTAGTTTATTTACTGATTTTTGTTTAGTTTATTTTATTCATTTGTTGTGTATGTGGAGAGAGAGAGAAAGAGAGAGAGAGAGAGAGAGAGAGAGAGAGAGAGAGCATGGGTAACGCCACAGCATGCATTAAACAACTTTCAGGAGTCGTTTTGGCCTTCCACCTTGTTGAGGTAGGGTCGTTCACCGTTTCTGCCATCATGCAGCACATTCTGGGCTAGCAGACCTAGTAGCTCCCGTGTAATCCCTCTGCCTCTGCTCCTGTCTCACCATAGGAATGCTGAGATTAGATGCCCACCACTGCATCCAGCTTTTTCCTTGAGTTTAGGAGATGAAATGCAGGTCAGGCATGGGAACAGTTACCACCCAGCCATCTTGCTGGCCCATCACTTAGTATTTTTAATGTGTATTCATTTTCAGCTTTTATGTAGGCTGTCCCCCTCCTTGACACATGACCACATGACACAGACCATGTGAATAAACGTTACTTCCTGAACGTGTCTGAAAACTGTGGGGTCCATGCTACCAGCATTCACCGGAAGGCTTCCATGAGCCATTTCCAGGGCCTTTTGTTAACTGGTTTACCTTCTCTTCACATGGGTTAAACCCAGTGTAGAGAACTGGGCACGGTGGCACATACCTGCAATACAAACACTCGGGATCGCAACTTTGAAGCCAACCTGGGCTACTGTGGTAGTTTGAATAAGAGTGGCCTCCATAGGCTCATAAATTTGAACTCTTAGTCACCGGAGAGTGGCAGCATTTGAAAAGATTAGGAGATGTTGGAGAAAGTGTGTCAATGGGAGTAGGATATAAGGTTTCAAAAGCCCATGACAACTCTCTCTCTCTCTCTCTCTCTCTCTCTCTCTCTCTCTCTCTCTTCCTCATATGATGATAATGGACTATACCTCTGAAACTGTAAGGCAACCCCAATTCCATGCTTTCCTTTATAAGTGTTTCCTTGGTTATGGTGTCTCTTCACAACAATAGAACAATAACTGAGACAGCTACTTAGTCAACCTAGTCTCAAAAGCCAAACCAGCAGTCATAGTGACTTCACTATAGTGGTTGGGAGGTGGAGGCAGGAGGATCAAGAGCTCAAGTTGTCCTGAGCTATAGAGTAAGAGTGAGACCAACTTGGGCTGCAATGAACCCTGTGCTAGTCTTACGTCAGCTTGACACACACACTAGAGTCATCTGAAAGGAGGGCACCTCAGTTGAGATAATGCCTCCATATGATCCATCTGCGGGGCATTTTCTACATTAGTGGTTGATGGGGGAGGGCCCAGCCCATTGTGGGTGATGCCATTCCTGAGCTGGAGGTCCTGGGTTCTATAAGAAAACACATTGGTTGGAGAGACGGCTCATCAGTTAAGACTGCTTTTCCAGAGGACCTGGGTTCAATTTCCAGCACCCACATGGCAGCTCACAACTGTCTGTAACTGTCTGTAACTCCAGTTCCAACACCCTAATGCAGACATACATGATGGTAAAATACCAATGCAGATAAAATAAAAATAAATAAATATTTGAAAGGAAGGAAGGAAGGGAGGGAGGGAGGGAGGGATGGAGGGAGGGAAGAAGGGAGGAAAGAAGGAAGGAGGATGAGCAGGTCATGGTGAGCAAGCCAGTAGGCAGCACCACCACACCGCCTCTGCATCAGCTCCTGCCTCCAGGTTCCTGCCCTGGCTTTTTTCAGTGATGAACAGTGATTTGGAAGTGAGAGCCAAGCAAGCCCTTTCCTCCCAACTTGCCTTTGATCATGGTGTTTTATCACCATAATAGTAAACATACCTAAAACAGACTGTCGGGGAAAAAAAGTCAAAACAACAAAATTAAAAGGAAAGCCATCCCCAAACAACCAAAACACACAAACAAAAGAACAGAAAACAGAAGAGTTGAAAGTTCTAGGGATAGACATAAAATGAGCTATGCCCATGTCTCCATGCTGGGAACTCTGGGCCACCAAGAGAAGACAGACTGCTCAAGAGAGCATTGATGGCCCTGGACAGTCAAGAATGTAAGGCCAGTGACTGCTGCCACTCACCAGCATTAAAGGGAAGCCGCAGCCCAGAGATACGGAAACGTCGGTATCAGGTTTCTGATGGGATTTGTTAAAACACAGTAAAACCTTTGAAAGTGTACACTCTCTCTTGAATTGGAGAGAAACCAAATTTGTCAGAAGGAAAACACCCATTACAAGTCCATGGAAATATCGTTGAAACTATGAACCATAGAGTCCTTGATAATGGTGGTGATGATGGTGATGAACATGGTGATGATGGTAGTGATGATGGTGATGATGATGGTGGTGATGATGGTGGTGGTGATGGTGGTCGTGATGGTGGTGATGATGGTGGTGGTGGAGGTAGTTTTCATTATTGCTGTTGCTATCATCATTATTATCATTATTTATTTCTTCCAGTACTATGGGTTGGGCATAGGGCTAGCCTGTGCTTCTCTGTTTCCAGCTGCTGACCTTATTTTGAAGAGACTCTAAGAGATGGGAGTCTCACTGAAAGAAGCAGGTCACTAGAGGTAGACCTTTGAAGTTTCATTAGCTTTTGGCTCTGCCCTTAGCTCTGTTTCTTGATTGCTCAAGATGTGACAGGCCACCACCACCACCACCACAAGCTGCCACCGCATGCCAAAAACCCATGTGTTATGCTTGGCTGTCCCTGCCATAGTGGATGATCTGTGGCTCTCTGGACCCACAAGCCAAAATAAACCTTCTTTCCAAGCTGGTTCTAATGGGTATTTTAATCATAAGGATAAGAAAATTAGCCAACAATGTCCTTTGTGTACAATAGAGAACAGTTCTTGCCAACTCAGGGAGATCAGAGGAACTCATCTCTTCCTGGGGCACCACAGCAGGGCAGGAGTTAAGCATTGCATACTGTTTTTTAAATATTTATTTTAAGTATATGAGTACACTGTAGCTCTCTTCAGACACACCAGAAGAGGGCATCGGATCCCATTACAGATGGTTGTGAGCCATCATATGATTGCTGGGAATTGAACTCAGGACCTCTGGAAGAGCAGTCAATGCTCTTAACCACTGAGCCATCTCTCCAGCCTCCATTGCATATTGTTAACTGAAGCACTGTTAATGGTAATGATAGGTCTTCATTATTAGCTCCCTTTTGAATGCCTTTTCCTCTCTTCTTTCTTTTCTTTCCTTCCTTCCTCTCTCTCTCTTTCTTTTCTTCTTTCTCTTTCTTTTCTTCTTTCTCTTTCTTTTCTTCTTTCTTTCTTTCTCTCTTTCTTTCTTTCTATCTTTGTTTCAATAAGATGATTGTGGTCAGTGCAATTTGACTCTCTAATTGACAGTTGTTAGAAGCTTCCCTTCTGCCCAGGCTGTCCTGAGCCCAGGCTCAGTAGCCAAGCAGCCCCTATTTGGCAGCCAGCTGGACAAGCCTCATGCCAGCAGGCTGCTTTGAACACTTCACGAATGTCTTGAGAAAGCTACACTGCAACCACAGCTGCTTGCTGCCAAAGCACTCCTCCAGCTCCAAAAGGCACTATTCCAGATACTTCTGTTTCAGATAGCTTAAGCCAGATTCTTTGCCACAGCAAGTCTTGGTGAATTCTCAGTTGTTTTTACCCAGGCTGAGGGTCGTTGCTTTCCTAGATGGTCAACACTTTCCGTAGTGGTTCAGAAGAGTGCTTGTGATTGGTACAGATGTGATCTTTCGTCTGTGGACTGTGTGTGCTGTGACTGGTGGAAATACAGTCTTTCATTTGCATGAAGGATTATACCAGAGTGCAAACACCCTTGTCTACCCACTTCTGGCAGTGCAAACAGGCTGTTCAGTGTACTTTTGAGTAAGTCAAAAGACAGCCTTCTGTGCTGCCCCCTGGTGTTGTGACATTAGGTCTATTAAAATGCTTTTTCTCTCTTTTTTTGTTTGTTTGTTTGTTTGTTTTGGGGGGACGGGGTCGCACTATGCAGCTCTGGCTGTCCTGGAACTAACTATGTAGACCAGGCTGGCCTCGAACCCACAGAGATCCACTTGCCTCTGCCTCCCAAATGCTGAGATTAAAGGTCTGTGCCACCCCATCCAGTCTATTACTTCTCTTTTTAAACTTTAAACAAATTGTGTGTGTGTGTGTGTGTGTGTTCATGTGCGCGTGTATGCATTGTTTACATGTGGAAGTCAGAGGACAACTCTGTAGAATTGGCTCTTCCATTTTTACATGAATTCTGGGGATCAAATTCCAGGGGCCAAATCCAAGGGGTAAGCCCCTTTGCCTGCTGAGCCATCTTGTGGCCTTCCTCACTTACTTTTTATTTTTCTCATTAGTGGAGCAAGCTGAGCTGGGAGGAGACTGTGGAGACAGCCACAGGACAGCAGCAGCTGAGAAGGTGGCAGTCTCCGCAGTGGCAGCCACAGTAGGGGTTAGAGAGTGACAGAAGAGTCGCAGAGAGCACCAGGTGAGGAGCAGAAGTTACAGACACTACAGAGGCTATGAAGACCGGAACGCGAGAATCACTGGAAAACAACCATAGAGCTGCTGAGCCTTAGGGACCAAGAATGTCTGCACGCTAGGCTTGAGCTAGGGAACAGGAGCCACGGTGGAAGCTGAGGATCCCAGGTCCAGAGCTGTCACACTAACAGGTGCTGCTTACGGCTGAATGTTGCTGCCCGCTGCTCCTGCTCACGGTTGGCAGCCAAGGGTTACGATAGCAACCATATGCCAGTGCCGCTGGTAGTTAAAGCCAGCGCAGTAAGCCTCCAACCTGAAGAGTCTCTGGCTGCTGAAGCCTGGAGCAATAGGCCCTGGAATATCAAGGTTTGGAGCTGTGAGCCTCTGGGCTTGCCATTTCACTCCCCAGGCTTTAGACATTCAAGGGCATGGGAGTTTAGACGTTAGGAGATCTTTACACCACCTATTCAATAATTCCCATCCAGGTAGAGCAAAAGGGACTCGGCAGCCAGCACTGACTTCTGCCAGGAGCAGTGCAGTGAGCCAACACCTACAAGGCATTCACAGGAAGGAAACTGTGGGCCAAAGATTCCATACACTCAATGTACCTTCAAGTGTGACAGCTATATACCAACATGTTAATCCCAGCTCTCAGGAGGCAGAGGTAGGGGGGTCTCTCTATGAGTTTAAGGGCAGCTTGATTTACATAGTAAGTTCTAAGTCACTCAGGGATATGTAGTGAGACCTTATCCCCAAAAGAAACAAAACTCAAAAAAAAAAAATTTTTTTTTTCTGTAACCATAGCACTTGAGAAGCTGAGGCAGGAGGATTTAGAAGTTCAAGGTCACCAGGTACACAATAACAACTAAGAGCCAGGCATGGTGTTTCCTTCCTGCAATCCTGGACCTGGGGAGGCAGACACAGTAAGATTGAAATAAGTTCAAGGCTAGCCTGGTCTACACAGCACATGCAAGTTCCAGCTTAGCCAAGGCTATATACTAAGACCTTTTCTCAAAAACAAAACAAAATAGCACAGGGGCTGTGGAGAGAATGCTTGGCACTGGCTGCTCTTGCAGTGGACCTGAGTTCAGTCTCCATCACCCACATGGTGACTCAGACTGCCTGTTACACCAGTTCCAGGGGACCCGATGCCCAAGTCTGGCTTCCATGGGCACTAGGCTTGGCAGGTAGTACAGTTACATTTGTGCAGACAAAACACTCCCACACATAAAAATAAACAAATGCATTTTTTGCTTATTTTGAGGCAGGGTCTCAGTATGTAGCTTTGGCTGTCATGTAAGTCACTATGTAAAGTAGGCTGGCTTAAAACTCACAGAGATGTGTGTGCCTCTGCCTCCTGAGTGCTGGGATTGATGGTGAGCACCACCAACCACATTTGGCAATAAATCTTCTTCTTCTTCTTCTTCTTTTTTTTTTTTTTTAATTGTATGGTCTGGAGAGGTAGCTCAGCAGTTAAAAGCACTTGTTCTTACAGAGGACTCCGGTTTGATTCCCAGTATGTCAGCTCAAAACTGTCTATAACTCCAGCTTCAGGGATCTGATACCCTCTTGTGCCCTAGGCATGTACATGAGGTACACAGACATGAGGTACACAAGCAAACACCCATACACACAACATTTTTTTTAAATGAAGTCCAAAACTTTGTATTCTGAAGAGTCTTATGTGCAAAATGCCACCGAATGGCGAACCCAACAATAAACAGAATGGCTGAGAGAGAGAGAGATTCGCTCCTAATGCACCTCCTAGAATTAGCTCAGGTCTGCAATCCAAAGAATTTGTAAGATTATTCCAAAAAATAATCTTGGGAGAAAGAGGAAGAGAAAAAGAGAAGGAGTAGAAAAAGGAAGAAGAAAGAAAACCAAACAACCAACCAAACTAAACAAAAACAAAAAACAAACCCCACAACCAGTGAAGCCCAAAGTTCAGTGGCTCTGTAGTTCACGTCTGACGCCCCAGCTCTTGGGAGGTGGAGGCAGCATAGTTCAAGGCCATCCTTGACTACACAGTGAGTTAGAGGCTAGCTTGGGCTACATAAGACCCTGTCTTTAAAATAAAAATTTAAATAGGTAAAGGAAGTGGGAGGGTTTGTTTGTTTCGGTTTTTCTGTTTTTATTTCGTTTTGCTTTTGCTTTTGCTTTTGAAGCAGGATCTTACTAGAAACCCCTTTCTGGCCTAGAACGCCCTCTGTAGATCAGGCTGGCCTTGAACTCACAGAGATCCACCTGCTTTCTACTCTGAGTGTTGAGATTAAAAGAATACTTGAATAGTAACGTTTCAAGTATAGAGAACATGAAACCATGTGCTCACTTGGGCAGCACACTTGCTAAAGTTGGAATGATACGGACATAATTCGCACGGCCCCTGTGCAAGGCTGACACGCAGATTTGTGAAGGGTTCCGTATTTTGTATTTGTTACTAAGGATGTTTCTTCCCAAATCGATAGGTGACATGTTAAACCTGCTTTGTTCATTAATGTGAAGGAACTATAAAGCTCATGTAAGAGAGAGAGACAGCACTGCTGCCCTTACTTAGACTGCTTTCACCGAGTAAATGGATGTTTGGAATTAACAAAGAAAAGACAATGAAGCACATGGTATAAAAGATATATAAGGAATAAAGAAAAAAGAACAAAGTAGAAAATGGGTGTGTAAATCTCATGGTTCATGGGACCTAAAAACTCATGACCTCTGCACCAAAAGACCAGGATTCTTTCCTCTTGGGGCCCTGGATGCAATGGCTGCAAGCAGCAGCTCCTTGGGAGTGTGCAGCCTGTACCTTGTCTGGGTTGTTGTGAGGGCCTTCAAGATAGAGTTTGGAAGGATATACTTGCCTCTGAGCTCAGCCACCCATACTCTAGGCTGCAGAGCTGTAAGCCCACCACTTTTGGACCCACCCCCCCCCCCCCCCCCCCCCAGAACACAGGTCCACACAAGTCAAGTCGTCATGTCTATCGGCTTCAAGATGCAAAATAAGGAGCATGTGTCTGAGGGCCTGGGAAAGGCCAGGTTCACATTAACTGGCCTCCAGAAGATCTACATCTTCTGAAGAACAGGGACTTCATCAGATTTAATGCAGATGAATTTGAAGTCATAGTAGCTGAAAATCAGCTTATCTCTGGTGTCTGTGGGGTCAAGTACATCAACATTTGTGATCTCCTGGCCCAGTGGTGGCCCTTCACTCCTGAGGCTTTCCCCTGTGCTGACTTCCACATTCTGCTAATGTTTACTAATAACACTCACATCCAAAAGAAGCAAGCAAGCAAACAAACAGAAACAGCAAACCACAAAGCCAGAAATACTGGCTCATGCCTGCAATCCTAGCATTTGGTAAGTGGAGGTCCAAGGGGCAGTATTTCAATGCCAGCCTCAGCTACCAAAGGAGTTTTGAGGCCATCCTGGGCTGCATAAGAATCTGCTTTTAAAAAGCACACACCACTCCCCACACACAGCAGCAGCACACCTGTAATCACAGCATCAAGGAAGCTACGGCAGGAAGGCTGGGATTTCAAGGACACTCTGGACCACAGAAAGGGACACTATCTCAAAAGCTAAGCAAACAAAACAGCAGAACAGAAGCACATATGCACAAAGAGCTGGACTAAACAGAGAGATGCATCGTTGCCATGTCTGTGAACTAGAAGATTCGCTAGCGATGTTAACTCTACAATTGATCTATAGCCAGCACGGTCCGGTATGAAATATCAACAGTCTGTTTCTCTAGAAGTCAACAAAGAGATGCTAAAATTTATATCAAAATTAAATAGCATGGTGGAACACACTTAAACTACCAGCTCTGGGGAGGCTAAAGCAGAAGGATCTTAAGCTTGTGGCCTATATTATTAAAACAAAACAAAGTAACTGTAGTTATAGATGGCTGTAAGCCTCCATGAGGGTGCTGGGAACCAAACCCAGATCCTCTAGAAGAACAGCCAGTGCTCTTAACTGCGGAGCCATCTCTCCAGCCCCTCTGTTCTCATTTCTGGACCAACCACTGCAGTATACAACCAAAGGACCAAGGATATAGCTCAGAGAACCCTCCGCAGTGTTTTTAAGAAACAAGGGTCTTTCTCTAATGATAAGGATAGCAAACTTTCAGGCTCAAATAATTCTCCTGCCTTGTCATATGAAGTAGCTGGGACAAAAGATGTCTGTCACTGTGCCTGGCTCATCATATGTTCTCAGAGTCTGGTCAGCTGAAGCTAGAATCAGAATTACCAGGAACCTTGACTCTGGGTATCTGGGGGTTCACTTGGGAACCTGCCATTGCAATAAGCTCTTCAGGGTATGCCATCCGCATCCCAGGGACTCAGCGCTGGTCGCCATTATCCAGTTAACATGCTGACTGCTGGGAAAAAGCTGTTTCTGTCTTTGGATTCTCATGCATGGTTCAGATGTTCCGTGCTGGAATGTCAGTACCATGTCTTCCTGAAGTGAAAGGGATGTCACTCAGCAGGGTGCTGATCCTTACTGCTCTGGCATTTGTGGTTTGGATTGCAATTCTGTCTGCTGGGATTCCTAACACTGCAACAGAAGCTGCAGAAGGGAGGCAAGCAGTTGTAGGCCAGACTGGACTATGCAGTGTAAGACCCTAGGGGAGGGGGATGATCTGTAATAGCAAACAGTATATGGTAAATACTTGTCTTGAAGCCCACTCACCACTTAAGACCTTCACTAGAACTGGAGATCCTGAATTCTAGGCTTTCTTCTGACTCAACCTTACCTTACATTTTATATTTTTACATTTATTTATTTGTTTGGGTGTGTGTGTGTGTGGGGGGGTGTACATCAAAGTACCACAACTTGCATGGAGAAGTCAGAGGAAAAATTTCAGGAGTTGGTTCTCTCCTTTCACCATGAGGGTCCAAGAGGTTGAACTTAAGAGGTTGGTCTTCAGTTTCCCACCACCATTTCCACATCCCCAAGATTGGAGCGGTCCCTTGCTTCTTCAGCTTTTTGGTATTTTAAATTTTATGACTTGTCAACGTCCTATTTACTTGGGCAATTCTTTCCCTAATGTCTACCTCCCTCACAAAGTTCTTTGGAGTGGGGCATCCTGGGCACCAAACAAAATGCTTTGTAGGTACTGATTGGATGGATGATGAATACAGCAAGGAGAACACAACCTCAGTGAAGATGTTGAGACCACAGTGGATCCATAAAAGAGAGGACCTCACTCCCCAAGGAGATCCACAGAATGTACAGCAAGCCTCGGGTGTGGCTGAGAATAGACAGATACCTGGGGAACACCCTAGGGCACAAAGGGTATTGTAGACTCCCCAGCAGACACCCAGCTAGCTGCCAGCTCTATGTCGGCGTTAGCGGGCCTCAAGATCCCCAACAGTTGTAACACGCAGTGGGCCTCACTAGGCCTCCGTGCCCCGCGAGGGCGCTCCAGATAAGTCCTCCAGAGCACTCGCGCTCAGCCGCGGTCGCTCTAGCCGTGCGGCGGCGGCGCGGGGCGTGTCGGGAAAGCGGCGGGCTGGTGCGATCCTTGGCGGCGGCGGCGGCGGCGGCGGCAGCGGCGGCAGCGGCAGCGGTAGCGGTAGCGGCTGCGGCAGCGGGAGCCATGGTGGGTGGCGATGCCACCTCCGCGGTGGAGAAGCTAGTTTCCGGCGTGCGGCAGGCCGCCGACTTCGCCGAGCAGTTCCGTTCCTACTCGGAGAGTGAGAAGCAATGGAAAGCGCGCATGGAGTTCATCCTGCGCCACCTGCCTGACTACCGAGACCCACCCGACGGCGGCGGCCGCCTGGACCAGCTGCTGTCCTTATCTATGGTCTGGGCCAACCACCTCTTCCTGGGTTGCAGGTGCGGATCCCTGACGGCTGGCTGACCTTGTCCCCAGCTGCCGACCCTCAGCTTGGGCATGTACACTGCTCCACGCTGAACCTGGCTCCTGCCTCCTACTGATCCCCTCTTAGCATTCCCTCGGGGAGGATCTCCACTCTGAGCCTCGCTTTTCTCTTGTGAATGAGTGGTTGTGATGACTACAGCAGCTAAATGATAGGAAGTGCAGTGCAGGTGTGCTCTAAGGCGGCTGTATTGCGATGGTCATTTTTATTACTGTTTATTACTCCAGAGAATTTCCTTTTCAGAGTGTGTTTGAAGTCCATTAGCTCCTATCACCCACATGACAAAAGTGCAGACCCCCCCCTCTAGATGGAGACACCTAGCAAGAGAATGTGATATATCTCACCGTTGGTGGCTTTCACGATAAGGCAGGATGTAATCTGTCCTCCCCTTTCTCCTCTTGGCTTCTCTCTTATGAAAGTAACCCATGCTTTCTTGTTGCTGTCCCAATAACCCGCCTGCTCCGGCCATTGCATTCATACCAGGAAGACAAGAATCTGGCCTTGAGATATTCCACCTGGAAAAAGGCACCAGGTTTTTAATACTCCTTTGTGACTTTTAATTTTTAAGGCAGTCTTCCTTTATTAACTGAGACTGGCCTCTGGTTTATTACCTAGCCCAGGTAATCCTAGAACACCATCCACCTAAGCACCCGTGTACAGAAAGGCATGCAGCTCCAAGCTCTTACAGGCTTCTAGAGTTTCTTGAGGTTGTGTTAGAAGAGGAGAACCTTACTCAGACCTGAGTTTTGTAGTGGCTAGCTAGTCACATGACCCCTCCAGGCCAAACCACTTGGTTTACCTTTTGGTTTTTGTGCTAGGGACAAAACCCAGACCCTTACACATCCAAAGTCTCTATCACTGGGCCTCACCCCCAGTACTGAAGCTACTTGGTTTCAGATCTTAGATATTTGTCAGACAGGATGTGAGGATGTTGAGCCAGACACACTCATCACACCCAGGCCCATTCTTCCTCCTGCCTTTAGGTGCTCTTTAAGATCCCAGTTTACAGGATCCAGGCGCAGACAGATGACTAGAACTGAACAAAAGGAGCACAAGGTGCTATTTTCATGAGACCAGCGTTCTATGTGTCTTAAAATAATCCAATTTTTGGCTCTCAAATCTCATCCATGAATCTACCAAGTATATAAGTGCTCCTGTTTCTGTAATTTGAATTTAGTTTTTTATTCATAGCTATTTTAAGTGTTATATGTGTGGGCGTTTGTCCACACATGCCTATACTACATGAGTGCCTCATGCTGTTGGAGGCCAGAAGACAGCATTGGATTCCACGGAATGGAAGTTGCAGGTAGTTGTGAGCCACCTGACATGGGTGCTGGGAATTAAACTGGGTCCTCTGAGAGCAAGTGCTCTTAACTGCTGTTAGCTCTCCAAAATTCTGTTTTGGTAATTTTTTTTTAAAAGATTTTTATTTTATGTGTATGGATATGTAACAAATTTGTACCCAGTGTCCTCAGAGGGCAGGAGAGGTCCTCAGGTCTCTGAGACCCGAAGTGAACAGCCGTGTAGAAACTGAACCGGGGTCCTCTGTAAGTCTCAAGTGCTGTCTTGGCTGCCGAGCCATGGCTCCTGCCCGTTTTTGTAATTCTTGAAACATCTACTATACTGGCATTCTTCAAGCCTAGTTCTGTACTCACAGGCGGGAAGAGCTATTTGTGAACCTGTATGCTGGGCACCTGTAGTTTCCCCTGCAGTGTCAAATCAGTCTTTACAGAACTACGGATGTACGCATCTGTATCCTGGCTACTGAGAAGGCTGAGGCAGGAGCATTGATTAAACCTCAGATGGCATAGTGTGACCATACCAGTGAGCAAGCAGTTCTGTATTCTAGGGGTAGCATTTGCAGTCTAAGAACTACATTTTCTTACTAACTGGCAGTGACAGTGAGTCTTCCGGGTTTTTACCTTACTGCTTTTTATTGTGCAGTTACAATAAAGACCTTCTGGACAAGGTGATGGAAATGGCTGATGGGATTGAAGTGGAAGACCTGCCACAGTTTACAAGCAGAAGTGAACTAATGAAAAAGGTGAGAAACATTTGCAGGTGTAGAGACAAAGGGCCCAGCTTACACTGTATTGTGTTGATTTTGAGCATTCTTGTTTCCTGCTCCACAGTCTTAAGTCCTTTCATTATTTCTTCACAGTTGGTATAAATCTTTTCTTAACTAGATAACAAGTCAGCGTGATAAATTATGCATTGTCCGTGGAGTAACACATAGGCTCAGTCTCTTAGGTTTGTCTACAACACTCCTTTTCTCTTGGTGCCAGGGATTGAACTGTGCTCCTTACACTGGAAAACTAGGAATTGGTACAGAGGGTCCTAAAAACATTTTCAGCTGTACTGCTCCTGAAGAACTCTTGAGTGAACATCACACAGACATTTTACACATTTGTGTTTATTGCTGCACTGTTGGCAGTAACCAGCCTCGATCCCCATCAGTAGGCGAGTATATGATGAAAACGCAGTCCATGAACCCTGGAATGTTGTTGAGCTGTAACAAAAGATGAAATTGAATGTTCACAGGAAGTGGATAGAAACAGAAATTATGTTGAACAGAAAAAGCTAGAAGGAGGAAAAACAAACACCATGCTTTCTTTCCCAGGTGAAGTGTGGGGTGTATTATTTGTGCATTAATGAGAGTTGAACCTAGAGCCTTGTATGTGCCAGGCAAATGCTCTCCCCCAGCTGTATATCCAGTTCTTGTTTACTTTTTTCACAGAGTTTTACCCTGGCTTCACCTTGACCTTTAGCCCAGCAGGCCTTGTGATCACAGACCTGCCTCTGTTCCCTGGTGGCCTAGGTGACAGATGTCTGTCTCTAGGCACAGCTGTTTTGCTTATTTATTCTTTTGTTTATTTAGTTTTTGTTGTTTGTTCTTTTTCCTCCTGTGTTTGGATTATAGGCATAAACCCCCAGACTTGGCTTGTTTTGCTTATTTAAAAAAGAAAAATCTTGGTTAGGATGTTAAAGTTAGAAGTACTTCATTTTAGAGTAATTCATACAGGGTTTCTCTGCCTCAGCAGGTCAGGGCTGGGCCAGACTTGTGTGGACTCTGACTAGCTGATAAGGAATGTGGTGGAGTAGTGTCCAGACACCACAGCTGTGTTCTGGTCTTCAGGACTTAGTCTTATGGCTGTGGCCTTGTCCACAGTGAGCTTTGCCCTAGAGTCTTGTCTGGATCCTGGATCCCTGGGGCCAGGGAGAGGCAGAGGAAACTTTGGAGAATAAGTCTTGGCTACACGCCCCCTGCCCCCTAACCCCCAACACAATGTGTTTTTCTCACATCTGCTCTGGTCTCTTTAGGCAGAAGAATTGCTCCCTTACTTCCTAAAGTTCGTTTGATATCTCTCCAGTCTTTTATATAAAAATTCAAAGCTTTATTTGGGTAGAGTATAAGATTTACTACTGAGCATGATTCGGGAGAGAGTGCAGGGCCTGCTCTGACACCACATAGGACATAGGACATCACCTACTTCTCAGCCTCCAAGTCTTCAGATTTACTTGCATTAAACCTGGTAAAGCCCCACATCTGTGGGTTGTGGCTTTCTGAAAGCTAGTGAACTTCAACTTGATCTCATGCAAGGCATCCATCACATGCTTCTTATTCTTAGCTTCATGCAGATGTACATGATGACCTAGCCAGTGTGAACCCAGGCCACCGTGTCCTGGAGCTTCCCAGAGACATCTCAAATATTTGTCTGGAGCCTGTAAGCAGTAACACAGAAGAACAAGACATCATCTTCTTGATATGGGTGATAGGAAAGGGTGGGGCTGTGCTCACGTAGGGAAGCCATACTCACACAAATGTACTTGACACACTCCAGGGCTTTGAAAGAACCAGCGTGTGGAAACAAAGCAGGAATTCTTCCACTTTTGTCTTCTGCCCCAAGTCACAGGTGTTAGTCTTGGGCCAGTGAGATGGCTTGGACAGATCGAAGTGTTTGCTGGCAAGCTTTAAGACCTGAGATCAATAATCCCAGCACTTGGGAGGCAGAGGCAGGCGGATTTCTGAGTTCGAGGCCAGCCTGGTCTACAGAGTGAGTGCCAGGACGGCCAGGGCTACACAGAAAAACCCTGTCTCGAAAAACCATTAAAAAAAAAAAAAGACCTGAGATCAAGCCTTGGAACCCGTGGTGGAAAGAGAAAACTAACTCCTGAAAGTTGTCTGCTAACCTTCACACATGTTCTGTGGCCTGCTCACATGAGCACACAGAGAAATAAATAACAGTGTAAACAACAAGAGATTCTTCCAGGAGGCTGCGGATGTGTCTCTGTGACAGTGCTAACCTAGGTCTGGTTCCCCCTAGTACCCACAACAAAACAAACTCCTGTAAGAAAGCCATTCGTGAGAACAAGTCACCCAGTCTCTGACTGGTTTGTGAGTCGGCTGCAGAGAGTCTTTGAGATAGTTTGTTCTTCCTTTCATGTCAGGTGAAGCTGAAGGGTAGTAGGCCAAAACTCTAAAAGCCCTGTCATTGTGCCAGCCAGAACTGATCCTCTAAAATTAGAGTGTAATAGGGTTTTAGAGTTAGCTGGGTTGTGGAATGGACTCGCTCAGCATTGTTGACACCTGGAGACCAGACAATAATGATGATTTAGGTAGAAGCTCTCTGGAGTAGAACTCCATTTAAACTACATTTGGTCCTCCTGCTGCTTTTGGGCAAGTGTATCTCTGTCCAACTCTTTCTTTTTGGTCTAAGGAATGAATGTGACAGGTGGGATTTGGCCAACAGTTAGGAGGAGTGTGGGCTCTCTTCTGAAAAGGGGAATTCGTTACAAGCACATTGAACAAGCAGCCTTGGCGATCTAAGTGCCACCCAGTGCTCGCCTGCAGCCATTGTGGCAGCTGCAGGAGCAGTGACAACGTCAGCTGATTCAGGAAGGGCGGCACCATAGCCACCACTGAGTCAGTCACGAATAGCCAGGTGTGGTGGCTACGCCTTAATCCCAGCACTCTGGAGACGGAGGCAGATGGAGTTCTGTGAGTTTGAATGAGGCTGTCTACGCATTCAATTTCAGAATAGATGGGGCGACATGGAGAGCATCTTTCTCTCTCAAAAACAACATCATCAACAACAAAAACCAGAAAATGAGCAATGATTGACAAAGAAGCTGTTATTGTTGATTCAAAGATGTCATCAACATCATAATTTGCTGCTTCTCCTGAGAACATCTGTATCCCATGAGGAAAGGCATCAGTATGAAATTGGCCACAAGGAACAGTGTGAAAATCATTCGAGCAGGTGTGCCCACGTGCCACAAGGTCTTCTGTACTTTTTTTGCAGCTTCAGCCAGCTCTGAGGCCATGTTTTCATGAAAGCCATAACCAGACATGGGGGTCTACATCCTTAATCCCAGCACTCCAGAGGTAGATCAGGAAGATCAGGAGCTCAAGGTCATCCTTGGCTACCTAGACAGTTGGAGACAAGACTGGACTATGTAGATCCTGTTGAAAGAGAGGGAAGAAAAAAATGGATCTGACCTTGTGGGCCAGTCTTGTAGTCCACAGTCCAGGATAGGTAAATCAACTAACAATGCCATCTGGAAAGGACAGTGGTCTGAGTCTGTCCAATTGAAACTCTTGTGGACCCGGAGAGGTGGCTCAGTGGTTAAGAACACTAGTTGCTCTTCCAGAGGATCCTGGTTCAATTCCTAGCACCTACATGGTGGCTCACAATCTATAACCCTAATCCTGGGGCATCTAACCCCCTTTCCTGGGACCTCCTCAGGCACCAGGCATACACTTGGTGCACAGACAGAACACCTACATACATGAGTGTTGTGTATAGTTTTTTTGTTATCTCACTTTAAGCTCTAGGTGGACAGTGCTACCAGCTCCACCCAGGTTCTCTTGGATCTGTGGATGAAAGACACACATTAGTTTATTTTTATTGCTTTTGCTCAGTGGGCGGGATCTTCTAAGCCTTCCTCGGCTATCTTGTGTGCCCTACTTTTCACTCCTAGCTCAGCACTCTAAATCTGCCCTCAGCTTAGTTGTGTTTCTCACCTCCCGTCTGCCACCCCAGGCCCAGTCGGGGAAGTGGCCAGCGGTCACTCCACCCGAGATCTCACATGACTGGTGCCCTCTTCTCCCTCTGAAGTGTGGCAAATCTCCTGTCTCCCAAGTCTGCTAGCCTGCCTGCCGAAGAACAGTCTTGCCTATTCTGCCCAGCTCATTGGCTGCTAGCATCTTCATTGATCAATCAAGAACCAGTTGGGGAACAGGACCTTAGCATCAGGACCACCCCCTACATCTCACCTTTTCTGTCAAAAGAAAGAAAGAAAGATAGAAAGAAAGAAAGAAAGAAAGAAAGAAAGAAAGAAAGAAAGAAAGAAAGAAAGAAAGAAAACCTCTTCTCAGACATAAATTGAACAAAACCATAGCAATCATGTAAATTATAAAGTATGATATACAGTTAACATCTAAGCCACCATATTTGTCAATAAGATAAAGTACTCTACCATCATTCCTAACTTAAAGATTTATGATTCTATCCCTGAATTATGTGTAGATTTTAGCCTGCAACATCATCTGAAACCACGTCTTCCACTCTGTAACCTCTCTCAATGCTAAACAACTTGAGTTTGATTATGAAATTATAACTAGTCTTCCACCCTATCAGAAATCCGAGAACAAATTAAATATTGCCTGAGTATATAGGAAGCACCACACATAGCTTCCAAAACTTAAACAATTATGGAGACAATTGATTGCCTGGGCAGCCCCTAATTCCTACACATGAAAAAAATAAATTAAAAAAAAAAGAGAAAGAAAGAAAGAGAGAGAGAGAGAGAGAGAGAGAGAGAGAGAGAGAGAGAGAGAGAGAGAGAGAGAAAGAAAGAAAGAAAGAAAAAATCTAAGTGAGGTGGCTCAGGGATGTTTCTCTGTACCACATCCAGGTGGTTTCTTGGTTGCACTGCATTCTCCCAAGTGTAGAAAGATTTGTATTTTATCTTTGCTGAGGGTTTTTGACTTAGCTAGGAAATAGGTCATACCTTGAAATCTCTTGATTACTAAAAAGACTTTCAAGTTGATTCACTCCCGCTGCTCAGTGTTAAGGGAATCCATTCAAGCACAAGTGACAGTCAGCGATTTCTTCACACCCTCCTTAAAGGTTTCTAAAGCCATGTTTATATTTACCGAAGGTGCTAGAGCACCTGGAAGGAATCTGGGCTCCAGGTCACCGTTGTTTGCAGACTTGCTTTTACAGTTTGTAATTGTGTGAACTCCAGAAATGCGTAACCTTCACTTCTCCTGCATGCTCTGACTCAGTGCAGAGTGTGACAAAGTACCACCTGAACCTGGCCGTGTTGAATTAGAACAGTGAGCGTCTGAGAGCAGAGGCTGGCGGCAGGCGTAGCACTTAAGTATTTCCGTTATCACTTTAAATTGTGAACACTCACAGACAGCAAGCCACAAGTGAGGGAAGTAAGGTTCTGGCTTCCAAATGGATCATGTGGTCAGTGTGTGGCTGCATTTTCTGTATGTAGTAAAATATTAATAATTTTTGAGTAGACTTGCCATCTGGGTCGCACATAAATATTCCATCACTGCTTTATTTGAATGTGTGAAGATAAACTTGATTCATGAGACTCTATGGGTATGTAACTTTTTCTTTTTTTTTTTTTCTTCAGCATCAAAACTAAGGCAGATCCCCACATTTCCACCCTGGGGACAGACTCAGAAAGGAGGCCAGGGTGAAGGTGACTGAACATTGGCAGCTCTTGAGATTCCTGGTATTTGCAGCATAGAGGCAGCTGGAACAGAAGGGGACGGGGCTCAAGGGCTTCAAAGAAGTCTTCATTCTTCCAAGACTGCTGTAAAAATATACGCGCATATTTATGATTTCATACATGGCGGACTCTCAGATTTCATCAGGATTGTCAGAGCTAAACTTGGTTTGAAATAACAATGTTGCTATAACAATGACAGCTGATAAATTTTATAATTTGATTTTTTTTAAAACAGAGTACCTGTAAACATAATTCTTGTTTTTGCCGTACCCCACCCATTTCTGTCCTGAGGCAAGGCAGGTCAGGTCCTCTGTGTCCTTATTTCTACCTGAACACTCTATACTTGTACGGCACCGCTGATGGCCACCAAAGGACTCTGCACTAACCAACTGTGTCACTGGAGCACCGCCACTGCTGGGCTCAGGGACCTTTGTGTAAGAAGTGGGAATCATAGTGCAGACTTGAAGTAGCAGAGCTAGCTCAGAGGTAGGAGGCAACGTACAAAAAGGCATCTAGCCTCAACTGAAAACTCACTGAGGGCTAGAGACGTAGCTTGGTAGAGTCCTGGCGTAGCATGCTTGAGGTCCTGGGTTTGGTCCCTAGTATTTCAAAAAGAGAAGAACATAGCTAGTTAGATTAAAAATTGATGAAAGTATATATATGGCTTTGTTCAGCCAACCAGATGATTTCTAGGTACTAGATGCCTATGTGCCTGCATTTTTGTTTCTAGAAGGCTTTCACACTTGAAGAAGTAACTGCCTTGCATATCGCTTCTGGGTTGCAGTGCAATCCTGCTTTGCTCTGAGATGGTGGTACCGGCATTCCACCTGACAGCTGACATACGTGTTCTGATTCCCCTTCCAGTTCCTTGTATTTAGTCACCATTAGAGCTGCGGGACTCATCAGTGGCAGGCCCATTATGGCCAGAAAGACAGTGGGGTCTGCCTTAGCATCATCTGCTGGATACAGGAAATTGGACACCCAGAAGCTGGGGCCACTGGTGTTTGGCATCAGAGCAGTGGGACACATTCTTGTTTGTGGCTTGAGATAAAGGCCACATCTTTATGTGGCTTCAGCTCCAGTCCCCAGTGACCATTGATTTGATCCCTTGGACAAGCTTCTCCAGACAATGAAAGACTGCCTGTCACAGGGTAATGGCAAGGTGGTGACTGTTGGAGGGGGGAGCTCTGTGCTCACTGAGCTGAAACCTCATTTTCTCAGATGCAGAAGGCTTCATTCTAATCATCTGTGCAGATTTGTGAGGCTTAAAATCAAAATGCACTTTCCATAGATTGATTTTATTTTCCGTCTACAACCCCCAATAAAACAGCTTTTCCATTGAATGAAGTTAGATTCGAGTTCTCTGATTTCTTCCATAAACCTCCAGTTTACTTACTTCATGTAAGTATTTGGACAACGAATCCAGAAGTAAAGCCACCTGCAGACATGCTGTCTTGAGCCCAGCATGGCACAGTTCTGTTGCCTTCCCTTCTCTGTTCTTTTTGCTCTTCGTGGTTTTGGTTTTCTTCATTTCCTCAGCTAAGCTGCCTATCTTTCTTCTCATTTTTATAACTTAGTGGCTGACTCACTTATGAAATTAGTATTGTATTCTTTATGTATTCCTTCCCAAGCTTGAAGTTAAGATGAGATCATGCAGAGGAACTTAAGCACACCTCCAAGGCATGCCCAGGAGAGGACTTTGAAAAGTGTGTATCAGGGCACAGGAAGTGAGTACAGAAGTTTCAGATATGAAGGGCTCATGCTGGTGATGCTAAAATTGCACTCTGTAATATTCCTGAGAAGTTAATTTGGGAGAGTACACATGGGTCTTTAGAGACAATAATTTCAGAACTTAGAAACCACATTTTAGTCATGGAGAAATTGCTTCCTTCAACAAATACTGAAGAAACGAAACCTCTTGATTTTGTGTGTGTGTGTGTGTGTGTGTGTGTGTGTGTGTTGTGTGAAATGAACTTCCAAGTTCATTCTTTCTGAAAGATTACACTCTTGGGCCAGGTGGGGAAAGGTTAGGATGGCTAGGCAGTCTGCGGCAGGTACTTATCAATAATGGAGGGGGCGTGGCACCCACACTCACTCTGAAAGCTGGCTGGGGAAGTCCACAGCATCGCCTAGACATACTCAAAGCCCTGCAAAACCAAAGACTAGAAACTAATAATGGGTCTGTTGCCTGCCTTAGATGTGGGCTCCTTTGTCCTGGAGGTGAGCCTGTGAGCCAGGGTCCTGACAAACAGGACTTCTCTTATTGGAGAACTGTGTGGGAAGCCAGTGTCTGCACATATTTGGCACGACTTTGCTTGTGTCTTGTCTTGGGTTTCCTCTCTGAGAAGCTGGGACATGTTGGAACCAAAGCTTTTGACAAACTTGGGCTCACACAAAAGACAAGCAAGTTTCTATAAGTGCTTTGCTCTCCCATCCCACCACAGGGCTTCAACGGAGATGACCTTTCTATAGAGAGGGAGCAGCAACATGTGGCCTTCAAAGAGCAAGCAGGAGGTACTGAGCAGCAAGCCACCAACCAAGTACAAATCCTCGAAGTGGCACATCTTGGCTAAGGCTCTGTTGGGTACTTGCAGCCCCCAGCCCCAAACACTAGGTATCTTGGGACTCAATAGCTCTGTGTCTGGGGTCCTGAGCTCTTTGGTATGTCAGTATGCTCCTTGTCCTGCACTGTGTTCACAGCCTGTGACCGGCCTGTCCCACAGATTCCTGCAAAACACTAGGTTCTCCTTCACTCCGGCTAGAGTTCTAGGCTGACTGCCCTACTTCTACTTAAACCTTAGGTTTTAAGCATCTCAGCTGCTAAGTCAATGATTTGTGCTTCCCTCCACTTTTTGTATTCAATTATCTTTACAACTTGTTAAATTTTCTAATTGTTTTTGTATTGAGACAGAGCCTCAGTATATAGCCCAGGCTAGCCTGGAATTTGCTATGTAGCCCTCACCACAAATAGGCCTCACAAAGATCTGTCTGCCTCTGCCTCCTAAATGCTGGGTTGAAAGGTGTGCACTGTAGACCCCACAGGTCCTCTGCTATCTTCTGGGCTTCGTATCTAGGCCTGTGCCTGCCCAGGCCAGCTGCAAAGAGAGCCGTCTCCATTTTCCTTTGGTATTGTGTGTTGCTGCTCTGATCACTGGATCCTTGATGCTGACTGTGGCCACCTGACAAGCTGTTGCATGCTGAAGATCCAATTTGCCAAGGCGTCTTCGTGGGCTGGGGTTGAATGCCTGCCTACAGTTGCTCAATGTCTTCTTTGAACTGTGAAGGGGGCACTGTCAGGAGCAGTCATGTATCTAGTCAAATGATCCTTAAAAATGAAATAACATTAAATGTCACACTCTGTGGATTTCTGATGTTTCTGAATACTAAAGTATCTCTGAACTGCTGAACTACTCTTAGCCATTTCTATTTGAGCAAACTAAAAACACTATTAAATCAGAATCTAACATACCCATGACTTTGCTATCTGGCCCCTACCTTGTGTTACTTAACAGTTTCAGGTAGGACACAGTGAGAATTGGGAAGACTGGAAGAGAGGAGGGGATGCATGGCTAAGGAGATAAGCCAACCAGCCATCTAAGTTTTCAAGGAAGTGGCCAGAGGCCTGGAGTAGGAGGGAAAGAATTAGGAGTGCCCAGTCACTGAGTTAACAAAGGCATTTTAAGAATAACGTGTGTGTGTGTGTGTGTGTGTGTGTGTGTGTGTGTGTGTGTGTGTGTGTTTCTATTCACAGATCTGAAATAGCTCCTGGGCAGGTGCATGTGTGCAACCAGCCAGGAGCAGAAAGAGTAGACAAAACTACTGGTTATACACTTGAGAGAGGGAGACAAAAGAATCAGACATTTAAGGTCATCCTTGACTATGTACTAAGTTCAAGGTCAGCCTGGGCTACATAAGACTGTCTCAAACAACAAAAAAATAAGGCTGGAGAGATGGCTCAATGGTTAAGAGCACTGGCTGCTCTTCAGAGAACCTGGTTCAATTCCAAGCACCCACATGGTGGTTAACAACTGTAACTCCAGTTCAAGGGGGATCTGATGACCTCTTTTGGCCTCTGCAGGCATCAGACATACAAGTGTTACAAAATACTCATATTAGCACTTGGAAGCTTGACCCAGGAGGATTCTAAGTCTAAGCTACCCTGGACTCCACAGAATTTTAGGTTTGCTTGGGCTGTATGATACTGTTCCTAGCACACACAATGTGTGGTAACCAAAGCCAGGAAACACTTTACACAAAACTCTCCAGACCTCAGTGTTGGCCTTGCTTGTGTTGCTGGCTTGCAGAGGACCCCACGGAAGAGTGCTCTCTCTAAAGGAAACCTTACACCTCACTCTGCCTCACACAGCATCTTTGTATGCACCCGAGGGAACATTTCCAGGACCAAAGCCAGTTGCAGTACAGTAGGATGACAGACAGCTTTTCCTGACATAAGCATGTGGCTGAAGCTGGTGACAGACCAGCATCCCCTGAGCCCTTCCTCATCTCTGCCAGTGTGGTCAGTTCCAGGTCCAGCAAACACACCTTTTTCTATGAAAAGAAAGAGTATCTCCCTGGCTTTGAATGAGGTGATAGGTGAAGGGTTTCCTGTTCCTTGTTTTCTTTGAACCAACCCTGTTATAAAATTCCCAATTCCATTTTCTAAAATGACTTTATACAGGCCAGCTGGAGCTGCAAGCTTGTTATTTAATGCTTTTTAGAAGTGCCACTAGGCCAACTGAGCTGGTCAGCATGGTATTCTTGGCAAAAGATCTTATTTGTAAAGGGGCAACTTTCTCCTGTGAGCTTCAGAAAGGAAGCAAGCGTACGTAGCAAAGTCTTTGCCCCTAAGAGGGCAGCTGACGTGCAAATATCTTCATGCTAGCAGCTTCCAAGACATGGTAAAGTCATTCTCAGATTCTAAGAATGAAGACTAGAGAATTCACTCAGACTCTGATCCTAAGTTCCCAATCCAACCACATTTTAGGGATTCACTTCCTTCTGAGACTTCAAGATCAGTTAAGGTCTACAAAACAATTAAGCGGCATCTTACTGTGTGTGGGGGTTGGAAGGTGGGACATGGGGATGGATGGGTTGCTGGGTTCAAATCCAGGTCCTTATACTTGCCAAAGCCTACCACTGAACCACACACACCCAACCCAGAGGTGTCATTTTTTTTTATCTGTCACTCTGTAAATTCACTCCTTAGTAAGCTTGGCTATCCGCTCTCAGCGAGACTCTGCTAGGTGAATACCACGTGGCCAGAGAGCGTTAGTTATGCAATAAACAGCAGTTAAATCCTTCCACAGGCAAGTTCCGCATCCAAGTCTGAACCCTCCATATACCAGAGGATGGCTGGAGCTAATGGATTGCTGATAAACCCGTTCGTAAAGGAAACGGGTTGTTCATCTTTTTGACCCAACTAAAGTTAATTCCCTAAGCCATCCTTTGAGTAGAAGAAACATTAAAACCTCAAGGCTTTACTAATTTTTAAAAGCTATAGCAGTGATAGGACAAGTTTACTAAAAATGGTGCATGTGTTGGATCATCTGTCCTTTCCTCCAAGGCTAGAGGAAAGGCCCATGCCTTCAGAAGACTTCTATCTATGCCGTGTCACACACTTAGATAGAAGATGGTCTCTACTGGACAGCAGCTCATTTTCTCCCCAACTAGATGTGAAGTAAACAGAGCCATAGCTCTGTTAAAGTCTCTCTCCTGACAATTTCACACCTCAACAGCTTCAACTGCTAGGTATCTCTTTACACAGTTAACCCATTTGCCACATCCCATGGCTGGACACAATAGAAAGAACTGTGGCCCACACTGCCTACTCCTAGGGTTGGTTAATACAAGTCACTGACAACTTTTACCTAGCATGCCTGGGGCCATTTTGATTCCCAGCAACTCAAACCAGACAAAACTCTGAATCTTACCATTTGAGCCCAAATGTATGTTTCTGGAGGCAGGGTCTCCCTCTGTGTAACGTGGCCAGCCTCAAACTCATGGAATCCTCCTGTCTTGGCCTCCCAAATGCTGAGATACAGGCATGGACTACACCACACCCATATTGTATCTGTGTCCTTCTAACATCTTTACGTGTGTACCTGTGTCCCTGAGTACTAGTTCCCACAGGTCAGAAGTTCTAGGTTCCCTGGAGCTGGAGTTACAGGTAGTGGTGAGCTTTCTGGCACAGGTGGTGGGAACTGAACTCAAGTCCTTGTCAGGAACAGTACGTGATCTTAGCACTGAGCCATCTCTCCAGCCTCCAGCGTTCCTTCTGTGACTAGTAAATAGAAGCTGGGGGGCAGAGCTCATCTGTATAGTGCTTCTCTCAGGACCTTGGTTCAACCCTCTTCCCAACAGCAAACACCAGGCTGTGTAGGCAGGGCCTTGGTTTACTGAGCACAGAACTAGTCACAGCAGTTCTCTTCACTGCTTTCAGTACACGTTTAGACCAGATCTCAAAGATTATACTGGTTTTGTGGTTATTTCTATGGGAAAGGGAACACATGTCCTATGTTGAGATTGGAGGTGACAGGACAACTTATGGGAGTTTTCAATATTCTCCTTCTATGGGGTCCCAGGGTGAGATGGGCCAGACAGGTAGCAAAACTGAACAGCTGGCTCACCATCTGACATCACTCCCTTTAACTGTTTACCAAGTACTTGAAATGTTTGTTTTCAAATGGATGAGGAAAACAGCTAAGAATAAATATGGTGCTGACATACCCAGGATGTTGTTTAGTCAAACAGCTGAGCCCCTCTCACAAGGATTGCTTATTTACTGACCAAGTCACTGGAGGGAAGAGTTGTAGAGCTAAATAAATGGCAGAAGCATCACACGTCTCACCATGTCCCCCAAGTGGCCTGGAACTATGTGACCAGGCTCAAAACCATGATCCTCTCCAGCCTCCCAAGGATATAAACAGGTTATGTGCCACCATGCTAAGCTTAATAAATTAATATTTTTATTTTAATTATGTGTCTGTTTATGTGAATGCCAGTGTCTGATTTAGTCAGAAGCTTTGGATTCCCCCCAGAGTTGGAGTTACAGTCAGCTGTGAACTGTCTGAAGTGGGAGCTGGGAACAGAGATTGGGTTCTTGCAGAAATAGTACATGCAATAACCAGGGAACCATCTCTTCAGCAACAACTTCTAAAGGAAAGTATCAGTTCTTCTCCATCCCAGTTACATGGTCACTCTGCAACCCGATGTTCTGGCAGAGGCTACCAGAGCCCGTCTCTCTAGGAGGCTGGTATGGATGACAAGAAACTTAGGCTCACTGCAATAGTTGTTTCAACTACTAGAGAGACTACACAAGTGGTTCAACAGAATTTACTTGTATATTTTCCATTTTCTATACTATTTGAAGGCATAGGATAGCTTTGTATTAGCTTTCTACAATACTGTGTTTTAAATCTATCCAGTAAACTAAGATGCAGTACAACTTGTATACAACTGAGGAGGTGAGAAGCAACTTGGCAGGCCCTGGTGCTCAACAGTTCCAGAATAAACAGGTGGCGCGCAGCTGCATTAAAAGGTAGTTTGCAAATATTCAAGTTACACCAAGATTCCTTCCAAATCTCTGCCTTGCTCAAACCAGTGCAACCGGCCATTGCTAATACTGTGGCACGGCATTTGGTAAATGATGGTTTTACTTTCTTCTTAATCAAAAGCCTGTGAAGGTGCTGCCACGCAGCAGAGTGGTCAGCTCTACTCGTGGTCGAGGTGCCAATTGTGAAGTCACAAAAGGTACAGTTTACATGAGAAACGCACATTAACAAGTGGCCCAAATACAGAGCTGGACAGAAGCAGACCAGTAAGTCTACAGTTACTCAACCAAACTAACATAAGTACATTCAAAATAAAGCCGGAGATCAGAATCGGTTTTTAGAATCAAATTTGCAGACTTTCTTGATAAAACAGAAGAGTGATCTTCTGCAGTTGGAAATGAGGCTCCCACCTGGAGGAGAGCAGACTTCGCAGTCCCTCCTGCACAGGTAAGGAAATAAGTGACAAAGTCTCTTGCACTGAAGTTATGTATTTTAACAGCTTTACATGTAATATTCATATATAAAAAACTTTAAGTGCTTTTCTCCAATTTAAAAATCTAAAGAATTCAAAAATAAGGCATTCAATATTTGAAAAAAGTACAGATTTACAAAATGTGTATATTCTGTCATGAAAACTCCACACCAACATTATACACTTGGAAAAAAATACAAACAGGATATATTACAAATTTATGCAGCAATAACTTAGTTCACACCATGCAATAAAAAGTACATTAATCAAGATACACAAGCTTTTGTAGGTTCTAAACTGAAGGACTTTTTCTTTTTTCTCTGCAGAATCCTTAAAACCCGTGGCACTTAAAACTTGCTAGGCTTTCTACTGGGAGGTAAATTATACACAACAACGATGAAAAGATGAACAGACCGGTGTCTATTATGAATCATTCCAGCTTTGCTCAACAATGGCCGAAACTCTCTTCTCATACTCCCGTTTGTTTTCCTGATAAAGCTGTGCTGCTTGGCTATTGGCTGGACTGTTTGGATTCGGTTCATCCAACAGAGACTAGAGTAGAGAGAGAAGAAAATGCTTTTCAGTTATGCGCTATATTAATAGGACTCAGATGAGGACAGGAAAATTAGACAAAACAGAATTACTTGGAAGTTCCTATGTCTTCTTTTAGGTCTCAAAACCTTCAGTTTCTGTTGCTGAAGAATATAAGCTTCCAAAACAATTCTTAGTCACCTTGAGACTTCCCATTTCAAGGAAGTCAGCCAAGAACAATATTCATTAGCATATTAAGAACTTCCTCACCATGAATAAACAGCTTAATCTGGTTAAACTATAACACTGTAAAATACCTTAGTAATTTCATGTATTTTTTTTTTTACTGCTAGTATCCCTTCCCTCGATCCGTCTCTGTCTCTCTAGTTTAAGACATGTTCTTTTTCTGTGTAGCCCTGGCTGCCCTTAAACAGAGATTCCTCTGCCTCTGCTTTCCTACAGCTAGGATTAAAGGAGTGTGCCACCACTGCCCAGCTCCCAGATCTACTACTGTTGTTTTCCATGGTGCCCTGAAGTTGGGCATGCTGGGTGTTCTACTACTAACCACTATCCCCAACCCCTAGGCCTAAATCTTATTACTGTGGTTACTCACATACATTTATCAGGGAGGAATAAAATAGTAAAGTTGTGAGATGACCAGAGTCGGAAGGAAAGTCCAGGGTAATGAGCAAGCTAAGGCTAACAGTCACTCTTCTATGTAGACTGTATCTTAAATACATGAGACATGGCCAGAATTGGACTATGAGAGGACTGGGGATTAGGGAAACACAGGGATTAGACAAATGGACAGAGGGTGAGCAGGATAGACAGACAGATAGTGGGAATCAGATATGAACAAGGTTCAGTGATGTAGTATGAAACCTCATGACATTCCCCAGAAATGGGGGGAACAGTAGGCAAAAAAGACTCACAAAGACAGACACACATTGAAATGGTTTTTTGTTCCTTTCCAATCAGCACAGCTACATCAGCCTCCCTAGACTCGTGGACCAACAGTTACTGCCCCTCTTTCTCTAATGGAACAACACAGGTACAGGTTCTTTGTATCTGGCAGTTCCTGGAGGTCCCTATGGTTTTCTAAGCAATCACTTTACTTCTCCCCAAGATACTACGTGGGCACAGGTCTCACTTGCAAGAATGTAGACACATGGTGAGGAAACAGGTTGTGATTAGGCATGGTGAAATATGCCTGTATCTGCAGTATTTGTGAACAGAAACGGTCTTCCATGGGTCAGCCTGGGCAACAAGAGACCTCTGCCCTCCAAAAAAAACAAGCTGTGGATTAGATATCATATGTCAACTAATAAAAGTGTGAGCAGTCGGGGTGTTGTCCAAGTCGTGCATTAGTCACTAGGTGCTGGCAGGTGGTTCTAAATAACAGGCTATATGCTACAGACTATGAAGTTGTGATGCATCTGAACACAAACTTACCTGAATTGAAGTTAAGATGGAAGAGACATCGTATGTGGGACTCCATCGATTCTGCAGGATATCTAAACATATGCTACCATCAGCATACACTGCAAAAAACACAAGTTAGTCACAAGCAACTCACATCCCACAGTAAGAACTCTTCTGCACATACACTAAGTTCCTCTCTTACAGGGAAACTTGTTCTGAAAGTAGCATCTGCCTCAGTACCCATGACACCTTTGGAAGGCTGAGGAAAAGTTTTCTGAAGCACACCATACATTCATTGTCCCCATTTTGGGTGCAAGGTTGTAGCTCAGTGATATCGTGCCTGCTTCACACGTGCAGGCCTGGACTCACTCCCCAGCACCCAAACCAAAACTACTCCACCTTTCTTAAGTCTCAGATAGAGATCTTTTAAAAAGCCCCACTTCTCAAGATGATTCTCAGATTATCGTGAACACAGAGATTTACTTGGAGGACTTTCACAGCTGCATAATATATGAGGAAAAAAAGGAAACTCCCTTGTGGTCCAAAAAAGATCTGGCTAAACTATGGCACTCATGTCCAAAGGTGCTGCTTGGTGGTGGAGCTGTTACACTCATGGACAAAGTCCTGGGTTAGGTTCCTAGCATCACGGAAGTAGTGATGACACATTCAAGGAACATTACTAGTGTAGTCATCAAAAATGCCACCTACCTACTGTGTTTGCCATAAAAATAAGGAGTTTTTGTTTCTAGACAGGGTCTTACTATATATATAGCCCTGGCTGGCCCAGAACTAACTATGTAGACCAGGCTGGACTTGAACTCACAGAGATTGGCCTGCCTCTGCCTGAAAAAAAATTTAAAAATTATATCTAGTAGTTCCATATTTTGATTTTTAAAACTTAAATACCTTCACTTTGACTAAATAAAGACACAACTATTTATAAAATTAATGTCAAAATATTTGCAGCCAAGACTGATAGCTGATATTTACCCTTATAACACACATGCCATCTCTGAAACCCCTGGCTACACACCAGTGGAAGAAAAAGTCAGGAAGAATGAAGTCAACATTCATTGAATTTTATCCCCTTAGGCCAGTGTTACAGATACTCCCACTGAGTGAGACTTTGTTCTTTTTTAGAATGTCATGTAGTCAAGGGCTGCTACGGAGCCTAGGACAGCACTGAGCTCGAATCCTGCCTCTCCTACCTCCCCTACCTCTCAAGTGTTGGGATTATAGGCATGTGCTACTTCTGGAAATACTGCCACGCTGAAAAACCTCAGAACCAGGATATTCTCCACAGAAACAGGACTGACGGGAAAAAGAGTGTATGTATGAGTTAAGTGTGTCAGAGTGTGAGTGTGTGAGTGTGTGTGTGTGTGTGTGTGTGTGTGTGTGTGTGCGTGAAAGAATCCATCCCATTACTCCCCTCTGGGCAGTGTTCCCTTCCCTCCTGGCCTCACTTCTCTGTGCAGACCTTTTGGCTTGAGAGTGTGAGTCAGCTACTTCTCATCTTTCCTACAGAATCACATGTCACACACACCACAAGAAAAAAGCATTTGATAATTTTAAAGTTTTGAACTAGTTTTGATTTTTTTAGATGCCAAAAATAAACTTGTATCTAAGTGTCCATCAACTGATCCACAGGTAAACAGAATATATCTAAACAGTAAAATATTATTCAAGCCAAACAGTAGAGACAAAATACAGCTACAACTATCACAACTGACACCAGGGTTTACATAGGTGAAAAATCAGTAAGGGCTGTGTGCTCTAGGAACCCACTAATATAAATCACCCAGACTATTTGTTGTTCTCACAAGAAAAAAGGAAGCCAGCCACGTTCATAGTTTTGCTGGGTCTGTCTGTGACTACACCCAAACTCTACTGAACTGTGTAATTTTAATGCGCTGTACTTTTGAATGGTGTAGTTGTGTAATACAGTGGTGGAACACACCTTCAATCCCAGTACTTGGGAGGCTGACAGATCTCTGAGTTCATGGCCAGCCTTATCTACAAAGCAAGTTCCAGGACAGCCAGGGCTACATAGAGAAGGCTGCCTTGAAAGACCAACCAACCAACCAAACAAACAAACAAACAATAAATAAATAGGAACGGCCAAGTAGAATGGTACATATATTACATATGTGAGTGTGTCTACCTGAGACTGGGTGTGTAGCTCAGTTGTAGAGTGCTTGCCTTCTTTGTAACTTTCTAGTTTGATTCCTATCACCACGATAAATTGGGCATGGTGGCACCTGCCCATAAGCACCCCGGAGATGGTCCTAAGTTCAAAGTCATCCTTGGATACATCAACCTGAAGGCCAGCCTGGCTATGAGATCCCATCACTTATCTGTTTTACTCATTTCAGTGTGCACATGAGTGTATGTGTGCTCTAGTAATACATGTGGAGATCAGAAGACAACCTGCAGGAATTGGTTCTATTATGGGAGTCCTGGGGACCAAACTCAGGCTGTCACACTTAGTGGGAAGGCACCTTTTTACCTACTGAGCCATTTTATTTTGTTTTGGGAGATAGGGTCTCATGAAGTCCAGTCTGGCTTTAAAGTTGCTAAGTAGCTAAGAACGACCTTGAATTCCTGATTACCTATTGCCTAGCTTGAATGTATGGTTTTTAAAAGCTAAGTTTCAGGTAAAATTTGTGTTCTTTAAGCATATAAATGTTTATTACTTTTAATTCAAATGTTATTAAATTACTTTAATTCACACATGGAACCTTAAGATTCTAGCAATGAAACTGTAGCTAACACAGGCATGGAAGCAGTATTTGAAGACCAGCCTTCTGGTCTTAATAAGCTGTACCCAAGGGGACGAACAAACCCTCCCACCCCTCATCCCATCTCTGACAGAATCTAAGAGGCTGCTACTTACCATTTGGATGAAACATTTTGGATAAAAACCTAACGGTTGGTGGTTTATTTGGATATTCTTCAGAAAATTCTATTACTAGTTTAAAAGTACCTAAATAAAAAACAAACCAAAGTACAATAAAGACAAACATTACTTTTAAATGTCTTCATTAAATAATTCTTAATTCCATTATCAAATTTTGCATAACCACACTCGTTAGCCCGAGAATTCTCATTTGGAATCTAAAACACCTAACATACTTCTTTTATAGATTATGAACAAGCAATACTGACAAGAGCTCGGAAGACAAGCACTTTCATGGGCTACTGGAGAAGTGTGGTAAGTGGTAGTAACTGTCATATCTGATTAACTGGTTGACTAGTATGATTTGTGCAGACAGGCAGGCAACACACCTGGGATATGAGTGGAGGTCAGAGGTCAATTTTTTTCTGATGTTAGCTCTTTCCTCCCACCTTTACCTGAGTTCTGGCACTCAAACTCCAACTGTTAGGTTTGTGCGGTCAAGCTCCTTCATCCTGAGCCATCTCACCACTCCCAATTGTCAGAGATTTAAAAGGCAACTGGGCCCTAACTACTAATATTTTAAAAAGACACACTTAAAAAAACTAGAAAGTCGTTTATAGCTTAAAAGGGGAGTGCCAAAGGATTCTGAGAGCTGACTACCACCTGGCAAAGGACAACTCAGGTGCGAGTACTGACAGGAAAGGTAGTTTTCATTTGAGCATGCTAAGAACCAGTTACTTAGTTCACATCTTCACTTGTCATAGATTTGCAATCATCTACTTTGTTACTTTTTGTTGTTGCTATTAGCTGGAAACTTGGGGTTAGAAAGGTTAAAGATAAAAGCTAAACAGTGCTAAGTCCTAGTTCATATCTGCATACACATTAATAGAGGAAACAGATGGTTAACAAAGTTAGCCTTAACGACTATACTGAGGATCAAACCACAAGGGCTTTATGGAAGTCTTAAGCATATTCTTTCTGCTGACCTACACCTCCAGCCCTTATGTGTTTCAAGTTTACATTTTCATTTTTGCAATTGTAAAAACAGCCGGACTATATTTTCAAGTAAGTATGTGAGGTAGTTGAGCTTTTTGTTCTCAGGACCACTTAGCAGTGTTAGTCCCACTACGGGTAAGAAGTGGATTCATGAAACCAAGAGGTGCAGAGAACAGAATACACTATGATTAACTCACCATAGCAACAGACACAAGAACGCCAAGAACCAGATAGAACCAAGTGGCAGAAAAGTTACAAAACAATTTTGTAGCCTGAATATTACCACTTTCAGATTTCCAAACATTGTTTTTTAAAAAAAGTAGCATTTAATTAAAATAATGGTTGCAAAAATCTGAGATTCACACAGCTGAGATTTATTGGCTCTCATGTTTCAGTACAGACTGCTTCCAATAACCTACTGGTACTTGTAGCAGAAATTGTTAACTTGACAGCTGGGGACGTAGCTCAGTTACAGAACACTTGCATAGCGAGCAGATGAAAAAGCTTGTGGTGGATGCATGGAAAATATTGTAACCCCAGCTATGCAGGCAGCTCAGACAAGATCTCAAGTTCTAAGCCAACTTGAGCAACTCTGCAGGACCCTGTCTTAAAATAAAGTAGAAAGGGGTTGGGGCAATGGCAACTCAGTGGAGAGTGAGAGCCTGGCACACCTGGGGTCATTCTCCAGCTGTCAAGACAGAGTACCTAAGAAAATTCTCCAATTTATCAAAAAGTACCCGAGCCTTACTATATATTAACCTAAATAATAGACTTGAGACATGCTAAATAACATGCTTCAAGACTTGCTAGTGACAAGCACACCGCTCTTCTGCCTTTGTACAGCTCTCCTTCACGGCTGCTTTAAAGACGACAGCTGGGTTCTCTTATCTACATGCAATCTGTTACAATATGCTGTTTGGTTGACGTACAGTACACAAAGAAAATATGGCCTCACACAATATGTAACTGAAGAGAATTTTCACAGCCCTTTCAGATAACTAGACTCATCGGATATTGCACAAGCTTTTTTTCTTTAAAGGTTTGTTATAATGGAGCATCGGGGGGAAAAAAACCCAAAAACAAAAAAACACTTCTCTGTACTCAATTGCAGGTTTAATATTATTTTAAAAATATACAGAAATAAAAAATGTAAAGTACAGCAGAACTTAACTGCTGTACTTTAAAGTGTTGTCTTTTTTTTTTTTTTTGACTGTGTTACAAAGCAGACCCAAGGCCATACCAGGCACATATTCTACACTCAGCTACTACTCTAGGCCTGTCAGTCATTCTTTCAAGAAAACACATTTCATGAAAAAACCAGCAGCCCAAGCTCCAACTCACTCGGCTGTGGAAGTACTTCAGATGTCCCTTCATCACGCAGAATAATAAGGAGCAGACCAAGAGGTTCAAATTAATGACATGAGCAATTTCAACTATCACCACGTCCTTTTAATATGCAAAGAACACAGCAACTGTTAGCACAGTGTGGGCCACAGTCTCAGCTTGTTCTTAGATGCTCAACCAGGTACAGATCTAGCTTAGTTAGGCTGCTTTTTGTACCATCGATGCAAAGGTCAACACAACATTGTTATAAAGATGACCAGAGTTTCCTGAAAGGGTTGGGAATGGACCACAACTGAGAAGTCCTGAGATAGTTAAAAAATTTTGCTACAATCTCTCAGTAGCTCTTGGGATTCCTCATGACTACCTAGAAATAAGTAAGATGACAGTGTGGTATGTATCCCTACACATGCACACATGTTTTGTGAGAAAGAGGATAGTCCTAGCTCTTGGAAGGCAGAGGCAGGAGGATTTCTGTGAGTCTAGACCTACACAAGGAGTGAGATCCATCTCAAATATATAGATGCTAAGTAATTCTACAGCATTTTTGTCTAACACCTACATCCAGACCAGCCTTATACTCTTCAACAGGTATTAAGATTCCAGAACCCATGTATGGTACCAATTGCTTCTCAGGCTTTCAGGTCCCCTCACAAATAGTTCACAGTAATTATTCTTGTCAAATATGCTGAATAGATGAATTCTGAAGTCATTCTGGTAGTTACAGCAAAGCTGCTTAATTTTTTTAAAATCCACTATAATTAGGGAACATCTTTCAGTACCTGCTTAAAGTCAATTTAGTAAACTTAATTGTGATTACAGATTAGAACCATTCTCCCATTTTCCTTGCTTGTGTTAGACAGACCCAACTTGAGACGCAAATGACTGCACAATGTTTCTGGGAGCTAAATGCTGAGGAGTTAAGCTACTGGTAACTATGGATTCAGGACTCAGGGATGCCTGGCAGTGGGGTGCTTGCCTAGAACATACCAAGCTCTGGATTTGATCCCTAGCACTGGGGGAAAAAAAAAAAGAAATGAAAATGTTTATCATGAGATCCTTATCAATGCAGATAATAAAGCAAAAAAAATACAATTACCCTCTTGGTAGTACCCAGAGAGCACCCTCTATTAGGCTGTTCAAATAGAAACTATTTTCTAACAGACCGACTTAGACCTACAATGCTCTACAGGCATCCCATGTCACAGAGGAAACTGCTGAGAGGTGACCAAGATGATCTACAAAAAAAAATCCTCAGGAAATCTAACTTTTCTTAGCTTAGTATGCAAAGAGCTTATTAAGAGTAGAGCCTGTCTTCAAATAATGTTTGTTAGAGTCTCTGACCAAAGGGCACCCTTTTAATATGTATATAATAAGAATTACTTACCATCTTCAAAGGGTGTCCCTTCTGGTCTGAAAACAAAAAGATCTCTGATTAAAAGAAGTTTTTTATTCTTCTTTCTGTCTTCAGGGAGGGAAGGATAAGCTGAGGAACTAGGAAGGACTGCACTCCCCTGCTGCCTGAGAGCTGCAACCATCACCAGTCAGACTGCCATACAGCCTTGGCTTAAACTCAGGCAGCACAAAGGACTCTCAATGCTCAAGTTCTTTTTGAAAGGAAACTTGTCTATGATTTTGTTGCAAAAGGAATACAGTACAGTCAAGTGTGGCAGCACATACCCAAGTATAGTGGCACATGCGTTTGATCCCAGCACTGGACAGGAGGAGGCAGGTGGGTATCTTGAGTTTGAGGCCAGCCTGGGCTACAGACTGAGTTCCAGGACAGCCAGAGGCTACACAGAGAGAAACCCTGTTTTCAAAACCGAAACCAACAAACAAAAACCCAAGAATCTACAAGTGGGCCCGGTACTCCCAGATACTCAGGAGGCGGAAGCAGGGGGATGTTGAAGTTTTGAGGACTACCAAAGACACACAGTATTAGGCCAGCCTAACTTGGCAAGACCATCTCAAACTAAAATTTTAAAAAGGATGGTGCAACACACATACACAAGAAAAAAAAAGTGAGGGCATGGGTATCACAGCCCAGGCTTGCCTGACTGTAGAGCAATCCTCCTGCCTTAGACTCCCGAGTGCTAGGATTTAAGTATGAGTCAGTATACCTACCTATTTTGATTTTCTCGAGATAAGGTCTTACTAAATAAATAGCCCAGGTTGGCTTCTACATGTGATCCTTCTGCCTCAGCCTTCCAGGGGCTATGATTACACATGATTGAAACTGGGACTCCAAGAACGCTGGGCAAGCCGTCCACCAACCGAGCTACGATACTTCTAATCCCGCACTAGTTAGAAATGTAGACTCTTAAAAGACAGCTTACTGAGTAAGAGTAATTGAAAGAAATCTCTTACAGGATTTTGGTTTCCAGCACCCATGTCAGGCAGCTTACAACTTTAGGAAATCAGACAGCCGCCTCTGGCTTCCATAGGCACCTGCTCTGTTGTACACGTATCCTTCAAACCTTAGTTTTTAATCAATTACCTGGGTTGACTGTAAAATCATACAATACCATAATGTAGTGGAAAACTCCCAAAATCCCATACATAGATAAACACACATAATCAAAAATAATTTTTTAAGTTTTAAATCAAAAAGGATGTGCAGGGCTAGCAAGACAGTGTAGCAGGTAGAACTACTTGCCATACTACCTCAGGAACACATGATGTAGAGAGAGAAATGACTAAACAGCTGTCATCTTACCTCTACATTGAGTGTTGTGGGCTACTGACACCTACAGTCACACAGTCGGTCAGCCAGGCAGCCAGCCAGCCAGCCAGCATGCGGGCATGAGCACTCGCATCCACAAATAAGAAACAAAAACTTAAAAAGGTATTGAATGTGGCGGCCCATGCCTGTGTTCCCAGCACTGGGGATGCTGAGGCAAGAGGATCCTAAGTTTGAGGACAGTCTGAAAAAGGCATGGAGAGCTTTTTTGTTGTTGTTTTTGTGAGACGGGGCCCCAGTAGGCAGCCTGTACCTTAGCTACCAAGTGGTGGATCAAAGGGCTGAACCCCACCCTTGAGTTCATCTCAATAAAATTTCAAAGGTGCTAGGAGTGAAGCCCAGTGATGGAGCATTTGCCTACAATGTGTTAAAATGCTTGGATCCAACCCTAGCATCAACCAAAGTAAAACTACTTCATTCAGTGGCTTTTCAATGGGCTGTGCATATGATTTTTAGCTGAAATTCGTGTCACAGCAAAGTTTTTAGTCTTTATGGTTCCAAGTGCTTTTACAGCTCCAACAGTACAGGCATAAACACTTGCACGGCACATTTGATGTGAGATGATTTATCTCATCCCCTTTACCAGCCCATTTAATTCCAAGTACTTACTTCTTAGTGCTGGGGATCGAGCCCAGGGCTGTTTGCATGGCAGGCAAGCATTCCACCACTCAGCTTCACTCAAAGCCTTCAAACCCTACAACCAGTTACCTGGAGTGACTGTAAAACCATACCATAGCCAGGTACGGTGTCATACTCCCACAGTCCCAGCTACTCCAGAGGGCCTAAAGCAAGAGGATCGCTTCAGCCCAGTTCAAAATCACCCCAAGCAACACTGCAACACCTTGGCTCAAGGGAAAGAAACCAAATTAAACAGCAAGGAGCAGACCAATTTTATATAATAACTGTCCCAGACTCAATAAAATGTTTCAGGAGCTGGGTATACAGCTTACTGCTGGGAGCACAGGAGACCCAGGGTTCTCAAAAAAGGTGCCCCCTACCCCCTCAAGTGAGTTTCAGCCTCCATCTCAGCCTCTTTCCCTGGTGCTTATATACTTACTTTTCCTAAGCAATCTCTAATTCAACTCACCCAAATATAACTGCGTTCCACTGCATGATGTTGTTTTCAGATGGTGCACCACTGACCCCCACAGGTGGGTCCTCTTGCAATCTAGAAATCCATAGTAGTCATTTTCAGAGTCAAACATAAAGGTCAGCGAGGTTCAATTCTACTGAACCTTTTCTCAGAGAGAGGTTAGACTGACTTGTTATTGTTGGAGCTGAAATGAGCTATGACTTAAATGAATCAACCAGGTTAATATACTTATTAATACATTAATACTACCAGTGATCTCTAAGTCCAAAGTGCTAGGAGATCATCCTTCTCCAAACAACAAGATTTAAGATATGGTCTCTTGAAGAACTTTTATTCCCAGACTGCCCTCTTGACCCATTAAAAATAAAAACCTACACTTTTCCTACCTTATTCATGCAAGGATCTTCAGTCCTAACTACAGACACTGCACAACACAAAAATGTAGGAAATTTCTATACACTAAATGATTAAAAAAACATATTCAATTTAACTAGAAAGCAAGTCTCACTTTACAGCATGTGCTTCAGACAGTGGCTTTCTCAAGTAGCCAGAAGCCCCAGCTAGCTTTTCCAGCAGTCTCTATGTTAAAGACTCTGCTCCCAGGCCAAATCTACCTCAGACCTTCACACACTGCTTTCAACAGACGTCATCATCAATTTCATGCAACCTCAAGATCCTTGGAAAACCACCAAAGGCACCTTGTATTCAACCAAGAATCAAGTACAGAAATTGCAAAAATGAACAGGAGATAAATAATAATGGATGATGTATCATCCATAATGGGGAGTTTCATGTATCAGTTACAGAGCTAATCAAATATAGTGACTTCAAGCCCTGGTGACTTTTGCACCAAAAAGGGCATCTCCTTGTCTGTCAGATCATTTAAAACACACACACACACACACACACACACACACACACAACCTATCCATCACACAAAGTATGTCATGATTTTTAAGTGGACACTTGACAATTAGTCCACATAAAAAGTGTACTGTTTGGTCACCCTCAAGCAGATTAGGCCACTAAGAGGGCTGAAAGGAACAAACTTACTGCCTGATTCTTCAATTTTAAGTGGCTAAAATCAGCAACAAATTAAATGATGAAGCAGTCCAGAGCCCAAGACAATAGCTTCCAAGTGCCTCATAAAGGGCTTTATAATGGCAAAGTTGAGCGGTTGCTTCCTGAGAGGCAAATCTACGTTTTGATATTACTGATTTGTCTCAATCACAGCAGATCTGCCCAGGAAGAAGACTCAGGAGTATCTTGTCGCTGGACTTCAAGTTACTGTTTCTGCACTTGTACATTTCCAAGGAGAGGTAAACAACTGGAAGAGGTCATTTTCTTCCTTCAAGCCCCTCATTTCCTATAAACCCCTATTTTCCAAAAGGTGGCCCAGGTGGAGTATCAGATTAGCTCCAGTCTGACGGAAGGCATTTTTCCAGGCTGGGGAGGCTATAGATAGGCCTTTATTCGGCAGCCAGATCTTAGTTCCAGAAGACACTGGCAGCCCGAATGGCTAGCTCCAGGCCCAGGTTTCCCGAGCCAGTTCTCAAGGTCCTTCCAGGTGGGCGGGGGCAGATCGGGTTTCGGGGGATGGGCTAACCACCTCCGGACCTCGCGCAGCAGACCCCACCCTCACCACTGCAGAAAAGGAAAGAGATTTGGGGGCAGTATTCGCCCCAACCCCGCTACAGACAGGAGATCACAGGGCCCTGTAACAAAGCTGGACTGGTCCGCCAGGCGAGGCCCGAGCCTCAGGAGCAGCTCACCCGCACCACCTGGGGAGGGGACGCCGCAGGGTGCAGAGGCGGGAGGTGAAGCGTCTGCATCTGGCCTAGGTGGGCCTCTGGGACACCTAGGCCCAGCGATAGCCACCTTCCTACTTGGGGGGAGGGGGGAAAGGGCAGAAGGCTGTAGTACCGACCACCTTTACTCAGAGAGAGGAAGGTATGAAGCGAGAGAGTAAGAGCCGCCGGTGAGCCGAGGCTGCCGCGGGTCCGGCAGGCCACTGCCCGCCTCCTCAGGGTCACCAGGGGAAGATATTCCGAATCCCCGCCCTACAGTCCATGGCTTCGGGGAGAGGCCGTCATATTGGGCTAAGACGAGGGCCCTTACCGCTTGAAATCTCGCATGAGCCTCCTACGGGCCGGGGTCGACATGCTCCGCAGCTGCCCCGCGGTCAGTCTGAAAGAAAAGAGTCCCGTTCGGCCCCCCCACCCCCCGGCGCAGCGGCCGAATCACTGTGGGTCGCCGCCGCCGTCGAGACTGCACAAACAACCCTGCAATGACGTCTCCCTCCGCCGCCTCCAGATCCCTCCGCCCTCCGCCAGTACCACCGCGGGAGGAGGGGAGAGGGGGCGGGGCGAGCGGGCGCGCGCGCGGCGCTGGAGGCGCAGGCGGCCGTCTTCCGGGCTTGTTGCTTGCGGGGAACTGCGGAGGGTCCGCTCCGTGCTCACGCTGGACACGGCCGGCCCAACGGCGACGGAGCCCACACGCTACCTTGCCTCGCTCCCCCCGTCTCTAGTTTCAAGTTCGGCCGGACCGGGAGAGAGTGGTGCATCCGGAGCCTGAGATTTCAGGGAGAGGAGGTGGGATGACGTCAGGTCACGTGACCACTAGCGGCGTTGTCAACAATCCACCCCTGAGGGGGAGGGAGCGAAGTATCTAGAACCACGTGTGCCTGTGACGCCATCAGAACAAGTCACGTGACGGCCTAGCTTGGCTTTTGGTTTCAGACAAAGCAGGTCCTTGAGTTTAAGGAGTTGACACCTCTAGTCATACATTATTCTTTTGGTCCCAAGGTACTGGGACTTTGCATTAAGGAGACATTGTGGAAGGAGCCGCTTGCGTTCTGAGTCTTTAAAACGGAACAAAAAATCTGGACTTAATTCTGTTTCAAGTGGCTTAGCAACTCTGGTAGGTGGGACAGGTACTGAAAAGTGTGGCAAAGCCTTGTAATGAACAGCTTTGAATGCTATGGTCGGTGCAAATGCGATGGGACTAAGGGCATTTGGATCAATAGCCTGTTCCTGCTAATGGGATTTCCATACTTAGAGTATACAGAAATGAGAGTGGAATAGATTGCCTTAAAGACTCCATCTATGGAGTCTTTGAATTGGAATCTGTGAATTTGCCTGCGGTGAGGCACAATTGTATTTCTCAAGAAATGAGTGGGTGTGATCTTAGAGCATATCAATGGGCTGCTGATTGTCAAAGAAACCTACAAAAATTATTCAGATCGGGGAAGAGATCGTGCAGACATGGGTGGGAGTTATATCTCGAGTCTGAGGTAGCTCATTACAAACTTTGTACAATAGCAAAGCGGGGTCAAATGGACCAGAAGTGCTCGGTGGTGTGGGGGGAGGGAGTGGTTCGCAGCAGGTTCAGAAGCATTGACCACCACCACTACCCATCCCCTGCAGGCTCCTGGAATTCCCGTGCTCAGCTTCTAGTCCTGTTTTGAGGATTTGTTCTAGGGACCGGAACAGTGTAGTAGATGCGGGATTCTTTAGCTCTAGAAGGGAGAAGAACATGAGACCATGTTCCACGCCTTCTCAAAGTTCCATGAAACCAGGAAGGGTTAACCTTTTCCCCTGTCCTTATCCTTCCTTTCTTCAAACAATTCTCTTGATTTAAAATGACCTTGAGAACCCAGCGTCTTGGTGCATCCTGCTAATCTCACCATTCGAAAAGTGGAAAGGATCAGGAATGTAAGGCTAGCCTCAGTGAAGCGGAATGATAGCCGCCACCCTGGGCAGCCTGAGAGTCTTCATCCCTCCCAGCAAAAAGGTAACCTTGAGGATTGTCAAGTATGTCTAACCCTTGCTACCCGCTGCTGTATCCTCACAATGTGACTAAGCTAAAAGTTAAATACTCTTACCTTTACGTTTCTTCTTTTTGAGGTATTCGATAGAACCTCAGGGTCTTACTTAGCCCTGTAAAGTTTTATTGAGCAGGAGGTAGTACCCAAGAGCAACTCTGGCATTTAGGTAGGCAGAGACTAGAGGTCTGTACTAGAGTACCACAGCGCCTAGAGCACGGAGAGACCTCGTCTTGGGATAAAAAACCAGGCTCTTTAAATCCCCTAGACCGGCCTTCAACTCCTCTTTGAGTAGCTGGGATAGGTAACAAGTGCCTTGGCTTTTTTTTTCCGCCCAGCCATACCAATCCTAATCTTCTCCACATGGTCAAGAAAGAAGACAAGTGTGTGTGGAATATATACAATGAAATGGTAAAGACTCTCTCTCTTTTTTTAATCTCGTTCTGTCGCTTATCTTGCAATTACTTTTAAAAATGGATGGGATAGTTTTTTTTTTTTTTTTCCCCAAAATGAAATGTTTTGATAAATTGAATGTGCTTCCCAAAAATATTAGAGGGCAGAATGTTAACAAAATGCACACAATTTATGGCCAGGCAACTTGCTGGAAACCTACAACTGCAGTCTTAGAACTATAATTTCACTTTTTAAAACAGGGTATGTGTAGTTCAGGCTGGTCTGGAACTTGCTATGTAGACCAGGCTGGCCTCAATCTCACGTAGCTCTGACTTCCTCTCTCCTGAGCGCTGTGATTGTGAATTAATTTGTGATGGCAGGGACTCAGTAATTCATGCTTTGCTCCTTGTAAATATTTAGTTCATAACAAATATTAAGTAAACATATAACAGGTCTCATAATATTGTAAGACTTAATTATGGCATTCTTATTTATAGAAAAAAGAAAAAAAGAAAAATCCAAACCAAGTACCCATCCCTCTTTACTTTCAAGCTCCAAAGCTCTAGCAGTTAGTAGCAAAATTTGAAATGCTTCTAAACTGTTTCTTTTAAAAAGCAAACTAGTTTCTTTTTTCCACTACTCAGCACACTTCTTGTGCACGTTCATTTATTTGTGTATATAGGTTACAAGACAACTTGGAATGAGTTGGTTCTCTTTCCACCATGTAGGTCCAGGAGATTGAACTCAATTCTTTGGCTTCATAGCCCTTTCCTACTGAGCCATTTCATTGACCTACTTTTGCTACTCAGTTAAATCAAGATCTCTAAAAATGGAGCCCTTTAAAAAGCTCTGCAGGTTATTTAAATGTACATTCCGAGGTGTCCTGGTACATCATTCAGTCTGTGGCAGAGTCTGGTGAATTATTTGTTTTCCTAAAAAGTTTTGTGTTTCACACGCCGTGAGAAAACTTTAAAAGTACTGCTAGGGCCGGATATGGTGGCGCAGAGCATTCTAAGCAGGCAGATGATCTCTTGAGAGTTTGAGGCCAGCCTGGGTTATACATGGTCCCAGCTCACCCGGAGCTACATAGTAGACCTTGTCTCAAAACAAAAAAGGATTACTAGTAATTGGAAACTGAAAATGTGTACAGAATTGGTGTTAGAAAAAAGTCAGGGGAATGGTGAATGCTGAGTATGTGGTTTACCACTGAGCTAAGCCCTCTACCCAAGAACCATCTTGTCCCTGGTTTAGGGATTATGTCGACTTTTAGGTCGAAATTGGTTGTATGGAATATTAATGTAGCATTGGCAAACTGTAGCTCCATAAGTCTTAGATCAGTTATCTCAGTTAACCTCCTAGAACTGGGCACAAGTAAGGGACCCGCAATCACGCAAGTGACAAACCGCTCTCTTCCCGGGCGAAAGCCTCGAGGGCGTTCATTCTGCTATAAAATGCCCCGCTGTCCCTTATCCCCACCACCTGCAAACACGCGGGCCTCCTACGTCCCTCCCCTATCCCCTTGCATCTATCTTCCGCTTCTTGTCACTTTCCCTTCCGGGTCAGGACCCCAGCGATTTCCAGTCTTGCGTACTGTGCTCCGAACGCGGTAGGGCCCCGCCCCCACCCCGTTGCCAGGACATCCGGCTGCCCGGAGCCGGCAAGGTCGGCCAGGAGAGGAGGTGTGGTGTCCCGTGGCCGGCTGGGACTTCCACGCAGCCGGGCCGGCGGGACTACAGGATGGGCTGAGGCAGCGGCGGTTCTCAGGACGAGGTCGACAGCTCGGCGAGACGGGCCACTTGGGTTGGGGTTGCACAGACTTCGTGTTTGAGGAGGGGGCAGGATGGATGGGTGACTGTAGTGCTGAGGTGGGGGTCCCCACGTTTGGCGGACTGTGGCCTCTAACAAGGAACCTACAGTGTTTGTTGGTGGGACTTTTTAGCTTGGCTTCCATTGCTTCTGAAAGGGAACCTCATATTCTAAACCCTGTATTCTAAAAGGTTGCCTGAATTAAACGCGTATTAGACTTCCCTTTTATTTCTCAATCCCCGGCTACACAAAATGCTAGATTAATGAAGGACATCCTGCGTTCTGGTGAAAGTTGGAGCTTCTCAGACAAGAGTTCCCACGAACAGGCTCTGCTTTAGCCAGCACTCCTAGTTTTTGTTCTTATATCCGAAAGTAGGGGGTTATCTCTATGCATTATCCAGCTTGTATAATTGAAAGTGTGAACATTTAACATTTTCTTTCTTTATTTCTGTGAAGTAGAAGCCAGGCTTGAAAATGGAGATGTATGAAACCCTTGGAAAAGTGGGAGAGGGAAGTTACGGAACGGTCATGAAATGCAGACATAAGGATACTGGGCGGATAGTGGCCATTAAGATATTCTATGAGAAACCAGAAAAATCTGTCAACAAAATTGCAACGAGAGAAATAAAGTTTTTAAAGGTTTGCTTCTTTTGCCTTTTATTATATATTTTTATTGTTTTCCCATCGGGACCTTTCTTGCTGTGCAGTCCAGGCTGTCTTGGAATGCTTTTTTCCAGTGCTAAGATTTACAGGCCTACATTGAAACACCCCTCTTCTTTTGTCTTGATTATGTTAAATTAGAAATTGTTATGGGATAAAAATAAAACCTGTGAAAGAATATTTCCATTAACAGATATACTAAGACCTGTCAGAGAAACCCTCACTGTCTACAGTCTGTACTTTTTTATTGATATAAGATTTGTGTGTAACAGAATTATGCTAATATTGTGAAATCATTCAAAACTATTAAAGTATAATACTTAATAAGGATGTTTACTTTGTACAAGGGATTGTGGAAAAAGCTAAGAGTAGAAAGAAGGAAAAAATTGTTTTTTGCCAGGTGTGGTGGTGTATACCTTTAATTCCAGTACTTGGGAGGCAGAGACAGGCAGATCTCTTGAGTTCAAGGCCAGCCTGGTCCACAGCGTTCTAGGACAGCCAAGGCTTTTAGACAGAGAAAACCCTGTCTTGAAAAAAAAATGGTTCCTTAGTGGCATAACTATGCAGAAGGCTATATTAAAATAATCCTGAATAAGAGCGGTTCATGCTGGGCCAGAGAGATGGCTCTTGGTTAAAAGCACTTACTACTCTTGTAGAAGACTAGAGTCAGTTCCCAGCACCCCACATCATCAGGTTCACATCTACCTGTAACTCCAACTCCCAGGGATCCTACACCCACTTCAGGGACACCTGCAGGCATGTGCAAACAATCACATACACAGGTTTTTTGTTCATTTGTTGTTTATTTAATGGTTAATATTAAATTCCACAAATTCCTGTTTGACAGTGAAGATTTTTGTTGTTTTGTATTTTTGTTTTTGTTTTAAACAGAAAATAGAGTATCTACTTGTCCTTGAGTGGTGTGCAGCATTTGGGTAGGAGGGAGATACTACTGAGTTCCAGGTTATGGGATAGCATTAGGGTCAGAATGACTCAAACAGGACAGAGCAAGAGTGGAAAGAAAAAGAACAGATACTTGTCTATGAGCTTCCTGTATAGAATTAGAAAGAGGTGTGATTAGTGTAGTAAATTGGAAACAGATTTTAAAATGTTTTAGGCTAAGAAGTTAAAACTTGGTTTGGGGGTTTGAGATGTTAGGTTGGTAGAGTGCTTGTCGAGCATGCCTGAACCCCCAGGTTTGGTCCCAGTACAATATAAAACTGAGAGTATATAATCAATCCTGCTACCATCCTGGGCTATGTACTGAGTTCCAAACCAGCTTGGGATACATGACACTCTATCTCAAAAGCACAAAAATGATTTTTTTAAAGAGATGGAGAGTGAAGATTTTAGTTAATACTTTAATTTAGCAGTGGTCTGTAGAATGTATTAGACGGAAAACTCAGGGGGTCTGATAAGAATTTAATTCAAGAATGCTGCTAATATCAGGAATGCCTTTTTAGAATTCAGCAGTGTAAATAGATACAAAGTTAAAATGATAGACTGGGGATAACATAGAATGATGTAGAAACATATAGAAAGGAGTCAGAGATGCCCTGAAGTCCAGAGAACACTGTGGCTGTTGTGAGTTGGGAGAGAGGTTGAGAAGTAGTTCAGTTTTGGAAATGTTGACTTGGAGGTGACAGGGATATGTAACTGAAGACTGCTAGGCTTTTACAAACAGCAACAGTATCAGGGGAGCTCAAGGCATTGCAGGTGTGCTAGGTCTACTAGGCTGCAGAGCTGAGGCAGTAAAAAGAATGTGAACTGATCTTGGAGAGTCCACAGCTAGAGGTTGAAACTGGGGGGGAAAAAAAAAACCCTGGAAATACAGATTTTCTTGTCATTGGAATCAAGGTGCACCAGTTTCTTACCTTGAGACAGGTGTTTTATATGTGATGAAGATCACAGCTACTCCTGACGTCCTTATCTGGTACAAAAGAAACGTTTTCCTTCTTTTTATCTATATTCTAAATAATATAGATAGATGTAGATAATATACATATAACATAAAGATTTGTATAATATAAATAATGTAAATCAATTTGCTTCTAACTAGAGTACTATGCTAGCACCTGTAAACAGTCAGAACTGCTCTATTTTAGACTATATGAAGAAAAATGAAAAGCTAGTAAAGATGTTATACTTCTGTACTATGAGAGACATCAGTCCCTGCCTGAAGAAATGAAACAACAGTGTCAGGCAATCTGTGCTCCCTAAGTGAGAAATAAAATTAGGAGGTGATTAGGAGGCTAGGAAAGAAACGGTGGGGAAAAGGCCTCCAAATACAATTTTCTAATTGTATTTCTAATTCACTGGAATCTAGGTGCATTAAGGTTTCTTACCTTGAGACGGGAGTCTAGGTAAACTGATGGACCTGCCTCCACCTCTCCAGCACTGAGATCACATGCAACACCATGCCTGCTTTGTTTTAATTTTTAAATTACATATAGTGGTGTATGTCCATACACATCAACAGCACACATGTAGAGGACACAGGGTAACTTGTAAAAATTGGAAGGCTCTCAAGGGTCGAACTGAGGTCAGGCTTGATAGCAAATGTTTTTACCCGGAAGCCATCTAGTCACCCAGTTTTATGTGGCTCTGGGGATCTAACCCAGTGCTTGTGCACACTGGACAGCACTCTACCAGCTGAGTGACATCTCCAGCCCCTGTGTAATTTTTATAAAACTAACCAAGAGTGACAAGAACACTGTGATAAACTTGAAAACATATTTTGTTGTTCTTTTTTTTTTTTAAGATTTATTTATTTTTATGTATATAAGTACACTGTAGCTGTCTTCAGACACACCAGAAGAGGGCATCAGATCTCATTATGGATGGTTGTGAGCCACCATGTGGTTGCTGGGAATTGAACTCAGGACCTCTGGAAGAGCAGTCAGTGCTCTTAACCACTGAGCCATCTCACCAGCCCATATTTTGTTGTTCTAAATGCACACAAATAACTTATGTATTTGAGACAGGGTCTCACTATGTATCCCTGGTTGTTTTGGAATTTGCTATGTAGACTAGGCTGCCCTCAAACTCACAGATCTGCCTGTCTCTGCCTACTGAGTGCTGAGATTAAAGGTATGTGGTACTGTGTCTGGTATATGCAAATTATTTTAAGACACTTTATTCAGTGGTTGTTTGTTTTTGAAGACAGGGTCTCATTATGTAGCCCTAGCTGCCCTGGAACTTCCTTTGTAGAACAGACTAACCTCTCTAAGATCTAGGTAGATCTGCCTACCTCTGCCTCCCAAGTGCTGGGATTAAAGACATGTGACACCATTAGCAAGACACTTTAAACTACTCTCACTGACTCTGTATGGCCTGGCCCAACTGCTTTCTATTTCTTCCTACCTTTCTTCCTTTAAAACATTTTTAGACTTAAAATATTTTACTTTATGTGTATGGGTGCTTTGCCTGCACATATGTCTTTGTACCATGTTTGTGAGTGTCCACAGAAGACAGAAGAGGATGTCATATTCCCTGGAACTAGAGTTATAGATGGCTATGAGCCTGAGGATTTAGACCAGAGCCCTAGGGACTGGAGAGTTGACTCAGAGTTAAGAGCATTTGTTGTTCCTTCAGAAGACCTGGATTCAATTCCTGGAATCCATAGGGTGAAATCTGATTTTCTCTTCTGACATCAGCCTGGGCATCAGACTGAACCTGGTGTATAGACATATATGCAAGTAAAATAGTGAATTTTACACATAAAATAGTCAATAAATGTAAAAGAACTAGAGTCCTCTAGAAGAGTAGCCAGTGCTCTGAACTGCTGCTTTGTCTCTCCAGGCTCCTCCTTTACACAAAGTGTCACTGCATAGTCCAGACTAGCCTGAAACTCACTGTATAGCCCAGGTTAGACCAAAGCCTTCCTCATTCTGCCTCAGCGTCTGGAGTCCTGGGATTACAGGCATGATACTCTTTTTATTATCAAGTAGATTCATAAATGACCCCTAGAACCTATAGTTTATCCTTTGGAGTTTAAAACCAAGATTAGAATAAGTTGCATAAAAATATAGCAATCTTTTTTTTTTTTTTTTTTTTTTTTTTTTTTTTGGTTTTTCGAGACAGGGCTTCTCTGTGTAGTCCTGGCTGTGCTGGCACTCACTCTGTAGACCAGGCTGGTCTTGAACTCAGAAATCCACCTGCCTCTGCCTCCCAAGTGCTGGGATTAAAGGCGTGCACCACCAAAAATATAGCAATCTTAATGATTAGTTAAAGTCCATGCTTGGGCTGGAGGATGGCTCAGTGATTAGAGCCCTTGTTCCTGTAGAAGTTTCAGGTTTGGTTCCCAGAACCCACATGGTGGTTCACAACCATACATCACCCTCTTCTGATCTCTGGAGGTGCCAGGCATACACATAGTGTGCATACATACATGCAGACCAACACTCATACATACAGAGTGTAAAAGCCCAGGCTCATGTGAAAGCATGAGGACCTTAGTGGGGCGGTCCGGCTCAGCTCAGCATGTGAGAAGATCCCAAGTTCAGTCTCCAGAAAACAAAACAACTGCATATTGAGTGCAGTGGCTCATGTTTGAAATCCCAGCACTCCAGAGTCTGAGACAGAAAAGTTGTGTATTCTGGGATAGGGGATACATAGCAAGCCCTTGTCTCTAAAGATAAGAACAACCACAACAATAGCCAACATGAAGCAAGGTGCATTTTACTTTATTAGTTTTTGTTTTGTTTTGTTTGAGCCTGGGTCTCACAGTGTAGCTCTGCCTAGCCTGGAACTCCCTTTGTTCACTAGGTTGGCATTGAACTCATGGAGATTGGCCTGCCTCTGCCTCTGCCTCTGCCTCTGCCTCTCCAGTGCTGGGATTAAAAGCCCATGCCACCATGCCCAACTCATAAAGTCCTTTTAAATGTCATGTGTTAAGTACAAACCAAATTAAAAGAAAGCAAGACATTTCTCATTGCATTGTGGTACACTAGTTCTAAATTATTTTAATAAGCAATCGGACGGCAACATGTCTCACCTTTTTCTACGGAGAGCGAGATGTCACAATAATTTTTACACATTAAGAATGATTAAGACATTAAGAGTTGAGACATTCCGTTGAAAGAAAAGAAACTGAAACTGGTTTTGTTTCATTTCAAAATTATATAGGTGTTTGTATGAATTACTATTTGAAACAGTTTTATTTAAAAGTCTTATTTCTTTTGTCAATAGCAATTTCGGCATGAAAACCTGGTCAATCTGATTGAAGTTTTTAGACAAAAAAAGAAAATTCACTTGGTATTTGAGTTTATTGACCACACGGTCTTAGACGAGCTACAGCACTACTGTCACGGGCTAGAGAGTAAGCGGCTGAGAAAGTACCTGTTCCAGATCCTCCGAGCGATTGAGTACCTGCACAATAATAATGTAAGTGCTTCAGAGTGGGCCCCACCGGGGCCAGCATGACTCGCAAGTGCCATTGGAACAGGTCTAGTTTTATGAAGGCTGTTAACAGTTTTCTATGTATAATAATAGACATCCTAAAAAAATAAGGAGGTGGGTATTGCCTCTCAGTTTATTTGCAGAACCCAAAAGCATTTATTGAGTACTTGGTAATTGTAGTTATAAGGTAGATTGAGTCTGAGGTGTGGCTAGTTTCACACGAGCTCTGACCAGAATACTGAGAGAATGACATAAAGGGAAGAATTATTTGTTTTGTCTCATGATTTTAGAGGTTTCGGCCCATAATTCTCTTGGAGCATTATGGCTGCAGGAGCACAGGACACTGTGCTTGTCTCACTGATAGACAAGGAACGGAAAGAGAAAAGGTCCCAGACAGGGTATGTTCTCTCAAGGACATGGCCCACTTCCTCTAGCTAGACACCCATCTAAAGTTTTCCCAGCCTCCTCCCACAGCAGCAGCAGTGGGGCTGCACCTTCCCTGAGCCTTTTTTAGAGGGCACTTAATATCCAACCACTGACAGAGACTGAAAGTAGTTTAAAGGAATTGCCAGTAAACTAAGGACCATCTCAGAAAATGCATGACAAGGTTGAAAGCCAGAGCTGTGCTTTCATGGAAGCATCCTTAAATGGAGAGAGGTTTAGAGTCAGGAGGTGAATGGTAGGCTGGGGAATGGCAGGTTGGTGGATGCCTTTGGGGAAGACAGCAGAGCAAAGTGTCCGACACTCAACCTGAAAAAAAGTCAAGGAGAAAAGCACCTAACTTCTGATTCTTAGTACTGACTTCAGTGGTATTTAAGTAATAATGTAGCTCAGTATTTTTTGTTTTGTTTTTTAAGTAGTCTCTACTTTTGGCTCTTCTGAAACCTGTTGTATAGACCAGGCTGGCCTTGAACTCACAGAGTTCCTTCTGCCTCTGCTCCTGAGTGTTAAGATTAAAGCCACACGCTACCAAGCTTGTCTAGCTCAGTAGTTTTGTTTGTTTGTTTTGTGATACTTTTTCAGATGGCTATACTCTCTGGAAAACTACATATAATCAGGAAATAGCAATAAATTATATATCTAGAAAAAAACATAGTAAAATCTCAAAACTAGTTTTGTTTTATTATTTATTTATTTTTGTTTTTTGAATCAGTTTCTCTGTATAGCCCTGGCTGTGCTGGAACTCAAGGTCAGGCTGGCCTTTAATTCAGAGATCCACTTGCCTCTGCCTCCTGAGTGCTGGGGTTTAGATGTGTAACATGTATTATGAGACTCACTATTTTTACACTAGTACTATATGCTAACAAAAAGCGAATAAACAAGATGATGTAAAGGCTGTCCAGCAAGTACAGTGTAGGCTTCTTGGGACATATGCACTGAGTTACTGAGTTTCTAAATTTGGAGCCTTTTTTTTTTTTTTTTTTTTTTTTTTTTTTTTGCCCCTAAGTTTTTGTTGAAAATGGGATATTTAAAATAATGTGGCATTTATAGAAGTCAGTTTTTCATCTCTCTCTGTTCTTGTCTCTCAGAGCCAGGCAGCCAGTAACTAACTGTTTGAATGCTGAGTGCTGCTCTGTAGTGTGGAAACTGTATACACTGGCTGGCAGGTGGTTACTTTATATCTAGGCCTGGCTTTACCAACACTGCTGGCAACAGCTCTGTTCTAGTTACTTTGGTGATTGCTACTGTTTTTAAAGAGACTAACAAGCTGTTTTCCAAAGAGACAGGATCATGTTTTGTTTTATGCTAAAGCTGGGACCCAGGGTTTTGTGCATGTTCAGTGAGGACTGTACTACTGAGGTACATACCAACCCTGTGACCATCGCTTTTATTGTAGCTATTGTAGCAATTGCATGGCATCATTTTTGAGATAGGTGAAGTACACTGTCTTTATTCACAGATAACTTGTTCATTTACATAGAAAATTCCCACAGAAAAAAATTTCTAATTGTAGGATACAAGATGAACATCCCTAAATCTATTGTTTTTCTATACATTAGCAACAAATAATCAGAAATTAGAATTTTTAGATACAATTTATGGACTGGTAGTGTGGCTTAATTGGTAGAGTGCTTGCATGTAGCTCTGGGTTTGATCCTTAACACCACATAAAATTGAATGTGTTGGCACACCCCTGAAATCCCAGCACTTGGGAGGTAGAGGCAGGAGAATCAGAAACTCAGCGTCAACTTTAGCTACATAATGGATGGAATACATGAAACTCTGCCTAAAATAAAATAAGGTGTCATTTATAACATCAAAATAGTCTATAACCTAAGAAAAACCTGGCAAAGGGTGTATAAGATCTGTACACCGAAAAGTAAATACTGCTGAGAAATACTAATAATACTAATAATTAATAATAAAATACCATTTTTAATAGAGTGTCAATGTGACAATGACAGGCCAAAGCTTCTAAAGTTCGTGACCCACACTCAAAAGCGAACTCCTCAAGATAGACTAAAGACTAACACTAAAACAGAGGGAAATAACTCCATGACCCTGGTGGGACAAAGGTGCATGGTGGTTGGTTCTTTGTTTCTTTCTTTTGTGTGTGAGGTGAACCCAAAGCACTTATTGTAAAAGCAAAGTAAACAAGATGAGACCAAGTTGAAAAGCTTCTGCATAGCCAAGGGGAAAATGGACAGCATATTTCTGATAGTAGGAAGTTAAAAAAGAGAAACAGCTTTACAAAATGGGAGAAAATTGAAAACCAAGAAAGAACTCAAAAAAACTCAACTGTAAACAGTGTGCTTTAAAACAAGCAAAGGAAATTGTATTTTTAAGAAGTAGACCATATATGTGAATGAAGGTAGACAGGTATATGAAAAAATGCTCAAAGTCTGCCATCAAAGAAATTTAAATTAAAAACAACAATGGAAGTCACTGCTCGGATGGCCAGTTCAAAGCTAGGATCTAGACTGTAGAGCACAGGAAACCTTTGCCGACTGCTGGTGAGAGTGGGAGGTACATGCTGGTGGGAGGCAGCAGTATGCAGGGTCCACAGTGACAGAAAGCTGGAACTTGTGGGTGATGCAGCAGTTTCCCTACTGGGTGTGTATTAAAAGGAAACAAAGTCAGTTTGTCTGAGACACCTGTAGACTTACATCCACTGCAGCAGCATTCACAGTGCAAAGCACAGCATTAATCTAAGTATCCAACCTCAGATGAATGGTACAGAAAATACAGTGAAAAGAAAAATGTGTATGTACAATCCTGAGGCTTAACAGGAGGCATATTATCATCTGTGACAATGTGGACAAGTGAGGATATTATGTCACGTGTACCAAATTTCAGATTAGGAGTAAATTCAAAAAATTTTTCTTGGGCTTATTATTCATTTTTTACTTAATTCATTAATTCATCTATTTTTGGTTTTTTTTGAAACAGGGTTTCTGTGTAGCCCTTGCTGTCCTGGAACTCACTCCATGGACCAGGCTGACTTCAAACTCATAGATGAGTTCTGCCTCTGCCTCCCAAGTGTGGGGATTAAAGATGTAAATCTGTAAAAGTTATTCACCTGAAGAAGTTGTTCTCTCCAAGGCTTGCTTACTCAGTCTGCTAACCTAGACCTAGAATGTTCTCAGGCTCTGAAACGTGTTGTTGTTCACCCTTTCCAGTTCTTTCTGAACTCTGGCTAGCTGGTTCAACTCAGCTACTCTGGATCAAATGCCTCTCCAAGCTGACTGATTCAATCTGGCTTCTCTCACTGGCTCTGCCTGTTTGCTCTGCTTGGCCTCATATTAACTGTGGCAATCTGTTCTGATCTCCTAGCTCCTTCTCATTCTCTAGCTTGTTCTGTCTTCACCTGTGTCTAGCCTGTTCTTTCTTGAATCTGTCTCTGTGAAACTTCCCCCCAAAACCTGCTTTCTCTTCTCTCTGTGTGTTGATCTTTCCTCAGTAGCCTCTTTTTACTCTTTGTTCTCCTGAGAGGTGGGTGTATCCTGTTCTGTCAAATTTTTCTCTGATTCCTCACTTTGTCTGCCACTCAATTAGACGCCACTGTCAAACTTGGGTGATTCCTACCAGTGTGATCAAGTATCCTGCAACATACACCACAAGGACCTGGCTCAAAAGATTATTTTTGCAATGTTGTAACTATAGTTAGTGACTATTGTGTTATTTAAAATCTCTGAGAGTTCCTTTTAAATCCTTTTTGTAAAAATGACAAAAGGTAAGAGAGTCATTCCTGGTTGAGTTTTTGTGTGTGTGTGTGTGTGTTGAGGCAGGATCTTTCTGTCTAGTTGTCTTGGAATTCACTATGTAGACCCAGGCTGGCCTCGAACTCACAGCCATTCTCCTGTCTCAGCCTCCCAAGTGCTGAGATTAAAGTCATGTGCTACCACACCCAGCCTCGATATATTTTAATAAAAACATTTAATGAAATGTGTGCAATTAATAATTATATATTATATAATTTATGTCAATTAAAATATTTTTTTAGCCAGATGGTGGTAGTATGCATCTTTAATCTCAGTACTTGGGAGGTAGAGGCAGAAAGATCTCTGAGAATTCAAGGCCAGCCTGGACTACATAGTGAGTTTCAGGACAGCCAGGGCTATATAGAGAAACTGACAAAAAAAACCCAAACAATCAATCAAACAAAAAACTATGGTATTTAAAAAAAAAAATCTTAAAAGAAGAGGTGCAGAGATGAAATGGAGCAGTTAGTAGGAGGGGAGAAACAGATGGGTTTGTGGTTTTCAGAACCAAGTGATAAAATGTCTGTGGAAAGAGACAGAGAAACAGAGTTGAAGGGGTGTGTGTGCCTGTGATCCCATAAGACCAGAGTTGTAAGATTATCCATGCCTACATAGAGAGTTGAAAGCTAGACTGGACTACATGAGACTCTATCTCATAAAAACAAGAGAAAACCATAGTGGGGGCAGAGAAGGAGGGAGAGCATAATATTTGAGAAGGGAAGACAATTGTACATTGAGGGGACAGAGAAAGGAACCCCTAGGTAAAGAAGAGTGTGCAGTCTCAGGACTGCAGAATGGAGGATATGGTAATATCTCATACTAAGAAGTCAGTGAAGAGAGGCTGGAGAGGTGTCCATCTGTTGTGGGGCAGTTTATCCCAGCATGGGAAGTAGGGGACACTCAGTCTACAGTATTTTCCCAGAGGGTCAGCTGTGGAGACAGTGGATACCAACTGGGTCAGTAGATCCATTTGATCTTAGAGTGATTCCCCTTTCAGTGTTACACTGTGTCATTTTGAAGAAATGGGTGGAGAATATCTAACTTTTTACCTGTGCTTAGGAAAATACCATTACTGTCAGCTTAGGTTTTTCTCTGAATAGTTTTTGATACTGTAGAAAATGAAAACCCGTCTTAACATACCAAATTTTATTTTGTTTTGGATTTTAAAGATTATCCATCGAGATATAAAGCCTGAAAATATTTTAGTCTCCCAGTCAGGAATTACGAAGCTCTGTGATTTCGGGTTTGCGAGGACACTAGCAGCTCCTGGAGATGTTTACACAGACTACGTGGCCACACGCTGGTACAGAGCTCCAGAGCTGGTGTTGAAAGACACCTCCTACGGAAAGTATGTATACTCTGAGAGCCCGCCTGTCCTGTCCCAGGTGTGTCATTCTCCCTCCATTGTTGACACTCTGCCCTCTGTGTCTGCCTCCGGTCAAAGAAAGGGGACCCCTTTAAAGGTACCAGCAGCCTCTGCGGGCAACTGTGCTCCTGCAGCTATGTCTGTACCTACACCTGCAGGTTCAATGCTGCAGCTGCCAAGGCCGGTGCTCACGTGCTGACACTGATCCATGCTTGCTTTAATCTGTGCTGTCTCCTCTGTTGTTGTTCTGCTCCCTTGTTCTACAAAGATTAAACAATTTTATATTTTGTTTATTTATGTGTGTGGGGCTTGAGGAATGAGTGTGGAGGTTAGAGAACAACTTGCAGAAATCAGTGGGTCCCTGAGATCCAAGTCAGGTTGTCAGACTCAGTGGAGGTGCCTTTACCTGCTGAGCCATCTTGTCAGCCTCTCCAAAGACTCTGGAATAATTTACTGTAATTCTGTGTTGAAATAGGATCTCCTGGGGCTGGAGAGATGGCTCAGCAGTTAAGATCACTTACTGCTTTCCCAGAGGTCCTAAGTTCAATTCTCAGCAACCACACGGTGGCTCACAACCATTTGTAATGGGATCCCCAATGCCCTCTTTTGGTGTCTGAAGACAGTGACAGTGTACTCATATAAAATGAATAAATAATAAAAAATAAAGGAAAGAAAAGAAATAGGATCTACCAAGTTTCCTGTTGGTTGGGAAAAGTGATACCGTCTTATAAAGACTGTAAGTAATGATTTGTTTTTTAAATTGTGCTTGCTGTTCTAGATTCCTCATAAAGGATTATGGTCTCACAATTAACAAATATCCTACAGTGAAAATTTGTAAATAATACCACTAAAACATTATCCCTCCCAGGCCCCTGGTTTTGAGATTGTCTTGCTGTTTAGCTGTGCCTGGCCTGGAAGTCAATATGTAGACCAAGCTGGCCTCAAAAAAACCAGAGACGGCATGTTTCTGTCTAGCTGGTACTGGGATTAAAGTTATGTACCATGCTTCTGGCATTCCCACTTTTTGGGGGTATATTAATTGAATAATACATATATTGGGACATTTCCTTGCATGTATACACTTTGATCATGTTCCTGCCCTTAGTTTCTCCTCCTCCCCACTTCTGCTGGCAAACAACCTTACTCTCTAGCTTTGATCTTATATAAAATGTTTTTAGGCTACTTATCATACATATTTGTGCCTGACAAAGTAATTTAATCTGTGCTTTTGTTTTTTTGCTTGTGTTTTCCAGACCGGTGGATATCTGGGCTTTGGGCTGTATGATCATTGAGATGGCCACTGGCAATCCCTACCTTCCTAGCAGTTCCGATTTGGATTTGCTCCACAAGATTGTTTTAAAAGTAGGTAGGTATTACTGCAATCCTCTGCCACATGTCTAAGTAGCCACTGCAGATGAGTTATGCTTGATGCCCATGCTTAGTGAATGAACACAAAGGAAGGATCTTGTCTAGACAGCTGAGGCAGAGGGATGCCCATGCTGATAAAGGAGGTAGAAGATTCCATTCTGACGATAGTATTTTCTTTGCAGGAACTCAATGCCACATGTTAATTGTTGGTGCTAAGGAAAATAGTACAGGGTATGTGCCACTGAGTTAAGTCTCCAACTGCAGTACCACAGGTTTTCTAAAAGCTGCTGTTCTAGAACTAAAAGGTGCCCTCTACCTACACTTCTATTCAAGGACTTTTTTTTCATAAGAGAAACTTCAGTATATCTTTCATTAACAGATTCCAGTATCATGAACACAAAAAGGTAATTTAGGAAGAGGGCTATCCCAGGCCAGGAGTTTGTCATATTCCATACCTAAGAGGCCCAGAGACACCAGAAAGCAATGCAATATCCCTAATAGCTACTAAATTTCCTGAAATTCTACTTTCCTTTTATTTTCCATTAATTTATTTATTCACTTTACATCCTGATTGCAGCCCTCCCCCACTCTTCTCCTTGAAGAAGGGGAAGCCCCTCTTAGGTACCACCAACCCTGGGACATCAAGTCACAGCAGGACTAAGTGCATCCTCTCCCACTAAGGCTCAACCAGGCAGTCCAGCTAGAGGAAGGGAATCCAATTGGGGACAGGGGTTTGACAGTTAGAGACAGCTCCTGTTCCAATTGTTAGGGGACCCACATGAAGACCAAGATGCACATTTGCTTGCTATAAGCTACGCATGAGGACTTTTAATAATAAAACTGAGCCAGAAGCCTTTGAAACTATTAGAGGCCAGGCAGCGGTGGCACACACCCATAATCCCAGTACTTGGGAGGCAGAGGCAAGCAGATAACTTGTGAGTTCAAGGCCAGCCTGGTCTACAGAGTGAGTTATAGGACAGCCAGGGCTACACAGAGAAACCCTGTCTCAAAAAAAAAAAAAAAGTATAGAAGATTGAGAATCAATTATTTACTCAAATAACTCTCTTCTTCCTCTTCCTCTTCTTCTTCCCCCTCTTTCTCTTCTTCCTCCCCCTCTTCCTCCCTCTTGTCTTCCTTCTTGGTTTTTTAACACAATCAAGATAATTCCCTAGGGCATACCCAGAGGCCTGCCTCCCAGTGGTTGACAGTTAACACTGAACACCACAACTACCTTAAACATTTTGGTGGTTAGCCTTGCGAATGGTATTTCAGTCTGCAGGAGGGGCTTGAGGAGCCCTAAGTGTGCTGGGGAAACTCTTGTGTAATTGCAGGATTCTGACAGAGGGTACTGTGAGCAGTCATTAAAGCAGTAAAGCCCAGATTAGCATTGATTGAAGATGATCTATGTGCTTTTCTTTCATGTTTATTTTAACTTACATGGAAGGATATTTTGTCTGCATACCAAAAGTGTGCCTGCCAGAAGACAGTGTCAAAGCACTGGAGTTACGGATGGTTGTGAGCCATCATGTGGGTTCTGGGAGTTGAACCTGGGTCCTCTGCAAGAACAGCAAGTGCTCTTAACCTGTGAGCCATTTCTTCAGCCCTTTCTGTGTCTTTTTAAAAAGCCCTGTTCTGAGACTGTGTTAGAAGAGAGCTTAGAAGTGATGACATTAACCCTGCCATTTTTCAGAGGAAACCAAGCCATAAAGCAATGAAGAGACGTGCTCCATGGCACAGTATTAGTTGTGGTGAAAGGTGCTAGAGCCTTGTTGTCTCCACTTGTGTTCACAGTTCTTTGCACTCTGGCTGTTGTCTGGTCTCTTCTGTACAAGCTATTCTCAACCTGTGTATCATGACCCCTTTGGGGGTTGCATATCAGATATCCCATGTATCAAATAAAAATCAGCAAAATTACAGTTATGAAGTAGCAACAAAATAATGTTATTTTTGAGGGTCACCACAACATGAGGAACTGTATTAAAGGGTCACAGTGTTAGGATGGTTGAGAAACACTGCTCCATACACTACTTTGGTTTCTGAATTACTTTACTGTTTTAGCTGTTTTGATTAAGGTTTTGGTCTGGAAGACTGATGGTTACTTGACAGTTAAATCATTAAGATATCAATAAAGAAATGTGTTAATAATCCCAGAACTTGGGAGACAGAGGCAGGTAGATCTCTGAATTTGAGATCAGCTTAGTCTACTGCAAGTTCCAAGACATCCAGGGCCACAGAGAAAAACCCTGTCTCAGGTCCCACCCCAAGTGTCAAATTTTAGTGTTTTTGCTGGTAATTATGTCCTAGAGTTTGGGGGGAAGGACCATATGGTTGTATGTATTTTGCTGCCTGTCAGCAGTTTACTGGAGGAAGCCTCCAGTTTTAAGACTTACTAATTTTTTTTAATTAGCCATCTATTGAGCCTAGGGCTTCCCACTTGCTAGGCAAGCACTCTGCTGCAGAGCAGTAGTCTTAGCCTAGAACCTCTGGTTTTATGACATATTTAGCTATTTTCTTCCAACTGTAAGATAAAAACTCATGTTCTTCTTTGTCTCCACACTGATAACAGAGAACCACATGGGATTTTGTCTGAGAGCAACTTCGTGACTCAGACGTTTACTCTCGTTCCAGGCAACCTGACCCCGCACCTGCACAGTATCTTCTCCAAGAGTCCCATCTTTGCTGGGGTGGTTCTTCCTCAAGTTCAACACCCAAAAAACGCAAGAAAGAAATACCCAAAGCTCAACGGATTGCTGGCAGATATAGTTCATGTACGTTAAGACATTAAGGCTGGCTGAGAATTTGCAGAAATGATAATACCATGGGGTCTTGTCTCATCTTTGGTGTTAGAGATGGAACCCACAGCTAGGCAAGCATCCTACCACTGAGCCTCATTTAGTTAAAAAAAAAATTCCAGAAGGACCCCCTAAAGTGATGTTAACTGTTAAAATTACTGGAAATTACTAAAGAGAAATTAAGATTTAAGATACTGTGGGATAAACTGGGAACACTTGAAAGACTTTCCATGTTTCCCACCACTTTCAGCATCTGGTCTACCAGGCTGTGGTTGATCTTTGTCCTGCATCATCCTAACTTTCTATAGAGGCATCTGTTGGCAGCTGTCATTTGAACGTATCAAAATTCACTTTAAGTTGGAAAAAATAAAAACATTTACTGAGGTGTGTGGGGTGTGTGTGTGTGTGTTGTGTAAGTATAGTACTTGATAGTGTGAGTGTGTGTGCACATAGGTGCATCTTGTGTGCACGTGTTTCTAGAAGCCAGAAGTTGATGTGAAGTGTCCTTATTTGAGTCTCTCATGTTTTGTTGCTATTGTTTAGTCAGAACTTCTTTCTGTGTCATAGCCCTGTGATATAGTGCTAGTGAACAGGCACAAGGTCCTGGGTTCAGTCCCCACAACAGGGAGGGAGATAGAAGGAACAGAGAGGGAGAGGGAGAAAGGAGAGGGAGATCTCCCTTTCAGTGAACCTCAGTCTCCTGGCCAGTGGACTCCCACCCAGCTGTCTCCTCACTGGTTACAGAGAATGACCAACTGAGCCGTGTCCCTAGCCCATACATCATTACTTTACATTTTACACTGTGCTTATGGTAGGTAGAGCATGAACACGGCACAAAATTCAAATAATGTAAGGTGGGTTTATTATGAATAGTAAATCTTATTTCTCTAATCAGCGGTTTCCTATATCAGGAAGAGTGAAGAAACTTATTTCCAGATGAGGGTTGTATGACTGTAGTAAAGTTCTTGTTTCTACTCGATGAATATTTCTTGTCTCCCATCTAAGTACTAACCAGGCCCAACCCTGCTTAGCTTCTGAGATCAAATGAGATCAGGCTGTAGACTGCATATTTCTTTGTTCTTGTTTCTAATACACAGTTCTTTTGGGGTTTTTATTTTTAGATTTATGTATGTGGCTGTTTTGCCTGCATGTATGTCTGTGCACCATGTGTGTGCCTAGTGACCACAGGTGCCAGAAGAGGGTCTTGGGTCTTGAAGTTCCTGACAGTATTCATCTGCCTCTGCCTTCAGGGTACTGGGATTAAAGACTGTACTCTCAGTGTCTTCTTGGCTCTTAATCACTGAGCTCTCCAGTCCTAATGCACACTTCTAAAAAGAAATATGGTTTCTGAAATTTCAGAACAAGTATAATGAAGTATCTATATTTGTAGATACTGGTAGACATGGAAACCTGAATTCCATCTACCAGAACCCAGTAAGAAGCTGGGCTGAGGTATGTACCGGTAATCTTAGTGTTGAGGAGGTGGAGAGGAGGACCCCCAGCTTCCTGCCAGCTAGTCTGGCTGAATTGCTCAGCTCCTTGTTCAGTGAAAAATAATCTCAAAAACTTAAGGTGGAAAGTTATCTGGTCTCCACATGTGAATGCTTATCTGTACACATGAGATCATACATATGCCACACAAACATACACACTCAGTTTCACTTTATGAATGTCTATCCAAACAAGAAACGCGGCATGCAGTCTTCCTGTCTTACTATTTGTAAGGACAGCCCTTCTAACCCTGTGAACACTGTCGAGCAGCAAAGTGGTAGAATTGTTAGTTTATGCTGTGCATTTGGAAGATAGTAGAAGCATCTTTTTATATTTTCATTCTGGTCCTTCTACATACATTTTTAGGCAAGAGCCAGAAAAATGGGTTGGCAGGTCTAAATGCTTACTGCAAGGTTGGCAGCCTTAATTTCTTCCCTGGAACCCACATAAAGGTGGGAAGAGAGAACCAACTCCACTGTGTTGTTTTCTAAATTCTACACATGTGCTGAGGCAAGCCCCCTCTCCAGTGATAAATAATACTAAATATTTGAAAGATGTCAGACATGTGATTAACATCTCAGGATCACAATGCCCATGATGGGAACTGCAAAGAAGTACTGGGAAAAGGTCTTCTCTCGGGAAGAATACACTTTATCAAGCAGAAACCTTTTATTCAAATTCTGTCTTCATTGTTCTAAAGAATGGGTTCTCTCTAATGACAGTTACAGATAGACCGTTATCTGCAGCTTCCTGTTCACAATTTGTCCCATGAGTTGGCTTTGGTTTTTGGTGGTTTCCTCAGCTAAACCATTCCCAGTGCAGAGAAACAGAGAAGAGCTATTCATTGATTTATTTTATTTTATTTTATTTTATTTTATTTTATGTGTACTGATGTTTTTCTTGCCAGTATGTATGTGCACCGTGTGTGTTTGGTGTCTGCAGAGACTAGAAAGGGGATTTTTATGGAAGGCCTGAATTCAATCCCTATATCCTACAAGGTGACAAGAGAGAACCCATAACAGAGCTGTTTTCTGGCCTCCCTGTGTGACTATGGGATGCACATGCTGTCAGTCACACAAAATAGTAACTTTTAAAAGTTGCAAGAGTAAATTCTTAGGTAACTAAATGGCCAGAGTTTACTGTTAGAAACCTGCTTGTTTACAAACTCTGTTAGCTCTGGGTAATAACTTTGTCATATGTCAAATGTTAAAGACTTGATTTTAGGAGAGAGCCAAAAAAACCTCATCTTTTATTAGACTTTTTTTCTTTTTTAGGCTTGTTTACAAATTGATCCTGCTGAGAGGATATCATCTACTGATCTTTTGCGTCACGATTACTTTACTAGAGATGGATTTATTGAGAAGTAAGCATTTGTGGTCTTCCTAGTGTTTTATATCAGGAGACTTACTAGAAGGGGAATCACTAGATAGAACAATGTTACAAAACACAAATATTCAATTTAACAGAAACCTAATGGAGTTACTGCATCAGATATTGACCAGGTACATGATAGGCAGCTCGCTTTTGTCACAGGGCTACAGGGATGTAGGCAGTGTACCAAGATCCCATGCTACAGCTGCAGTCTCACCTCAAACCAGAGACCATGTTTAAATCAAGAGCTTTTTAAGGCTTGATTTCATTTACTTTTAAAGGATTTCTTTTTATTTACGTTCATGTGCAAGGATGCCTGTGTAAATTAGAAGAACAGTAGATCTCCCAGAGGTGGAGTTACAGGCACTTGTAAGCCACCTAACACAAGCACTGTGACTCAAATTCTGTGTGAGTCTAAAGAGATGAAGAGCTTCTGTATCAAAATTTAAAGTGACATTTCATTAGATTCACATCTCAAAGGGAATCTAATGTTAAGTCTGTTTTGTAAGTTTTATGTGGTAGATTTTCCTAACAAAATGTCTGAAAGATCTGCTGCCAGCACACAATTATTGTAAATATTTACACCATCTTAGCTGGGTATGGTGACACCTCTCATCCTGGCACTCAGGAAGATGAAGCAGGGGGATTTATACTTGATACCAACTTGGGCCACAAAGTGATGTCCTGTCACAAACAAACAAATAAAAATAGCGCCATCTCTTGGTATCAGTTATGATTCTATAATATTTTTAATGCTTGATTGAATGGTTCTATTAAGATAAACCATATAAAAAAAGATGATTGGTTAATATTGCTTGATTCATCAGATTCATACCAGAGCTGAGAGCTAAATTATTACAGGAAGCAAAGGTTAATTCATTTATAAAGCCAAAAGAGAATTTTAAAGAAAATGAACCTATGAGAGATGAGAAAAAAACAGTTTTTACCAACACTCTGCTCTATGGAAACCCATCACTTTATGGAAAGGTGAGCTCCTCCTTACCTTTTGTTCCAGCCTGCGTAGTTGCACATGCTTAGGGCTCTAATGACAGCAGATTCTCTACATCTCACCTGTTCCAGGAAGTGGACAGAGACAAAAAGGCCAAGGAGCTCAAAGTCAGAATCATGAAGGCCAAAGGGGGAAAAGGAGACGTCCCAGACCTGAAGAAGACAGAGTGTGAAGGTGACCACCGCCAGCAGGGCCCAGCTGATGACGCACACTCCTCATCCCTGGATGGGAAGCCTTCTGTCTCAGAACTGACAAACCCTGTCAATCCCAGTGCGAATTCTGATGGTGTCAAAGACGATCCACACTCCGGAGGTTGTATGATAATGCCACCTATCAACCTGACAAGCAGTAATTTGTTGGCCGCAAATCTTGGTTCAAACCTCTCCCACCCCAATTCACGGTGAGCTACAATGAGAGGAGGCTTGATTAAGTAAGCCGCCATCCTGTGTGGTCAGTGTCAGTGTGGCCTGCACCTGAAAAGGATCTTCTCAAGCTGGAATCATGTAGTAGCAGGGCATTCACTGAGGAGTTCTTAGGAGTGTTGTATGAGAAGTTTTTTTCTTAGTGTATAGGTATTAAACTTTTTTTTTTTTTTTTGAGACAAATTGCCACAGAGCCCAGACTATCCTGGAACTTCCTTTGTAACCCAAGCTGGCCTCCTATACATGGTCTGCCAGCCTCAGCCTCCCCAGAGATGGGATTACAGATGTTTGCCATCATGACTAACTTAGATATTTAATTGTTCACTGATATCTTTGGGATATCTTTAAAAATTGTTATTTTATGTCTCTATGTGTCCCTAAGTATTCGTATGAGCACCACCACATTCATTCAGTGTCTCTGGAGTCCGCAGAGCATCAGAGCCCTGGAGCTGGACCTAAAGGCAATTGTGAGCCACCCAATGTAGATACTGGGAACTGAACCCAGGTCCTGTGCATGGACAGTACTCTCAGTGGCTGAGCCTGGAATATCTTTTTAAAAGAAAAATATCTTCTATTTGCAGAGAAAAGGGATGATTTCACTTAAGTGTTCACTTGAGCATCCATGTGCCTTGGTGTGTTAGTCCACTTAGTATTACTATGCCAAAATAACTGATGCTCTACTGATGCAGGCTACTTCATAGAGTGTTGTCTGGCTCATGGTTACAGCAGCTGGAGCACTCGACAGCATGATGCCACTGCTTTGGCAAGGGCTCCTTGGCTGTGTCACATAATAGCAAAGAAGGAGGCAAGAAACTGACCACATGTAAGAATAACGTGTGTCGATACAGGAGAGAGAGTTCAGGGGTGGTGCCAGGTCCTGTATAAAGACCCTCTTTCATGAAGCATCCTTCAAGTGCAAGAATGCCTCCTGAGGAAAACATCTTCAATCCATCTTGAGATCTAGTCAACTCCTTTTTGAGAGTCCTCACCACTCACAGGCTCCACCCCTCTCAACACAGCACACTGGGAACAAAATTCTAGTATGTGGACCATTGGAGGACAAACTGTATCTAACCTAGCAGTCAGTGCTGCAAAGTAAGCTTTATCTCTGCCTCATAGCAGATTCTCTCAATGGAGAAAGAATCGTCCAAAATAAGTCCTTCATAGCAAATAGCCTTTCAGTAGTAAGTATGTTGGTAGGAAAATGGTATGTCAGGCGAGTGTTAGGTTTATAGCCTCTGCTGCAGATTGAGAGACTGATAGTGAGACTGCTCAAGCTGGGGACTGGTGATGGACAGTGAAGACATCAGGTCTGTGTGCAAACTTACACTGGAAGGTTCATTGGCTCAACCAGAGTCCGGCACACTGATTTAGGCTAGGGTTGTGAGGATGAGCTGGTATGAGGATGAGCAGTCTGTCTAGATAAGCCAGTGGACTTGTCTGTAAGTACAAAGGTACATCAGACCCTAGGTTGCAGTAACCTAGGTGTTCTCCAGGTGATGCCTGAGTTGCACCTCCAGTAAACCATGGTTGTAAGCCAGTCTCAGACAAGTCCAAAAATTCAGAACTCCAGAGGTTAAATGATCCAAGTTTAGAATAGATACAAGGGAACAAATGGGCCTCAAGAGTCCTTTCCTGGCACGTTTTCACCCACAGTTAGCCATGCAGTGGTTGTCCTGTCCTAGAGTTCTCAGAACTTTAGACTCGAAAGTTGCCTTTTGACACTTGGTGTTCTAACAGTACCATGGTATAAATCCTTTCCTTTTTTCATAAGCCAGGGTCTGGTTATGTTGCTTAGACTGTCCTTAAATTAAAAATCCTCAGCCAGCCACTTGAGTGCCAATGTTATTGGTGTTTATAGCCTGGCCCGCTGTTTATAACTTACTTGTTCTTAATGCTAACAGAAAGACAATTCTGGGAGGTTCTAATCACTTCTCATTTATTTTTAATTAATAGGTTAACTGAAAGAACAAAAAAGAGACGCACTTCTTCACAAACTATTGGACAAACTTTGTCTAATAGCAGACAAGAGGACACAGGTCCCACACAAGTAAGGCAAGATGTTAGTCATTAAAATATGAACTCTTGGGCTGGGGAAATGTCTCAGTCAGTAAAGTGCTAGATGAGCAAGCATGAGGATCAGAGTTTGGGTCCACACCACCATGGCACAGCAGTACATGCCTGTGACCCTAACACTGGGAGTCAGAGAGGAGGAGCCTCAGACTGTGCTGGCATCTAGTCTGGCCAAATCAGTGAGCTCCCGGTAGAATGAGAAACCTTGTCTTCAAACGTAAGGTCAGAGCTATCCAGAAGACATCCAATGTAACCTCTGGCTTCCATAAGCATGTGCATCATGTGTACCCTATCACACATGTACACGTATTAGAACATGAACATAAAACATGTAATGAATAAGTTAATAAAATATGACCTCTTTAAACATTGTCTACCTTTTTTATTTCTTAAGTTTTCACATTAAAAAAAAAAAAAATCCCTCCCAGGGCTGGAGAGATGGGTCCACAGTTAAGAGCACTGGTTGTTCTTCCAGAGGACCAGAGTTCAATTCCCAGCACCCACATGCCAGCTCACATCTGTCTGTAACTCCAGTTCCAGAGGATCTTACACCCTCACACAGAGAGCCATGCAGTCAAAACACAAATATACACAAAATAAATAAATCTTTAAATTATTCCCTCCCTCCTCCCCTTTCTCCCCTCTTCCCTTTCTTACCCGTGCTTGGACAAGTTCAAGGTTTCACAGGCGCTGAGCAAGTGCCCACTGAGAATCCCTTCACCAGTCCCTCTTTTCTTGCTGAAAATAGACCATGTTTTCCCCTGTGCTTCCAGCTTTTGGGTTGTCTCTTTATCTTTTTTTTAGACTTATTTTATTTTATATGTGATTACCTAGTGGTGCTCTTGGAGACCAGAAAAGGGCATTGGTTCTCCTGGAACTAGAGTTGTGCATGGCTGTAAGCCACCATGTAGGTGCTGAGAATTGAACCCTGGCCCCTTGCAAGAGCAATAACTGCTCTTAACCACTGAGCTGTATCTGTATCATCTTATTCTTTATCTTACATTGTTTACTACTATATGGCTTCCATTTTTTACAAATCACAAGACTTGTGCTTTTCTCTTTCAAAAATATCTTGATGGATTAAAAACACTTGCCAGATAGATGTAGTTTCCTTGCTCTAGAAATGCTAGCCATATCTTTCTCTTTTTTGCCCATCATTTCTTTACATAAAACAATCAGCTTATAACATTCAAGGCACAGCATTATTTATAATGAAATAAAATTGAGACATCCAGGCAGGGGTGGCACACACCTTGTATCCCAGCGAGGTCAGCCTGGCCTTCAGAAGTGAGTTCCAGGAACAACCAGGGCTATTATATAGAGAAACCCTGTCTTTAACAACAACAAAACAACAACAAAGTCAAGATTGTGGTTCTCTAAGTCAAGAACAGTAAATGGACTAAAAACTTCACTTGGAAAATGTCCCTGGGAGTCTGACTGCTTCTGTGTTTAGTGTTGCTTTAGTCTGTTGGTTTGTGTGTTTGTTTTGCTTTTGTTTTCTTAGGATCTCACTATGTATCCTAAGCTGGTCTTGAACTCGAGATCCTTCTGCCTGACTCCCAAGTGCTAGGACTGCAGGCATGTCCACTATACCTCATTCTGTTCTGCTTCTTGATTATTAAAGTAATCTCCTGAACTGTTTTTCATCATCCAAATAGCCAGCACCTGTAAGCGTAAGACTCTACAGTTGGTCATTCACAGTTCTTCGGACTAACTGGTACTTGTTTGTCTAGGTCCAAACAGAGAAAGGTGCATTTAATGAACGAACGGGTCAGAATGACCAAATAGCGAGTGGGAACAAAAGGAAACTGAATTTTTCCAAATGCGACAGGAAAGAATTCCATTTCCCTGAACTGCCATTCACAATACAGGCGAAGGAGATGAAAGGGATGGAAGGTACGCAGAAGACGCACTAAGGGGCGGGGCTGTTTGTAAGAACACTTACCTGGGATCTTTGTAGAAGTAACCAGTTGCTTTGAAAAAGTAAGCTAAGTTAAAGGTCAGACTTTGGTTTTGTTTTGTTTTGTCAGGCTCTGTGTGTTTCTGGCTGTCCTGGAGCTCACTATATAAACCAGGCTGGCCCGAACTCCCAGATATCTGCCTGCCTCTTCCTTCAGAGTGTGTGCTGGGACCAAAGGTCTACTGTGCCCAGCAAGGGTCAGATTTAATAAAGATAATTTTAAAGAAAGGTAAAAACAACCTGAAGGGTAAATGTTCTGTTAGCTTAATGTTGAGGTGTTGGGGCAGAATTTGAGGAGGACAACTTAGTTCCATATATAATGTGGGGTAAAGCTCCTTCCCTGCTCACTTGCCCGGAAGTGTTGTAGATGTTTTGGGCATGCGGGGATTTGGTAGATTTTCTTTTTCTAAATGTAGAATTTATCATAACCTTAAGCTTTATCTTAAGGGCTGGTGAGATGGCTCAGCAGGTAAGGCACTTGATGCTAACAAGCCTTGATGACCTGAGTTTGATCATGGGATTTACATTGTAGAAGGAGAGGACTGGCCCCACCCCAGTAAACAAATGAATAATAAATATATTGAAATAAAATTAAGCAGATATTTATTTTAAAATAAAATTTATTGTGAGCAAAAGTTTTTTTTTCCTTTCCTTGGAAAACAGACACCTTATAAAAATGTGCTATAATATCAAGGTGTAAAATGTAGAACATGCAACTTGAGGGTCCCTCGATGAAAATAGAGACGTGCTCTTGTGAGATCACCAGATAAAATCATACCATCTCTTACAACTCACAGTTATTCAGGCCCTTTGTGACTTGAGTTCAAAAGTGGGCTTAGTGGCTACTGGGATACCTACCTGAAGCCCTTGAGAGGGAAATATAGTTTCAAGGAAGGGCCAACAAATTACGTTGTTTTTTTTTTTTTTTTTTTCTTCAAAAGTTAAACAGATAAAAGTGCTGAAGAGAGAATCAAAGAAAACAGATTCACCTAAAATACCAACTTTACTTAGTATGGACCCAAATCAAGAAAAACAAGAGGTAAACACTTTATATTCTTCATAGAATGTTGTTTTGTCTTTTACTGAGTGTTTAAATTTAGTTACTATTGGAGAGTTTATAAAAATTAAAATGTTTATAATCTTTAAACTTTAGAAACAGGTCTGTTTTTATCTTATTTTATTTATGTATATTTTTGGCTTTTTGATACAGAGTCTCACTATGTAGCTCTGGCTGTTCTGTAACTCAGAGAGATCTGCCTGCCTCTGCCTCCCCAGTGATGGCCTTAAAGGCATATAACACCATATCCAATTATTTATGTTATTACCAACTACTGAAAGACTCTAACTGTTGGTTTTTGTAGTAGTAAACACAGCCCACTTTTGAATTTTCAATGATTAGCACACACAGCATCCATGACAAAGAGTAGCTGTGGTGAGTTCACCATCTAGCGTTGCTCAGGTGACCCGTACTATGGGACAAGTAGTGGCTGACTGTCCTGGGCACAGCACCACTGTGTTTGCCTTTGGCTTTTCCCTTCTGTGTTTACTGTCTGTCACTGTTCCCTAACTGTTAACCTGTTTTCAAAACTGTCTGCTGGCCGCTCCAACCCCACCCACCACAACGATTCTTGGATTTTATTCAGAAATCTCCCTGTCATCAACATCCATTTGAATGCCTTCTCTTAAGGGAAGGAGACTTAATCAAAATTCACTGAGCCCGGCATGCACGTGGCCTCGGATTTCCTAGTGAGGTCATCTGTGTGCATAATTTATCAATTTTATTATCCCCATTAGAAATGAATTGACACCGGGCAGTGGTGGCACATGCCTTTAATCCCAGCACTTGGGAGGCAGAGGCAGGCGGATTTCTGAGTTCGAGGCCAGACTGGTCTATAGAGTGAGTTCCAGGACAGCCAGAGCTATACAGAGAAACCTTGTCTTGAAACACCAAAAAAAAAAAAAAAAAAAAAGAAAGAAAGAAAGAAAGAAATGAATTGACTATATTTTAATTCATGATAAAGTTATTCCTGCTTTATTAAAGAAAATTGAGTAAATTAAAACTATGGAAAGGTGGAGGGTCATGTAACTCAGTTGGTAGTGTGCTGACCCAACACACAAAAGGCCCTAACCTCAATAAATCAGGTGTACAGATCTCTAATCCCAGCACTTGGGAAGTAGAGGCAGAAGGATCAGAAGTTAAAGGTCATCTTCAGTGACGTTGAGGCCATACTGGGCTATGAGACTTTGTCTCAGGGAAAACAAAAGCAAGCAAGCACGCACGTGTGTGTGTGTGTGTGTGTGTGTGTGTGTGTGTATGTATGTGTGTATGTATGTATAGATTTTTCTGAAATCCTATAGGCATTTCCATTGTAACGTTTAGAGCTTGGTCTTGTTTTGGCAGTCCCAGGACTACTTGTGTATGTCACAATCTACTTTACAGAACAGGGCTGTTATTAAGGAACGTCTTTTAGTTCATTATAAGTCACAAGATTCTTTAAGCTTGTGCATTTAAGAGATGTGCTCATGTCCTGGAAATCTGCATAGCATACTATTTGCAAATCCATTGGCTCATTGGTTGAGTTAGGGATCTTGGGTTTGCAGAGAGCTGTGATATGCCACTGTGTTTATCCTGCTATCCCATGAGAGGCCCAGAAACCCAAACCACATATGCATGCAGGGGAAAATGAGTCAAAACAGTTCTCTCAGATGTTTATGTGATGTAGAATTCCTGAAAAGGTCTGCTTGAAAAGAGTAACAGGAACAAATTGTAGTTATTAGAAGCAACCAGAAGCTGTCAGTGTTGCCCAGAGCTTATCTGTACTCCATTCAGAAGCCCTAGTGCATAGCTGAGACTGAGACAACACTAGTCTGACTGAACACATCTTGGTGAGCTAACATCAACATTAAGAAAATGCCTGAGCTGGTGAGATGATTCAGATTCAGTGTGTAAAGATGCTGCCAGGTCAGAAGATCCAAGGTCTAGCTCTAGAATGACATAGCAAAAAGAACAAACCAGGCCTCACAAGTTGGTCCTGACCTTTATATGAACATCATGTGCACACAAAATAAATCTATGTCAAAATTTCCTTAGCCATGTATGGTTTCACGTGCCTTTAATACCAACACTTGAGGGGGAGAGGCAGGTGAGTCACTGTGAGTTCAAGAACAGTCTGGTCTACATAGTGAATCACAAGCCAGCCAGAGCTCCATCTTCTACAATTTCAGTCTGTAGTTTATTTTTAGTTTGAGAAACTATAAGATAGTTTTCACAACATAGGATAGGAGCTAGGAGTGTAGCGCCTTGTGCTCGCCTAGCATGGGCTTGGTCTCGAGCACCCCAAACAGAAACCAGAAGGCAGGGAATAGCAATCTACTCTTTCTCATCTTAGCTCTTCCATTGCTTGGTTTTTAAATTACTTTATCAGATCCAAGCACTTCCTAGATATGTATCCAACTCTTTCAGGGGTCTTTGTTAGCAATACATTGACATATGAAGGTATACACTGAAGGGGCTCTTTGACGAGACAGAACCCTGCATGACTGTGAATGAGTGGCCTGGTCAAGAGAGGAAAGACAGGCTACAGGGAGGGGAGGTCAGGGGTAAGTATCTTTGTTTGATGAGGAGTCCTTCGTCACCAGTCTCCCAGTGCCCTTAGGAAGCAACCCCTGCAATAAAATACAGGTATTTTATCTCAGGCCAAGTTCCCTAGCCAGTGACTCATCACTTCCTGTTTGTTTTTAGAACACAAGAAATGCTCCAGCTAAAGAGAGAGGAACCTGTTAGCTGTAGACTAGAAAATGTGGCAGATGGAAACTCAGGGGATCTCAGAATCATGTGTGGTTAGGGCAACCCTTTCTTTTTGTCAGTGTCACATGTGCAGAAATGCTGACCAGCATCAAAGCCTGGGTTGCTGGGTGTAGTCTCCTATTTTTGCTTTTAAGTTTATAATAATACTGTTCTTGTTTTCTTAATTTGAACATTGAGTTCACAAATGCCTGTTAATAGACCTACATTTCACATGAAGTCATGCAACTTTGTTTAATCATCTGTTATTTCCAGTATGTTCATTAGTCTTCATTCCTGGGGTTGGTTTAGAGCTTTTTAATTATAGAAGGGAAAGTTACTAAATATGTAACAGAGTTCCAGTGTAAATATATAATACAGAGAGTCCCAAAGTAAACATGTAATACTGAACATCCTAATCTAACTATAAAATACATATACTCCCAATTTAAACATATAATACAGAGTCCCAAGGTGAATTTGTAATACAGAGAATTCCAATCTAAATACATAATACAGAGTCCCAAGGTGAATATGTAATACAGAGAGTTCCAATGAAAGTATGTAATACATAACATCCTAATGTAAATATGTAGCACAGAAGGGGCTAAAGAGATAGCTCAGTGGTTAAGAGCACTGACTGTTCTTCCAGGGATTCTTAATTCAATTCCCAGCAACTACATGGTAGTTCACAACCATCTGTAATGGGATCTGATATCCTCTTCTGGTGTGTCTGATGACAGCTACAGTGTACATATATACATAAAATAAAAAAATAACATAGTAACACAAAGAGTCCCAATGTAAATATATAATACAGAGTCTCAATGTAAATATGTAACAGTCCCAATGTGAATATATAATACAATACCAATGTAAACATGTCATAAAGAATCCCAATGTAAATATGAAACACAGTGTGTCCCAATGTCTAGATGTCTCAAGATTCTGAAAGCAAAGAAGGTAAGCATGAGCGGGGGTTGGGTTCCACATCAAACATGCTGGCCAGACACTAGGTCTTGTCCTGTACAGTGTGGTTTAAAGGCTGGGACTTAGGCTGAGTAGTGCTTACCATTCAGTAGATTGCCTATAGTGTAACATTAGTACAATCACGGCTTTGACAGCAGGTATTTACATTTCTTATCCCTCGTTCTTACTGGCTTGGTTTTTAATTTTAGGGTGGAGATGGCGATTGTGAGGGGAAGAATTTGAAGAGGAACAGATTTTTTTTTTCCCGATAGTGCTTTGTCTTTTAAGTAATCTTAAAAATACAAGCTTGACAACTCCTTCCTTTTTATTTTGTATACAATAGACTCTAACATAGGCTGCTGCTAAGATAGCCACCCATCCCATCTGCATCAGCATCATCTACTTTTTTGGTTTTGCTAGCAAAAATTTAACCATTTTTCTCTTTCTTCTAAAAACTGTGTTATTTTGATGCTGTGATTTGAAATTATAAACTCACCTTCTCTGCCTGCTTCCTTCCTTGCCATGGTTACTGAGTGGGTAGTCACATGATGTTCCCTGTTCACACCGCTCTCAGACTGCTGAGAGTCAAACCTCATAAGCCAGGTGTCTCCTGGAAAACACTGGCCTCTTCGAGTGGATGCTCGGACCTTCTTATCTGTTGTCTTAGTAACCACTTGTTGCCATCACATGATGAAAGACATTCTGTTGTCAGTAGTGAAGCATTTATAGTATTTACATAACATCTGACAGTGATGTGATGTTCCTAGGTTAAAGTCCTTGAAATGAAACAATTGACTACATTCTCTGACTCCCTTAGTCTAATAATTCCTTTAGCCAGAAGAATTTCCTGAAGAAGCAATGCACAACCTGGAAAAGGTTTACTTTCTATCCTGGGCTGTTTTCTGTTGAAGAATAATATAGACTGGGTAGTTAGTTAACATAGAAAACAAAGATTGTTTGGCTCATAGTTCTGGAAGCTAGGAAGTCCACTGGCACAGGCTGAAATCTGTTCAGCTCTGGGAGGGCCTTGCTATAGTTGACAGGGGTAGAAGGCACCACGTGAAGTGGCAGTACAAGCCATTACTATATCATGAAGGTGTCATTTCATGACCTTGTCCATTGTGAATTACCTCCTGAAGGCCTCAGCTGCCTAATGCAATTGACACATTAGTTTTAAGATTAAGATTTTTTTTTAAAAAAGAGATGTATTTATTATATGTTAGTACACTGTTGCTGTCTTCAGACACACCAAAGACAGCATTGGAGATTCCATTACAGATGATTGTAGAATCACCATGTGGTTGTGGTTGCTGGGAATTGAACTCAGGACCTTTGGAAGAGTAGTCAGTGCTCTTGACTGCTGAGCCATCTCTCTAGCCCCAGATTAAGCTTCTGGTAGAGAGAATATCTTGTGTATTGTATGGATGCATCACCTGTCAACTGAAAAGCCTATGGCTTATTGCTTAGACAGGGAATATAAGGTAGGCCATCTGGGAGGCAAAAAGATTTTTTGAATAGAGCCAGGCTCAGGAGAGATCTGGCTGGGAAAGATGTGAGGAGACAGAGGCATGGTACCTGAGCACAGGAAACCAGCCATGTGACAGAATGTAGATTAAAATAAAGGAATTCTCTTGTTATGATTCTAGACAGAGAAGAACCTAGCTATATGGCCAAAGTATTTGTAAATCTATTTTGAATCTGGGTCTTATTTCTGGGAGCATGGAAATGGAAGGAAGAACCAGGACCAAACTTCACCAGCTTATAGCACATTAGCTTCTTTTTAATCTGGGGATGCTGAGAAATGAATTCAGAATGCACATGTGCTAGGCACCCTCTCTACCACTGAGCTAAGATGTGGGCCTTTTGTTGATTTGTTTTAAGACTTTGCTATATATAGTCTCAGCTGACTTCTGTTTAGTCCAGGCTAGCCTCAGTCTTGGAGCAATCCTCCTGCCTCAGACTCCTGATATTCAAAGTACAGGCATGCTCCACACGTGAACTTTTGAAGGATATATTTAAATCAAAGCACTACCAAAATTCTAGATTGTTTTTCACTCTGTAAAAATTATATAAAAATTGTCTTACTTGATGTTTTACCAGTCTTCTGTCTAGTTTTCTAGTTACTAAATAAATATGAAAAAGAAAACAAAAAATTGTTTGTTTTTTAAGACAGGGTTTCTCTGTATAGCCCTGACTGTCCTGGAACTTGATCTGTAGACCAGGATGGCCTCAGACTCAGAGATCAGTCTGCCTCTGCTTCCTGAGTGCTTGGATTAAAGGCGTGCGCCACCACATCCAGCAAGGAACCACAATTTATTTAGTACAATATTGTGCTGTGTTTTTAACATAGTAAAGTCTTTTCATATACTACTTTTATTAATTCCCTGAGATTCTCAGACTGTGTTTTGATCCTATTCACTCATTATTCATTTCTGTAACTCTTCCCAGATTCACTCCACTTTCCTACTGCACCCCCAATTTCGTGTGTGTGTGTGTGTGTGTGTGTGTGTGTGTGTGTGTTGCCTATATTCTCCTGGGGATAAGGGCATCCACTGTAGTATGAGCAACCCACCAGGGACAATAACATTAAAGAAAACTGACTCCTTTTCTCCAGAAGCCTCAGTTGTCCAAAGCTACACAGTTAGGGCTGAGGACTCATGAGCCCTTCACCCTCATGCTAGAGTAACTAACTGGCTTGAGCCTGTGCAAGCAGCCACAGCTGCTGTGTGTGAGTGCACCAGCTCTGGCTTATCTAGAAGGCACTGTCTCACGCCTGTCCTCCCTGACTTCTGCTGCTCCAGGCTCTCTGCCCCTTCTCCCATGATGTTCTCTGAGCCTTGTGGGAGGCTGCATGGTACAGTCGTCCTATTTGTAGATGAGCAAATACTCCACTGACACTTATTCACTGCACTTTGACCAGTTGTGAGTTTCTGGATTAACCACCATCCATGGCATAAAGAAGCATCTCTAAATGAGTTCTGAGAGCCACACTAATCCATGGGTATAGAGGAATGAATTTAGAGGGCAGGTTGATACTATGTGCACTTAGTAGAATAATAGGTTCGACTCTGGGATCTATGAACTCCCAAGTCATGGGTTCTTAGCTAGATTTACAGTACTAGGTATGGAATTTTCCCTTTGCAGACCTTAAATGCAATTGCAAAGTAGTTATCATTTATCCCTACAACATCCATGACGCCATTGTACACACTGGCCTCTCTTGCCATACCAGTCATTATTGTAGTGCACAGGTCCATAGCTAGGTTAGCCTGTTGATGACTTTTCCCCCCCTCAGCAGTCTGCACAGCACCTTCCAGGACTATGCTAGCCTAGCCAGCGGGGAAGAAACAGTCTTGGTAAGTACCAACTTGATTTTTCAATGACCTGGGAGGAAAGTATGTGGTGTCTTTAACAGTGGGGGCTCTCCATTAAGTTCTAGTGTGCAACCAAGAGCACTGGCAACAGTCTGTATGGTTTTTGGAGCCTTAGAAAAGTTTTGATTCAGGGTCAGGGATGAAGCATAGTTGGTCGAGTGTTTAGCATGCATGAAACCCTGAGTTCAGTCTCTTGCATTGCATAAACCAGCCATGTGGCAAAATGAGGACCTATATAAAAAAAAACACACCTCTCACCCCAAAAAGGCATATGGGGCCAGAAGATGGCTCAGTGACTAAGAGGTCTTGCTGTTCTTGTGAAAGCTGTGTTTGGTTCCCAGCACCCACACAGGCTCAGAACTGCCTGTAATGACAGTTCCAAGAAATCTGACCCTCTCTTCTGGCCTGTGTTGTTCAGTGCATAGACATAGGAACACATTACACTAGTGTATAGGAACATCAAAAGAAGGAAAGCTTCCCAAATTCAGAACCATGCTGTCTGAAGTGCAAATTAAAGACCCCTACAGGGGCCTCCTTACTAAAACTGTTCATAAACCTGTATAGGGAAATAATTGAGAAATCTTAGGTGAACTGCAGTTCAAGATGATTATAAATGAAAAGGCATTCTTTAACATTTTTAAACAAGGGTTCGAGAGATGGCTCAGCAGTTTAGAGCACTGACTGCTCTTCCAGAGGTCCTGAGTTCAATTCCCAGCAACCACATGGTGGCTCACAACCATTTGTGATCTGATCTGATCCCCTCTTCTAGTGTGTCTGAAGAGAGCAACAATGTACTCGCATACATAAAATAAATAAATAAATCTTTAAGAAAAAAAAATTTAAACAAAATTAGTTTTTTTTTTTTTTTTTTTTTTTTTTAAAAGACTTCACATAAAAACCCACAGGCATTAATGCTGGGCTACGTGACTTCAAGAAAGCGGCCTTTTAACAGAAGACAAGGCTCTGAAAGAAACTATTCTCTATGTTACCAATCTCCTAACAACTTCCTTTTCCTGAAGAGGTAGGAAAGCTGATAAACTGTGACCATAGTCTACATCAATTCTTTCTTTTCTGAAAAAGTAATCCTGAGGTCAGATAATGTAACCAGCAGTGTGCATCTGTGATGGGTAGCAGTTGGGCCACACTGATGAGAAAAATAGTTAACAAGCTTTTCAAACTAAAGTCAGGTTTATCCAATAGATTAGTTTTTATTTTAGAATTGGTAAAGCCAGGCAGTGGTGGCACACGCCTTTAATCCCAGCACTTGGGAGGCAGAGGCAGGTGGATTTCTGAATTCGAGGCCAGCCTGGTCTACAGAGTGAGTTCCAGGACAGCCAGGACTACACAGAGAAACCATGTCTCAAAAAACAAAAAAACCAAAAAACCAAACAAACAAACAAACAAACAAACAAAAACAAAAAGAATTGGTAAGAAATAGTTGTTATAGATTATGTTTGTAGTTTTGATTTCTTATTTGGACAGCCTGGCAAGCTAGCATATCATTCATCTTTATAATGTCTTAGATTACAAAAAGAACAAATTTATTTTTCTCTAGCCTAGATGTCCCAAAAAGCTCCACATTCAGATTTTTAAGTGGCTAACAATGCCACTGAAACATGTAAGAGGCATGTCAAATTCAATGCATTGATGGCGAGGGTTTCTGACCATGTCTTCTCTCCCTCAGTCATTTCACAGTCTCAGGTGACATCAATTCCATTCCATCTGTTGCTCAGGAGAAATTCTGTGGAGTTCATTTCTACTCCTGTCTTCTTACCTCCATCCTGTCAGGTCTGTTCTGAAGCAGTTCAGGGTGTAACCACTTCACTCTCCATTGCTGTTATGACATCCCTAGCCGAGGCTTGCTAGAAAGCCCCTAACAGGCAGGCCTTCATGCTTTTACTCTTTTTCAGTCTTCAGTTTCTTTCCAGTGCATGACCAGAATGCTCCTAAAAGTCCTCAGCTGTGCTGCTTTGTCAGCACACAGGTTAGGTGGCTGCCTCCACATAAGTCTGCCTCTCCCTCTTTTGGTCTCATCTGCTGCTTTCCAGTCATTCCACCCTGACCTAGAAGGTCAGTAGTCCAGTGCCCTTGTTCCTGAGTCTCTCTGCTTAGAAATTCCACACACACACACCCGTGGTGTGACTTCAGGGTCTCCTCACTGTCCACTTGTCCAGGAAAGCCTGCTGTCCATCTGTGCTTCTATAGAACCCTGCTGCTTCCAACTCTACCCCCACTCCCATATCCTGTATAATTTCCATATAGCACTCGCCAGTCTGATAAGCTCCTTTACATTGTTTATCTTGCCTACTAAAATCTACCTTCAGACAAGCAGGGTCTACTGCATTATCCGCTGTTGTATTCCCCATGCCTAGAGCAGTGCTCAGAATACATTGGCCTCAAGAAAATTTGATTCATGGTGAATGAAATGTAATCACTACACATGCTAAGCCCTCGAGAAAGCAAAAGGGGCATGTCAACATGTCTTTCTGTTGTTTTGACTTTTGTTTGACACAGGGTCTCACTGTATCACAGGTTGAACTCCTGAACTCATGCACCTCTTCTGATTCCCTTTCTTGTGTAGCTTGAACTACAAGCACATGCTACTGAGCCTAGATGCAGTGTGATAGTATTAATTTCATTTTCTGCATCCCAGAATATAGATTATAGTAGGTCCTTAGAAGCTGTCACATGGGCTACATATGACTTCCTCACAGAAGACAGTCTCCTCCAGAGGGAGCCCAAGGTCTAGACTTTTCAGGCCTCCTGGTAGGAGGGAGGGCAAGCAGTTGGGTCCCCTGTTGGACTGAACTAGGTTCTGAAGATGGGTACTGAATCCATCAGTGCTTTTTGCTCAAAATCCCCTAAATGAGGATGTGATAAAAAGCTAGGCTTTGGGATTGGTTTCCTCAGGGGAATGATTCTTAATCTTGGGATTTTTCAAACCAAACCCTGAAACATCTTTGACGTGGTCCACAGGGCATTTATACTTGGGTAATTTTTTGTGGTTACTAATTATTATATTGAAATGGGTTGTTATCATGCTGAAATGCCTTGTGACAAACAAGGTCTATTATGGAATCATTTTGCCATTAATAGCCCTTGGGTTGTTTTTCAGTTTGGAAGGCCATTTCCTTTCATCTTTCTCTCTTCTCCAAATTCATCCAGCAGGATCAGAACATTCACTGAAACTATTATACCTATACAATTCTGCAGATCCTTTCATTGAAAATTGTATTAAACACAAACTCCTCTTTTATTAAAAGCCATAAAGAGTGTAACCATCAGAGTCCAGATGAGCATCAGAATGACTGAGTGAAAAGGCAATACTCAGTCATCAGCACCTTTACCATTGTTTTTCCCCTTTAGACAGACAGACAGACAGAGTGTTCTGCCTGCATGCCAGAAGAGGGTACCATATCTTAGTATAGATGGTTATGTGCCCAACATGTGGTTGCTGGGAATTGAACTCAGGACCTCTGGAAGATTGGCCAGTGTTCTTAACCACTGAGCCATCTCTGTAGCTTCACCTTTACCATTTCTTTAAATTTTATGTGTATGATTGTTTGGCCTCATGTATGTCTTTGTACTACATGTGCGCCTGGTGCCCACAAAAACTAGAAGAGGGCATCTGATCTGCTAGAACTGGAATTACAGATGATGCTGTGAATTGAGCCCCAGGTTCTGAGGAGGAGCAACCAAACTGCTGAGTCAACTCTCCGATCCTCTTTACCAATTCTTAACTGGGGAACTGTGTATAGGAGGAGATATTTAGAAAACTGCACCCGGTCTGGCTTGTTCCTGGGCAGCCACCATGTTCCCGCTGCTCCTTAGCTCTGACTGGGGCTTAGGCTAGCTAGATGCGCAGGCCCTGGCACCCATGAGACGCCAGCCTGGGGGATGGCTCTGCCAATCCACCATGCTGTAGCCACAAAGCTCGGCTGAACCCCAGATAATATCTGCCATCCTCGAAGTACCCAGTAGAAATGAGACTCTTAAAGCTTAATGATTATCTAAAGGATTTATATATTTAGAAATGCTCAGTCAACAAGATGCCCAAACAATTAGAGCTGTTACTATCTATCTATTTGATAGAAGTTGTTACCCAGGACAGCTTTCGACCTATCTGTGGTTCTCCATGGCTGATAGCCTCCTCCTTTTCCTCCCTTTCCTCTATTTCTCTCCTCCCCTTCCTCTCTTTCTCTCCCAGCTTCACCTCCTCTTCTACTGCCTAATCACTGAGCTCCACTGTGAATACAAAGTAGCAGAATAAGTATCCTGCTACATGTGTGTATGTGTATGTCTGTATTGTTATGTTGCCTTGGGTTTTCCTGTTGGAAAATGGGACAGTAGCTTACACACACACACACACACACACACACACACACACACACACACATACACACACGTAAATTAACATGAAAAATAATAGTTTTTTTTTCTGAGAGACATTTAGTTGTTTTAGTGTATATGAGTGTTTTGCCTGCATGTATGTGCTGGCTTATGCACAAGCCAGAGAAGGCATCTGATTCCCTGGAACTGGAGTTTCAGACAGTTGTGAGCTGCCACGTGAGTGCTAGAAACAAAGGCTGGGTCCTCTGTAAGAGCAGCAAGTACTCTTAACCACTGAGCTCTAGTTTTTGGAGATATTGTGAGGGTTCCTGAGATGAGGCTTAACAGACACAAGACATAGTAGCTCTGCCCTGATCAAGGTTAGTTATTTGTAAGCCTGTAAAATTCTTTTTAGGAAGGTGAGCTGTGCTCTTTGGTTTTGCTCTGATGTGTACATTGTCAGCATACGTTGTCGTGACTTCTTTATTTTGGGAACAAATTCAGCACGGATGCGCCCTCTGCTCTGTGGCGTGTTGAGGATTTGCGTTTGCTTTAGACATGAAGCTGGGACAGGTGATAACAACCTAGCGTCTGTTCTGTGTGCACACAATGTTTCACTAGAAATACGAAGAGACTCTGTATTCAAGGGTGTTTGTGTATTTCTTTGGTTAATTTTGTTTTCAGAGTCTTGTGTAATGTAACCCAAGCTGACTTCAATCTTGTCTGTAGCCCAGGCTGGCCTCTAACTCACAATCCTCCTACCTCACCTTCCCATGTATTTGAGAGCATAGGTCAGAGCTACCATGCCCATATGAATTTAGAATTTAAAAAGACATGGCTGGAGAGATAGCTTAGAGATTAAGAGCACTGACGGCTCTTCCAGAAGATTGGTGTTCCATTCCCAGAACACACATGATGGCTCATAACCATCTGTAACTCCCAATTTCAGGGGCTCCAACACTTTCTCTTGTCCTTTGCTAGCACCAGGCATGCAGGTGGCAGAGAGGTAAAGCACACATATTCATAAATAATAAAATAATCCTAAAGATAAGCATGTATGTCTCCTACTGTTCTTGGGGAAAAAGTCAGTGTGGAGACACAGTGAACTCTCTGAACCTCCCTCACAGGCAGAGGCCTCTGTGCACCTCCCTCACAGGGCCATAGTACTGCTGCAGTTGTTTAACAGCAAGGCAGCAGGCCACAGCTTTGGTTTCTTTTTCTTCCCCTCCCCGCCCCCTTTACAATGTTTTGGGTTTTTTCTTCAGAATTTTTGCACATTCATGGAGTTCATTGTTATTTTCTTGTCTCTCTGCTTGTTTTATAGGGTCTCATCCTAGCTGGCCTGGACCTCACTTTATAGGTTAAGATGCCCTAGGGCTCACAGAGTCCACCTGCTTGTGCCTCCAGAGTACTGGGACAAAAGGTGTGCACCACCACCCTGCTCATGGAGTTCTTAAGGTCTAAAAACATGTCTGTGGTGAGTGGATTACCACTTATTTTAGGCATTTACAGAGGTTGACACTTTTAAAATGAGAGTTCTTTTTAAAGGAGACTTTCAAATGCAAAATCACCAGGCTACCATTGTGGCCTTGGAAGAAGTATGAGCCAGGGATGGGTCACATAGCTTCTCAGCAGGTAGCCTCTGCTGACAGGATTGCTGCCACTTGAGTCACATTATACTACAAGTGTGCCATGCATTGCTGCTGAATCAGTAATCAGGTGCCTGGATTTTGAAATCTGTGGTGTAGATATTCATAGGATGAGGCAGAAGTCCTGGCTATGGTCTTTTGCCCTCTGTTGTCACAAACAGAAAGGGTAACAATTGGTGGCTCAGTTCCTTTCAAAAGGAAACAGAGGATGTAGTGGAGAGGAGAGGGCATGCCTTACTGCCTTGAAGAATAAAATGAAATTTGGCTGTTAACTAACCAGCCTCCCCCCCCCCCCCAGCAGTCATGAGAGCCTGCTTTGGCTGGGCTCCACCTATCTCCTAAATTATTCAGCTCTGTGGCTTTCTTCCAGTCTTTGTCCCCCTGACCTGTGTCACGTTTGACACCATGAATCACCATCCCATTCTGGAACCTCTCTCATCTTTTTTTGTCACATGTCCTCTTTCTCTTCTCACCTCCAAATGCTCCTCTGCTCTTCTGATAATTTATCTTCCCACCTGCTTCCCTGTCAGCATTCTCTGGAACACACAGCTTTAGTTCTTTGTTCTTCCTGTTTCCATGCGAGGAGCTTAGCTTGGTCACCACGTCCCAGGTCATAAGATATACAGGTCTAAACAGGACTGGTTTATCCTAAACCATGTTTTCCCTCTAGCTCTTCCTGTTTTTAAAAGTGGAACTGATGTGGATTCCTTGCATGTAGTAAAGGGACCTGTCTCAGCTCTTAGCTTAACCCAGGGAGCTTGGATGCTAGAGAATCAACGGTCACTAAAACTGTCCCCCATTACTGTCTTGTGGGTATTTTGTGTTGTACCCAAGAATAATAAGGAAAACAAATAAGAAATGAACAGAGTGAACATAGATTTATTAAGGAAAACGAGAATGATTCCTGGGAATGGACGGGGAGCAGCCCAAGGGGGATCGCTGCTATGGACCTGCGGGTGGTATTCTGTTGTGTGACAGGACCTGGGTGGAGACTTAGGTAATCTTTCTTGAGACTGATTATTTTTGGCTGGTGATTTGTAAAAAAAAAAATGCATGCACCTGTGAGGCGTCTATACCCTCTGTGAGCGCTCCCCCTGGTCAGCAGAGAGGTAATCATTTGCTACTCCTCCAGTCAGGGGAATGGTTGTGAGAGGTGATCATTTTGTTTGTTTGTTCATTTCCAAGCTGCTTGACTAGCTCTTGGTCCTCAGTGGCCCTGCCCTTTGAAGATGCCTCTTGTCTCAGTCCCATGCTTCTCCCTGGCCTGAATTGTGGCATCAACTTGATACTTTCCAGTGTCCTGAGTGTCTGAGAGCCATTTAAAAAGCAGCCCTACCTAATTTATTCTTGCTGTAATATTCTGGTTCTCAAAAATGATATTAAGTTTTTCACATTTAAGAATGTATAACCCTCCTAGTCATCTCTCTTTCCTCCAGATTCTCATTTTTAATTTTTTAACTGTTTCACATCCTATTTTGTGACATGAGTTACCTCTTAATTTGTTCTCAACCAAACCAGCCTTAATTTGCCTTCTGTTAAATGTTGTTTATGCAAGATAAGCATCTACATTATTATGCTGTTATGGTATTTGTCAGAGGTTACTGGACAAGCAGAACAAATAAGATGATAGGATGATCCAAGAGTAGGCTTAGGAGGTTCACTCACATAGTCAGAGGCTGCACGGAGGCCATCTGCACACTGGAGAGCCATGGAAAACTGGTGGCTCTCAATCTAAGAAGACAAGAGACATGATGTGCCATAGTCTGAGGCCAAATGCCTGAAAGTCCCTGAGGAGCCACTGGTGCAAATCTGTACTTAGAGATTAAACATCTAACGTTCACAGGAGAAAGAAACAGCAATATCCACCTCCACTCAGGAAGAATCAGGCACGCAGTTGCCAGCTTCCCACTTCTGTCTCCTTTTTGCTTTGTGTGTTCGCTGCCTATTGGATAGCACTTGAGTTCATGGTCATTCTTCTCATAGCACCATCCTGCACACCAGTCTTCTCCATCAAGTCAGATTGACAACCATACTCACCATCAACAGTTCCTAAAGAAAGGACATAGAAAATGAGTGGACCACAAAACAGTGACAGAAATAAATTCAATATGTCAGTCATTTTAAAAAATTACCTAGAACTGACAAGTTGTTTAAGCAGATAAAAGCAGTTATAACCTGAGTTTGATTCCTGGAGATTATCTGGTGGGAGGAAAGAACGGACTCCCACAAGTTGTCTACTGACCTTCACATACATATGGGACACATAGATGTACACATGCATACACATATACACACAATCACAAAATAATAAAAAGATAGATAAATGGGATAAAAATGTTACAACTAACTAAGGTTGTAAATATAAAATGTAAGGAATTGATAACTGCTGCCACAAAATAAAACATTTGTTTAAAAAGATACAGGGCAAATACTGAGGAAAGTCAGTTTTTTGTAGCTATGTTAATATCAGGAAAAAAAATTGAGGCCAGAAAGCAGGTAAGGGTACTTGCTACCAAGCCTGACTAGCTGACTAGGAACGAACAGTGGAAAGAGAGCAGACCCCTGCCATCTGTCCTCTGACCCCACACGTTACCACAGAAACGTGCTCACGCACACATTACCACAGACACTTACACACACATGCATTGAATCAAACAGTATACATTAGAGGGGCCCTATATGATTCATTTAAATGCTAAAAAGTTTTGTACCAAAAATCTGAAGATGCAGGTCAGTGGCAGAGTACATTGGCAACATGTATCAGGCCCTAGCTGTATGTTCAACACCCCCAAAAAGGTCTTGTATCTAATAGCACACTTTCAAAATGTGTAAAAGACAAATTTAGTGAGTCCAGGGAGAACTTGAGAAGTTTATTGTTGCAATAAGAGATTCTTTTTTGTTTGTTTGTTTGTTTGATTGTTGGGTATTAGGGTTTTTGGAGGGGGTCTCTAAATAGCTCTGGCTAAACAGGAACTTATTATGTAGCCCAAGCTGAAAGTTTGAGACCTCTCAAACTCAGAGGTCTACCTCTGTCCCTCTGTCCTCTCTGTCCCCTGTCCTTCTGCCTCTCTGTTCCCATCATTTGTCCTCTGTTCCTCTTTCCCTGATCTCTCTATCCCATCCTTTTGTCCCTCTGCCCCCTGTCCCTCTGTCCCTTTGCCCCTCTGCCTCTGCCAAAGCAAACAAATCAAAATGAAACAACAAAAAGCCCATGTATACCAAACAAAACATGGCTATGGATTTGAGTAATACAGTGTTTAACATTGTTGTAATAGACACGTAGAAAAATAGTTTATCCAGAAATAAAAAAATAACCCATACATATGAAATTTAAATATATCTTCTAAATGTGTCAAGAAATAAATAATAATGAAAATAAGAAATATAAAAAAGGACATTAATGAAAAGAGAATCTCAACACAGAACAGGAGACTGATGCTCCAGGTTAGAACTCAGTGGTTTAAACAGAATTAACAACCATCTGGACAAAATTCAAAAAGTTCTTTAAAAGTAAGCTGAGCATGGTGGCTGGTGCCATACCCCCAGTACTTGGGGGGGGGGGGGGTAGACACAGCATCATCTGAAATTCAAGGTTTAAGATCAACATGGAATATTGAGACTGCCTCAGACCAGACCCCAAACAAAGAGCTGACAGTGAACAGTAATTTGAGGGGATTATTACAGAATTTGTATGATGATTCATATTCCCCAATCCTCAGGAATATATACTAATCTTAAAGCATCACACAACTGAACTTTTCAGCTCTTGAGAGAGACTGATGGCATAGGCGTCTTAGAGTAATAGGTAGCATCGCCCTCAGCTTCCCTTTCAATCCTGTTCCCTAGTGTCAGTGTAAGCAGGACTGCACAAGGATTCACCCAGACTGACAAATGGATGGGCAGTCATGACAGACACCCAGACCCCAAGTGGGAAGAGAAACAGAAATGTAGCATGTGAGCACTGTAGCAAGACTGCGGGGCAAGCGTGAAGCCTGAGAGAGAATCTAAAAAGCAAGAGAACAAACCGACAGCAGCCTGTGATTTCTGACAAGCACAAGCCGCAAAGTTAGAAAGCAGAGACAGGCATGGGGAGGAGACTGTGTGGGGAGGAGAGAGCTCCCAGCTGCCAAACGAGGGGAAGACAACAAAAACAGAGAGTAGGTTATCAGCAGTCTCCTTAAGACAAAAGCTTCAAGGAATTCTTTTAATTTTTTTTATTTTGTTAATGTTTGTTACTTTACTTAAAATTAAAAAAAAAAAAAATTAAGCCAGGCTGTAGTGGCACACACCTTTGATCCCAGCACCCAGGAAGCATAGACAGGCTGAGCTCTGAGTTTGAGGCCAGCCTGGTCTACAGAACAAGTTCCAAGACAGCTTGGGCTGCACAGAGAAACCCTGTCTCAAAACACAAAACAAACAAACAAAATTTTAAATTATGTATATGTATGTCTGTGTGAATATATGCCACATGCTAGGGGGGCCCATGGAGGCCAGAAGACGGTCCACTGGAGCTGGAGTTAGGTTTCCCAGTGTGGGCTCTGAGAACTGAACTCCAGTCCTCGGTAAGAGCAGCAAATGTTCTTAATTACTGGCCATTTCTCAAGGCCCTAGTTTTGTGTGTGTGTGTGTGTGTGTGTGTGTGTGTGTGTGTGTGTGTTCCACAATGCTCCTTTGTCAGAGGGACGACTGCAGAAGTTGGTTTTCTCCTTCTCCTCAGTGGAGTTGGTGGATCAAACTTATGCTGCCTGCTGAGCCTATTGCCAGTCCCTTTAAGGGATTCTTTAGATCAAAGAAAAATAGATCCAAATGGGAATGGATAATTCAGGGAAGAATCGAGAACAAAGGGGGGAATTGTGGGTAAATATTACATGTGAATAGGAAGGTTCTGAGCGTTTAGCTGTGTGGAGAGCTGGGGAGTAGAGTCGGTAGAGTGTGTGCCTGGCATGCATGCCCCCTGCATCCAGTCTCTAGCACTCAAGAATATGGCAATACAAGAACAGAATTACATGCTTTACCACAGGAAAACCAGGAGGAAATACATAGGTAAACACAGATAATACGCTCTGAGCTTCCACAGCAAACAAGTTTTATTTATACTAAATGTAGACAAATCAAAGATAACAGAAATAAGCACAACTAGATTAGTAATTATAGATACTACAAGTAAATACTAGGATAGCAGATTATCAGTATAGAGAAGAACTGTTGACCCCTATGCTATTTCCAAACAAGCTTTCCATATAAAGCACTGGAACGCTGAAAATTTTTAAATGGAGGAAATCTAATATCCAACATGAACCAAAAGAAAGCTGATAGTAGATCTTATGGCAATAGTGAGGAGACATGGAGATGTTTTATCACCATGAAGAGGGCGTCTGTCAAAAGAATACATCAACTTAAATCCTAAATTAGTGTTTGCTGAATAGCCTGGTTTCAGAACACGAAATGCAGAAATAGAACTGGAAGGAGACAGACCAGTCTTCAGTAAACACACTTCTCCCAGTAGCTCATAAAGCAAGTAAGTGTGACTCAGTAATGACATGCAAGGCCCAAACAGCAGCCGATGACTGAGCGCCTATCGGCAGCAGAGCACTGTCTAACCAAGGTTAGAGCATCATCACTTTTAACTCTATACGGCGAGTTTATCAAAAAGGGCTTTATGACAATAAAACAAACGTCACCAAAGTCTGGCCACACTAGGGTTAAGATAGAAAATAATAACTAGCTAGAAAAAATGATTTAACCAGTGTACTAATAAATAATTCACATGTGCAAAGAATAGAAATTAGGAAGTACTTGTAACTCCATCAGCAAAGATAGGATGAACAGATGCACTTCGGGATTTCTCGGAACATTTGCCTGCCATGCTTAAGCTTAGCTCTCGGCAAGCAGGAAACTGGGTGGGAGAAGGCTCAGGATCCTAGGATCCTTTTCAAAGGCATCCTCAAGAGTTAATTTCCTCCCATCAGGTTCTACCTAGTGGGAATCCACAACCACACACCTCCAGCACAACAAGCATGACCAAGCCTTTAAGCACACAGGCCTTCGGGGAGACTTACAGAATCCACAGCATTTGGGGACCTAACTCTGTACTTTAAGAAGCCAGTCAAAAACAGTGACCTTCCAAAACCCTGAATGATGAAAACAAAAGTATTCCTAAATTAAGAAAACACACATTTTCCTGAGAGAACAATAGGCAGCTTTGTTTCTGCCATGAGGGAACAACTACATGACACCCTTGCTTGGTAACTGAGGAACAAGACATCTGAACTGAGTATCTCAGGCACTGAGTGGAAGAGAGTCAGCCTCAAGACTAGGGGTGAGCCCTACAGTCACAGAGGGCTTCTGCCTAAAGGTAGCTGCTGAACCACAACGGTGACTTGAGATAGCATTCCCAAAGGGAGAGCTCTGCAGGGATACCAAGGCAGGCTTGTTCTTGGGAGAACTGCAAAAGCTTGGCTGGAATGGTTCTTATCAGCATTGCCAGCCTTCCTTCAAACTGCCACACAGTCCAGGTTTTTGCCCTTCAAATTTTCTTTACCTTACAGAGTCAGGTGTGTTTTATAATGTGTTGCCTCTACCTGGCACCCCAACTCCTTTCCCAGTTTTCCTTACAGCTTCCCTTGCTTTCCTACAGATTTCCTTGGCAAATCTCCCGAATCATAGGTTCTCACTTTTGATCTGTTAATCAGACTATGGAGGCCAATAAAATGGTGCCAAGAAAAATAAATGTTAGGCTGGGATCTAAGACTGGCTAACACACCTTGGGATGTGCAGAGTGGATATCATTCTGATTGTCACATGAGCCATAAATAGATCCTGGCACAAACTGGAGCTTAACAACTAGGTATCTCATAGATGACGACTGAAGGGTGATGCGTTAGAGAGGAATTCTGTGTTGGGTGTGATCAAGAGGCCTGTGAAAGACTGAGAGGGGAAAGAGAGAAGACCCGCGGAGACAGAGCTGACGCCCACTGAGTTGTGCTAACCCTTGCCAAGGGACAAGAGACTGAAAGCTGTTTTGAAGATTTATTTGTGTGGGTCTGCAGGTGTCATTGGAGGCCAGAAGAGGATATCAGACCGCCTCCATCTGGAGTTACAGGTGGTTTCAAGCTGTCCAACATAGGTGCTGGGAACTGAACTCAGGGTCCCTGTAAACAGTAGTAAGCCTCCTTAAGTGTCAAGTCATCTTTCCAGCTCCAGACTCAAAGGAGTAGAAGTTGGATGTCAAAGCCAGTGGCCTCAGGGTCTTATGGAATCTCAGCAGAACAACAGACTCAGCTGTGCAGCAGGGGTTGGGGGAGATGTAATTGTCAGAGTTGCAGAACTTCGGAGGCTCTGAATGCCCAGCACACCAGAGGAGGGAAAGGCCAGAACTCAGAAACACAGAATGGAAACATCTGGGTGGATGTGTGCAAGGATGCTGGTGCAGCAGCTCTTGCTTCCTGTGGGCTTTTGAAGGGCCCAGTTTTCTTTCTTTCTTTCTTTCTTTCTTTCTTTCTTTCTTTCTTTCTTTCTTTTTCTTTTCTTTTTTGGTTTTTCGAGACAGGGTTTCTCTGTGTAGCCCTGGCTGTCCTGGAACTCACTCTGTAGACCAGGCTGGCCTCAAACTCACCCAAGTGCTGGGATTAAAGGCGTGCTCCACCACCGCCCAGCGGGCCCAGTTTTCTTTGTTTCAGAAGTTGCCCTGACTTACTGCTATGCGATGCCAAGAACTTAGGATGAATCCAAGTGTGTGTCCACTGAAAACATCCCAGGCTTGATGAGGAAAGAAGAGACAAAAGAATTCAGAGATGTAGCTTACATGTAGCAGGAGCCATCGAAGAAAGAACCCTTGGAATTACGTTTTTTAGGGTGTTTAGTCAAAGATGAGAATCTACCCCTAGATAAAGACAACTGGCTGATTTTTAACACATTTTCTCAGGATGTAGATGATAAGGCAGATTTGCCACTGAGATGGTTCTAAGAATCTTGGAAAAAGATCTCAACACTCAGGGAAAGGGGAAGGCCTGTACTGCATTTATAACGGCAGAGGATGGTGTGAAGAGTACGCGCAAACATGCTAGAATAAATGCCCAAACAGAGAACTGTGCTCCACATAGGCTGCAGAAGACAGCATCCTCTCACCATGTCCACTAAGGAAACCCTGAGAACAGTAGCATAAGCTTTGAAAACCATGGCAACAGAGACTGATGCTTTCCCAGAGAAGACCAAGTCCTGCATGTCAGCCTCCTCTGTCCTGGGAGAACTCAAATTTCATACTCATGGTGATAGCATAGAGCCTGTGTGTAGCTGTGTCTACTGCATGTGAATTCTTGCCTGGGGGCTATAATTCTTAGATGTGGAATCACACACGCGAAACACTGGACCTCTTCACAGTGAAGGAGATGGGGAGTGGCTCTTGAACATGGGATCAACTAGTACTGTCACACAGAGTCCCATCCTAAGGCATCCAGCCTTGTAGGACGCTGGGCCAGCCTTTATAAATCAGAGGAAATGCAAAGAATGATGAGCTATTCTGTGGGCTGTAGACCAAGTCAGAGTACCTATCCCAACATGCAAGATACTTGAGTCTGGGAGTCAAGGCATGGGCCCAGAAGTAGTTCCAATAGCTATCGCTCCTAACATAGGAGCTCACACCCCACTTAGAATGTGTTGTGTTCCCAGTCCTATAATCTTGAGCTTTGGAGACATGGAATTCCTCATCTTTTTTTTTTTAAAGGCACGCTCTTGTCAAGTCATAGCAAGAGTCCCAGTTAAAAGTTACAACTGCCAAGGCATTTCTTGTGTCCAGAGACTAACAGACAGGAATAAAGTCACCATTCTGAAAGAATAAGAGCAGGCTGCTATGGTCAACAGGATGGGGCAGGACTACTGTGTACCTTTTAATATTTTCAATGGTTCTTAAACACTGTATTTCCTTTTAACCTACCACCCACCAGAGGTAGTGGGAGAGAGAGGATACAGGGGAAACGAACCTGTTGAGAAAGGTTCTTTGGAGCAGCTCCTGTCTGGTTTTTCTGGAAACTGGCAGTTCAGTTCACGGGTTAGCAGGAGCAGCTCAGTCCACTCACAGGCACTTCACAGATACACAGATACAATTCAGGAGAGTCGGGAAGGTAAACAGGAATCAGCGCCGGCGGCACTACCGAGCAGAGACAGCCAGACCTCAGCCTTGCCACGAGCCAGCAGCAGGAGGGACCAAAAGGAACGCCAGGAGAAGAGGAGGCTGTGCCTCTCTCGGCAAAGCAAAGATCAGCAAAGACTGGAGAGCACAGCGGTCCACAGCCAGCTCTATAAGCAAGCCTAGCTCAGCCTCTGTCACTGGCAATCAAGTACTATTTATACTCCCTCCAAACGTCATGAGTCCTCCACAGGTCTTGTCTCAGCATGTGCATCTGTCTCAGCTGACATCACTCTGCCCATCAGCCCAAGTCCTTGGAAGTGGAATTTAAAAAAAAAAAAAAAAAGCTGTGGCCCACCAAGAAGATTTGGGTACATTTCTCTCTCTGGAGTCCCAAGAAATGTGGCTCAACCATGCAGTATAAGGCGCACCAATACATGTGTGTCCTTAGCAAATAATCCTTCATCACATGTCTTTTCACATGCTTGATTTAGCAGAAGATCCTTTCACCTGTGTCTGCTTCAGTGAAACATTCCTTCATGAGTCAGGAAAACACTCCTTCATACGTTTGCCCCAGCAAAACAACATCCAACACAGCTGACTCTTCTAAGCACCCTGACATTTCCACTTCATTCCTGTGACATGAAGAGACTTAGTCTTGTATGTGCTGAACAAAAAGTACCATGTTAATGTCTCCTGCTGTTACCTCACACTTCCATTAACTGTGAATAAACACACGAGGCAGGCTCCAACTGAGAAGATACGCTTGCCAAGAGGGTCAGACGACTTCAAAATGAAGGTTTCTGCACCCTATTTGCCCTGAGAGCTTGTAAAGACACAGTTGAGTTAGTTTAGTGGGCCATGAGACAGCTGGGGTGTGAGCTGCTGCTGAGATCAGCTGTCTCTTTCCTGAGTTCTCCCCAGGAAGAATGGGCAATGGGAACCATGGAAATGCCCCTCTTCAAATTTGGAGTAGATGTATTTTGGTGGATATTTGGGGGCCTCCAAAATGCACCTCTTAGATTTGGGAAGTTGTTTCCTGGTAGCCTCACTGCTGCATCCTGCAGGTCAGTACAGCATTTTCATTGAGGCCACACTTCCTGCATTCATCTCTGACTGGCTCCTCAGGGACCAGAAGGTTCTCCTCCACGGGAGAACACAGGATGCTATTGGAGTCTTTCCCCTTTCACCCAGATCGGATCTGCATTGCAGCCGGCTTTCCAGCTGCTGGTGGCTCCTTTCTCACTGTATTACTGCAGTTCCTTGGACAGATGTCTTCTGTGGCAAGTCCCCTTCTTGCCATATGGCTTTTTGTGCAATTAGGCTGACAAGCTATTCTGAGGGAGAAATTTACAAAGCCAACCAAAGAATCAAAGACTGCTTGTCTTGCATGCAGAGATGATATCCCCTGAATACCCCATAATCCAAATGGAACTTTCTAGAGCTAAAAGAAGAAATGATACATCTCCTTAAGACTGCAGTAGAAAGTACCCAAATTGGGTGATAAGGATCAAAATGAAATTAAACAAAAAATAACAAAATGGGGGGGGGGGGAGAGTGAAGTTGGGACAATATTAAGGGAACATGCTCTTGTATTCCAGAAGGAAGAGAAGGGGTAAAAGAAATAAGAGCTGAAATGTGTTCAAATGTGAGGAAAACTATAAGTCCTATATCTGGAGATATTTAAATTGCTAAGAATTAGAGCATTAAGTCACAAGATACAGAGATACTCATGGGTGACTGTGAATGTGCCTGACCTCAGAAGATGAGCAGTACTGGCCCTCAATGATGCTTGGATGGGTAAAAGGGACATGCTATCCACAAGGAGCCATGTGGTGAAGCACCAGGGCTTTCCAGGGGGCCTGGTGCATGAAAGGAAACCAGGCCTGACTGTTTATTGTGGCATCTTGGGAAGGAACAGGAGAGACAAGATGAGAAGTTGTAGTGTGGGAGTTTGGTTTTGTTTAGGTATTGCTATTGTTGTGCTGGTTTGGAACTCAATACACAGCCCACATTGTCCTTGAATTCATGATCCTCCAGTGTCAGCCTCTCCAGTGCTAGGAATACAGATGTGTGTTATTACGTTGGCTAGACTTGGCTGGCGTGGGTCATTGTGAAGGTCTTGGGGTGAAGGGCCTCCTGCACTGTCTCCTTGTTGATGCTGGTGTGGTCAGGGCAATGGAAAGTGCTCTGAGTATATGAGGTTGGAAAATGTACATGGGGGATGGGCTGTGGGTGAGACGTCTGTGAATGGCACAAGGGCAAGTGAGAGCTGTACTGTCTCTGAGAATTGTGTCATGCTGGGGAGAGAGGCAGACAAAGAAGCAGACAATAGTTCCTTGAGAATAAGAAAGGCCCCATGTGAAGAAGTCTACAACTCAATATGGTTACTGTGTTAGCTGGTTTTTATTTTCAAGAGAGATTCCCTATATCAGATTGGCCTATGGCTACATTTGTGAGAAACTGTCTTGATTGATGATTGATGTGGGACCTAACTAACCCCTTATGGGTGGCACCATTCCTAGGCCATTGGACCTGGGCTGAGAAAGCTGAGAATGAACAAGCCAGTAAGCTGCCTTCCTCTGTGATTCCTGTTCCAGCCTCCTGCTCTTGGGTTCCTGCTCTGACTTCTCTAATGATTTAAACTGAGCAAAGGAATTTGTATGGGCTGAGCTGTAACCCACCAAGCCCACCTTTGTCAGACTCACTTGTTGAAACCCTAACCATACATGTGTACTGGTTTTGGAGACTGGTTTTTGCTAAAGTAATTAAGACTAACTGAAGTTGTAAGGATAGACCTTAATCTGATAGGGTCGACATCCTTGGAAGAGGAGACGCTGGAGACTCAGAGTGTGGATTAACAGTAAAACAGAACAGCTGAGCAACGCTCTGAGAAAGGGCCGTCTGCAGTGAGCAGCAAATACCTGTAAGCAGGAGTGCCCTCAGCAGCCCCTGTCCAGGTTGACACTGTGAACTTGGATTTTCAGCCTCTAGAGTTACGAGAAAATAAAGGTCTGCTGAGGGATTCTGCGGTGACATTTGCTTGTGGAAGCCCATACTAATTAAAACAGGACTTGAGTAGAGTCCTCTGAGGAAGACGTACAGCTGACTAGTATCTTTAATGAGCTCAAAAGTTTTTAGTTCTCAGAGGATCATACGTCAGACTTCAAATTAGATACAACTTTACTGTCCCTAGGATAGCCAGAAGGTCAGTTAATAACAAACACAAGTTAGACCCTGGAGAAATTAGAATCTTCATACACACTACAGGTGGGGCAGAGAGTTATGGGAGTGTTTTGCAAAAAAAAAAAAAAGTCTGGGTCAATCCTCAGCTGGTTGCACAGAAGTTCTACTCCTGTATATGCCCAGTAGAAGTGAAAGCAACTGTCTACAAAGAAACGTGAGCAAAACTGTCACATCCACGAAACAGAGTAATACTTGTTCATAAAAGGAAGAGTAGGGCTGGCAAAATGGCTCAGCAGGTGAGATGCTGTGTAAGCCTGGGACCTGAGTGTCAGCCCAGAGGGAAAGAATCAGCTCTGCAGCTGTCTTCAGGTCCCCAGACATATACTGTGCCACATGTACCACCCCTGCACATCATACATGCATGCACGCACCCAGAATGACGATAACATTTTAAGGAATTAAGTACTGACACTCGCTACAACATGGAATAACCTTGAAAAAAATAGAGAGGCAGGCTTAGTGGTGCATGCCTTTAATCCCATCACTCAGGAGGCAGAAACAGCCAGTTGAGGCCAGACTGATCTACATAGTTCCAGGGCAGCTAAGGCTATTTAGTGAGACCTTGTCTTGGAGAAACCAAAAAGAAAAAAAAAAGTTACAAGAGCCACTTAAATATATAAATGGCTCAAATACTCCAGTTACAAAACTGAAAATTATCTGGTTAAAAGCCTGGACAACTACAGGAGTGGGAAGGGGAAATGTGCAGTTAGTCATCGCGAGAATTGAAGTGGCTTGTCAGACAGAGTCGAGTCTGGACACAGGATACAGGGGAGAAGTTCTGTAATGACTAGATGCACTATAAAAAGCCTTAAGATGATAAAGCAACAGCTGGTAGACAAGTTCATAAATATAGCAGATACTTCAGTCCTTTTCTGTGGTTCCACAATTGAGCCCCAGCCTCATTCATGCCCAAGAAGTGCTCTGCCACGCAGTAATAACCGGGACTCTCTTTTACTTTTCTTCTGAAACAGAATCTCATTAACTGCCAAGGTTGTCCTTGAACTCACTCTGTCGCCTAGACAGGCTTTGAACTTATGCTCCTGCCTCAGCCTCCCTGGCAGCTAGGATTACAGGCCACAAGTAAGTGACAAGATGGGTAAAGAGAAAGTTAGTAGGGGCATATGTGCCCTGAATAACACCAGCCAGCCTGAGTGTCAGATGCCACTAGAATACTACACACAAGAAAGCCGAAAGTATTTATTTATTAACTTTTATTTATATGCACTTTGTGTTTGTGTGCTTGTAACTGTGCATGTGAGTGCCCACAGTAGCCAGAAGAGGGCGTCAGGTTCCCTGGAGCTGAAGTTACAGGGGGTTACAGAGCCACTAATGTGGGTGCTGGGAATGGAACAGTCTTCTGCAAGAATAGCAAGTGCTCTTAGCTGTTGAACCATCTCTCCAGCCCCAAGGACTACAGTTTTAAAAGTGCAATTATAACATTTACTACATGGGCCATTGTGCTGGCTAATTTTATGCCAAGTTGATACCAGCTAGAGTCATTCTGGAAGAAGGAATCTCAGTTGAGAAAATGTCCCCAAGCAGATTGGCCTGTGGGTAAGTCTGTGGGACATTTACTTGATTGATAGTTGACATGGTAGGGTCCAGCTCAGTGTGTGTGCATGGAGAAACCTCTGGGTCGGTGGTCCTGGTGCTATAAGAAAGCAGACTGAACAAGCTAGGAAGAACAAGCCAGTAAGTAAGCCAATAATCGATCTTCCATGGTCTCTGCATTAGCTCCTGCCTCCATGTTCCTGGTCTAGCGTCCCTCAGTAACGGACTGTTACCTGGAAGTGTAAGCCAAATAACCCCTTTCCTCCTCAAGCTGCTTTTAGAAATGATGTTTATCACAGTAACAGAAAGCTTTAACTGAGACAAGTATATATGGAACCATAAAGCAAATCTCAATACTTTCCAAGGATTGCTACCATACATCTGCTTTTAAAAGAATTAATAAGTTAAAGTGGAAGAGAGAGGGCCAGCCAGATGGCTCAGCAGGTGAAGGCTCTTGTGGCCATCCTGATGATCTGAGTTCAATCCCTGGCACCCAAGAGAAGGGTTGCCCTCATAACACATCTGAACACATGCCCACATGCATACAAAATAAATACATGTAATTTAAGAAATAAGGAGAGACAGGAAAATTGTTCACTGTTTAAGAACAATGGATGCTCTTCCAGAGGACCCAAGTTTGATTCCCAGATCCCCCATGGTAGCTCACAACCCTCTGTAAGTCCAATTCCAGAAGATCCAGTGCCTTCTTCTGGACTTTGTGGGCCTGAGACACACATGCAATACATGGACACACATGCAAGCAGTACATCTATGCATATAAAAACAAGATAAATACTAAAACAAGAAGAAAAAAGAGCCGGGCTGTGGTGGCGCACGCCTTTAATCCCAGCACTTGGGAGGCAGAGGCAGGTGGATTTCTGAGTTCAAGGCCAGCCTGGTCTACAGAGTGAGTTCCAGGACAGCCAGGGCTATACAGAGAAACCCTGTCTTGAAAAACAAAACAAAACAAAACAAAAGGTGAGAGATGCCACAGTGTGTGAGGTGAAGGGGCTGTCACTGCAGATGCCACAGACCTGAGGACCTGAAGGGACCAGTAGTGTAGACACTCAACAAAAGCAAACCTTTGTGCACAAAGCATAATGTTAAAAACACAAAGGTGTCTAATAACTAACTCTGTGCCGATAAATGTGACCCCAAATGGGAACAAATTCTGTGAAAACCAACACTGACAGAAGATTTAGAAAATCCAAGGAGCCTTTCCCTGCTCTAGAGCATCTGAAAGCTCTCCCCCAGGCGGCCAGGCAGCTCTCCAGGTAAAGGCACTTCCACTAGGCCAGATGGCCTTAGTTCAGTCCCCAGAAAGCACATGGTAGAGAGAGAAAACTGACTTCTGCAGGTTGTTCTCTGATCACCACTTGTGTGCTGTGGCATAAATATACCCCCCAAACTAAATTAATTAATATTTCTTAGGCCAGGCATGGTGGTCCACACCTTTGATCCTAGCACAACTGGGAAGCAGAAGCAGGCAAATCTCTATGAGTTTGAGGCCAATCTGGTCTGCATAGTTCCAGGCCAGCTAGGGCTACATGCATAGAGATCCTCCCTCCCCTAATAGTTTCTTTTCTTTTATTTTTTGCTTTTATTTTTCTTTCTTTCTTTGTTTTTTTTTTTTTTTTTTTTTTTTTTTTAATTCTTTAGTTCTAGCACTCAGAAGGTAGAGACAGGTGGATCTCAATGATTTCAAGGCCAGTCTGGTCTACAAAGTGAGTTCCAGGACAGCCAAGACTACACAGAAAAACCCTGTCTCAAAAACAAACAAAAATGCTTCCCATGTGTCTTACAAATTGCTGGTATGAACTTGATCCCACTTGAGAGCATCTACATCCATATGAAAAGTGGGCCAAGAGCATGAGTTCCTTCCTTGTAAATCAATCTTAACAACTTCATATCAAGGTTATGCTGATTCACCAAAGTTGGCTGGATAGTGGTTCTGTATTGATAGTCACAAATATTCACTCCTCCCTCCAAAGAGATTGTGTATGCTTGCCTAGTATTGGGTGATTAGCAGAGATGCTTCTGGAAGAAGAAATACCTCGGCCTCAGCAGGCTGAGATTTGTCCTACTGACTTGCTCAGGCAGTTGTAGGTGAATGGATCAACGTGTATTTCATGTTGAGCAGCAATTGTGAAGCATCATAGTGTCTTGCTTCCCACTTCTTTGTCTTTTGATAGCAGAACTGGAGAACAGCAAGTCCCAGATAGAGGTTGCTCTTTCAGTTCAGGTCCTGAACAAAGAAGCCACAGGGACAAAAGCCATAGCTGCCCTTGGCCCAGCCAAGAGCCAGAGAGCAGCAGCAATTCCCAGCTGATCTATGAGATGACAAAGGACTCTCATCTTGAGTTATTGCAATTTGAGGATTATTTGCATCCACAACACAAAATAGCCAAATTGTTGCTAATATTTGAGACAAAGTATCCCTATGTAGCCCAGGTTAGCCGGGAACTTATGATCCTCCTGCCTCAGCCTCTCAAGTGCTACAATTATTGGTATGTGCTACTACACCCAGTTGCAAAGTTTAACTGATACTGAAAATATTCCTTTGGGTTGGGAGTATATCTCAGTGGTAGAATGCTTGCCTATTATGTAAGAGTCCCTAGGTTCAATTCTCAGTATTAAATAAAGTGTCCTTTAAAAAAATTAATCAGAGTCTGGAGAGGAGAAGCAGCTCATGTAGTCTGCATGCACTGCACCTGCAGAGGATGAGGCTTTTTCCTAGTACCCACAGAAGGCATCTTACCCTCCTCTGGCCTCCAAGGGCGCCTTTCTGTGCATGCACACAGACATATAATCAAAAGTAAGCATAAATCTTTTTAAAACAATGAGCTGAAAATTTTGTGTAACTGGTTTCATCTCATTTCCATGCTGAAGTCCCCTCAGTGAAATGGATTCCCCCTACGAAAGCTCCTCTCTACCCTCCTTCCTTGTCACTCCCAGCCACTCCTCCCCATTTTCTCTTCCCCATCCCCTTCTCTCACCTTCCCTCCCTCCCTCTCCCTCTATCTTCTTTCTTCCCCATTCCTCCTTCATTCCTTCCCCCCTTGTTTTCTTTCATTCATCCCTTTTATTTTATTTTCCTAAAGAATTTTTGTTTTCTGTGTATGAATATTTTGCCTGAACATACATGTGTGTACCACATGCATGCCTGGTGCCTATGGAGGCCAGAAGAGGGCATCAGGTCCCCTGGAACTTGAATGAGCAGCCATGTGGGTGCTGGGTCCTCTGGAAGAGCAGCCAGTGGTTTAACTGCTGAGCCAACTCTCCTGCCCTTTATAGGATGTTTTTATGGTGAAGCACCCATCCACCAGAACAGGTTATTTTTGGTCTCTGAAGCATCTGCTGCTTTTTCCTCTTTTTCTTTTAATTTTTAAACACATCCATGGACTTTTTAACTACTCCAAAGCTTTTCTAAAGCTTGTGCTCATATCACATAAGCTTCTAACATTCAGTGATGCTGTGTAAACTTGGGTGTCAGCAGCCTATGGCTAGCATAGCTCTGCTGTTTTCTGCATGTGCTGGAGCATCTGAGGGACTGTGGATTATGTCAAGAAGGGAGCAGAGCCAGGCAGGTTGGCGCACGCTGTTAATCCCAGCACTTGGGAGGCAGAGGCAGGCAGATCTCTGTAAGTTGGAGGCCAGCTTGGTTTATAGAGTAAGTTCCAGGACAGCCAGAGCTACATAGAGAAACCATGTTTCAAAAAACAAACAAACAAAAACAACCAAAACAAAATCCCAGAATCTTGTACTTTGTAAGTTTCGTAATTTTTCTTTGTCACTTTTTGAGTAGTGATTGCTCTACTGTTCTCTATGTCTGCCCTCCTTGTATTCTTCTCTCCTACTCTGTTTTAATGCCCTCTCCCGACCCATCCCGCCAAGTCTTACTTTTATAGATTAGACTGGCTGTTGTAGTAAATCCCCAACCCCAATAAGCAGGTGCAAAACCCCACACAACTCAGTTATTATATTTATAATGTGCACACCTAGATTGGGCAGATCTAGTATTACACTACTCTATTCCCCAGCTGAGATCCCTTGTTATCTGCAGCTTCTCTAGGCCACGTGGTTCTGCTCCGTCTTCCTTCCTCCTTCTCTTCCTCCATCTCTTTTCCCTTCCTCCCATCTGTAACACCTCCAGCCCCACCTTTCCCTTCCACTGGAAAAATCATAGGCTCTAGCCTTTATTGGACCAGTTTAAATGGGGAGAAGGTTCACATGAAATCACCTGAGTAATGGGGCAGTCCCTCTTAAGTAAACAGAATTAACATAATTCAAACAGCACCAGGGCAGCCCACACCACCAGGGTAGCCTCAAGCTGGTGACCCTAACTGCTGAAATCAAACCACCACACGTAACTAATTCTGCTTATTTCTACCATAGCATTGAATACCAGCTGCTGTGCATTTCTGTGAATGAGAAGCCAATGAGGTTGGTGCCTCAGACTTGCCTCTAGGAACAACTTTAGCTTTGTCAGACAAGGTTTAACTTTCATCATTGGTGAAAATATTTTGTAGTTTCTACTACAGTAATTTCTCTGCACTGTGCATTTTTTAGAGATGCATATTTCTTAACTTACAGCCACACAGGCACGTTTGAAGTTGATAGTGTAATTAGAGGATGGTCAGAGACACTGCTCAGTAGTATTTTGCTCCTTTAAAATATATTTGATTTGGTTTAAATAGCAGCATACAGTAAGTGTTTGAATTTGAAAAAACACATGCCTTCTGTAGTTGCTGGGTGCAGTATCCATTTCGTCAAGAGTGGACTTGCCTTCTTCAGGTCTGCATATCCTTTTCTGATTATTTGACATGTGCCTCTTCTAACAGTTTTGAGGGGTGTATGCTAAATTTCCAAGAATGATTTATAGTGAGAATTCTGAAATTTTGGTTTCTTAAAAAAAAAAAAAAAAAAACACAGCACTATAAGAATCTGCTTTCATTTTAATTCCAGGTGTAGGGATGTGGGGCTGCTTTAGACTATCCACAGCAGCTGGCTATGGTTTGCCTCGTGCTCTAGCCGATAGTTGGCCTCAGATTGTTTCTGCGATTGTGTGATGTATGGAATTCTGGGAAGTTTTCAGAGGGTATATAAATGCTAGGGCTCCAGAGGCAGCATTGGAGGGTGTTGGTCATTCAGGTTGCAGCTTGTTAGTAGTCACACTCAAAGAAGAAACAAGAAAGAAATTAGATTCAGGAATCAATCTCTCCTTTTCCCTCTCTCCCCATCTCCTGTATCCTTTTTCTCCTATCCAGTGATAAGGGGTGAAACCAGGGGAATAGAGAGTGGGGGGAAAAACCCACAAGGTAGCTAAGTACAGATAAAATAATTGTGGGCTTGTTTCTTTAAATTGTTTTTTTTTTTTTACATTTTTAATTGTAATGTTGTGTGTATGTAAACAGAGGCCAAGACAGCTCTTGGGGGTCGCCTCCTCCCCACATGTGGGTCCTAGGGTTGAACTCAGGTCATTAGGCTTAGGTTTTATCCACTGATCCGTCTTGCCGGCCGCCTCTTTTAAGGCATCAGTAAGGGTTTTTGTATTAGGTTTGTAGAATTTGCTATATTTTCTTGTTGAATTGCACCTCTCACATGTGTTTAATTTACCAGGGCCTAATCAAGTTTGCATTTTATTCTTGAGGTTCAGTGAAACAGCTCAGAGTGCTCTCCACACGCTGGTGCTGACGGAGCCATGCGTCTTCCTTATATCAGTGTGTGTCAACCCTACATTACTGGTGTCTTACATGGTTGACAGTTTCCTATTCTTTTTTAATGTATTCCCTGCACCTTCAGGCTCATGTATGGAATCATTTGGCTCTTTGAATTAACATTTCCCTTACTGCGATTCTGACGACAAATCCAAGTTATGTTTTTCTGAAAAGCCTTTCTTGGTGTCCCTGCTTCCTCAGCAGCACTTGCTATTGCTTGCTCTTGTGACGATGGCTGTTAGGAGTAGGGGAGGGTCTCACTGGTTTCACCGGGGTTTGAAATGTCTTCATCTTCCTAACAGCTGGGGTGGCGCACAGGCGTTACACCCTCCATGGCCACTTACAGAGCTGAACTGTCATTTTAAAAAAAGTGTAGCTCTGGGACCTAGGGAGATAATATTTCAGATAATAGGGTGGAAAATGATAAGAAGACGATACATAGCCATGCCCCTCTGGATCTGTATGTGTGCATGCACACACGCAGGGACAGCATACACACAACACACAAAGTCTGTTATCCTGCTGAACCACTTTGTACCAGGCATGTGTATTGGTGTGGCAGGAATAAACTCTATGCAGAATACTAACAAATTAACCAAGTTGTTGACTAAAATAGTCATGCTGAGAAGAAAAAGACCAATTGTATATGAGTACACCGTTGCTGTCTCCAGACACACCAGAAAAGGACATCAGATCCCATTACAGATGGTTGTGAGCCACTATGTGGTTGCTGGGAATTGAACTCAGGACCTCTGGAAGAGCAGTCAGTGCTCTAAACCTCTGAGCCATCTCTCCAGCTCCCCACCCCTTTTAAAATGGTTTTATTCTTTTTCTCTGTGAATTGGTGTCTTGCCTGAATGTATGTATCTCTTTGTGTGAGAATGTCAGATCCTACCGGGCAGTGGTGGAGCAAGCCTTTAATCTCAGCACTTTGGAGGCAGAGGCAGGTGGATTTCTGAGTTCGAGGCCAGCCTGGTCTACAGAGTGAGTTCCAGGACAGCCAGGGCTACACAGAGAAAACCTGTGTCCAAAAAACAAAACAAAACAAAACAAAACAAAACAAACCCAAAAAACCAAAAAACCAAAACCAAAACAAAACAAAAAAACCAAACAAACAAACAAACAAACAAACAAAAAGAGAGAGAGAGAGAGAGAGAGAGAGAGAGAGAGAGAGAGAATGTCAGATCCCCTGGAACTGAAGTTACAGACAGTTGTGAGCTGCATGTGGGTGGTGGAAATTAAACCCAGAGGACAACATTTTATTTTGTGTGTGCACGTGAGTATGTGTTGTGGGCATGTCTATGTCACAACATACATTTGTGCAGAGGACCACTTGAGGCAGTCATTTTTCCTTCCACCGTATTTGGGTCCTGGGGATTGAACTCAGGTCATCAGGCTTAGCAGTGCCTTTTCTCACTGAGCTATTCAGCTGGCCCAAAAGAGACTAATCTGAGTTTGGAAAAGGGAATTTTGCCTATGTACTACTATGAGGCTAAAAACAAAAAGAGTAGTGTGCCATTATTGCATGCTAGTTTGTATATTTGTTCCACATCAGCATGTGTTAATAATTCTGAAGTTGCATGTATATTCTAGGAACGGGTTGGGCAAATATACACGTGGAATTAAGTCATATTTTTATTAGATATAGAAATGTTTTGTGCCAGAAAGCATGAATAACTAAATTATACAGGCATATAAAAAGGACACAGAAGCCAACTGGAAGAAGCTTCTAGTAGCCAAATGTGGGCACTAAAGCAATTACAATTACAAGAGTGGAGTAGACTGGATCCTGCATAACAGTGCCTATGAATACACACACTCACACACACGTGCACACACATGCACACACACATGCATACACACACGCGCACACATGCACACACATGCATGCACACAGTGATAATGGGTATCTATGAATCCATGCACACATGAGGATTAACATTCAGTCCCTAGACACATGTAAAAACAATACATATTTCATATATTTTATGATAGTTTGCTTGTATAAAACTGAAAAGTAGGGCTGGAGAGATGGCTTAGCAGTTAAGAGCACCGACTGCTCTTCCAGAGGTCCCAAGTTCAATTCCCAGCAACCACATGGTGGCTCACAACTGTCTGTAATGGGATCTGATGTCCTCTTCTGGTGTGTCTGATGACAGCGACAGTGTACTCATATAATAAAATAAATAAATCTTTAAAAAATTCTGAAAGTAGTAAACAAAGAGGAATGCGCAGCTCTGCTTATAGAATGATTCTAGTTAATGTAGAAGGAATGACAAGAAGGGAAGCTGGCATCACCAAATGACACACTAAGATGAGTCAGCGCCTTTAAGGCACCTGTCCCACAAAACCTGCCAACCTGAGTTTGAGCCCTGCAAACCACATGGTAGAAAGAGAACTGACTTCTGAATGTTGTCCTCTGACCTTCACATATGCCATGGGCATAACTAAATCAATAAGTATAATCATAAAAATGTCTGGCAGATTTGGCAGTGGGTGTCTATAATCTCAGCGGTTGGGAGGCAGAGGCAGGAAGGTCAGTAGTTCAAGTTCATCCTTGCCTACAAAGCAGGCCTTTTGCCATCCTGAACATACCAAGACCCTCTTGCCTACTCCTGACCCCATCACTAAAAGGATCATTAATGACAGTAGAGCAAGATCGTGTGCTTTCTTAGTTTTTGACTGTCTCCTCCTAAGAGACTTATGAGTTACAAACAGAAAAAAAGAGTGATTTGTGCAAAGAGAATATTAGAAGCCCTCTGTAACTTTATCAAAATAAGCATGCTTAGAATAGGGTAAACTAAGGGCTAGAAAGATGCTCGATGGTTAAGAATGCTCCCTGCTCTTGCAGAAGACCTGGATGTACCCATCACCCTCTCTTATGGCCTCTAAGGGTGCCATCATACCTGTGAGCACAACAAACATGCACATAAATAAAAAATAATATGTTTATATTATATAACACTATATATAAATTATACAACATTGGGCAAGGTGCAGCAAGAACAGCCTTGTATGGTTATTTTCCTGGTGTTCCTGCCCCAAAATAAGTGTCTTGATTCTAAAGGTGAGAAAGTTATCAGGTGAAGGCTGTAATGATAGTGGCTGTAACACTCTGAGGATCAAGGTCATGAATACTGAGGAAAGACTGAAGGGTAGACAGTGCAGGAACAGGGCTGGAACTCAGCGAGTGCTTGCCTGGCACACATGAGGCCTTGGCGGTTTGGATGCTCAACACTGGGGTATATACCATCATTCCAAACAATCAGTAATTGAAGGTAGAAGAATTAGGCGTTCAAAGTCATCCTTGGCCACTACCAGGCCAGCCTGGGCTACAAAGACCCTATCCCAAGAGAGGAAGAAACGGAGGGAGAGAAAGAGGCTTTAGGGCACATTTACATTAGTCACTGCAGAAGACAGCTTTAGTTCAAAATCTATTCCTGATTAAATGGAGGGGGCACTTTTAATAGAAATGGAAGGAAACAACCGTCTGAAGAAGGAACCTATGCTAAAATCCACTGAGACACCATTCCTATAGCAAGGGACCAGCAAGAAGAAGGGGACTCCCTCATTGTCTTCCTTCCTCTCCTCAATAGGAGCTCACTGTCAGAAAGGTGTCGGCGTCTTACAGGGCATGTCAATAAACCCTGACAGTTTGTATGGGTTCTGCTATAATTGTACAATTTAGACAGGACAACCAAAGACTGGGAGCTGCCAGCACCTCATAAAAACCAGAGCAGAAGAACTTGTTTAACTCTACCACAGGCGGTTTTAAAGTTGTAATTAAGACATTGCTGAACTGATAAAAGGGTGGAAAACAAGCCCGTGTAACTGGTGAGGAACCTGAAAACAGGCCCATGTGTGCTCAGAAACTTAGCCACGGATAATCCCAATTGCTGAGGAGGCTCCACACCCTTAAAAGTGGGACTGGAGTGTGGTAAAGGATAGAGTAACTGGGCTCTCTCCACATTAGAAATACTAAGTATGTATCACGAATTGAGAGTGTCGCTGGAGAGATGGCTCAGCGGTTAAAAGCACTGACTGCTCTTGCAGAGGTCCCGAGTTCAATTTCCAATGACCACATAGTGGGCTCATAACCATCTGTAATGGGATCTGATGCCCTCTTCTGGTGTGTCTAGAGACAGCTACAATATGCTCTATAAATAAAATTTAAAATATATGTTTTAGAAGAACTGTGGCCGGGCGGTGGTGGCGCACGCCTTTAATCCCAGCACTTGGGAGGCAGAGGCAGGCGAATTTCAGAGTTCGAGGCCAGCCTGGTCTACCAAGTGAGTTTCAGGACAGACAAGGCTATACAGAGAAACCCTGTCTCGAAAAACCAAAACCAAAACAAAAAGAACTGTGAATGGAGAAACTCAAAAACTTTACAATGAAAATCAGAACATTGTGTGTGTGTGTGTGTGTGTGTGTGTGTGTCTGAGAAAGGGAGGAGAGTGTGTGAGTGTGTGTATGTGAGAGAGAAAAGAATGTGTGTGGGAGAGAGAGGGAGAGAGAGTGTGTTATGTGAGAAAGAATGTAAGAGAGAGAAGAGAGTGTGAGTATGTAAGTGTATGAAATTGTGTGTGAATGTAGTGTGTGTGTAGGTCAACGAGAAAGACTTCACTCCTGCCTAGGTTCCAGGTCAGACTTAGTCAGGTTTGCTTAGGAAGTGATTGCTGTTCCTGCCAAGTCATTCACTGGTCTTAAAATACATTTAAAACTCTAGGGTAGATACTTCTTTAAAGAGAAGGGAAAGTAATAGACAAATTGAACTGTATTAAAACTTATGGTTTTCAGACTGGAGACATGGCTCAGCGATTAAAAGCACTGACTGCTCTTGCAGAGGTCCGGAGTTCAATTCCCAGCAACCACATGGTGACTCACAACCATCTGTAATGGGACCTGATGCCCTCTTCTGGTGTGTCTGAAGACAGCTACAGTGTACTCATATAAATAAAATTAATTAATTAATTAAGCACACAAACTTACGGTTCTCCATGGGCCCAGCTGTTAAGAGCACTGGCTGCACTTGCAGAGGACTGGGGTTCTATACCCAGCAACAGCACGGTAGCTACAACCGTCTGTTAACTCCCGTCAGAGGATCTGATGTCCATTACCAGCTTCTGCAGCACTGCAGGAAAATAGTGCACATCCAGACAATGGAGACAAAACATCCTTATACAGAAAAAAACAAAAAAAAAAAAAAACCTCCAAAACCAACATAAAGAATGGGGGAGTTGCTACATTAAACTTAGAGTTAACACATTTATCTTTAGAGTACTAAAATCTCTTTAACAAAATAGGAAAAAAGATAGCTGGGTGTGGTGGCCTCAGTGCTCGGTGGCATAGGCAGCAGCTCTCCAAGTTCCAGGCCAGCCTGGTCTACATAGCAAGTTCAGTTAAGGGCTATGTAGAAGACCTTTTCTTTAAAAACAAACAAAAACCACAGGAAATAAGAGAAAGAAAATGAATAGATGATCAATAACAAGAGAAGACCATTGGAAAGCAGAGACGTAGAAATGAGAAGAGCAGCCCCCACTTTTCATCCTTACCCACTTGGCAAGGACTGATCATTGGCACACACTGTTGGTGAGGGGGACACAGGGAACTGGAACCAGTGAGTGCTTGTGGGAGTGGAGTAGAGGCCCACCTCTGTGGTGAGGATTTTGTTTTCTTTTAAAAACACAGCGAAGACTATTTTAATCCCAGGTGTGGGATATGCGGCCGCTTCAGACTACCCACGGCAGCTGACTGTGATTTGCCTGTGTTCTGACGGAGCATGATTTTGCCAGCTGCAGTTAGCTTCTGCGATTGTGTGACATTTGGAATTCTGGGAATTACACCCTCTCTATAAACAAACTGGCCTGTGTGCTAAAGCCTGGCATCTATGTTAAAGGAAGCCTTGCACATGGGCTTCGGATGAGACTAGTTCCCATCAGTGTTTGTTACAGCCACACCTGTAAGTGTTGCAACAGTTTCTCAATAACCGGATTAATGAATGGTTATTTCTACACAGTGAAAATGACCTGCACTTATGGCCATTCACATGGATAGAGCTCACATTTTTTTTTTTCATTTAAAAAATGTAGTTATGAGAAGGGGAAGCTATGAAAGTTGAGGGTAGCATAGAATCTCATCAAAAATGTCTTACACTTGCAAAGAAATGGACTTGTATAAATCAAATCAGTGTAATATAGTAAGAACAATCTAGGACTGGGTGGTGGTGGTCTTTAATCCTAGCTCTTGGAAGGCAGAGACGGATGGATCTCTGAGTTCAAGACTAGCCAGGTCTACAGAGAGAAACCCTGTGAGTGTGTGTGTGTGTGTGTGTGTGTGTGTGTGTGTGTGTGTTGGGAGTTGAATCTAGGGAGTTGAAGAGATGGCTCAACAGATAACAGTCTTTCAGAGGACCAGGTTCAATTCATGTGTGCACACACACACACACACACACATTTATTTTATTTTAAAAAGAAAGAAAGCTCCAGGGGATACAACATCCCCTTCTGACCTCTAAGGGCACTAGATACATACATGTTGCACAGACATACACACAAGCAAAGCACTCATATATATAAATTTTTTTAAAACCGCCCTGGCAGCAACACAGTGTTTACCACCAACCCTGACAACCTTAGTTCAATCCCCGGGGCCTGTATGGGAGGAGAGAACTGACTCTCAATTGCCCTCAGAGCGCCACATGTGTACTGTGGTACATTCAAGTGTGCATGCACACATAATAAAATTCAATAAAGGTTGTTTCTGTTGCTCTGGTTTTGAGACATGGTTTCTCTGTGTAGTGCTGGCCATCCTGGAACTCGCTTTGTAGATCAGGTTGGCTGGCCGTGAACTCACAGAGATCCTCCTGCCTCTGCCTCCTGAGTACTAGGATTAAAGGTGTGCTTCACCACCACCAGGCTCCCTTGTTTCTTACGTTCTTTTTAACCCTTCCTTCCACAATGTTGCCTTAGCCTAGGCATGGGTCATATAGATGCCCCACTGATGACTGACCACCCAATATTTACTTATTCTCAGTGCTTTTGACCAGTTATGAGCCTCTGCTGACTACTACAAAAAAAATATTTTTTTGCTGACCAAAGTTAGTAGGAGCATTATTCTGTGGGCCTAAGCATAGTTATTTAGAAGGCAATTAACAGGCACATCATGTCCACCTAGAAAAAACAACTACAGTGACTTCTCCAGTAGGGCCTGAGACCTCCCCAGCTACAAGTGTTTGACTAGATTCACAACATTCAGTATGAGGTCCCTCCTTGTGGGCCTCAAGTCCGATCAGAAAGCACTTGGTTGCCCCATAACAGACAGGCCACTACTGCACCAGTGAACTCCCCTTGCCTGGCTGCCTGGTAACTTTACACTCAGGGTCTATAGCGTAGTAAGACCACTGAAGGCAACACTGAAGGCAGTTCTCCCCAGCAGTGCGTATAGCGCTCTGGTACTGTGAGCCAGCGAGGAGGAAGCTCCCATCCCATTTCAATTTGATTTATTTTAAGTTCTGTGACCAAAGCATGTGGTGTCTTCATCAGTAGACTCTTACCTCTAGTTCTGGTGATCAGTCAACAGCTGTAGCAAATTTCTGTATTGTTTTAGGGACTCTAAGAGGCTCTCCTGATTGATAATTCATAGGGAGGCACCATGTAGCTTTAACAGTTTTTAACACATGGTCAATTTTTGTCCCCTCTAGTCTCCCAGGCATTTCTTTCTTTCTTGTATTATTTTTGAGGCACATCCTGGTATCATATAATTCTTCCCTAAATATTTCAAGAATCTATCTCCAAAAGTTAAGTGCATCTTTTAAAAATATGTAATTGCTTATCACAGATACAAATTGTTTAAAACTTCGAAACTCTAGTCAACATTAAGGTTTCTAAGTTTCTCGTGTGTTATGTTTAACATTCTGTTTGAATCTAGTGTCTTTTAGTCTTAAATTGGTAATGGGCTCTCCTGTTAAGGCACTGAATGAAATTCTGTTGAGTGCACCTGGGGCTGAAGATGTCAGCAGGAGCACAGTACAGTAGACAACAGTATAGCTTGTTCACCCGGCGGGGGTAGGTTGTGATTCTAGACTTCACAAGGCTTATGAAAGCCAACAGCTGTTCCCACAGATACCTGGTGTCTATATCCCTGACATAAAACATATCAGATATTGTGGTTTGGTTTTTCCTTCTTTAGCCATTGTACACATGCTCCTTTAATATCTTTCTTTTATTTATTTATTTATTTATTTGTTTGTTTGTTTATTTATTTATTGGTTTTTTGAGACAGGGTTTCTCTGTGTAGCCCTGGCTGTCCTGGCACTCACTCGGTAGACCAGGCTGGCCTCGAACTCAGAAATCCGCCTGCCTCTGCCTCCCAAGTGCTGGGATTAAAGGCATGCGGCACCACCGCCTGGCCCTTTAATATCTTTCTTGTTCCCATCTCATTAAATATCTTTGCAGCTTCTCCTTATTTACTGTATCAAATAAGACAAATGTACTTGTTTACTGCTAATTCATGGTAAGCAAATACTGATTTGCACAGACTTACCACCCTCTTCTTCCATGAAACTAGAAACAGTGTGAGGTGAGGTACAAGACTGATGCCCTGATCAAACGAGATAACATCCTGAAAGTGAGTTGCAGCCCATGAGCGCTTTGCAGGGGTGTTTCTAACCAGCAGCTTCATCCCTCACCCATGACAGTTGATCCTACCTGCAGGGAGCCTTCCCCAGCTCTCTTCTCTCAGGCTGTCTCTCACCTACCATCTGGCCTTCTCTGCAGGCCCATGATCAAACCTGCTAATTTGATCCTACTGTAAGCACTGTGATGTTTTGTGACAGTTTGGTTTGTTCCCTCTTGTTTGATAAAAACAGAAACAAATAGAAGGGGAGGAGATGGTGGCAAGGCCAGTACAGGTACAGCAACTACAGAAATGGTGCGGTGTTCAGAGACCCACTGCTCGGAAGCCCTGAGAGCCTTGGAGGCACCTGGAGTAGTGGCAGAACTCTAGTCCTTAGGTATTCCATTGCCGCTAAGTGTGAAAAAATGAAAGCAGTCTAAAAGCATGGAAAGTACATGTTTGAGTCTGCAGGTGGCTCAGTTTGCAGAGTGCTTGACTAGCATGCAGGTTGCCCTGGGTTTGACTCTCAGTGCCCATAGGTCAGGCCTGGTGTCAGTCAGTCACCTGTAATCCTAGCTCTGGCAGGAGAATCAAGGTCATCCTTTGCTCCTTAGTTCTAGGCCAAACTAGACTACAGGAGCAGAGGGGGAGAAGGGAGGAGGAGCAGAGGAAAAGAAAGGACAGAGGGATAGAGGTGGGGAAGGAGGGGAAAGAGAGGGGAGGGAGGGAGAGAGAAAAGGAAGGCTGGAGGGAAGGTAAGCCACTACTTGTCACTGTGGTTAGAATGTGGCCTGTCCTGAGAAGAGTTTATTGTTTGACCTTTATGTTTTAGAAGCGCACTATGTTCGGAAACAGAACTGGCCATAATCAGCTAAAGCTCCCTCTCCCCCCATGGTTCCTGGCAAAGCTATAGATCTGGAGGAGTGAGGCAACCCTCCCACCAGGCCACAGTGCCCAGCAGACAAGCCACTTTACTGCCAGCCCTGGGCCGTCACTTTATGAGAAGTCACTTTAATGACATGGACCCAGTTCACATGGTCAAAATATGCTGCCCAGATGCATCGTCTCCTCTTGTGGAGGTGCTGTGGGCATCATCATCTGGTATTTGGGTGAGGCAGGAACTTGCAGTCTTGATGACACTGAGCAGCGGGCAGTGACAGGAGATCATCTAACACAAGGTACATGACTCCTGTAGCAGGTAGGAATACTGGTGTGCTGTAGCTGAAGCCCAAGGCAGCCCTTTACCTCATGACTTTGTCTACAGACAGGATATTGGGATGTGAGGTACAGCACGGCATGTAGACCACACTACCTGCTCTCAATGTCATGTGTACACCACACATATCACAGCCATATCAGCAGGCGAGAGAGGCTGTAAGTAGTTTTAGCCCTTGGCCTGTCGGGTTGGAAGCCCAACACTTTGTGCATTTATTCTAGTGAAGCTTCTGGAATGAGGAAGTCATAGTCGATGGCCTCCTTTGAACCTGACGTCACTGATGTTGCTTTTCCCTTGACAGCCCATGCAGCCTTTCTGCAGTCAACTATAGCTCACTGTTGTTGCTCGTGGGGGATAACCTCTGCCTAACAGAAGGAGATGGTCCCCTTTTGACTCTAGCTCAGAATGAAACTGTGTCATAGAGAAAATCTCAGGACAACTAAACACTCTTCACAGAGAGACAGTGAGCATTGCCTCATTCAGCAAACCGGTGGTGAATCATGTCCTGGTTGCTAGTGTCTGGTTGCTAATTAGATCTCCTTAGTTAAGGACCAAAGTTTCCTCAACTTTTATTCTCATAGCATGTAACAAAGGGCAGGAATTCAGGAAAGTTGTGTCTTTAAAGAATTATAGCTTGAGGCAGGAAGTGGGCTGAGAAAGAGGTATGGAGGGGCCGTGAGAGTCTGAGGTGCTGGAAAGGCTCCATGGCAGAGCAGCTGACCTAGGGCTTGACCAGCAGGTGGACTTGACAAACTGAAATAAAGTTGTATGTTGGATGTTTATGTGTGGGGATTGTGGGGATATTGGACTAAGCATACACTCTCCTGGCAACTCAAGGAGATGGGTGCTCTCTTAGTCTTCAGGTTAGAGCTGGAACAGCTTGTGTCAGATTGATTTTCGCAGAGACAAGCAGTTGGTGAATGACGTAGGCAGAATTCAATCCAGTCTAACATGAAGGGTAACTTTTAAATACTGGGCTATCCTGTTCTTTGTTCTAGGAATGAAATCCATGGTTCACCTCATTGGGAGAACAGGCTCTGTTGTGAAAGCATTGCTCGTCAGGAGGCTAGAGTATGCAGTGGGCAGGGAGCAGCAGGCTCTTCTGTAAGTCAGGAGTGGATCACAGAGAACTGGGTGCCGTGCTAAGGAAGTGAGATAGTCTCAGAAGGCAATGGACTCATTAGATACCTATTAATGAAGTGACAGAAGCAGGTATGTCCAGGAAGACAGCTATGGCGTGAAGGCTGGGACTGGGAAGTGTGAGAAGCATTTAGCTGCTCTACGCCACAGCCTTACATTGAGAATCTGGGCTGCGGTTGTGGCTCCTACCTGTAATCCCAGCACTCAGAAGGCTGAGACAGAAAGATTGCCATGAGTTCAAGGCCAGCCCGAGTTACATAATGAGTTCCAGAGGGGCCTGGATCACAGTGAGACCCTGTCTCAAACAGTGTTTTCTAGGGGAATGTTTGTATCTGGATCTTCAGGAGCTCCATGAACAGACCTGTGTTTACGTGAAGTTTTTTAAGTCCCACTCACCAATCCTTGCAAGGAATATGGCAAATGTGCATGCATGTGTCACTTGTAACTAAAACTGTTGATGTGTGTGACTGTCTTTCTTGTAATCCTCATGAATGGCTCTGTTATTGTGTGATAAATGAGTGTGTGTTCCTAGTGGCAAGGAGAAAGAGATAAGAAGATTAGACTCCGGGAAGCTCTCACAGACCGCTGCTTCTGGCCTGTGTTCGGGATGCACATGTGACTCCCTTGCCCTTTGTGCCAGCTCACATTCCTGAGCTGTGTGTGTCACTCTGAGGTAATGTGTCTCAACATGGCATGATGTCACAAAGGGGATTGCTCATGAAGAGACACACTCTAATATTTTCATGGTGAGCATGTCCCCATGGTTTCCCACACCAAGTGTAGATTGTGACACACATTACATTTCCTGAAACCTGACATGCCACCCTGGGGTCTTAGCAACAAATTTGACATACCCTTCATTTAAATAAATGCCTATGGGGACTGTGGCACAGTTGGACATCCCTCACCCAAAAGTGCAAAATTGGGGCATTTCTCATTTTTAGATTGGGGATGATAGGCCTGAAAAGTGTTTATAGATTTCTCAAATTGAAAAATTCAAATTCTGAAATCTGAGGTAGTTCTGTCACTTCAGGTTTCATCCATATGGGATAAGGGCTGTGTGACCCACATTTTATAGCTCTCCTTTTGCCAGGATTTTATTTGCTGCCTAAAATCACCTGGATATTATGAGCTGTTAATTTTAACTACAGAAGTGATTGAATTGGAACTTTATCTTTTAGGGACAGATATTAAATATTTACTAATGATATTTAATGCATGGAATTTACCTCAGAATGGCACAAGGAAGTGTCATGAGGATGCCTAAAAGTAGTAATAGCTTTGAGTTGATGATTGTGGAAACAGATAATGGAGCCTTACCTTGCCTGGGGAAGTGGGGCCATTATACTGTTTACTACATTGCATAAATTTGTGAGTAATTATGACCTTTATAGATGTTTGAAATTATACATGTTACACTTGCTTAATTATATGCATATATATTATACATGTTTGAAAACAGACATAAGTTTTCAATGATGACTCTTTAGGCAGAGGGCAGGGTTAGACGTACTTGGATCTCACAGGAGTGCTGTGAGATAAAGGAGAACTGGTGGTTTTTCCAAAGACTCGTTTGCTCAGTGCGTCCTCATCTTCCCGAGTGGCATTCTCTTCACCCAGCAGCCGCCTCGGTCAAGTGTGGGCTGACCTAACTCGATCGAGCAGTGACTGGCTGTATGCATTTCTCTGCAGTCTTTATCTGTGTCCTCAGAGCTTTCACGTCTGGCTTCTTTCATTCTTTGCAGGGCTCTCCACCTAATCAGCCCAACATCCTGTGACACAGGATAGTATGGTGTCTCAAGGATTACAAAGTGATATATTAAAGAGGAGATAAGACATCAAAGTGTGGATGCTAATGTTTTCAAAATGGTGATTACCTGGGGCTGGGATCAGTGTCCAAACCCTCTGAGCTCACTCACACACTTACAGTGCACTGAAACTAGGAGATCACAGCATGCTTTTTCTTCCTGAGAAAATAGAAATAATCTAAAGACAGTGTCTTAATTAGTGTTTCTATCACTATGATAAACACCACAACCAAAAGCAAATTGGAAGAAAGGGCTTATTTTATCTTACAGCTTGTAGTCCATCATTCATGAAAGTCAGGGCAGGGACTGAAGGCAGAAATGTAGAACCAGGAACTGACTGCAGAGGCCATGGAAGAGCTGCTTACTGACTTGCTTTTTATGCCTTCCTCAGCCTGCCCTTCTGTATACCCCAGGACCACCAGTCAGCCTTGGAGGCTTTCTCAGAGGCTGTGGGAATCAAGCGATTGGTCACTAGAATGACACATCTTAAGAATTATGATCTCTGGTGTGGGCTTCAAAAATAGTTTGGGGAGGTTGCTTGTGTTTCAAGCAAGCTGTTGAAACAACCAAATGAATCACTCTGGGGAGTGGGTGATACTGTGGGCCCTTCCTGGTTCATGGCTGAAACTGAGCTATGCCTGTGGTTAGGAACTAGAGGAGGAAGCAGAGCTGCTGACTCATTAAGATTTCAGAAGCTTGGTATGTGGAGCTAGGAGTCTCAGGCTGTTGCCAAGGCAACAGCACAAAACTTTCTTATCCAAGGGCTTGACCCAAGGGGAGGGGAACGGCTGGTGCCGGTTGGCCACTCATCTGTGCATGCTTAGGAGCTCATAGAACTGCAGGGAGGTCAGGTGCTCTCACTAGTGTTATTCAGCTCTCCAGCATGTTGGTTTTAGAGAGACTCTAAATGGGACTTGTCAGTGTGAGTGCAGGTGCCCATGTCATCCAGAAGGAGGTCATGATCTGGAGCTGGAGTCATAAGCTGTTGTTCTCTGCCCAAATCTGGCTGCTGGGAACCAAACTTGGGTCCGTGCAAGGAGGGGACAAAAGCTGTGCTGCAGCCACAGGAAGGCTAAACCACACTTGTAATGCTAGCACTGGATGTGGTGAGAAGGGGGACCCTGAGTTCCAGGCCAGCGTAGGCTACATAGTAAACTCTTACCTCAAAAAGCTAAAAAGAAAAGTAACAAAGGTATACCTAATAGCAGTTTTTGCCTGGCGGTGGTGGCACATGCCTTTCATCCCAGCACTTGGGAGACAGAGGCAGTTGGACCTACAGAGCTAGTTGCAGGAAAGCCAGAGTTATTACATAGAGAAACTGTCTTGGAAAGCCAAACAAGTCAGCTTTCTTTATACATAGGTATTTCATCTCCTCCGTACAACGTTCACTTTAAGAGGGCTTAAATGTGTCTGTACAGTCAGTAGAATTTTTGCTGGATTGCAATCCTCACCAGTTTTAAAAGCTCACTGAGATGGCTGTAGCTAAACCTCTGGTGTCCTTGGGTGGAAACCACCCTTATTTGTTTCTGTCACAAAACATTCACCCAAGGACATACATGGGGTGGCTCAGGGCCAGGTCTCCACACTCTGGCAAAACCACTTGGAGATGCTGCTCAGAGGATATGATCCCCACATTGCCTGTGCAGCAGTGGTATGGGGGAGCATATTTCTCCACTGTCTTCAAGACAATATGAGGTGTTGCTGTACCTAAGCCCCTTGCCTCAGGCCAGAGGATCTAGAGCAAAGGGGTCTATTAAGGAGAAGCCTTCACCTGTAGCCTCACCTGCCTCAACCAAGTAGAAGGAGAGAGTGAACTGAAAACAATGACCCCCATACACACACACTATTGGCATGCCTGCCCCCATGCACATGCACACACATGCAGATCTACATGCATGCACACTGACATACACATACACAGGGTAATGAGGATAAGTTTTAAAAAATTAATTAAAAAAGAGAGAGATTTCCACATGAGTCTGATATGGGTTACTCAGCTGGCTCCTCCTGGTTTGGGAAGAAAAGTTGGAGGTTGTATAAGAGTGCCCGTGACTAGGGAGACAGAGATGACAATTTGTCATGAGTACATACTATAGTATGCTGTTCAGCAGTTGAGCTGATATATGAAATGTGCGGGTAGCAATGTGGAGAGGCCTGGAAATTATATTGAGGGGTGAAAAACAGAAAGACAGAATGAGATATGTAACACGGTATTGTTCATATAAATGGAAATACATGCGAACATACCCGATATGAACACACATAAACTGGGAGCAGCAACTATATTGGAATGATTGCTTATAAGAGAAGAATGGAGAAAGGAATGGGGCAAATACATCTGTGCATACATATATACACAGATACATGCATATGCACATACTACATATATATGCATGAGCATGCATGCTTGCATAGATGCATGCATAGGTACTACTACATACATATGTAAACATATGCATGCATACATACACAAATGTGTACATATGCACATAATACTATATACATATACTAATGCATGCATATGTACCAACTACTACATGCATGCATACATATATACTAACACAAACACAAAACAAAAGAAGAACCTTGGGTGGACTGATTTAACAGTATAATGTGCTGTGAACTGAAAATCTGTGATTAATGCTCTCTATCTGAGGTTTAATAAGTAAGACAAACATTGAAATGTAAAAGAAAATAAAAATTGGGTGTTCAGATCATGCCATCTGAGGCTTTTCTCACCCAGATGTTATTACCAGCATCTGAGCGAATGTCACCATGGTGTTTTGATATTCTCATTGAGAGGAATTTAAATATGGACTCTGTGGGGTGTTTTGGAACTTGCCTGCCCTTGTCAGGTACAGGGTTGTATGAGGCTATCCTGCTATGTAAAATACTTAGAAATTGGGCTGCAGCAATGGCTTTGAGGTTAGGAGCATGTATAGCTCTTACAGAGACTCTGAGTTTGATTTCCAACATCCATGTTGGGCAGTACACAACAGCCTGTAACTCTAGCTTCAGAGGATCTGATACCTTGCTTTCCTCTGGACTCTGAGGGATCTGCATTCACACAGGCACCCCTCCCATAGTCACGTAATTAAAAAGAAAACTTTTTTTTTTTTAATTAAAAAAAAAAAAAGATTTATTTTATGTATGTGAGTATACTGTAGCTGTCTTCAGACACACCAGAAGAGGGCATCAGATCCCATTACAGATGGTTGTGAGCCACCATGTGGTTGCTGGGAATTGAACTCAGGACCTCTGGTAGAGCAGTCAGTGGTCTTAGTCGCTGAGCCATTATAAAGCCCAAAATAAAGTTTTTTAATGATCAGAAATGTATTTATTTTTAAATTAAGTAAGTTATGTGTATAGGCATTTTGTGTGCATGTATGTTTGTGCACCACATACAAAGGCCAGAAGATGGTATTGGATCCCCTCTGAAACTGAAATTACAGACAGTTGTGAGCTGTCATATGGGTACTGACCCATGTCCTATGGCAGAGCAGCTAGTTCTCTTAAGCAATAAGCCATCTCTCAGACCCCAGGAAAATACTTTATGTTTCATGACACTCAGAAGTAGAATTAAGTATTTGCTCTTATATTTATCCCAAATATAAAAGCTATACTAACAATAAATGAGAAACAGAAAATTTTAATAAAGGAAAGGAAATCCTCAATTCTGTTTGGCTTGGTTTTTTTAGAAATTCTATGTCCATTTTTTTTGTGTCAAGCTAAGCCTAAATGCAGATGGGTCAGGTTGGGGTCCCTGGATGTTAAGACCTGGTGTCTCAGCCTCTGAGATAGTGACTAGACCAATATAGCAATACAAGGGCAAGACCTACAAGCTAAAAGTGCATACCATTTAAAAACAGTATTTGAGGGCTGAAGAGATGGCTCAGAGGCTGAAAGTACTTGTTGCTTTTGTAGAGGATCTGAATTCAGTTCTCAGCACCTACATAGAATAGCTTATATTTACAATGGTTCTCAACCTGTGGGTCATTACCCCTTTGGGGGTCATATATCAAATATTTTACATATCAGATATTTACATTACAACATAACAGTAATAAAATTATTGTTATGAAGTAGTAACAAAATAATTTTATGGTTGGGCGTCAGCACAACACAAGGAACTGTAAAGTTGAGAACCATTGTCTTAAAACCTCCTGTAACTTTAGTTCTCACAGGTGTGATGCTCTCTTCTGGTATTCAGCCACCTGCACACATACACAAGCATACACATATCATTTAAAACAGTATTTCAGCTGGGCAGTGGTGGCGCACGCCTTTAATCCCAGCACTTGGGAGGCAGAGGCAGGTGGATTTCTGAGTTCGAGGCCAGCCTGGTCTACAGAGTGAGTCCAGGACAGCCAGGACTACCCAGGGAAACCCTGTCTCGAAAAAAACAAAAAACAAACAAACAAACAAACAAAAACCCCAAAAAACAAAAAACAGTATTTCAGTAATACAACTTCAAGTTTTATGGTTAACTAGTGGATCTAGCTCAAGGTACATAAGACCTAATGTGCTCCAAAATGGCTTGTGTTCAATAGTTGCCCAGTGTCAGGAAGATGTTTGCATCCAATGACTGCAGTCCATTAGGAAACTGCTGTTCTGTGGGGTCTGACATGAAGTGAGAAAGCCCTTGTCTTAGTTAGGGTTTTATTGCTGTGAAGAGACCTCCTGACCATGGTAACTCTTATAAATGACAACATCTAGTTAGGACTGGTTTCAAGTTTCAGAGGTTCAGTCCATTATCATCATGGTAGGAAGCATGGCAGCACACAGGCAGACACGGTGCTGGAGAAGGAACCGAGAATTCTACATCTTGATCTACAGGCAACAAGGAGAGACTTGCCACACATAGAAGACCTCAGAGCCCGCCTCCACAGTGACATACTTCCTCCAAGAAGAACACACCTCCTAATCGCGCCACCCTCTATGGCCAACCATTCAAACACGAATCTATGGGAGCCGTTCCTATTCAAACCACCACAGCCCTTGTTCCTTCTGGAGATGTGGGCACAGTCCATACCAAGATGTAGCTCAGTCAGCTCTTCAGTTGTCCAGGGTACAACGTGCACAGCTGGGAGATGTCCCTAACTCTCTGTACTCTCCTCCAGCAGGTTCCCACTGCTTGCAACATTGTTCCAGGTTGGTGCAAGAGAGGCAGCCTCAACTGGCCATCCTGACCTCCCACTGGGCCAACCTCCACACTCTACAGAGATCTTGCTTCTCTAAAGGTAGAGTCGGACCCATCCCACTTGAGAGGGCTCATGAATGTCACCCACTAGAAGACAGGGAGATTGACACTGGGAGCTCTGAGATTTGGTCAGAAAGAACAGCTTGTTAGCTGGAAACCTTTGATCTCAGAGCACACTAAATAAAACAAAAACAAACTCTTTCCAAACCACCCAGCTTTAGAAAACTAAGTCATAGAGAGTGGCCACATCAGGACACTGCTGCAGCCCTTGTTTGGGGGTCATCAAGCCTCAAGTTCTGATAGATCTCAGATGTGACATCACTGCAGACTTGACTCTTCCCAAGGAGGCCCCAAATAAACATGGAGCAAGGAGAAGCCATCCCCACAGTGTCTGTTACATAGCCATCAAAGTAAAAGACCTATTGTCTTCAATACTACCAGAAAGTGCACAATAAGGATGAGAAACTAGCCAAGCATGGTGCCTCATGTCACTGATCCCAGTACTCAGGCTGAGGCAAGAAGTTTATTCATGAGTTTGAGGCCACCTTGGGCCACAGAGTAAGACAGTCACAAAAAGGGAAAATAACAACAACAACAACAAATGAAATACACAGGAATAAAGGCAAGGGAAGCAGGTACTGTTACAAAATAAAGATTTAAAAAATATAAACTGAAAGTTACTAAAACTATGAACAAAACCCAGAAACTCATGCAACCTCCTGCTCATTGCTTGGCTTTGGCAATGCGATACATTAGTGAAAGAAAGCGGCATTATTATGTTTCTACATTTATATGGTTAGTTAGTTAGTTAGTTAGTTAGTATTGGGGTGTGGAGGTCAGAGGTTTCTTCTTCCATCCTGAGTTCCTCTTCTTGGCAGCAAGTGTCCACATGCCTTCCTATATGCCTTCCTATAGGCCTGTTTTTTTTGTTTTTGTTTTGTTTTATATTTATTTGTTTGAGACAAACTGGTCTGGAACTTGTTGCATATAGCAGAGGATGACCTTGAACCCCTAATCCTCTTTCCTCTACCTCCAAGGTGCTGCAATTACAGGCCTATACCACTATACCTACTCAGATACCATTGTTTTGCTCCAAGTCAGACCAAGCTATTGCAAGAAGTCAGTGAAGTACAAGGAACACCAGATCAGTTTGACCTCTAACCCTAGATGACATTATTGTGTTTTTTTCAGCCTCAATGCAGTAATTGTTGAAATCTGTATTTCCTATATGTATATATAAAGTATACAAAGATAAACGGACTCTAATTTGTTTTAAGATAGAGATGTGGGAGGGTTGCGTATGAATGGAATGAGACAGACATGTCGATAATTGCTGAAACCAGACAGTGGCTAATAGCATAGCTCTCATTATCATCTGTACTCTGTGCACTTGGAACTTCCATAAGAGAAATGGGAGGACTCACTCTTTGCTGCCCATCTCTTCCAGACCTGGGTTTGTACTAACTGGTGCCTACTTACATAGATCTGAACATGCCCTTTCTGCAAGCCTGAGGCTTCTTGAGACCCCCTACTCTAGTATGGAGGCTTTCTCATACAGAAGCAGACTAGCAGACTAGCAGACTAGAGGAAAACATATTCTTGGCTAGTACTCAAGATACTCTTCAAATTAGCATAATTTTGGTGGCTAGAAATCCTCTAGGACAGGAATGTCTTCCTTGGCAGCGCCTATTGAGTGCTAGGAACTCAGGGGCCATCAGCAAATGTTTGTGTTTGATTAAGAAATCTAAACTGAGCAAGGTGGCTCTTGCCTGTAAATCCTAGGACTGGGGTGGTAGAGGCAGGAGGGTCAGGGAAGTGGGTGTGGCTAGCTGTCAGTTATGGGTTAATCCCCTAGTTTGCTTTGAATGTTAAATAGTGTTTAGTTTTCCGTCTTGAAATACATCTGTCAGCAGAAAGATAGACAAATGGGCTGCGTGTTGCTATGCAGAAGACACGTTTTGGAAGATTCTCCTTTTGCATGTGGATCCTTTCTCCCCTAAAGAAAGCTATTAACTCATGCTGCAGCCGGCTGCTCTTGCTTGGTTTTGGCTATGTCACTGATCCCAAAATAGAAAGTTCTTTTACTGCAGAGCAAAGCAGGAGGTTTAAATTTGTCAATTCAAGAACAAAGGGTAGCATTATGCTGGCTTTTCTAGGAGAGTGAAAAGAGAGAGAGAATGCCTGTTTTATTAGGCGTGATCTGACACTGGCAGGGGCTGGGACCAGGGGACAATCTTCCACTGTGGTAAGCTGGGCACGGTTCCCACCCTGTTCCCCTCGAAGCCTCCTCCTGTCAGCAGCACTTCTTTCAGGACAAGGGAAAGCAGTTGAGCCATTGGGAAAGGGGTTCCAGAAATCACTGACATTATCAGACTGGGAACAATTCTCAGAACCAATAACCTGTTCTCAGCTTTGAGAGGAATCAGTACCTGGCCACAGAGCCAGGAGAGGGTTACCTTTTGTCTGTGAGATGGTCAAAATGGCTTCCATGATTCTTTCATTAGGAAGAGTGAGAAGGTGTATATTCTCTTCCTGGAGGAGGAGCAAACTGCTCTCTCTGTCTGGAGAGTGGCCTGACAACATGACTGTCAGGCAACAGAAACATGAACACCAGGGGAGAGTATCCAGAGGGTCTTGAGTCTATAGATAGTGCAAGAGCAGGAGATGTTGGTGACATCACAGATGTGCTTTGTGGAAGAGCAAAACCGTGGCTATTGTGTTAGTTCGTTCATGGGAGCATGAGAGGAGGATGATCCATGGTTCAGTTCTGTTTTGGGTGACTTTGGGTCCATCAGCATGAGTAACCTGGAGCAATGTGCAGTGGTATGGATGGACTTTAGTCAGTTAATCATAAATACAGAAAGATTCTTTTTTTTTTTTTTTTTTAGAGCTGAGGATCGAACCCAGGGCCTTGCGCTTGCTAGGCAAGCGCTCTACCACTGAGCTAAATCCCCAACCCCTCAGAAAGATTCTTAAATGATTAAAAAATCAAGCTTTAAGAATATTTATAGGGGCTGGAGAGAGAGCTCAGTAGTTAAGGGCACTGACTGCTCTTCCAGAGGTCGTCCCGGGTTCAAATCCCAGCACCCACATGGCAGCTCACAACTGTCTGTACTCCAAGATATGACACTCTCACATAGACATACATGCAAGCAAAACACTAATGTGCGTAAAATAAAGATAAATAAATAAAAAAGTAAAAAGAATATGGAAACAATGAAACCACATAAAAATAGAAGCAAGGAAATGAAACTCTAAGGTCAGTAGGAGAGGGAGATGACAGGCTATGGTTAGAGATTGGTTACTGATTACATTATTAAATTAATAAATGTATTATCTAAGTGAACAAGATCTGGACCATTCACTTGCCAGCCAGGAGAATGTGTCATGAGCCAGGGATTGTGGTGCAATTCTGCATAACTAAGATTAGCAAAGCAACAGCAGGGTAGAGCTGTTCCACTCCCAAGTATCTGTCTTGAAGAGACAGTGCCAGAGACACAAACTTATGAGCAAGGACATTTGCCACTGTGTACCGAAATGAAAATAGGAAACAATTTAAGGGCCAATGTAATGCATTATGAATTATATAAATATCAACATGTTAGAAAAGCAGGTAGTAGCTGAAAGTATGATTGTCACATTGTAACTAAATATATGAGGAAGTTCATGGTCCATGAAATGAATAAATGATCCATTAATAAAGCAAGTTATTCAATATGAACTCAACTTTCAGTTTCTCATACCTGTAGACAAACGTGTATGCCCACACACATACATGCTGGGAAGGTAGGCTCAGGGGCACATACCTGTCATTCCAGCATTGAGAGGCTGACAGGGACCATTACAAGTTTGGGGTAAGCCTGATCTATATAGAGAAACCCCACCTTAAAACAAAGAAAAAAAACAAATAGACAAATAAATAAAAACTAGAAAAAGAAAGACACAATTCTGTGTGTGTGTCTGTGTGTGTGTGTTCATATGCAATGTGTTTGGTGTATGTGTGTGGGTTTTTTGAGACTTTGTCTGAAAATAATGTTAATAACAGCTTATATAGATGGAGTACCAGCTACATGCTAAGAGCTTCACATGGAGCTGTTTTTAATGCATATATGTGTTTCCATGTGTCTGTGGCCATGTGTGTGTGTATGTGTGTGTATGCACACGTGCACCAGATGCCCTCAGAGTCCAAATCTCCGGGAGCTGGAATTACAGTCAATTGTGTGCTGTCAGATACAGGTGCTGGGAAGAGTAGTGTATGCTTTTAACCACTGAGCCATCTCTCTAGCCTAGGCCATTTGTTTATTTATTAATTTGTTTGTTCATTTGGGACAAGGACTCACTATGTAACTTTGGCTGACCTGGGACTCACAATATATGCAGGCTGTCCTCAAAATCACAGAGATCTTACCTTCCTCTGCCTCCCAAGTGCTGGGATTGAAGAGTTCACCACTATACCCAGCCAGGCCATTTATTTAAAAAATAAACTAGGGCTGGAGAGATGGCTCAGTGGTTAAGAGCACTGACTGCTCTCCCAGAGGTCCTGAGTTCAATTCCCAGCAACCACATGGTGGCTCACAACCATCTATAATAGGATCTGACACCCTCTTCTGGTGTATCTGAAGACAGCTACTGTGTATTCATATACATAAAATAAATAAATCTTTAGCTGGGCAGTGGTGGCTCATGCCTTTAATCCCAGCAGTTGGGAGGCAGAGGCAGGCAGATCTGAGTTCAAGGCCAGCCTGGTCTATAGAGTGAGTTCCAGGACAGCCAGGGCTACACAGAGAAACCCTGTCTTGAAAAACCAAAATAAATAAATAAATAAATAAATAGTAAACTAACTCTGTGAGATGGTGCTACAGAGGCAATGCTGAAATTTATGAATTAAATAACCTTCAGAACACAGAGACCATTTCTAAGAAGTGCCTCGAACATGGCTTCCAGGGGCTTTGGAAGTATAGGTCTGCTTGGATTCAGCCTCCCAGATCCAAAAATGGCTACATCAGAGACAGTGGTCTCTGTGAGAACAGAGCTGGGAGCTAAGCAGCCTTACAGAAAACCTGAAGCCCACACAGAAATCCCTGGAGTGTCTGAGAGTACACACAAGGCAGCTAACCAGCAGACATAGGAAGGACAGACTTGAGGGGTCAGGGCACCCATGCCTCTGGAGGGGTTCTGATGAACCAGTGAGGGAAAGGATTAGGGTTAGAGGGCCAAGATGTTTTATTCACAGTTTGGCCAGCTCTCACTCCCATCAACTGTTGAAGGACTGGCTTCCAAAGTCTTCAGAGGAGAGGAGGAGGATGGTACAGCCATGGGACAGAGCCAAGGGCGTAGCTGCAGTCTCTTCTCATCTCTCATGCTTTAAATATAAGCTCTGATGTGATCAAGGCACCAGAGATAAAATGCCTTTCTCAAACTAAGCAGGCAGGATCTGGTGTCCACTTTGGACAAGACAGTGGAAAATGGACTCAGGGATGGGGGTGGGGTGGGAATATCTTGGCTTTAGTACTTGCGCACAAGGGTTGAAAAATTTGACACCTTAACATTGTAAACAAATGTAGACAAATGTAGAAATGTTTCCTGTCTTCTCTCCAAGCACTGAGAACAGACTAGGTATGATTTAAGAGAGAATGCATTTTTAACAGTTTTTCTCTTCTCAGCTAAAGAAGTCCGGGTTATCCTTCAACATGGAGCTCAGGCATCAGCTTCGACAGAAAGACTTTCCAAATATCACCAAGCAACAACCTCACTCTTGAGAGCATGATTAATAAATTATTTGTTTTACCTGATGTACAGTCTGCCTCCGTGCTGGGACCTAAGTTCAACGGACTGTGTGGATGTCACATGTCTTACCACTGTGATAAAATACCTGATAGAAACAATCCAAGGGAGAAAATACTTATTTGGGCTCATGGAGTCCATCTCTCATTGTAGGGAAGGCGTGTGGCACAGCAGGAGTAGCTGACACCAGGCCTGGGCTGTTACTGTCCAAGGCCTGCCCTTATGAGCTATGTTAGCCCGGCTCACCTGTTAAGGGTCCTAAAGTCTTCCAGAATAGCACTAAGAGCTAAGATTAGCTGGACTTAATAGTATGTGCCTGTAATTCCAGTACTTTGGGAAATAACAACAATAAAAATCTCAAGAGTCCCTGGGCACATCTCAGACTTAAATCATAATATTCTGTCTTGGCCTTACAAAGGGTTATGGGCATCTCTTAATACAAAGTGCATTTGGTTCAACCTGGATATTCCACATGGTGTAACAGTCCTACTCAGAAATCCAAAGTTTCTTCGTCTTAGATTCAAGGCAGCCTCTCACCTGTGAGACCTTGTAGAATACAAAAGTAAGTGATGTGTTTCCAACACTTGGTGGCACAGAGAGCCATTCCAAGCACCGGAGGACAGGACAGGAACTCAGCACACTGCTGCAGTAAAGCAAGACCAAAGTGAGCAGCCGAGCCAAGTCCTGCTGCTTCATGGCCACGCTTCATGGTTGACATCACAGGAGGTCCTAAGGCTGGGTTGTCCTGCCTCAGTGACACTAACTGGAGATGGAGTGATCAGATCCAGTAGCCTACGGGGAAATTTCTCATTTAACCACCACAGTGGTGGACCAGGGAGTAGAGAAGGGCTGGAACCAGGGTCTGGATTGGAATTTTCAAGGGTCTGTCTCTAGTGGGTTACTCCTGCCAGCTGGACCCAACTCCTAAAGGTTCCACCACCTGTCAAAACAGCACTGCAGCCAGGAAAGAAGCTCTCGAAACAGGAGCCTGTAAGGGACACTTTGGATTCAAGCCGTGGGTGACAAGCTGTATACTGTGCCTTTGTATTTTGTTCCTTTTCCCTTATCTTCCCAGCCCCCTTACCCACCTGTCATGGTGGCACACACGTGTAGCCCCGGGATGCAGAAGGCTAAGACAGAGCAATCACGAGTTTGAGTCTAGCCTGGGCTACAGAGCAAGTCTGAGGCTAGTCTGGGCAGCATAGTGGGACATTGTCTCAAAATGGTTCGGGTTGATTATTGAAACTGAGAGCTACAGAGGTTTTCGGATCTAGTCTAGAATCCCCAGAGTTAAAAACAAATTCCTTCTTAGAAATCAGGAACATGAGAAGATTCTAATTGTGAAGATCAAGAGCTTTTATACCAAAAAGAAAAAAAAAAAGAGTAGATGCAAAAGAAAATGCCAGCTGGTAGAACACTATATACAGACTAACACACAACTGTGTATCTAAAACTATGGAAACGTGAGTCACACAGGCTGGCTGACTCAGTGTCAGTATCTGAGCTGTAGTATCTTATCATAAACTGCTAGGTGTTGGTTCTGGGAAGTGGTGATCTCTCCATATTATTTCTTTCCGCTGCGTACAAATCTAAAACTTCTCAATAAAAATGACTATTAACTAACAACAAAAATATTTAAGCAGGTGTAGTGTAAGCCTGTAATCCCAGCACTGAGAGGAGGAGGCAGGAAGATGAGGAGTTCAAAGCCTTCCTTGGCTACACAGACAGTTCAAGGCCAACAAGGGCTACCTGAGACCCCATGGAGAAAAAGAAAAGAAGAAATAAAGGAAAAGAAAGTCAAATCACCAAACATCTTCTGGGGGTTGAGAGACTATCTCTACATTATCTCATGAATTAAGGACTGAGAATTTTAAAGTATACAGTCTCCGCGTTGTTAGAAAAACTGGCAGGAAAGGATGAATGTAAAGTCATTCAGATTGATGGGAGCAGACAGGAGATGATCTTAGCTTTCTCATCCTTGTAGGAGAGCCTGAGCAAGGGAGCCTGTCCACAATGAGGTGCTTACTTAATTCAAAGGCAAGGCAGACCATGTCAGGGGAACTTCCCTATCCTGGGAGACAACAGTGTTGAGTGAAGACAGTTTATTTTGTTCTTTGTTTTGGTTTTGGCAATTCATTCTAAGAACTAGTTTCGCTTTCTTCTCGTTCCCAGATTGCTTGTACTCAAGTAGGGATAATCAGTCTTATTTGCAAAGCATGGTGACTTAGAAGACTTAGTTCAAAGACTCACATCAGTAATTAACAAATACTGGCTTTTGCTGGACATGATGGTGTACACCATTAATCCAGACACTCAGGAGGCAGAGGCAGGTAGATCTCTGAGTTGAAGGCCAGCCTGTTCTACAGTGTGAGGTCCAGGACAGCCAGGGCTACACAGAGAAACCCTGTCTCAAAAGAACAAAACAAAAAGCAAATTCTGTCTATTAGTCAGTCAGTTATTGACAGAGGCTCATAGCCTTTTGTCTATTCCTTGAAAGAAAAGGTGGGGTAATTAGCGTCTTCCTCTAAGAACTGGCCAACCACTTGTAGACACCAACTCAGCCATCACTTTTTTTTCCCCACATTATCTTGTCTTTCTTTTGTTTTGGGACTCAACTCCATTGTCATCCTCCAGAATCAGGGTATAACAATGAACACAAAAAGACCAGGGAGATGACTCAGTGGGTAAAAGCACTTGGGTACTGAGCCTAACGACCTCCCACCCCAGGGACCCACATGGTGGAAGGAGAGAACCAACTCCTGCAAATTTTCCTCTTGCTCATCCTCTCACACACAATTTAATTTAAAATAATAAAAAGGTATGCATAATGGGTGGGGAGCCCACTCATAGAAGCAGGGGGGAGAGGGTGGGACAGGGGGTTTGCCGAGAGGAAACCCGGAAGGGAGATAACATTTGAAATAAAATAACCGATAAAAATTTTTTTAAAGTATACATAGGTAACCAAAGGGCCATTTTGCTGGCTGGTTCACTTGTAAACTCAGAGAATAACCATCGCTGAGAAGGGAGACAGGAGAGCTATGTGGACCTATGAGTGACTGCGCATCTGCCTGGCGTGGCACAGGCACTGAGTTTGATGGCCAGCACCACAGAAAGGAAGGAAAAAAGCAAAAGAAAGTAGAGAGAAAGGGTGGAAAGGAGGAAAGCAGTAAGGAGGAAGGGGGAGAGGAGCTAAGAGAAAAGAAAAATGATGAAGAGAGACAAAGTCAACAGAGAAGCGCAAACTGACTGTGGTCGAGCAGGGCTCTTATAGACACAAGGGAGTATCCAAAGCAAAGCTCAGAGTGGGAACATGATGGGCAAGAATAAGAATGGCTTGTGGCTAGGGAACAAAGGAGCCCAAGAGCTGTGAGAGGGCAGGCCGAAGAAAGACAAGCTGGAATCTGTTTGTTTGTTTTTGTTTTTCCAAACAAGGTTTCTCTGTGTAGCCCTGGCTGTCCTGGAACTCACTCTGTAGATCAGGCTGGCCTCAAACTCAGAAATCCGCCTGCCTCTGCCTCCCGGGTGCTGGGACTAAAGGTGTTCAGCACTGTGCTCAGCCACAAGTTGGAATCTCGGGATGCCTGGTGAGGAGGCAAATGAGGAGGCCACAAAAAAGCTGGGCCTCCTTTCTACAAGGAAGTGTGGGGCTGTAAGTGTTGATATCCTCCGGCATAGTGGAATAGTTAGCTGGTCTTCTGGCTATGGGGCTTTGTTTCTTCTTTACATGTGTGTATATGCACATGCCTCATTGCATGTGCTTAGAAGACAACCTTCAGGAAATCAGTTCTCTCCTTTTATCATTGGACACCAGGATCAAATTCAGGTTATCAGGCTTGGTGACAACTGCCTTAACTCGCTGAGCCATCTCTCTGGCCCCTAGCTATGAGTTCTTTGAACCTGTGACTCTCCTAAGAGATGCTCTATTTACTCAGATCCCCTGGATGTTTTCTTTTCATCATGGAGGCAATATATATTCATCACAGAAGAATCAAATTAGTACAGACTTAAAAATAAAATGCCCCTCAACTATCACTCCCTCTTCTGTAGCTTACTGATGTCTCTTAGAAGCAGGTAATTTATAAAAGATATTTCATAAAGCTATCATACAAATGGCTGTTGTTTGTTTGCTTTGGGGCAGGGTCTCACTGTACAGCCCAGGTTGCACAAAGCTCTCAATCCCTCTGCCTCAGCCTCCTGAGTGCTTAGTAAACAGGTGTGTTCCACCACACCCAGATATACGTATTGTTTTATAATGTATTTTTCTGTACTATAAATAGTCACCTGTGTCAATAAATAGACTTAGGACAGTACTCCTGGGCTGGTGGCAGTGTTCTGAGGCTTGCCCTGCCTTCTGGATGGTGAACTTTGCCTTTCTTTTCCTGTACCATTTCCCTCTGTAACTGAGAACAGCCAGGACGTCATGGGCATAAGGCAGGGACGTGATCCTTCCTCTCTTTAGTCAAATGACAGGAGCTGGGAGGAAGGTCAGTCAATAATGTATCTGTGACAAAGTTCCTGGCCACAAAACTTTGGCCATATCCATGAAGTTCTAAGTCTAGTGGAAAGGCACATGAGCTCCCCCAACCCCACCCCTGTCCCTGAAAAGTACAAAAAGGAAGAACTAGACATCACTGGTAGCCTTGGATATGTGGAGTGCAGAAAGCTGGTGGGTGGGTAGGCAGGCCCAGTTGGCCAGAGCACAACAGGCCTTTTCTCCTGAGCAGGCCCAGCTAGGGTGTTGGCTGGGGTTTCTGAGGCATAGGAGACGTAGGTGCAAAGAACATATTATCCTTTTTAGGTGTGTTGCTCTTTTTAGATACAAGATTTGGAGCTAACAGGAACATGAGCCTGACAAAATGTATTAATTCTTAGATTTATTCCTAAGTAACTGTCTCTATACAACAGGTCTCCTGATGACAAGGGAAGAAAAGGAGTCTCTTTTGTTCTATTTCTACCTCTCTCTCCTTGCTTGAATTTCCACTTCCAACTTCGTTTCCTTCTATGATTTGATTATACCTGAGTGACTTGAATGGGCAATGGCATATTTAAAATCAGATTTACAATAAAAATGATACATAACATTGATTGGCTGTGCATTCTGTGCTGCTCAGTGCTGTGCATTTATAAATCTCATTTAACCCTCGGAATAAACTTACTTGTCTATTACAATTACCCTACTTTATAGATAAGAAAACTCAGACTTAGAAAATTCACAGGAGCTGGGTGGTGGTGGTACACAGCTTTAATCCCAGCACTCTGAAGGCAGAGACAGGTGGATCTTTGGGAGTTCTAGGACACCTGGTCTTCAGAGCAAATTCTGGAACAACCAGGGCTACACAGAGAAACCCTGTCTTGAAACACCAAAATACATATAATTATATATTTATATATTATTAATAATATATTTTAATAATATATTATTTTCATATACTATCTATTTAATGTTTGTTTAATTATAATATATTCTAATCTGCTTTATATAGTATTACATACATAATATATTTTATATATGTCATATTTATTTATACATATGACACTGGGTCTGGTGGCTATGCCTCTAATCCCAGCCCTCAGAAGCAGAGGCAGGCACAGCTCTGTGAGTTATGAGCCAGTGAGATCCTGTTGAAAGAAAGAGAAAGGTATGAAGGAAGGAAAAGAGAGAAAGAGGGAGGGAAAGATACCCTCCCTGGCTTGGCATCTGCAAAACAGGGATTCAAATCCAGGCCCATCAACCCCAGAGCTGTTTCTCACCTTCCTCTGCTCCCTGTGACAGTAAGCAGTAAGTAAGATCCTTCTTGGCTTAAGTCAGAGAACCAGAAGGATCAACAACAACAACACTGACTTTGGTTTTAGAATGCTGGCAAAGCACAGCTCACTCCTTCTCCATGCTTAATGTCAATTTAATATCCTGGCTAAGGGTGCCTATTATAAAGCTATTTGCTCCAGGTTACCCTCCTCCTACCCCGCCCCGTCATCAGATGGTTTTTATTTATAGCTATGTTTAAACATCCTGGGCAACGCAGGCTCACAGTACTCAGATTTGTCATCTAAGCAATGGTCCTCAAAGCTGTCTTAAGGATTCTTTTGGTTTTGTCCAGAAGTTAAAAGGATAGTCCTTTTTTTCTTTTCCAGTTATCTTTTGGCTTTCAGGACTGGGTTTTTAACTAACTCTCCTTGCCTTAGACTCATTGTGTGGCCCAGGCTGCTCTTGAGATGGAAGCAATCCTCCTGCCTCACCTTCCTTAGTGCTGCTATTACCAACATAAGATATCACTCCCAGGCATTTAAAAAAAATTTTTTTCTAAGTATTCATCAGCTGTCAAATTGAGTCAGTTGGGTCAAATTAGTTAAGACCCAACTTTCAGATCCTTTTAATATATTGAAGTTCTAGAGAGTATGAAAGAAAGCATTCTTGGTTTCTCATAAGGGAAAAGACACTCGGATTAGCATGGTTCTGTATTGTTTATGATCAGGTATGCCTTATTCCACTGCCCGAATGCTAATGAGAGCTTCCTAGAAGTCAGTCCTTAAGAAGTTGCAGCATCTAATTATTTGGCAGGATGTTTAAGTACATATAATTACATCTTCCCTCCATTTTGTGAGGGTGGTGAGCCAAGTAACCTGCATCAGGAGAAAATAAATAACACATTAACGCTACCAGCAAGGAGTGCCTCGCTAGAACTAGTACTTTAGAAGAACCTTCATTATGTAACCTTGGCATATATAGTGGGCGTTTAGTTCAATCTGCCAAACTAGCATCATCATTGTCTTTGCAGGAAAAGGGATGAATATTGGTCCTCTTCTGTATTTTAGTAGCTGTATGACTCTGGTTGAGACCTTAGCAGTATGAAGTTCTCAGTCCTGGTCATTATCTTGAAGAAGCCCCTCCCCTTTTGTGTGTGCCTGCCTTCTTCCTGCCCTTCAAGACAGGACCAGTTCTTGCTGAGTCCAGGGCAATGGAGAAAAATATGACAAGGCAGCACTGTGAACATAGATGGCTTTATACCTATGGGCACCGAACAGTCATTTCTTTATCCATTTCACACAGTCTTAACTCTTACTCCTGTTTGTTATTTGGGGTAGTTCACACTGCAAATCAGAGTCAGAATTTGAGCTGAAAGGACTGGCATAACAAGAATGTAAGGACGCTTCTAGAAGAGTAGATCTCAGGTACTTTCTTCGGGAACACTAGTGGGAGGTACCCACTAGGGAAAGCAGAATTGGTCAAGCCAGTTCTCCTGGCCAAGCAGGTTGTCCTTGATGAAGGAGGATTTTCATCCATGCCATTTGTGGGTGGGGCCACTGAGGCCCTCTTTTAGCTTGTGGATCAGGGTGTCTTCTGACCCTCTGAGTTGTGTCTTTTCCAGTGTGTGACAGGGTTGACTGTTCCCTACAGTAGAGCTAGGTCGCTCTTGCCTGGACCTTCATGGATAACCATCCTTTGGCTTCTCTACCTCTCAAACTCTGGAGGGAAGCAGTGTATAACTTCCATCCATTCCATTCATTTCCAGCCAGGAAAAAAAGCAGCAGCCCCTTCTTGTCTGCATGACCCCTCTATCCCCTAAGCATGGGATCTGGTAAAGAGTTGACTCTCTGTGGAGCCAAGGATCTCTGTAAATGCAGACAGTGCAATGTGAACTCGTTTCGAAAGCCCAGGAAGAGATTTATAACCAGGTCAAAGGCCGATCCTTAAGAATATCAGCTTCCTCTACAGACCACACGATAGCTGCTTCTACCAGCACCAGAACACAGCCTTGGCTTGTTCCTCTAGAATGTAGGACAAGATTATTTCCAGTGGGCACAGGACTAGGAGAAAAGTGCACACCAGGGGTGCTGAAGGCCACAGGAGAGAAAGCTAGGCTTGGGGCGAGGCCAGGATCGAAGGCCTACTTCAGCCCCGCCACCGTGCAGGGACAGGTGTGTGCTGGGGATGTCAGGTGCACAGGCGACATATCCCAGCAGGTACACCTTCCTTCGCCTACGAATGACCTAATTATAAGGAGCCTGCCAGAGGTGGGGAAGGTCACTCCAGGCAGCTTGCCACTAGGAGTCAGTTCTCATCCCCAAAGATTTGTGACTCCCTTGTGGTTCCCAGGGCTGCTGGACTAAGCGCCTAAGGGCTGCTTTTAGTCATCAGGCTGCCAGAGACCAGACCACATCAGAGAGGTATCATCCTGCGGCCTTCCAGAAACACCAGGTCACAGGGAATCAGACCTCGCCTACACCGAACGCTCATGCGCCAAGTCCGCGCAGGCGCCCTACGGAGCCTGGGGGCGCCAGGATTAACCAGCACTGCGCTTGCTCCGACTCGCTTCTTCCCTTCCCCCGCCGCCCTTCCTAAAGGAGGACCACGCCCCAAAAGCGAAGCCACTTCCTTTGGCAGCCAGCTCCGCTGCGCCTGCGCCCGGGCTCCGCGGTGCGCAGCTCTGGGTCCCGGCCCCACTCCGTCGCCCTCCCCGCGGCTCCCTGACGCCGGCGTGACGTCACCACGCCGGGCGGCCGCCATTACAGAAAGCCGAGTCCCGAGCTAGGGCGAGCGGAGGAGGAGGCACAGCGGCCGGCGGCCGAGCACTGCGGAGCGAGCCAGCGGGCCGGCGCCAGCGCCCAGCAGCCGCCTGGGGCCGCAGGAAGCACCCCGGGGAGCGGCGGCGGCGTGTGCGTGTGGCCCGGGTGCGGGCAGCGGCGCGGGAGCAGCGCGGAGCGGCAGCCGGTTCGGGCGGGCGGCATCATGGACGAGAAGTTGTTCACCAAGGAGCTGGACCAGTGGATCGAGCAGCTCAACGAGTGCAAGCAGCTCTCCGAGTCCCAGGTCAAGAGCCTCTGCGAGAAGGTGAGCTGCTCTAGGCCCCGGGTGCGGCCTCTGCCCGGGCTCTCCTATCAGGAGGCCGCGGGGACGGTGCAACATGGCGGCACGGAGGCCAGACCCCTCGAACCTAGCAGATCGGCGCCCGGCGCTGCCTGCGGCGACTCGCGAGAGACCCGGCGCCCCCCGCCTCTCGCGCGCTGATTGGATGGCGCCGCCACCGCGGCCTAAAATGGCGCCGCGCGCCGGACTCCGGGCTTCGGAGCCTCCCGGCCCGACCCGGCCCCGACGCTGGGAAGCGGGGTGGCCGGGACCCTACATGGCCCGGCCAGGCACTGGCTAAGCTTTGCGCCCAGGAGCGGGTTCCGGACTCTTGGAGAAAAGGCATTGCGCTTGCCCTCGGTGTTGCTTCTCGCAGCGGGCGCTGCCCACAGGGTCCCCCACAGGCGGGCTTGTAGGCCAGACCCCAGCGCCTGTGGAAAGGTCACATCGCTTTCGTGTCGGTTTCCACGCGTCGGCTTCCTCAGAGCCCTGTTTAAAGTGTGTGTTTAACGATTATGAAAGGAATCGCTAACCCAATTTCTCCGAAGGTCACAGAGGTAGTTTGAAGGGAGGAATATAAAGTTTTCCTAGTTGGACAAATGGAGGATTTGGTGAGTCATACTACACGAAGAAGCTTTGGGATTGGAAATCCAGTGTCACTTTAATTTATGATGTATATGCTGACTCAAATTGGGTAGTGTGAAACCCTTCTGTGTGTAACGTACTTGGCGTAGAGCCATTTATTTTAAGAATGAACAACACGAACGGGAAGAGAATCAAATTTTTTATCCTCTCTGGTTGCAAAAGTTTCTTGGATTGTATTTTTGTGGCTACAAGCAGTAGTAGAAATCCCCGTATTAACAGATTTCTCTATTTCATGGTGCTGAGTCCACTCCTCGAAGTGATAACTTTAGTGTCTCAGGTTATCTCATTCCTTTGGTTTTCCCCAAGAATTCGGGGAGCAAGTTGTTCAGCTGTCGGTCATGTTGTACTTTTGAAGTCTTAATTTAATGCAATTTTCTACTAGAAAAATGTTCGTCTCCACTTCGTTTTAGCTTCTCTTTTCAGAGTTAATATAACATTTTATTTTAGTGCAGAATTACGATTATGCTAGTAATTTGTATTAGCAGGAAGAATTTTTGGAGCACAGATGATGCTCATTCCTTTGTGGTTTGGTGTAGAAAGGGGACTCTTGAGTTTGAATATTTTCTGATGACATGATTTTTCAGAAAATGCTGAGAATGATTTTGGTTTAAGTCAAATGTAGGCTTATCCCTTCCCTCCTTCCTTCCTTCCCTCCCAAGTATCTCTGGTACTGGTTACCAGGGTAGCTAGCTTTAAACTTGTGACATTCCTGTGTCTCTGCTTCCCAAGTGCTGGGAGTGTGTGTGTGTGTGTGTGTGTGTGTGTGTGTGTGTGTCGTGCATGCTATACCATGCCCCACTTGAATCCCTAGTGTTTTGATCTTTGTTTCTCTCACATCAAGCAATCTTGGTATTTTTGAGGTTCAGAAATAAGCCTTTTAAAAAATTACTTAATAAATGTTGCCAGGTCTAAGTCTCTAATTGCTGACTCAGAGTGTAGGGCTTTATGTGAACATTGGGTGACTAGTCATTTGTGTGACCACTCATTCATTGGACTGTTAGAACTGGATACCATTACTTTTTGTTTCCCAACTGAGTGATTGTAACTGGTTTTTCAGGTGAACAATTTACTTGGTCCTTGTTTCTGTACCTAAAAATAGTTAACATGCTCCAAGTTTGCATGTTCTTATAAAGGAAACCAGAAGACAATGAAGAATACCTATGCATATTCTCAAGGAACTTTTAATCAGGTTGGAAAAACTAAGATGGCATTGTCAACTTGGCACTTAGAGCAGTGGTTCTCGGCCTTCCTAATACTGTGATCCTTTAATACAGTTCCTCAGGTTGTGCTGACCCCCAACTGTAAAACTATATTGTTGCTACCTCATAACTGTAATTTTGCTGCTGTTTTAAATTGTAAATATTTAGTGTGCAGAATATCTGATATATGGCCCCTGTGAGAGGGTCATTAGGGCCGCCAAAGAGAACTGCTTATCCAGAGTTACCTAGATAGGAAGTCTCAGGAACTGTCTACCTAGAAGATCGGGTTGACCTAGGAGCATGTTTTAGGAGCATGTTCCTTATGTTGAGATGGGAAGACACACTCACTGTAGATGGTACCATTACCTAGATTGGGAGGGAGGGGTACTCAATTATGTAAGGGTGAAGGAAGCTCTGTGGTAAAAGGTCCCCAATGACCTGAGGTTGACCCCTTATAGGACCTACATGGTGGAAAGAACAGACTCTTTCAAGTTGTCCTCTGAGGTATACACACAAGTAAATGTGACAGTGTGAACATCCATTCATTGCTGAGTTTCTCATGAGGTGATGTGAGCACCTCCCTCAAATTCCTGCAGTTGTGACTTCCTTGCTGGGATGAACTAGGACTGTAAACCAAAATAAACGTGTCTTGAAGCCAGGCATAGTGGTGTGCCCCTTTAATTCCAGCATTCAGGGGGATCTCTGATCTACAGATCAAGTTCAAGGATAGATAGCAAGGGCCACACAGAGAAACCCTGTCTCAGGATGGAAAAACAAAACTAGCTCCCCAAAGTTATTTTTGGTGGGGTGTCTTTATTACCAACAAGAAACTAAACTGTGAAATGAGCAGGACATGAACCATCAGGTAGATGTGCTTTGGGAAGACTGTTACAGACAACTACATTCAGAGATGGGGTGAAGGCTCAAGCTTTATCACATCTTCCTGAAACTCAGATGTAAGGCTAGTCAGCTTAGGTCTCTTTTTCTCAATATGTATAGATGTTGAGATTTTAGTGTATGTATGTGTGTATTGTGTATGCATGTGTGTATTATGCAAATGTGTGTGGAGGTGCCCATTGAGGCCAGAGTGGGATCTTCTGAAACCTGGTGGTTTTAATCCACTGAACTTGGGTGCTGAGAGCCCACCTTTAATCTGCTGCAAAAGCAGCGTGGACTCTTAACCACTGAGCCATCTTGGTAGCCTACATTTAATTTTAGAGCCACATAAACAGTAATACTTGAAGCCAGGTATGGTTATGCATCCTTTTCATCCTAGCACTAGGGAAGCAGGGGCCAACCAGAATTACAAGGTGAGACCTTATTTCCTTCCACTCCCCAAAACAGTAAGTAAAAAATAGTTTTTAAATCTGTTTTAAAGTTTCCTTGAAATAGATTGCTTTGGTGAACATTGTTGCCCAACTTCCTTGCTTTTAACTGTATTTAACTTTTGTAACTATGTAAACTTTCCAAACAATACTAAGATGTTTAGACAGTGAATTGGGTGCCTTGGTATACCTTGTACAGGTATACCACTTCCCATTCATAATGTTTTATTGCCAACTCAGTGGTGACGTGAAATGACATTTGCTTTTGGTGAGATTGCCTTTTAAACATTTATTTGTTCATTTATTTTATTTGTGAGACAGCTGTGTTCTGTAACTCGAGCCAACCTCAGACTTACCATCCTCCTTCAGTCTCCTGAATGCTGGAATTAGAGATCTGTGCCACCATTTCCAGCTTTAACAGAAAATTTGAAAATAATCTGAGCTTTTCACCAATTTAGTAGTGCTTGTTAAAGAACTACACCCATTAAAGATAATTCCTGAAGCTCTCATAAGAAGAAATGATAGGATCAGAGGCTTCCCTTATGTAAAGATAGAAGTAAACCCCAAGTGATCACTGTGGTTAAATAGCTTGAGAACTTTGTCTGGTACCTTGTCAACAATAGCAGTGTTGCTTCCAAGCAGAAAATATCCAAATGTATATCATAACAATGGTGAGCATGGTTTTTATGTTGTTGACTCATTAAAAATAAAGATGAGTTTATTTTTAATGGGTAGCTCTAAGTTTCTACCCAAGCTAAGCTTACTGTGTGTACAAGTATGTACCCTGCCGTTTAGGAAGCTTGGTGTTTTTGGGTGAGCATATGTAGTTCCATCTTAGGCACGGTTCCATTCACAGATTGAAAAAAGTAAATACTATCAACTTGTTGAGTATAGTCATAAATGCTTATAATTCCAGCACTCTGGAAGGTGATGCAGTAGGATAGCCAAGAGTCAGAGGCAGATGGACTTCGGTGAACTAGAGGCCAGTCTAATCTATATAGTGAGCTCTAGGTCAGCCAGGACTTGGGAAAGAGGTAGGCAGATCTTTGAGTTTGAGGACAGCCAGGGTTAGAGAGGTCCTGTTTCAAATAAATATAGACATTATGATGTCATTTAGTTTAAACATTTGTTACTTGAGGATGGAAAAAAGAAACTGCTTGTTACTGATTTGATAGGCTGATTTTTTTTTTGTTTGTTTGTTTGCATTTTTGTTTTCTTGAGACAAGGTTTCTCTGTGTAGCCCTGGCTGTCCTGGAACTCACTCTGTAGACCAGGCTGGCCTTAAACTCAGAGGTTTCCAAGTGCTAGGATTAAGAACACGTGTCATCACCACCCATTGTTAATCTAAACTTTCTGACAAAGTTTACATTCTTTTTTTTTTTTTTTTCTTTTTAAGATTTATTTTATGTGTACAGGTGTTTGCCTGTGTGTATGTATATGCACCATGTACGTGCCTGGTCTCTTGGAGGTTGATTGGAATTATGGATGGTTGTGAGCCACTAAGTGGGTAGTTGAAATAAAACCCAGGTCCTTTGCAAGAACGAGTGCTCTAAACTACTGAGCCATCTCTCCGATCCCCAGGATTAAGTTCTTCTATAGAGTAATATATTTATTAATTTAAACGGTTATTTGGCTGTTTCCATAGCAGTAGTTAAAATATTAAGGACAGGTGGGAGCGGCTTGTTAAAATGTTTCCGTATACTTGGGAATAGTCACTTGTTGATTGTAGATACAAAGCAAGGGCTTGCAAAGGTTAAGTGGCTGGTATGGAGGGCTGGAGTTAGGTTGCTTGGGGTAATGACTTCTAATCCCTATGTCCCCATCTTGCTTTCAGAGCCCTATTGAGGTAGTAATGATGAAAAGTGCATGTAGATTGGGCCAGCATGAATTGTGTACTCGGCGATTCTGTAAACTGAAGCATTGTGTTTCTACTGCTGCCAGGCTCCATTCATGTCAGATAGTGTTTTCCCACCTGTCTTGGAAACAGTGACTCTTTCATTTTCATGTGGCTAAATTCATTTGTCCTTCAAGTAAGAGTGGTGTGATGAAAATTATAGGTCATTTATTTGTCACATAGTATAAATCATAAGGAGAGACTAAATTATAAACATTCTATCTAATAAGGTAGGTGATTTTGGGGGGGGGGGTTGCCAGGCATTTATAAAATGTTGTTCTTTTAATCTCTGAAGCCTCCACACACCTGTGAGTTTGATCCATGTGCTCCTAGCATAGAGTGGTATTGCATCTTGGATTAACTGAATGAGAAGTATGTTCATGTGTTGATTCTTAGGTCCTTCCTCTTCTCTGATGAGGCTTCATAATTCTGTCTAACTAAGGTGAATCTTGTGTAGTGGCAAGAATGATGAGCCCTGGAAACCAGACCTGGTAGTGTATAGAGAGAGTCCCAGCTGTTCAGAGGTTGAGGTAGAAGGATTACATGTTCAAAACCAGCCACATAGTTTTGAGACTCAAAAATAAATGAAGAGGAAGCTAGGGCTGTTTAGTTCAGCCATATAGCACCTGCCTGGCTTACACAAAGCCCAGCCACAGAAAGAGGGAGTGACCAGTCCTGTAGGAATGAGTGGGACAGCATTCATCTCTATATTCAGTCCGGTAAGTCAACATTGGTCATGTCAGAGTTAACAGTGAAGTACCCTTTTAGTGTGAAGAAAATAAGCGTGAATTGCGAGTTGAGTCTTAGGGCACTAAGGGACCAGCACTTTGTTGCTACTGTGACTTTCTCTTATTTCTTTTTCTTTTAAAATAATAAAAAATCATCTTTGGAAAAACCTTCTCTTATTCCTTTGCTCTAACTAAGCTGGACTGAAATGTTTTGTTGGTGGTGTCACTGTTTTAAATAGCTTTCTTTATAGGAGTAGGGTAGGTTTAAGAACGGAGAGCTCTGTATCGGCCAGTTATAGGGGTGAGAAATGACTGTTGAACAATCTGGGATTAACTGCTTCATTTCTTCACAGTACAGTGGTCTTATCTATTTATTTTTATTTATTTTTTAATTTATTTATTTTACTTATATGAGTACACTGTCACTATCTTCAGACACACCAGAAGAGGGCATCAGATCCCATTACAGATGGTTGTGAGCCACCATGTGCTTGCTGGGAATTGAACTCAGGACCTCTGAAAGAGCAGTCAACACTCTTAACTGCTGAGCCATCTCTCCAGCCATGTTTAACCTATTTATAAAGTGGTGTATTGGAAGGGTGAACGCAGTAGAGAGAATATGTTTCTGAGTCCTAGTATTTGTGAACTAGATGACCAGCTGGCTGGTTGCTCTTCCATCCCATCTTCTTCCTATTTCAGTCAGTTCTAATATAGATGGCATTTTTAAGTCCATATTTTTATGTTTTCTGATTAATGATTATCTTGCAGATGGTAATTCTTACTCTTGTGTTGGGGCAGAGCAAAAGGCTGCGGGCTTTGGCTCTAGACTGGCCCAGTGGTTTCCCTGGATAAGGGCACTTGGGAAGTTGAGTTCACAAAGGCTCTGCAGAGCTGGTCATGCTTCTTTTCTTTCTGTTGTGTTCAGTTGGCCAGCCCCTTAGGCCTTCACTGCTGAATTTTGTCTTAATGGCATATCTCTACACAAACATTAGTTTCAGCCATGTGGTGATGCTTTCCTTTAATCCCAACACAGCTCTTGGAACCAAGAAAGAAAGAAAATTTGTTTGTGAGGCACTGACCGTGGAAGTTGGTTCTCTACCTCTGCCAAGTGGGGCCCAGAGATTGAATTGTTTGTCGGTCTTGGCAGCAAAAGCCTTTACCTGCTGGACCATCTTTCCCTGACAAGAAACATTAAAACTTAACATTAGCTTTTTTTATAAGATGATTGATGGTTACTGTCTCCTTCCAGAGACTACCCAAGGGCAGAATTTGTGAAATACAGAATGTCTATAATAAAGCATATTATTGATCATCCAATGCACTGCATCGAATTTCCCTCAGTAAAGACCTGCTTGGACCACTTTTGTTTATATTATTTGTTTGTTTTGAATGGGTTTGTTAGCAAACAGGGTCTTACTGTATGCTGCTTTTATCTCATGAGTTCTGGGTTTACAAAATCGGGTATGTTCCCCACACCTTGCCAAAAGTAATTATTGTTTTGAAGGGAAGATACTATAAACAAAAACCTTTAAGAAAGTGCCTCTAATGCTAACATAGTAAACATAGTCGGCTAAGGCTGGGGGGTGGCAGTAGGGGCTAGATCTCTAGAGGTTTGCCCAGCCCGCTCAAGGATATATGAACACTTAGTCTCAAGGGAAAAAAAAGGGTGTGTGTGGAGGAATCATCTAAGACATGTGAGGCCAAGTTGTAGGCCAGCCTAGATTATATAATGAAGTCAAAACCTGCATGCACTGTTAGGGAGGAAGCCCTGTGTCAGAAGTCAAGGGGTAGAGCTGTAGATAAGTGGTAGGATCCTAGGCTAAGAAGGAAAGAAAGCTCTGCTTTCATCGTGATTTATTTAAATAGAACCAAACATGAACATTAAATGATTGAGCTAGTATTGGAAACAAGGGATTTGTTTTGCTTGGGCACACCTTAAGTGTCAAAATTCCTGCTATGTGGTTCAGTGGGTTTTTTGTTTGGTTGGTTGTTTGGTTTCTGAAACAGTTTTTTTTTTTTTTTTGTCTAGTTTAATTTTTGAGACAAAGTTTCTTCCTGTAGTCCTGGCTGTCCTGGACCTCAGATCTACCTCCTCTTCTTCCCAAGTGCTAGGATTAAAGGATTAAGCCTCATTCTCCTGCCTCAATTTCCAAAATACCAGGCATTGGCAATCACATAGCCTTTACACTGTTTGTTTGTTTGTTTGTTTGTTCTTAATGGTTAGAAAACAATGTCTGAACTTAATCAACTGAGCTGCATCGAGATGATCTCATCTAACACCAGAGCCCATGGTCAGGAGGCAACTGAGCATAGCCTTCCCTTGTTGGGGGCTTGGCCTGGTTTTGCTTCTTGGTTTTGGATCTGCTGCTTAGTTGGGCCTTAACATCCATAACAAGTACTGGTGTGTTGTCTTTGTTTTCTTGACTGATTCTGTGGTGAAGGAGAACTTGGTGGTTTACTGTGCATGCTTGCTTCTTTGGGGCCATTCTGAGGGTATTTGGCTACCTATAGAAACTATGTCTTCTTGGACTGCCTAAGATAGGGGAAGGTGAAAAACAGGTGTGGTTGTGGATATCTCAGCACTGCCTTTTGGTTTTCAAAGCCCTGGATTTTGCTTTAGCAAGGGCAGGAACAACTTCTGCCCTTTCTGTGTCATTTTGATGAATAACTGGCGTTGGAGTCATGTACTTCTAAGTCAGGGGGTCTTGTGGGTCTCAACCTCTTTGGGGGTCTCTTACCTGATTTTACATTACGATTCATAACAGCAAAATTACAATTACAAAATAGCAACAAAATAATTTTATGGTTGGGAGTCACCACAACATGAGGAACTGTCTACTGCTCAACTTAAGCATTTTATTTTAAAGATTTATGTATTTTATGTATGTGAGTACACCGTCACTGTCTTCACCAACTAGGGCATCAGATGCTATTACAGATGATTGTGAGCCACCATGTGGTTGCTGGGGATTGAACTCAGGACCTGGAAAAGCAGTCTTAACCACTGAACCATCTTTCCAGTCCTCAACTAAGTATTTAATAACAAAAGAGGGTGACTTTTTTCTATAGTATAAGTTAACTAGAAATGACAAAACTGTGTACCTATCAATGAAATGATGGGTAAGTGGTTGGATTTTTCTTATAATTATTGTCATCTTTACATAAGCCTGCTTTTCTGTCATCTTATTTGATGGTTGGAATGGCCCATATTTAAGAATGTCCAGTCTATAGGTAACTTAAAGCAGGCTGACAATAAGATCTTGTTTAATATAATAGCCTGTTTCTAGTTTTAACCTTAGTTTAAAGAGTTTCTATTAAATCTTTTCTTGGAATTGAGTGTTCCATCCAATCTGTTATTTGACTGAATTTCAGAAGGGTTTGGTACTAACTAAATTACATTATTTTTTTAAACTTTATGGGTATTTATTTATTTATTTTAAGATAGAGGTTTCTCTGTGTAGCCCCAGCTGTTCTGAAACTCTGTCCTCAAATTCAGAAATTTGCCTGCCTCTGCCTTCCAAATGTTAGGATTAAAGGGTTTTTGGTTGGTTGGTTGGTTTTGGTAAGTGTTGCATCAGCAGAAAAATATGAAGGCTGGGTTTTTGTTTTTCCAGAAGGGGTCTCTACTATGTAGCTCTGACTGTCTTGGAACACTTATATAGACCAGAATCACAGAGATCTATCTGCCTCTCCCTCCCCAGTGCTGAGATCAAAGGTCTGCATCCAGAATTGGCCAACACCCAGCCTGGGCAAAATGTTTTGGTGGTAGCAAAAGGCGAGTCAGTGAGGTAGTTCAGTGGTTGAGGTGTCAGTTACTGAACCTGGCTGCCTAAGTTTGATTTCCAGGCCCCACATGATGGGAAGAGAGACTTACTTCCATAAATTGAGTGTTGAATGCATGCATACCATGGCTCACAGGTGTGTCTTCCCCTCTGCTCCCACTACATAAATGTGGTAATAAACACTCCAGTGTTCTAACACTAATCAAATTATTTTAAAAAGCTCTACCACATTAAAAAGTTGTAGTATATCCAACTTTGAAAGCAGATTGATGAAGGCCTACATACAGTCTGTCCATGGTTCCATTAAAGAGGTCTGTAGAGACTGGGGAAGGTAGTGCTTACTCTTAATCTCAGTACTGGGAAAAGGCTGCGCTAGAGGCCGGCTTGGTATACAGAGACTTCGACTTAAAAAAATAAAATACCCGGGTGATGGTGGCACACGCCTTTAATCCCAGCACTTGGGAGGCAGAGGCAGGCGGATTTCTGAGTTCGAGGCCAGCCTGGTCTACAGAGTGAGTTCCAGGACAGCCAGGGCTATACAGAGAAACCCTATCTCAAAAAATAGAAATAAATCAATAAATAGTGTAAAGATTGAAAGGGTCATGAAGGTTCTTCAGGCCAGCCTTCTGACACGTGTCTCTTCGCTGTCCTAGTTGCACAGTAGTCTGCATCTACAGCCTGTACTGTCTTGGCATTAAAATACTTTGGTGTAGTAATTATCTTAGTGTTGATAAATTGAGACAAAATCATAAAGCACATATAAAACCAATTCTTTGTAAGCTTGCTTTTTTGTTGTTTTTGTGTATCTGGGACTGAAGAGATGGCTCAGCAATTAAGAACACTTGCTCTTCAGAGGATCCAATTCAGCTCTCATTGTCTATGTCTGGTGGCTCACAGCCACCTGTGACTTTAATTCCAGCAGATTTGATGCCCTCTTGGCTTCTGTGGATATTCATACATATATGGCATACAACTACATAAAAATACATATAAACAACGATTAGTTATTTTATGTGCATTGGCATTTTGCCTGCTTGTATGTCTGTGTGAGGGTGTCAGGTCCCTTGGAACTGGAGTTACAAACAATTGTAAGCTGCCATGTGGGTTCTGGGGATTGAACCCGGGTACTAGAAGAGCAGCAGATGAGCCATCTCTCCAGCCCACAATAAATTTTTTTTAAGAAAGCCTTATATTATTATAAGCATGTAAGTGTGTATATCCCACACCCGTCAGAGGGCAAGATTACTTCCTTTCACCATATGGGGGCCAGTTATGAAACTCAGATGGTCAGGTTTGGTAGCAAAAGCACCTTTGCTCCTGAGTCAGCTCTCCAGCCCCTGTTAAAACATTTTTAATAGGTGACTTGATTACATCTAACATATACCACTGCTTTTTTCCTATGTTAAGTCATTACAGTTTTCTGAAGTTTGTTCAGAAGGGCAAGAAAGGAAAGACCTGACTGGTTTTGTTTTGGTTTGGTTTGGTTTTGGTTTGTTTTACATATATATATATATATATCCACTGTAGCTGTCTTCAGAGACACCAGAAGAGGGTATCAGATCCCATTATAGATGGTTGTGAACCACCATAAAGTTGCTAAGAATTAACTCAGGACTTCTGGAAGAGCAGTCAGTGCTCTTAACCGCTGAGCCATCATTCCAGCCCCCTGACTGGCTTTCTTAAATTTACTTAGTGTTAAATTTTTAAAATTTGCTGCGTTTGATCAAATTCAGATTATTGGAGTTAGTGGTGAGCACTTTTACCCTCTGAGCCATCTTGCTGGCCTTAACTTCCCCTGATTTAGAAGTTAAAGTTTTTTACTTAATGCTCATTATTTTCATTTTCACTGTGATAGTGCCAATGTTAAATATGCAGTTTATTGGACATAAGTTCATGTGTCGTCTCTGCTCCCAGGAATAGAGCTCTACAGGGCTGTACAGGAGCAAACCCTAGGAGACATCTTCTTTGGCTGTAGTTTGAGGGTCTCTGCATTCACCAAGAATTCAGCGTCTACATTAAGAGCCGGGAGAGGCATTGTTTGTTAGAAAAGTAGGCTGCCAAAGAAGGTAGTTTTAAAATGCAAAGGAAACTAGCTGTAAGCAACATGTGTGAAAGGTCTAAAGTTTGAAAAACACAAAATGCCACTGGTGGTTATTTCACCTGAGAAATGGGACTATGGTCTGTGGGGATATTTAGTGTTGTGTGTGTCTTTAAAAAACAAACAGATACATCCTTTCCGGCTAAGAAATATTTCTTATAAACTGAAAATAATCTTCTAATCTTGGAGCATGTCTAGAAATAGGCTCCCCCAAAGTCTTTGGAGAGTTACAAATAGTGATTCTTCAACATGGTTGTACTTAGGACAGCATGTGTAGATGTGAGGAAGGACTTTAGTGTTGCTGACAGACTCCATTTTCAAAGATTCCAGCTTTAGGGAATAAAGCATAAAGACTGGCATTTCAAATGTGTGACTAAGGTTGCCTTCATCTTAAATTGTAGTAATATTAAATTGTTACCAGTAGGCATCTTTGTTCTCTATGCCGGGGCAGGTGTTTCTTTTGCAAGAGGATCTCCATATGTAATTGTCCAGGCTGGCCCTGAATGCTGGGATTGCAGGCTAGCTGAATTTCAGTGTGGGCAATTAATTGTGTATCTAATTAAAATGGTCTACCTTTCCTTCCTCATACTTAGTCTTTGTTCATTCAGTCTGTTCTCTGTTCCTCCTTACTTAATTATAGCCTTTCTCTTCTTCTTTGCCATGGGAATGACCTGTTTTCACACACCAGTTTCCAGTGTCTAGCACAGGGTAGAGTCACTCAGATGATATAGCAAATAATGTCTTCCAGTATACATTTTTAGCATATATAGTTGTCTGTTGACTGAATGATAGTTTCTAAATGCAGCCTAGAATGCATGTATACTACATTCTAAGATTAGACCTTTATATTTCTTTATAAAGGAATAGAATGAAATGGGGGGAGGGGAGTTAAATGCCTTAACCTCAAAAAAAATCAAGACCAAGAAACCTCAAAACCTGAGGAGGTAGCGTTAGGTGCTCTCTTTTTTCCACCCTCTTTTAAATTAATATACTTACCCGTGTGTGTTCTCTGTGCTATTTCTGTGCGGTGCCCTTAGAGGCCAGAATAGGATCACCTGGAAGTACAAGTAGGTGCTGAGAATTGACCCTGAAGGAGCAGCCAATGCTCTTAATCATTGAGTCATCTCTACAGTCCAATCTTGTTCATTTCCACTGATCTTGTGTGGATGTTACTGATGTCTTCAGTATTCTAGTAAGATGGAAATTTGATAGCCTTTACAAATTGATGCTAACCATTGAATGTCATCCTGGTACATATTCTCTAGACATCCACCATAGGTAGCTAATGGATAGAATGTAACTATATATTATCTTATGAATATAGCCATTGGGCTAGTGAGGTGACTGAGTAAGTCCCTTGCCAGCAAACGTGAGAACCTGAATTTGGTTACCCGAACCCACATATATAGAATGTACACACATGCACGTAAAATACACAAGAGTAATTTTTAAAATTAAAAATGTTACGGCTGGAGAGATAGCTCAACAGTTAAGAGCGCTCACTAACTGTTCTTCCAGAGGTCCTGAGTTCAATTCCCAGCAAGCACATGGTGGCTCACAACCATCTCTAATAGGATCCGATGCCCTCCTCTGGTGTGTGTACTCATAGATAAAATAAATAGACGTATGTATGTATGTATGTATGTATGTATGTATGTATGTATAAATGTATAAAATGTTAGTATCTGTCTTGTTAAAATGTTAATATAGGCTGGGCGGTGGTGGCGCACGCCTTTAATCCCAGCACTTGGGAGGCAGAGGCAGGCGGATTTCTGAGTTCGAGGCCAGCCTGGTCTACTGAGTGAGTTCCAGGACAGCCAAAGGCTATACAGAGAAACCCTGTCTCGAAAAACCAAAAAAAAAAATGTTAATATAGGCCTATGGTTTCATATTTTACAGATTCTGTTTCTTGAACAAAAGCATCTTTGTTAGTGTGTTTTAATGCTGAATGTATTGCTTTATTTTTTCTTTATCTGTAGGCCAAAGAAATCCTGACAAAAGAATCTAACGTGCAAGAAGTTCGATGTCCAGTCACTGTGTGCGGAGATGTGCACGGGCAATTTCATGATCTCATGGAACTCTTTAGAATTGGTGGTAAATCACCAGATACAAATTATTTGTTTATGGGAGACTATGTGGACAGAGGATATTACTCCGTTGAAACAGTTACACTGCTTGTAGCTCTTAAGGTAATTTTACTTTTTTTGTTTGGGCCTTTTGAACTGGGTGAGAGCTGTCTGAAATGTTCTTTTCCATGTGTTACATTCATCTGAATGTTAAATTTTAGAACAGACTTCCACCTTTAAGAATGCAAAATAATTGCTGGGCAGTGGTGGCTCACGCCTTTAATCTCAGCACTTGGGAGGTAGAGGCTCCACAGAGAAACCCTGTCTCGAAAAACAAAAAAAACAAAACAAAAAAAAGAATGCAAAATAATGTGTCTGCAGTTGGAGCTAGAAGATGGCTCAGAACACAGTGCAATGAGATACCTTGGAGTTTGTTTGTTTTTTTTTTTTTTTTGTTTTTTTTTGTTTTGTTTTGTTTTGTTTTTTTGCTTTATTATTTTGTTTTGATTCTTTTTTGTTTGTTTGTTTTTTTGAGACAAAGTCTCAATGCATAGTTCTGGCTGTCGGAAACTATCATTTGACAGTCCTATGAGAATTTTACTGAGGAAAGAATCAGATTTTAATGAAAAAAATATGTTGTTTTTAATATTAGAAAGGGAGTTTTATCTAAATGTCCAAGAGTGAGCAGATACCTAAATAATTTATTCTCATGGAGTAATTTGCAGGCATTACATATCACCTAATAAGGATTAAAATGAGAACTGAAGTATGCAGTCCCAATGCTGGTAAGGCCAAGAGAAAGGCTTGAGAGTTGAGGTCAGCCTGGCTTATTCAATAAAAACCTTTTCTTTAAGCAAGTTTTAGAATTCTGTGGTGTCGTTTGTAGCTCTGAAATACAGAGGGTATAAGAGTCCACAGTGACACACCATGATATTGATTTTTAAGGCATGTGCCTTAAATGTTGCTTGGCTTTACCTCAGGCGGGAATCAACATTCTCCTGTTGTTGTTGTTGTTTTTGTTGTTGTTGTTTTTGTTGTTTTGCTTTGTTTTTTGAGACAGGGTTTTTCTGTGTAGTCCTGGCTGTCCTGGAACTCACTCTGTAGACCAGGCTGGCCTCAAACTCAGAAATCCGCCTGCCTCTGCCTCCCAAGTGCTGGGATTAAAGGCGTGCGCCACTACTGCCCGGCAACATTCTCATTTTTATCACAGAATATTCTGAGCAAAAAACTTGCTTGCTGTCGGTGATTTTCTAATATTAGAGAAGCAGTTTCAGCCAGTGCTGTCTTTGATTAGCACCTACATTGTTTAGAATTGTTATCAAGTGGAGTTTAGAGTAGGTGGTGGGCAGTTTGTGCAGTGACTCCAGATACCCTAAAGAAGCTGTAGCTCAGCATCATGAGGAAGGAGTGGGCTGCTTTTAAGAGGTCATAATACTACTGGCTACTTCAAAGACAGAAGCTAGCTAAACTCTTAGTTCAATCTCTTAGTTCAACCCTGTACACCAGAGTATGACTGTACATCTATAATTCCAGCCCCAAAGAGGCAGAGACAGAGGAATTCCTGACACTCACTGTTGAGCTAGCTTAGTCTGATGAGCTCCAGACCAATGTGACACTGTCTCTTAAGGAGATAGGTGGCCATTTCTGAGGATGACGCCCAAGTTTGTCCTCTGGCCTCCAGGAGTGCATGAACATAGGGAAGAAGATGGGAGACCACATGGAGAAAATAGCTGTCTATAAATGAAGAAGACCCCAGATCTCCTGACACCATGGAGGACACCCCTATAGTGTATGGGCCCACTCAAGACTAATGGCTGCCTTAGCAAATGAACAGTGTGGGCTAGGTTAGCCCTTTCTCAAGTGGTGTCTAAACAAATGTATCAAAACAGATCCTTGTATCTATGCTCTTGGTTAGGCTCAGACTTCTTAGCTGTATTGACCCAGGGTCTGGGGATGCAGCCACTCTATAGAGTGTTTGGTTAGCATGCAAGAAGCCCTGGATTTGACTCTCGACGCAGTGTAAGTGTGGGATAGATCATACATGCTTGTAATTCTAACATTCAGGAGATGGAGGCAGGAGGAACTAGCATTGGATATATAAAACCCTGCCTCAAAAATTCATAAAAACCAAGAAAATTTAATTTATTAAAATTAAGATTTTCTTTTTATTTTTTAAAAGATGCAGCAAAGTTTATAAAAACACTTGTTTAAATTGTTGCCTCTAAACCTGATGATCTGAATTTGAACACTGGAACCCACATGGGTGAAATGAGAGGACACATACGTGCAATCACAATAAATGAAATGTAATTTTAAAGTCAGGCTTGGTGACAGGCACCTTTGCTGTCAATCAGCTCATAAGATAGGTCTTGTTTTTATTGTGCTATGTGATGGTTCTGGGGGAGTGTTGTTTGTTTGTTTGTTTTCATTGTACAGAGTCTTTAGCCAGGGCTACCTTCAAGTTGGTTGTAGTCTTTTAGTGTTGGGATTTCAAGCATGTGGAGCCATGTGAAGACAGGTTTCTTGAGACAGGATGAGGCTGTAAGAAGCCTCAAACACGGATCCTTCTGCCTCTACCAAATACTAGGATTATAGGCATGGACCACTATGCCTAACCTTAGGTAGATAATCTAATTTTAAATGGGCCAAGTACTGAAGGGTTACTTCATAAAAGAAGGTACATAGTTAACATCATTAGTCATTAGAAAAATCTTACATTGCCGGGCGGTGGTGGCACACGCCTTTAATCCCAGCACTTGGGAGGCAGAGGCAGGTGGATTTCTGAGTTCAAGGCTAGCCTGGTCTACAGAGTGAGTTCCAGGACAGCCAGGGCTTCACAGAGAAACCCTGTCTCAAAAAAAAAAAAAACCAAAAAAAGAAAAAAAAAGAAAAATCTTATTAAAGTCATTAAGACAGTGACTACAGTCAATACCAAGTGTCCTGTCAAGAATGTAAAATGAGTCAGAAATAAAGTTGCATATAAACCAATCATATAGCCCAATAGCTACACTCTAGGAATATGTTCAAGAGAAATGAAAGCACGTGAGCAGATGAGCTGGGTAACTAAGAGACAGGAAAACTGGAGCAGATACAGGAACCATGGGATGTGGCTACCCTGAATGCTAGTGTACAGCTGTGAAAGGAGCACACCTTCATCTCTGCTTTAGCATGGTGACCTCAGGATAGTGTTCCAAGGAATATGTAGCACAAGAAACTATGTTTTGTAATTTTTCACTTATATTAAACTTCTAGAAAAGTCATTCTCATGACAAAAGTAAATCAGTGGTTGTCGGAGCTGAGAGAGTTGGGGGGCATTGCAGATGGGGGGGAATCTTTGCAAGTAATGCTGCAAGTAATGCAAGACTCTAAAACTGGGTTGTGATGATTGTTGCATAACGAAATTTAGTAGCCGGGCGGTGGTGGCACACGCCTTTAATCCCAGCACTTGGGAGGCAGAGGCAGGTAGATTTCTGAGTTAGAGGCCAGCCTGGTCTACAGAGTGAGTTCCAGGACAGCCAAGGCTATACAGAGAAACCCTGTCACGAAAAACCAAAAGAAAAATAAAAAAAGAAATTTAGTAAAGGTCAGAAAAAAGTATGATTTGCATTTCACACAAGATGGTGCAGAGAGTTTGGTTTTAATTGAGATGATATTGGTAAGCATTTTATAAACCTTTAAAAATGTTTATAATCATCAGGCTGTGGTAGCACATGCCTTTAATTTTAGCTCAACAGGCAGAGGCAGGTGGATCTCCTTAAAGTTCAAGGACAGCTAGGACTACACAGAGAAGCCCACTCTTGACAAACAACAACAATTAAAAAAGTTTTTAATCTAATTTCAGTTCATTGAAGTTTAGAGATGTCTGCTTCTTAATTCCTTCCTCTCCTCTCAATTGGAACTCTGGATTTCCCTATAGAAAGTTTTATGAAATGTCTATTGCTTTTTTGTTGTTGCTAGCATCTGTTGTTCATTTTCTTTAGGTTCGTTACCGAGAGCGTATCACCATACTCCGAGGGAATCACGAGAGCAGACAGATCACACAAGTTTATGGTTTCTATGATGAGTGTTTAAGGAAATACGGAAATGCAAACGTTTGGAAATACTTCACAGACCTTTTTGACTATCTTCCTCTCACTGCCTTGGTGGATGGGCAGGTGTGTGTACTATAAAACTCACTGCTTGGTTTCCTTTTCCCAATAATCAGCTTTCTTAGTGTTTAGCAGGCACTGATTTTCCATCTTTACAGCTTGCATACCTTTGGGGATACTTTTTAGTAAATACTAAAAAGTTGTTTTATGTGTGCTGAACTGTCAGGATAGGATTGTGGGAATGGAACGTGTTTGTAGAGGGGTCTGGGAGATGTAAGGGACTGTGGGTGAGCTAGAGAAACACTATTGAAGGAACCTCAATGATGGTGGTTGGTCAGGAACAAGACTAGATACTCAGTAGTTGGTGTTAGGTCAAAACAATAGCCAGTTCTTCAGAATCCATCCTCATTGAAACAGAGCCTAGAACTGATGTAGCCAAATGATGCAGGTTTCTGCCTAACGTGTAGTCCAAAGATTTTAGTTTCTCTTAGGTATAGTTACCATTTGTAATCAATCTTTTTAGATCTTCTGTCTACATGGTGGTCTCTCACCATCCATAGACACACTGGATCACATCCGAGCACTTGATCGCCTACAAGAAGTTCCTCATGAGGTATGACTTTGATGAATTTTCAGAAACTCTTTAGGAAGAACAAATATTGGTTAGCTATAGCATCATTTATCATATGCTCATTCAGGTTTTCAAAATGAAATGACATGAGCCCCTACCATTGCTCATTACAAGTTTAGAAGCATTCCTTGTCTTCACCACTAGCCCATCTGTCTAATGACACTCCGATACACAGGCAGACAGGACAAGTGACTGAGCACACTGTGCCTTGTGGGAATTGCTTCTCATTTCAGAGATAACTCTGAAATTCAGGCTATGTTCAGTACACATACTCAGAATATGATTTTTGTAGAATATTGCTTCTGGTGAATTATTAAATGAATTCTACATTTGGAAGTCAGTTTATAACTTGTATCTGCTTTTTAGGGTCCAATGTGTGACTTGCTGTGGTCAGATCCAGATGACCGTGGTGGCTGGGGGATATCTCCTCGGGGAGCTGGTTATACCTTTGGCCAAGATATTTCTGAGACATTTAATCATGCCAATGGCCTCACGTTGGTGTCCAGAGCTCACCAGCTGGTGATGGAGGTATGTTCTTTTCTTGAAACCTGTCAAACTAATTAACTGTAGTCACTGAAGGAAAAGAGTTTGACACTGATGTCATCATTAGTAAGATGTCCTTTATTCCCGTAGAGTCTGCCATGGGAGCTAAACCCTCTTCAGTACATGGACAGTCAAACGAAAGTCAGGTCCATGGCTGATAGTGGACAATCCACTTAATGACTCACAGGGACTTGGAATTTAATGATGAAAGGGTAAAGATGTAGAACGATGAAGAAGGGTATAATATTGCAGAGGTTTATTTCATATTTATCTAGTATGTCTCTTTTCTAGTAGGAAAAGAAAGAAACATCGAAATGTTGATATCCTTTAGATAACTGACTTGTAGGTGATTTGAAAGCAGACTTTTCTCTTACGGTGAAACATTGGCTTTGAGAGTGAGGACATGGAACATTAAAACTATGGCAGTGGGCAGTCTCTTCTACCACAGTTTGTTGCCAGTACTGATGGTCAGCCAAGCACAGTGACACATGCCTTGTTAGTTCATTAGCTGGCTTGCTGGTTAGTTGGTTGGTTATTTAGGTGGCAGCTGAACTGCCTTGTAATCCAGACTAGCCTAGACTGTACAGTGAGACCCTATCTCCAAAGAAAAGTTCATTTTTAAAATCAAGTTTAAGGTCTGTCTTAGGGCTTCACTACTGTGAACAGACACCATGACTAAGGCAACTCTTACAAGGACAACATTTAATTGAGGCTGGGTTACAGATTCAGAGGTTCATTCCATTATCATCAAGGTGGGAACATTGTCCCCCAACATCCAGGCAGGCATGGTGCAGGAGGATCTGAGAGTTCTACACCTTCATCTGAAGGCTGCTAGCAGAATACTGGCTTCCAGGAAGCTAGGGTGAGGTCTTATAGCCCACACCCACAGTGACACACCCACTCCAACGGGGCCACATCTTCTAATGGTGCCACTCCCTGGGCCAAAGATATACAGACCATCATGTCATGCCAGTGAAAGACACAGTTACAGATACATTTGGTGATGGATATATTTAAGTTGATTTGGTTGCTTGATTGGTTTTTGCAGGATATGGTCTCCATGAAGATTAGGCTAGCCTCAAACCCAGAGATGCATCTGCCTCTGCTTTCTGGGGTTAAAGGTGTGTGCCACCATGCCTGGCTTGTTTTTAAATGCTTAAAACAAAACAAAAACAGGGCTGGAAAGATGGCTCAGCAGTTAAGAGCACTGACTGCTCTTCAAGAGGTCCTGAGTTCAGTTCCCAGCAACTACATAGTGGCTCACAATCATCTGTAATGGGATCTGAGGCCCTCTTCTGGTGTGTCTGAAGACGGCAACAGTGTACTTACATAAAACAAATAGCTCTTTTTAAAAAACATTTTTTTTCTTTTTGTTTTAGCAATGCATTGTTCATGTACATTTTATTTTATAGGTTGTGTGAAATACAGAAAATTAAGAACTTTGGAGTTCTTCTGTCTTAATGTATTTTTCTGTTTTAATGTGGTCATATTTACCTATGTAGGTAGGTAAGTAAGTTGTTTTGATTTTTTTTCCCCTGCCTCTTTTTTTGTAGGGATATAACTGGTGCCATGACCGGAATGTAGTAACAATTTTCAGTGCTCCAAACTATTGCTATCGTTGTGGTAACCAAGCTGCAATCATGGAACTTGATGACACTCTTAAGTATTCTTTGTAAGTATCTCCTCTGAGCTAGCTTCGTGTTGTCCAGCTCTGCTTAAACCAGAGCACGGGGTGACTTCTGACTCAATTTTTGTGGGAATGGACCTACACATAACAGAAACTGGCTTCTCTTATGTGGAGCCTGGTCTTCAATTTCTTGGGTGTATGTATGGGTGGGTGTTTGAAACAGAGTCTCACCATATAGCTCTGGTTGTCCTAGAATTCATTGTGTAGACCAGGCTGGCCTTGAACCCACAGAGATCCACCTACCTCCCAAGTGCTGGAACTAAAGACCTATGCCACTATGCTCGTAAATCTTCCAACTTTTAAATGCATATTTTTACTGCAGAGCTAGTAAAGTATATTTTGATAAGAAGTCAGGTTAATGAGCCAGACATTTAAGTGATCTTAATACAGAAGGGACCCTCGTGTGTGAAAAGGTAGCCTCGCAGACTGAAGTGCAAAGCTGTAATCTTAGCACTTGGGAGACTGAGGCAAGGGCAAGAGGATTGAAAGTTAAGGATATCCTTGACTATTTTTCTTTTGATGTGATAAAATCTAGTGTCTGAAAACAACGTAGGAATAGGGGAGCAGTTGTTCAACCTATAGTTGTAATTTATAGTCCACCATTGAGGGAAAGTTGAGGCAGAAACTAAAAGCAGCTTCTCAGATAATACCCACAGTCTAGATGTAATGTTACATTCCACCAGAGGCAGGAGTTTGAGGCCAGCCTGGTCTATATAGAGAGTCCCAGGGGCTGTATCAAGAAACCATAACTCAAACAAAACAAAAAAGCAGAGATAAGGTTTTTTGTTTTGTTTTGTTTTTGTTTGTTTGTTTGTTTGTTTTTTGGTTTTTCGAGACAGGGTTTCTCTGTGTCTTGGCTGTCCTGAAGCTCACTCTGTAGACCAGGCTGGCCTCGAACTCAGAAATCCGCCTGTCTTTGCCTCCCAAGTGCTAGCTTTCTTCATTCTTAAACAGGTCAGGGCTCCCTGCCTAGGGAACGGTAACAGCCACAGTGGGCTTGGTGTTCCTACGTCAATTAAGACAGTCTTCCACAGACATGCTCACGGGTCAACCTGATTTAGATAAGTCTAGTCCTCAGTTAGAGTTGTTCCCAGGTGATGATTCTCTTGTGTCAGGTTAACAGTTAAAACTAACCATGTATTTGTAGCCCAAGCTGGTCTAGAACTGTGATCTTCTTGCCTCGGTTTCCCAAGTGCTAATGTTAGAGCTATGCCTAGCTCTATTGAAGTTGGATTCTATTCTTTTAAAATACACTGAAAACAGTGAATCTTAATTTGTTTTTCAGCTTGCAGTTTGATCCAGCACCTCGTAGAGGCGAGCCACATGTCACTCGTCGTACCCCAGACTACTTCCTGTAATGAAATTTAAACTTGTACAGTATTGCCATGAACCGTATGGTGACCTAATGGAAATGGGAAGAGCAACAGTAACTCCAAAGTGTCAGAAAATAGTTAACATTCAAAACACTTGTTTCACACGGACCAAAAGATGTGCCATATAAAAATACAAGCCTCTTGTCATCAACAGCCGTGACCACTTTAGAATGAACCAGTTCATTGCATGCTGACGCGACATTGTTGGTCAAGAATCCAGTTTCTGGCATAGCGCTATTTGTAGTTACTTTTGCTTTCTTGAGAGACTGCAGATATAGGATGTAAACATTAACACCTGTGAGTCCAGTTGACTTCCACTTAGCTGTAGCTTACTCAGCATGACTGTAGATGAGGATAGCAAACAATCATTGGAGCTTAATGAACATTTTTAAATAAGTACCAAGGCCTCCCCTCTTGTTGTGTTTCTTTCAGGGATACCATTAATTTAATTGTATGATTTGTCTGCACTCAGTTTCTCCCCTTCTCAAATCTCAGCCCCGCGTTGTTCTTTGTTACTGTCAGAAACCCTGGTGAGTTGTTTTGAACAGAACTGTTTCCCTCCTGTAAGATGATGTTACTGCACAAGTCACCGCAGTGTTTTCATAATAAACTGGAGAACTGAGAAAGTCAGCTTTGGATTGTATCAGTGGGCACGACTGGTGCTGTTTATTAACAAGATAAATCTATTGATCAATTTCAGAATTTGTAGAATCCCAGGTAAAGAAAAATAAAGATCAAGGCCACTGTGTAACCCCTCTGGCAACTCCTTGGTGTTCTTCAGAAGAACTTGGGGACTTGTTTGTCTGACATACTGCAGTTTGTCTTGTTGCTGGCCTGCGCTGTGAAAGGAGCTCTGTGCTGCTGCTTCAGTAGGACTTGATTGTTAAACCATAGAACTTGAGAGTTATGTTTTTAGGATTTTACTTAAAATGGCATGTTTTCAGGTAGAACTTAACAAACTAAATGATGTGTCTAATTAGTGTAGTTTCTGGTTACAAATACATTGCTATGTATTTCATGGACTCTTTAAAATGATTGACAGAACGGTAAGTTCTTAACCAACATTTGTATATTTCTTGTCAAGTCATGTGATCTTAGAGTTAGTTAAACTTGTCTCAGATGAGCTGTTAGAACCTTAGCTTGTGTTCTTTAACTGGCAAATCAGTGAAGCCGAGTAAAAACAAAGCTGGTTTGGGATTATGCTTTGTCCCAGATTTGAGAGTGGTGCCTGAGTGCCAGTGCTCATCAAGCAATGGCTTTTCCCCTCTATTCTTTGACTTGGCTTAAAACCGAAGACGGTTCTTCTGTGGGGACTAAATATTTGCTATTTTAAGCTACCTGGGCAAACATCAGGATGCTTGATCATTACTGTGTGAGTGTAGTAAATAAATGTTTCCTTGCTTTGTACTGTGTTGAATTTGGAACTAACAGTGAAGTTATAATATTGCCCTGTATAAAAAAGCCAGTTTATGAGTTAATTTTCTACAAACCCTTAGTTCTTCTAGGGGTCTTCTTTTTAGCCTTTTCTGAGTTAGAAGAAACACATTCTCCAGCCTGTTATTTTTGCTACTTTGTCTTCCTGGCCAAACAAGTAACATCTATGTACAGCCCCCCCCCCCCTTTTTTTTTTTTTTTTTTTAAATTTAGGGTGGGTGTGGACAGGGCAGGGAAACAGGGTCTTGTGTGGCCCTGAGTGGTGGCTTATGTCTTGTTATATAGGCCAAGCTGTCTTGGAACTGTACATGCCACCATGCCTGACTTAATAATGTACAGCACTTCTGATCCAATACTCAAGGGAGGTGGACACCAGGCAGCTGCACTGGGGATCCTGATAATAAAGAGGGCTCTAATGGAGTCTTTAACTGTAGTTGACACATGTCGTGTACATATAGATTCTCAGAATGGGGCTTGTGGCAAAGATTGATTGGTTTTAAAACCATTCAGAGGCAATTAAATGGGTACTATAATAAAATTGCCATAATTTTTTGAGCCTCTTGATTCAGAGCAAAGAATTATCAAAAATGAGTGTTGTCAAGGAGTCTGGCAGGTGCTTAGCAGTTAATCTTTTAGTGCCCAGCTGCCTATAACTTCAGCTCCAGAGGTCCTAACACCCTTTGGCCTCCACCTGGTGCACATGCCTGCAGGCAAACCACTCATATATATAAAATAAAAATCAGTCTCTTTAAGACAGTGTTACTGGCTACAAATGTAGTTCATTGGTAGAGCACTTGCCAGCACGTACACTGTGCCCTGGGTTTCATCTCTAAAAGTTGTATATGATGGCACATGTGTGGCCCAGCATTTTGGAGGCAGATGGTGGATCTCTGCCTTAGAATGTGTATTCTTGGAGAAGTTTACTTTGGAAATGGTAAGGTGACTCAGCTGGTAAAGGCATGTATACTTACCAGCAAACCTGAAGACTGGAGCTCAGTCCATGGAATCTAAGTGGTGGAAGGAGAAAACCATTTCCTGCAAGTTGTCCTTTGGCCTCCATACACAAACGGTGATGTATACACCCACATACACAGATAGTTCATAAAATAGAATTGGGGAGCTGGAGAGTGGAGCCATAGTTAATACACTGCTCTTTCAGAGGACCCATACCCACCTCTGAAGCCTCCCAATAGCCCATGACTTCAGCTCCAGGGGATTTGGTGCCTCCAGTCTCCGTGGACATCAGCATTCATTTGCACATAATTTTTTTTTATTAAAAGTTTGCTTTGAAACAATTTATAAAGCTTATTGTTGGGTTTGAGTACTCGAAGACGTAAATGTTTTTAGTAAAACAATGTAATATTTAAAGAGTATCAGGTGGTGTTTTGAGATTTGTACATTGTGTAATATTTAAGTTGGGCTATGTATGCCTCAAGCATTTATCATTATGGTCCTTTAGCTATTTGAAATTAAATATACAGTATGGTGGTGTAGTTGCCACCTGCCTGTGTAATGGCACATCTGAGCCTCTTGAAACGTTCAGTGACCATTGGGGGACAGTTTGCCTTTCCTTATTACAAATGCAAAAGGTTTCCTCTTTTCTTGACTTACTGTTTTATTTATGTGTGTGGTGCCCACAGAGGCCTCTAGATCCTCTTAAGCTTCAGAGTGGTGAGTGCTAAAAACCAAATTCAACCTCTGGGAGAGCAGCAGTTATTTCTGTGGTATTTAGACTTGATGCCCACATATATACTTTGAATTATTTGAAAAAGGTCCTGGGCCTAGTATGTCTAGGGTTAAGGACCACTGCTGGTGGGCATGGTGACTCCTCTCTGTGATCTCAGCACTTGGGAGGCAGAGACAGGTAGGTGGAGCTCCAGGCCAGTCAGGAATACATAGTGAAACAGTCTTTTTTCTTTTTCTTTTTTTTTTCTTTCTTTCTTTTTTTTTTTTTTTTTTTTTTTTTTTGGAGACTCACGATGTAGCTCTGGCTGTCCTGAAGCAATATAGACCAGGCTAGCCCTGAGCTTCCTTCTGCCTCCCAATTGCTGGAATTAAAGGTATACATTACCATGCCCAGCATAAACCTGTCTTAAAAGTAAATAACCATTGCTCATTTTCTAACTACAACTGCATTTTGTGGTGCTGTTAGTATCTTATGGTGTAACTGGCTTTTACTATGTTCCTGGAAACAGCCAGTAGTTTATAGACTTTAGTTTTAAAGTGGATTTTGTTCTCCTGACCTAAACCTGCTTTTTATCAGCCCCTTAATCTCATAATTCTTTGACTGTTTTTACATTTGATAAACTTAAATCTTTTTGGTTTATTTTTTTCTACAATTGTGCCTATGTAAAAAATAACCTTTGCAAGGTTGTCAATGTGTTTGACTATGCCTGTTAGTCTCTTTACGATAGAACTGTAAAGATACTGTTGATTGTGACAATTTTTTACGTGTGTGGTGTACTTTGATGCATCGCCATTTTTCCTCATTTCCATTCTATACCTTGATTGTATGGATTACTTTCAGTAATAATGACTCTTGTTTTTGTTTTGAGACAGGGTCATCTTTTATAGCTCGGCTGATCTCTGTTCCAAATCAGTCAAGCTATATAACGATAACAAGAGACGGGGAGGGGGGGATAGATAGATAAGGGTCACTGAGTGGCCAAATATGACCTTTTTAAACTTTATCTGGGTTTCTGTGTATATCCCTGGCTATCCCTGGCTATCCTAGGACTCTGTAGACAGGCTGGTCTACTCAGCATAGATCTGCCGGCCTCTGTTTCCCCAAGTGCTGGGATTAAAGGCATGGACCACCACTATCCAGCTACAGCAGTCTTATTTGACAGAGTAGAACTCTTTTGGTTTTTTGAGACAGGGTTTCTCTGTGTAGTCCTGGCTGTCCTGGAACTCACTCTGTAGACCAGGCTGGCCTCAGAACTCAGAGAACTTGGCCTCTGCCTCCCAAGTGCTGGGATTAAAGGCGTGCGCCACCACCGCCCAGCAACAGAGTAGAACTCTTAAAGGATTCATTTTGCTTTATCTCATATTTATGTCTTCTGACTGAGCTTTACACACCTTTAGGGTATATAGGTCAGTCACTTAAATGTTCTAGACTGTTTAAGATGCGACCTTTTTAGGGTGTACCTCGAGAATGTCATGAAGTGTTACATTGAGGGGTCTTGTACCTTGATCCCTCTTTGCTGCTTCAGTGATGAGTGCCTTGATCCATTGTGCACTGTGGAGCTGTGAACTGTGAAAGGTAGCCTGGTCCCCAGTTGAGCTGAGGCTACCTTTCAGGGTCCACTGCCCACAGTGTACTATATTGGTGTTTCTCTGTTGGTTTTTCTGTCCTGGAGTTGTGCACAGATAGGTGGTGTCCAGTCTTAATTATTGTTTCTCTCTGCTGTTGCTGTAGAGGAGATGTTAGGCAGTGGGTTGTGAGCCCCATCCCCTTCCTGTTTTCTAGCTATTCCCACTTGGATCCCAGTCATTGGGTTGGGGTTTTATGTCTCCTAGTCTTTAAAAATACTTGACGTGGTAGTAGAGTGGTGTGTATGTTTTTACGTAACTGTCAGCAGATGCCTCTCTCTTAGGGGAAGGGAGGTTTATTTTGGCCCAGTTTCCAGGGTTATAGTCAGTCATAGAAAGGAACAGAGGTGAGGAGGGCTATCTGCCCTGTTTGTGGCAGCAGGAGGAGGAGCAGAGAGAGACAGGAAGCAGAGAAGGTGGAATTATCAAAGGCCTGCCCCAGTGATTCAACTCTGCCAGCCATGTTTCACAACCTCTCAAAACACCACCAGTTAGGACCACTTACTGAGCCATGGACTTAGGGATAATGTCCATAATGGGTAGTGGTATGTAGCATAAGATGAGAACCGGGAGCATGGCTTACGTGGCAAAGTTGCTTCTAGCATACCAAAAAGTGTCGCAGGAGGAAGGGGGAAATCATCAAGATGATAATCTCAAAAGCAAGCAGATAAAGTGAAAAGCATCCACCATGAGACCAAAGACAATTGGGAGCAGAAGGAAATGACCCGAGAGCTGCAGGTGAGAGGTGGAAAACAAAAATTGAATATTCAAGGTGGGAAAGAGAGAAACGAACTTAAATTAAAAGCAAGACAGCCAGTCAGGGAAGGGGGCAGGGAACATGATCCCAGTGGGCCGAAATGTATGAAATTTTTTTTAAAGATTTATTTTACTTATATGAGTACATTGTGGCTGTCTTCATGCACACCAAAGAGGGTATTGGATCCCTCTTTTACAGATGGTTGTGAGCCACCATGTAGTTGCTGGGAATTGAACTCGGGACCTTTGGAAGAGCAGTCAGTGCTCTTAACCACTGAGCCACCTCTCCAGCCTGTATGTTTTTTGTTTTTTGTTTTTTGGGTTTTTTTTTGTTTTGTTTTGTTTTGTTTTGTTTTGTTTTGTTTTGTTTTTGTTTTTTTTTTGGTTTTTGGTTTTTGGTTTTTTAAGACAGAGTTTCTCTGTATAGCCCTGGCTGTCCTGGAACTCAGTCTGTAGACCAGGCTGGCCTTGAATTCAGAAATCCGCCTGCCTCTGCCTCCCAAGTGCTGTGATTAAAGGCGTGCACCACCACTGCCCGGCCTGCATGAAATTCTTAAAAAGTAAAAACATTGTCCAGTACTCCAGTTACCACCCAGCATGCTACATTCCTATCCTGTACTCAATAAGCTTTTCATAAACACATCACCTTCTGATGTGTCACACAGTCGCTTCTGTGGTGGTCAAACAAGGGTGACTTAACTCCTGCTGGTCTTGTCTTGATCCTTCCTCCTGGGCTGCTGGTAAGAGTAAAGGCTAGGTAAAGTTCACCCTGCTATTGTCATTTGATCAGTACAAGGGGTGGAACCAGGGCTGTGTCCCTATTCTCATGGAACTAAAGTTCCTTGAAGTGTGAGTCAAGTGACAGGTGCCCTCAGAGAAGCACATGCTGACTGAGAAAGGGGATAAAGGACCAAGGATACCATACATAATAGAGCCTTGTGCTTTCCATTACCCACAACTCTAGGTGGTTTTTTAAATTACCTGTATGTATCTGTGGGTATGTTTGTACACAGGACTGTAGTGGCCAGAGGTCGAAAATAGGTGTTTTATCTCCCGGAACCAGGCTGGAAAGATGGGTCAGAGGTTAAGAGGACTATCTACTCTTCCAGAGGTGATGAGTTCAGTTCCCAGCAACCACATGGTGACTCCCAACCATCTACAATGAGATTTGATACCCTCTTCTGGTATGTTTGAAGACGACAGCTACAGTGATGTGTGTGTGTGTATACACATATGTATATATACACACATATATTTAGTGGGTTGAGCCATCATGTGGGTGATGAAATTCAGCTTCTCTACAAGAGCAGCTGTTAGTCTTAACCACTCAGCCATCTCTGCAGCCCGTACCACGGTAGTCTCTTGTGATTCTGCATGGAGTTCAGGGTCTCTTGTCCTATCCCTCTGCAGCAAACATGAATGGATCCTCATCACTGCACTATGCTTTTACACCAAGAAACAACTGTGTCCACAGCTCCCAGTGTAGCTAAATGGAAGGCTGCTGTTTGCTGCATCTCCCTCTGCTCATTTCTTCTTCATTGTGTCTCTTTCCCCAACTCTGGACTCTGTAGGCCCATTGCTGGTGTACTTTTCTCACCTTTCATAAGACAGTCAGTCTCTGGGTGTCTCTTCTTACGCACAGTCATGAATGTGTGCTTCTCCATCACCAGCCTCACTAGTTTAAGTCTGAGCTGCCAGAAGCTGGAAGGTTGCTTTGAATCCCTATCTGTTCTTTTTGGATAGTCACACCAGCTGTGCTGAGACTCACTATGTGACAGAGGTAAACTGAATTTCCAATCCAGCCTCCACCTCCAACCAGCTGGCATTATGATGCACACCACTACAACTGGCCTCTCATATATATTGATAGGTGTTTATGGTGTGTGTACGCGTTGTGTGCTAAGCACGCATGTGTTTGATACACCCAAGTCAGAGATTCACTATGCAGCCCTGGCTGGCCTGGAAATTGGTATGTAGTACAGGCTGGCCTTGAAGGCACAGAGATCTGCTGTAATTGTCACCATCACACCCTGCCCTTCCCCCCAAAAAGGGGGAGGGGGCTTTGAGGGGAAGGTACAATGCATTCCTGAAAGCCAGTATCTGTAGAGGCCAGAAGAGGGCGTTGGGTCCCCTTGGAGCTAGGGTTACAGATAGTTGTGAGCTTCCAGGCCTGAGTTCTGAGAAATGAACCAGGGAAGGACCCTGCAAGAACAGTCAGCACTCTTAACCTCTGAGCCATCATCCTTCCAGCCTGTCTCAGGTTTCCTTAAAACAGAATCTTAAGGATTGTCTTTGTAGGTCTTGAGTTTCCAAGTTTATCTCAGATCCTAAGGGTAGGAGGTATGCAGAGCACTAGAAATCAGAAGCCAGCACTTTAAAAATAGGGCTGTGTGTATATGAGGTTTTTTAAAATGATATTATTTGCTTAAGCCACCTAGAAACATAGAACATTTCTGTCTTCAGCCTGAGTGGCAGATGGTCCTGCACCATTTGCGTCAGAAATGCAGTGTAAGTGATTTGCTGTTTCTACCAATTCTTCAGTGTGGTGCTGTAATCCTGAGGCACAGCTGACATAATGAACCAGCTCCCATCAGTACTCCATGCAGAAGGAAGACTCTCTGAAGACAGTTGAAGTGACTGCAGAGGAGCAGTGATACTGCACGTTTGGTCCTGAAACAGCAGCTGAGAGAAAGACTGCATAGCCCTGAGCTTTCTCTGTGCCAGACATTTTGTGTGACATCAGTTGTAAATCAGCTCAGTTCAGAGCAGTGAAGGCCCTGCTATAAGAGCATTCTCAGGGATCCTGGCTTTCAAAAGCCCCTGCCTTTGCTGGAATCATTCAGTGGGCTTTGAAGGTCAGGCACATAGCTTTGTAGTTAGAGAAAGTGACCTGTGTTTTGTGACTGGTGGCTTTTTCAAGGCAACTATGTGATGGGACCTTAGGGAGACATGAAGGAAGATTGCAGGCTGGCTCTGTTGAGTATTGGCACAAGTCACAGATCGTGTCCTCAGAATTCATGCCCTCAACTCCCTTAACAGCGTTTATTTGAAACAGGTTTTATTTATACTTGTGCACATGCATGGAAGTCAGAGACAACCTGTCCCTAACACCAGACAAGTTTGAGGGATGGAGTTCAAGTCATCAGGCTATTTGTTCTGTTTGTCTCTGTATACACCATTTGCTTGCAGTGCCCAGAAAGGCCAGAAGACGATATAAATTTTCCAGAGACACCTAGTATTAGTCCTGAAAATTGATTTCAGGTCCTCTACAAGGGCAGCAAGTGCTCGTAACCACTGAGCCATCTCTCCAGCCCCCATCTCAATTTAATTTGTGTGTGTTTGTATACACATGCACACACAGTACTTGCACATATGTGCATGTGGGAGTGTAGGTGCCTGAGGAATCCACAATTTGGTGTCAGGTCCCCTGGAACTAGACTTACTGATTGTGATTTGCCCCGTATGAATGCTGGGAACTAACCTTGGGTCCTCTACAAGAGCAGTGTGTACTCTTAACGTTGGGGCTTGTCATTGGTTAATATTGCAAAACACAGACAAACACCTTTCTGTATCCTGCATTCACAGCTACCAGTTTGCAGCACCAGCACCTCTAACCTTGGCCAGCACTGGATTATCCTACCAGCATGCAAGCACAGCTCTCTGTGCTCCCATAAGCAAAACTTGAAAGAACATCTTGGGGGCTGGAGCTGGGGCTTGGTGGCAGAGTACCTGGCCAGTGTGTGTAAGGCCTTGGTTTCATTCCCAGTTCTGTGGAAAGCAAATCTCAGACCACCTTGTCATCTTCTGTTTGTTCTTTTAGATTTAGTTTTACTTTTACATTTGTTTGTGTTTATCTGTGATGTAGATTTGTGTGTGTGAGCGTGTGCACACACACACACATGCACTCAAATTGCCCACAGAGGCCAGAAGAGGGCATCAGATTCCCTGGAACTGGAGTTGCAGATAATTGTGAGTCAACATGTAGGTGTTAGGTCCTCTGGAATAACAGCCAGTACACTCTCTCTCTCTCTCACACACACACACACACTCTCTCTCTCTCTCTCTCTCTCTCTCTCTCTCTCTCTCTCTCTCTCTCTCTCTGTCTCCTTATCTCCCCCTATCTCCCTCCCACTCCCCTCCCTTTCCCTCTCTCCCTTTCTCCCCCCTCCCTCTCTCTCTCCCTCCCTCCCCTTCTTCCTTTCTTTTGTTCATTTCCTTTCTTTTCTTCCTTTTTTTTTTTTGAGGGGGGAGAGGAACAGGGTTGTGTTTTGTTTGTTTGTTTGTTTGTTTGTTTGTTTGTTTCTGTGTAGCCCTGGCTGTCCTGGAACTAGCTCTGTAGACCAGGCTGGGCTCAAACTCACAGAGACCTCTAGCTCTGCCTCCCAAGTGCTGGAATTAAAAAGTCTGCACCATCAACACCTGGCTAACAGCTGGTACTCGTAACCTCTGAGCCAGCACTGCTGCTACCGCCGACTCTTCTCTGTGAACCTGTGAAGAGATGGCCAAAGAATCCCAGCTTGTAGCCTCAGACCAACTTCTACTGTGAGCTTCTGAGCTCCATATCCAACTGCCCACTTGATGTGCCTCATTTGACCAGCATCTCCAAATGAGTTCCTGGGGCTAATGAGCTGGTCCATGGGTAAAGGAGCTGCCAAGCCTGATGACTGGAGTTCAGTCCCCTGAATCCATGACGCGGAAAGCAAGAATTGATTCCCACATTTGTCTTCTGACCTCTACCACAAGCTCAAAAAGTAAATAATAAAAAGAAAACGAGATCCTCGTCTCATGCTCAAATTTCTGGTACTCTGTTTGGTTTTCACGCAGCTACCCTTGACACCCCTCTCCTCCTCCACAGAGGTCTGACAGGGAGACTTCTAAAGCCATCTTCCTCTTTATCACCTGTCCTAGCTCAAGCCTCCTAAGAAAGCCCTCCTGCCCCTGCTGCCCAACCTAATGTGAACTCATTTCACAGAGGGGCACGGCCCAGCGTTGGAGAACGGAACAGAACTGCACTGGCTTGAGGCCTCTGCTGGTCAGACTGGGTCAGACCAGGTTTCTGGACAGGACCCCTCTGAATTCTGGATAGGAGAAGCAAAGGAGATGGAAGGCAGGGATGGGGGAGGAGGGAGGTGGTTTGCTCTGTGACAGACAAGTGGCCCTCTGGCACCATCTTCTGGGCAGACTACTAAGTGATGATGTTTGGGGGCATTAGCCAGGATAAAGCTGTACAGCTACAGCCCCTGTCTCTGCCTTCTCTGAGCCCTTGGGGGGTACCCATCTGTTCCAGTAGGTTCTCCATTCTGGGGTGGAGTGGAGCAAAGTAAAGGCCGTTCTCGTGAGATAGCCAGGATCAAAGCCCATCTCCTCGTTTTTCTGATGTGTAATCTGGCACAGTTTATGAGGCCAGCTGCAGCTTTGCTGTCTTGCCCCGTGTAACAGAGTTGAGCTCCTGCCTAGCACACTACACAGGGCTATTTCTCAGCTCCTAACTTGTAGGGAGGCCCAAACCTGGGCCTCTGGTAGTATGAGATATAAATGTGTCGACCAACTTTCTCCTCTGTCACTTAGATGTGGACACCACTCTTGCCTAGAGCTTCTGATGAAGCATCCTGAGGTGAGGAATATCACCCATCAGATGGCTCTGCATAAGATGGCTTGAGTAAAGGCAAGGATGGACCTTTCTGGAGCTTTGTCCAAGGTCAAGGGCCAAGGCTAGACTCTGGACACTAAGCTCTCCTAGATACATTGACCTTCCAGAAACTTCCCTCTGAGCTGCTCCCAACACCTCTCCTTGCTCCTCCAGCTTTGGCAGAGAGTGATTGAGCAGCCATGTGATGAGCCACCACAGAAGATCCAAGGTGACAGACACTAGCACAGTGTAAAGCACACAGCATGTATTATCACGTTGCCATGTCCTAAAAGAAATCTTTTAGGGTCTGGAGGAATGAATCAGCTGTTAGAGCACTTCTGGAAGATCTGGGTTCTGCTTCCAGCACCTATATCAGGACTTTATAACCATGACCACAAACACCCATAGCTCTGGTTCCAGAGGATCCAGCACCCCTTCTGGCCTCAGCATTTGCATGGATATAGTGAACATGCATACATTTAGGTACATATAAGACAAATCATACATTAAAATTTTAACATTTATTTTTTTTAATTTTTCTCTGCTGGGCAATGATGGCGCACACATTTTATCCCAGCACTTGGGAGACAGAGGTAGCTGGATCTCTGTGAGTTTGAGGCTAGTCTGGTCTACATAGTAAGTTCCAAGACAGACAGAGCTACATACAGAGAAGTGTTGTCTTAAAATAATAATAATAATAATAATAATAATAATAATAATAACAACAATAATAATAATGTAGTAATAGTAATAATAATAAAAATCGCAGTGTGTGTGCGTGCGTGTGTGTGTGCGTGCGTGTGTGTGTGTGTGTGTGTGTGTGTGTGTGTGTGCGCGCGTGCGTGTGTGTGTTCCTGTATGTCATGTTATGCCTGTGGTTGTCAGAAATCTGCTGAGTCATCTTGCTGGCCCTAAAACATTAAAGTTTTTAAAGTTTATTTTGTGTGTATTGCGTTTGTGTGTGGCATGTATGTTTTTGGAGTCCAAAAGACAACATCTGTGGGTCAGATCTCTTGTTTGCACCATGTGGATACCTGGGTTTGAATTTAAGTTGACAGGTTTTGTGGCACTGAGCCATCTCTCCAGCCCACATGCTATTGTCTTTTGTTTGGTTGGCTGGGTTTTTTTTGTTGTTGTTCTGTTTTGTTTTGGGGGGTTTTTGTTTTGTTTTGGTTTGGTTTAGTTTTGTTTGTTTGTTTGTTTTTGGTTTTTGGAGACAGGGTTTCTCTGTGTAGTCCTGGCTGTCCTGGAACTCACTCTGTAGACCAGGCTGGCCTTGAACTCAGAAATCTGCCTGTCTCTGCCTCCCAAGTGCTGGGATTAAAGGCGTGCGCCACCACGCCCGGCGTGTTCTGTTCTGTTTTGCTTTGTTTTTCAAGACAGGGTTTCTCTGTGTAACCGTTCTGGCTGTCCTGGAACTCACAATGTAGACTAGGCTTGTTTCAGCCTCTCAGAGATGCACCTGCCTTTGCCTCCCAAGTGCTGGGTTAAAGGTGTGTGCTGCCAGCATGCTTGGCTACATACATAACTTTATGTATGTATGTATGTATGTATGTATTTGCTGTATTTATACATGAAGCCACCACCTGGATCAAGATAGAAAGAGCCTGATGCCCCAGATACCCCCTTAACACTGGTCAGCTGCTCAGCAGCCATCATTGGCTTGTTTCACATTCCTTTGTGGTCTTTGTTCAAATGGATTCACGCAGTAAGTCATTTTGTACCTAGAAGTTTTCATTCAACACTGAGGTTCATCTATGTTCTGTTGGTTTTCTCTTTCAGGAGTCTATGGCATGAATATCATGCGGGTTATTTGTACAGCAGCTAACTTTTTAAATTAATTAATTAATTATGCCACGTTCTGCCTGCATATATGCCTGCACTACAGAAGAGGGCGCCAGATCCCATTACAGGTGGTTGGGAGCCACCATGTGGTTGCTTGGGAAATTGAACTCAGGACCTCTGGAAGAGCAGTCAGCGCTCTTAACCTCTGAGCCATCTCTCCAGACCTATTTCTAACGTTTGATTGATGAATAAAGCTGCTATCATGGCTCGGCTGTGGTCTGAGCATAACTACTGAGGATTCCCATCCTAGAAGATGGGTCTCAAGTGGTGATGAAGAGGCAGAACCTAAGTGATTCCTATCTGTTAAAGTACCTACTTGAAGGTAATAGGGTCACGGGACACTCCCTTGAATACAGTTAACACTGTTCTTGTGGAATGAATTAGTTCTTGGCAGAAAGTGTTTATCCAAAACTGTCCTCAGCCTAGGCACTTGGCCTCTAATACAGTTGTTATGAATATTGAAATATAACCTGTAGAACACATAAGCACATATTGGACATAAATTCTATACTGGAGAGCTGGAGAGATGGCTCAGTGATTAAGATCACTGACTGCTCTTCCAGAGGTCCTGAATTCAATTCTCAGTAACCACATGGTGGCTCACAACCATCTCTATTAAGATCTGATGTCCTCTTCTGGTGTGTCTGAGGACAACAACAGTGTACTCACATAAAATAAATACAATTTAGAAAAAAAATCAGTACTGGAGCTGCTGAGCCACTGGGTTCATGGATGTTTATCTTTCGTAGATATTTCCAATTAGTGGAATTCATCAACCTGTACTTCCAGCAACAGTGTCTGAAAGTGTCAGTTGTTCCATGTCCTTGTCAACACTTGATACTGTCAATCTTTTAAGTTTAGCCATTCCAGTGACATAAAAATTTTTTGCCAAAAACTGATGACATCTCTCATTACTGTTACCAAGATTTGACTTACAGGTGAAGAGAGTGACAGCCTGGGAAGACACCTTTCCTGTATCACATGAAACATTTAAAGCAGGTGGGTGGCGGCAGGTCTGCAAGATTTCTGTGTATCTGTGTAAGACAAGTGGGCCCGACAGGCATAAGGACTGCTGAGGCTGAGTGAGCTCAGACCCCAGGAATCTCAGAGATCTGAGAGCGTTGATCTTCTTCCTGCCTGTCTCTGTACCTGCACTGGAACACATCCCACTGAGAGGATCATGCGCAGTCAGTCACAGAATGTAGCACCTGGAGTAGCAAATAGAGCACCACCAACATCTCAGACTCAGCCAATAGGTAACATTTACCTCCTAAGTCCCACCCCACTACTTAAGGTTCATACAGTCCCTGTCCACGTGGAATAAAGCTCACAAATTATTTCAGCGAGAATCGAGGGTCATCTGAGAGTGGCTGTCTTTACTGACCTATAACACTTGGGAAAGCGTTCTCTCTTCAGAAGCATTCATTGCTGGACTTTGGACCTGCCTGACTGGGCAGGCTCATGCTGCTGCCACGCCTACTGCTGCTGCTGCTGCTGCTGCTGCTGCTGCTGCTGCTGCTGCTGCTGCTGCTGCTGCTGCTGCTGCTGCTGCTGCTGCTGCTGCTGCTGAGGTAGTTAATGAGAGACCTGGGACCTTGGCTACCTGCCCCGCATAGGCTGCCCAAACCTCCTAGCTTCTCTTCTAAGAGCTGTAAGACTTCCGCATTCCCGCATTCCCGGCTGTAGCGGAGCCCGGTGAAAGTCCTGGCTCCCCTTACCCATCCAGGTAGCCAGCAAACAGCACACCTGTTATCTATATGAACTTGAAACTACTCGGACTTGTAGATATCAAAATGGCCGTTCTCTTATTTTACTACTGCTCCCGCAACAGTTGAAACCAGAGTGTGATAGTTAATGTCGACTTGACAAGATTTAGAATCACCTAGGAGGCAAACTTCTAGACCAGTGGATATTAACCTGTGAGTCGCAACCCCTTAAGGGTTCTTTGTGTGGCCTTGGCCGTCCTAGACTGTCTTGGAACTCATTCTGTAGACCAGGTTGGCCTCGAACTCTTAGAGATCCACCTGGCTCTGCCTCCTTTGTGCTGGTATTAGTTCGAGGCATGCACTACTATAGCATGGCTCATAAATTCTTTTAAAAAGAAAACTGAAGAAAGCTAATGGAATGTAAGTAAGTGTTCATTGTTCTCTGCTCCTCATGACTGTGGATGCAGTGTGGCCAGCTGCCTCCGTCTCCTATCTCCGGACCTACTGTGAGCTAAGACAAATCCTTTCTCCCATAAGTTGCTTGTTTCAGAGTGTTGGGGTCTGACAGTCACTCCACAGTTACATGAACACTGATCTCAGTCAGACAAGGATGGTTTACTGAACACACATGCTAATACTGATCAAATCAGGGGTGTAGATCAGAATTATCTGAGTTTACAACAACAAGCATCTCTCAGGCCAGCTTATAAATGAAAAATCTGGGCTGAAGAGATGGCTCAGTGGTTAAGAGCACTGACTGCTCTTCCAGAGGTCTTGAGTTCAATTCCCAGCAACCACATGGTGGCTCACAACCATCTGTAATGAGATTCTTCTGTAGGGCAGGCATATTTGCCGGCTATGCCTAAATGCTGTATGCATAGTAAATAAATAAATCTCTTTAAAAAAAAAAAAAAAAAAAAAGGAAATGAAGGGGTTGGGGGTTTAGCTCAGTGGTAGAGTACTTGCCAAGCACAAGGCGGTGGATTCAGTCCTCAGCTCCAAAGGGGGGGGGGGGGAGACAAAATGAAAAAAGAAAAGAAAAAACACAGTGAGTTCATATACAGATTCAGGAAGCATAACCCAGTGGTCAGCTCTGACTCAAGCTAAGTCATATTAGGCCTTTATTTAGAGGTAATAGATATTTAAAGGTTCATATTGGCCTTTAATTTGACGTGTCCTATGTATAAAGCTTTGTGGAATTTCTTAAAATTAACAAACCTCATACAGAACATATCAGGGTATGTGGTCAGCACTACCCTGCACTGAGTTATTTTTCTGCATCAGTGATTGGCAGGCATGTTACAGTAACAATATGAAAGAGCTGGCAGGCTTGGAACAACATAGCTACAGCTATGCTGGAGGCGGGGCCAGACCACAACACAAAGTATCAACAAGAGAAGTTACTAATACACTAGGTAAATATTCCAAACAATGAGCTTTTAAATTTGAAGTATGGTTTTCCTATATAGTCGGGCGGCCTCAGACTTCTGTCTCAGCCTCCTAAATCCTGGGATTGCAGATGTGTTACCATTCTTAGCAAGAAAAACTTGGTGGTGGGACCCAGAGAGAGCTCTCCCTACTTTCAGAGGCCCCAAACTAATCTGGAGGTTTTGATCTGTCCCTGTTGTTGGGTTGAAGTGTGGGGGAGGGAGTAGGGGAGAGCTCCTCTCAGATTCACACTGGCAGTAGCTACTCTCTTTGGGGCTCAGTTCCTCCACTCCCATTGGCAAACGGCCACTGTCAGCCCTCCTCCTTTTCAATTCTTTAATTCTTCCAACACAGGAGAGCAGAGCTCAGAGAGAAAGTAGTTCACTCAGGATTATATAACAGAGGCAGGAGGAGACCGGACAGAGAGGCAACACAGTAGCAGTCTGCAGTCAGCAGATCTCAGAACAAGCACACTGAATTACTGCTGTTGTGTGACACTGTTTCTGGAGAGATGTGAACCCTGTCTAATCACCCTAATCACCCCGACAGGGAACAGAAGACAGACCGAAGCAAGCAAACCCCCAAGCTCAACCTAGCGGGCCAGTGAGCTTTACTAGGGTTGAATATAGTTGAGAGGGTACTTATAAGAGCAGAAATGTCTCAAAGACAACTGTGTCACCAAAGCCCACCCCAGCATGGGTGACTGCTCATGAAGCCAGAAACCAGGAGCATACTGTACAGTCTGCAGGCAGCTCAACAGGTTTAAGAGTCGTTTTCCTGGTCTTTGCCTCTTCCAGGTGGCTGACACTTCTCTGATAAAGTCTGTATTCCTCACTGCCGATGTACACTCAGGGAAGGGCAGAGCCTAGTGACCCTGGCCTGTTTGGCCAGTCTCAGGTACTTTCTGAAGCTATTGAGTTGTTTACTTCCTGAGTGTTGAGGTACTTCTCAGGACAAAATTATTCACCTTTCTTTATAGGGGTCATCAGGAGCTTCCCTTCAAGAAGGAATGCTGTATCTCTGAGGATATTGGTATGAAACAGCTGCTTAACTGTCGGGCCTAACACGAGGTCTAATCTTCATTCCACCTTCACCCTTCAGTCACGTACACAGGTGGAGGGCGTGAACAGGCTAGAGAGATTTACATACTAATGAGGTACCGGAAGGCCAGAGGTGGAGCCGATTAAACATTCCTCCCCAGCCCTTTCCCCCTTCTCCCCTCCCCTTTTAACTCAGGTCCACCCTGGAGTTTATGGGAAATGCCTCCAGATCCATCTACCATCTGCCATGTGAATAAACTGGTTTTGGAAACCCAAGAACTTCCTCCTGTGTTGGGGCCACGCCACCATGAGGAATCGTGAGGAGCCGGGGAGAGGCTTTTAGTTAATGAGCAGCCGGGCCCAACTTCCAGCTGGAGGAACCCAGAGCGTTCCCAGCCGACTACCCACAGCATGGCGGGAGGAACCTTGGGAACCCCAGTCATATTTTTTCCCTATACTTAACTTAGATGCTATCCTCTGGCCTAGAACGCACACTAAGAGTCTATGGGTGGATGCCTAAGAAAGGGAACATGAACTGAATTCTGAGCTGCTTTGTGTCGTTTGGCTGATTTACTGGTTGGCTGATTGAGACAGGGTCTCATGTATCTCAGGGTGGCCTCCAAACTTGCTCTGTGGCTGAGGGTGGCCTTGAATTCTGACCCTTAAGTCTTTACCTCTCAAGTGCTGAGATCACAAAATGTGCACACCATGTCTAGTTTGTATAGTCCGGGGATGGAGCTCAGAGTTTTGTGCTTCTGGGCAAGCACTCTACCAATTGAGCTAATTGGCTAACCCCAAAGTTCTGTGTGTTTGTTTTTCTTGTTTTAAATATTTATTTATTTTTGTGTATGAGTGTGTCTTAGGTTTACTATTGCTTTGATGAAACACCATGACCAGAAGCAACTTGGGCAGAAAAGGGTTATTCTGCTCAAGGTCCAATATAAGAGGTCGTCATCAAAAGCAGTGAGGGTAGGGACCTAGAGGGAGGGGCTGATGGAGAGGCCACTGAGGGGTTCTGCTTACTGGCTTGCTCTCTTATAGACCCAGGACCAGTAGTCCAGGAGTGGCATTGCCCACAATGGGCCCTCCCCCATCAATCACTAGTTAAGAAAATGCCTTACAGTCAGATTCTTTTTTTTTTTTCCCCATGAGACTCGGGAGGAGATGCACAGGATCGAGCGGGATTCGAACCTTTGGGTTAGAGAGAGAGCAGAGGCCCCGCGCCCTCTGCAGGCAGCCACCTTAGCCGCTGCACCACCACCGGTTGGCTGACAGTCAGATTTTTTTGTTGTTGTTGTTGTTTTTGTTTGTTTGTTTGTTTTTTTCGAGACAGGGTTTCTCTGTGTAGCCCTGGCTGCCCTGGAACTCACTCTGTAGACTAGGCTGGCCTCGAACTCAGAAATCCGTCTGCCTCTGCCTCCCAAGTGCTGGGATTAAAAGCATGCGCCACCACTGCCCGGCTGACAGTCAGATCTTATGGAGGCATTTTCTCACCCAAGGTTCTCTCTTCTCTGATGACTCTAGCTTTTATCAAGTTGACATAAAACTAGCTGGTACAGAGTGTTTGCCTACATATATGTAAGTACACCAGTACACCGTGTAACTGCAATACCACCTGCAGAGGCCAGAAGAGGTCACTAGATGCCCTGAAGCTGGAGTTACAGGCAGTTGTGAGATACCTAACACGGGTGCTGAGAACTGGACTTCGGTCCACTGTAACAGCAGCAAATGCTCTTAATGCTGGCATCTCTACAGCCCCCAAATCCTGTTTTAAACTCACTGAGAAAGCTGATCCTCACAGGAATCTTTCTGTGGGCATTTGTTTTTTGTTTTTGTTTTTTGAAACAGGGTTTTTCTGTGGACATTTGATGGTAGTGGAGACTGACTCACTAAGGCCAATCATCTCCAGAAATAACTTATCAAAACAACAGCCTTTTTCCCAAGGGCCCTGCCCGACTCCCAGGCTTTTACTTTGCCTAGAGGCTGTATCCTGGGAAACAGGTGTACATCAGAACTTGTCTGGAGCACTGGAGGGGCTGGGGAGTGCAGGGCTGAGGCTGGGGAGTGCAGGGCTGCAGTCCAGGTTGTCATGGTAAGCATGTTGCAGCCACAGCTCTGCTTCTGAGTTTGCTACGGGGAAAATCCCTCCTCTTCAGTTTTATTGCCCTCCTCTCTAACAAACGGTTTATTATTTCTTAAATTTGTTTATGTGCACGAGCACTCTATTTATTTGTATGCATGCATGACAGAAAAGGGCATCGGACTGTGAGCCACATGTGGTTGCTGGGAATTGAACTCAGGACCTCTGGATGAGCAGTCAGTGTTCTTAATCAGTGAGCCGTCTCTCCAGCCCCGTTTTTTTTTTTTTTTAAGTAACTTATTTAATTTTATTTTATGTGCATAGGTGTGAGGGTGTCAGATCACCTAGAACTGGAGTTAAAGTTGTAAGCTGCCATGTGGGTGCTGGGGACTGAATCTGAGTCCTCTGGGAAGAGCACCCAGTGCTCTTAACCACTGAGCTGTCTCTTTAGCTCTCGTTTGTTATTTTCAAGGCAGAGTATCTGAGAATACTCAGGTTGCTCTAAAAGTCGTTATGTAATCCAGACTTGGCTTCAAATTTGTGCTTCTCTTGCCTCTCTTCCTGAGTGCTAGGGTTTCATGTGTGTATCATCAGGCCTGGCCAAACAAGGGTTTGTTTTTTGGGTTTTTGTTTTGTTTTGTTTTTTGTTTTTTTTGTTTTGTTTTTGTTTTGTTTTGTTTTGTTTTGTTTTTTTTGAGACAGGGTTTCTCTGTGTAGTCCTGGCTGTCCTGGACTCACTCTGTAGACCAGGCTGGCCTCGAACTCAGAAATCCACCTGCCTCTGCCTCCCAAGTGCTGGGATTAAAGGCATGTGCCACCACTGCCCGGCTGTTTTTTTTGTTTTTTAAAGTATAGAATAGAATTTATTTAGGGCATGGGAGGGGAGTTAAGAGGATAGTTGAGGTAGAGAAAAGCAGAGAGAGAGAGAGAGAGAGAGAGAGAGAGAGAGAGAGTTGATTGGATTATGGATTATCCCATCCGAAACCAGGAGGGGTTGTGGGTTGGGTCTTCCCCTTTAAATTGAGAGCTGAACATTAAAGTTTTGAGCCTTGATCAGAGAACTTTGTCTTGGCTTCATCTCTTCTCGCCCTCCGCCCCCTTTTATTCCCAGCCCCCTTTCAGGTGAACCCAGTTGACTTGTGGCCGCTGGTGGCTACATTGAGGCCCTACTACAAAAGTTTCTCAATTTACCCTAATCTTGAGAATCACCTTGGATAGTTTAAAAGGCAGAAAAACCTGCTCCCAGGTTAGATTCATTACACTGAAAATGGACTCAGCTGCTTTTTCCTGAGTGGGGCCAATTAACTATTGTATTATTTACTTAGAAATTCTTTTTTTAATTTAGGTTCTTGCTCTATAGCCTTAGCTGACTCAAAATTATGTAGACCAGGCTATTCTTGAACTCACCAAGAGCAGAGGATGACCTTGAACTCTCCTGAGTGCTGGGTTTACAGACCTGTGCCATCATCCACAGTTTATGGGGGTGTTGGGAATCAAATCTCACACGTTAGGCAAGCACACTACCAACTGAACAACATCCCCAGACCTATAGAATAGACTTGCAAAAGAGTTTTAGTGCTGTGTCCAATTCATTGCAGGGAAAAAAATAATATGAAATACATGCCTACGAATCCATATCCAAATGGCAGAAAAAATATATATATAAATCACCCAACTTTGTCACAGCTGCTAGTTCCATTTCTTTTAGGCAAACGATTTCTTTTTTTCTTTTTTCTTTTTTCTTTTCGAGACAGGGTTTCTCTGTGTAGCCCTGGCTGTCCTGGAACTCAGTCTGTAGACCAGGCTGGCCTCAAACTCAGAAATCTGCCTGCCTCTGCCTCCCAAGTGCTGGGATTATAGGCATGCGCCACCACTGCCCAGCGGGCAAACAACTTCTTATGCATCTTTTGTGAACTAATTTGTACCTTGAATAGTCTGGGCATGGCAAGGATTGAGCCCAGGGGCCTGGGCATGCTAAGCTTTGTCCCAGCACCCAAAACTCTATTTTGGCCTCCAAGCATTGTTAATTCCTATATCAGAGGCTCTCATATACCCGTCATGTGCCAAGCCATGTGCTGGCTTCTTAGGCCAGCTGTATGGCCCAGGAAGTCCACCAACTTTATGCCATGGGGAGGAAAAGGCTTTTCAGTGGGCCTTTGCTAGGAGGCCTGAAGCAGGAGCTGTGAAGGAAGGGCAGGCAGTGCTGCAGATAAAAAGCCTGAGAACTGTGGGCCTTTCATCTTCTGTCATCGGCTATGGCACCTGGCAGACATTGGATACTATAGCCAGCAGAAAGACCTGGTAATTCAACCCATTGCTTGGCCTGTCTGCCCAGTCTTGTCCTAGGGAAACGGTAGTCTCTGGTTTCTTTAGGAGGCCCTGTGTGGAAACGTCTTTTGTCTTCGTGGTGCCAGGAATACCATCATGTGCTCATTGGCTAGGTGAGCCTGGCGCCTTGGTGGGGACAGTGATGCTCCCTAGACACAGCTAGACACAGCAGGGCAGGGCAGGCAATTGCCCAATTCCTGGCTGGGCTGAGGCCAGATGGGTGCTTTCAGGTCTCTCCCTTTACTTCAAAGCTGTTTCATTCTAGCGACCTTATCACAGCCTTCTGTGAGCAGCCCATACAGCATAGTCTGTTCAGGTTGGGCTGACTGTCCGGGTTCACTACTGGATGGATCCCAGCACTGGCCTCACACATAGGCTGAAAGCATGGTTACCCAAAGACTGTAGCCCCCGTGCCACATCCATGTTTTCTATCCCCAGGCTTGGCCCTTCACTCCAACAATGGCTATTTGGGGTCTGGAAGCCTCTTCAAAGTTCAAAGGTAGGAAATAAAGGTTAAGATTAGCCAAAAAGGTGGTGCTTGCTTGCCTTTACTCTCAGCGCTGGCAGACAGATCTGAGTTTAAAGCCAGCCTGGTCTAAATAGCGAGTTCCAAGCCTGGTTTACATAGTAAGAACCTGTCTCAAAACAAAACAGAAGAGTATCAGGCAAGTATATGTAGTGAAAAATGCCTATAAACCCAGAGCAGGAGGTGGAAGGAGATTATGAATCCAACCTGATCTACATTACTGAATTTGCAGCCACTCCGTGCCAAACAAGACCCCATCTTAAAATGCAAAGAAAATAAAACTTTTAAACCCAATAAGCAGGTGTACCAAGTCAGAAGTATTTTAGAATTCTAAGCCGCCTAGGCTAAAGAAACACCTTGTCTCAACACGCCATGTATATGTATATTTAAATTATATATATAAATTTATGTATGTATATTTAATTCAGCATCCGTGGAGTAAGGTTCAAGTCCTGAATCCCTGGTCGGCAAACTCAACCTTATTTCCTTAGGTTATTAGGAGAGTAATGGTGGTCAGGCTGAGGTGACTCCTTTAAGTAAAACACACACCCACAACAGGCTTTGCGGTTTGTTGTTTCCAGGCTTTTCCAGGACTGGGGTCTTTCAAGCAATTTAAGGCAGCCTCTGCCTGAAGGACCCTTCGGGTCGCGATGGTTCCTCAGCCGGTGCCGGCGTCCGCTTTGAAGAAGAGCATGGCGCGGTTTAGGACAGCGGAGGAAGGCGGAAGCCCCTCTCCTGCCTGGCCAACCCTCCATCCACCGCTGCTCAGCACCTCTCCAGGAGACCTCTGAGGCGCTCAGGGCCTGCCGCCGGCTTTCCGCCTGCCGTCAGGCGATCTCAACAGCCAGCTCGGCCGGCTGTGTGACGTCACGAGATCGGGGTCCTCGGCGCCCGCTTCCCGCTCGTATAAAAGCCAACGCCGCGCGGCGCTGCTGTAGTGGCCTTGTTCTCCATACTTCTGTGCGGTTGTGTACTCTGCCGGTCAGTCTCGGGCCTGCGGTCTTGAGACCGAGCACCGTGAGTAGCAGCCCGCGAGCCGGACCAGTTCCTCGAGGGGGTGGGGGCTGGGTGGGAGCCCCGCGTTGGCTCTGGCATGCACGAGAGGGCGAGGCGGCCTGGCGTGTCCTGAGGCGCCGTGCGGCCCGTTGCCGACCCCGGACCGCGGGAGGCGCGAGTCGGCCGAGTCAGGCCTCCTAGGGCCGCCCATCCTTTCGGCGGTCGCCCGCGGGGGAGAGTCGAGCCTTGTGGCAGGCCTGCGGCTTTGCGGGCGACGTCAGTCGGCCCCGAACGCGGCTGCAAGGCCCAGGCTTCGTCCCGGTCCTGCCTTAGCGACAGGCTTGCTGTCGCTCCGCGCTCCAGGGCGGGTGGGCGGCGAGGCTTTGAGTAGGGGTCCCGGGCCGTCCAGGTAGTGGCGGTGGTTGCCACTCGACTCTAGGCTCCCTCCCCTTCTCCTGTGTCTGGCGTCATTAGCTCCTTATTGATCTTACCTATTTAACCACCGAATATGCAGGTAACAGACTCCCGATATTTCTTTGCGTTGTTTTGTCACGTCCTGCAGTCTCTGAACTTATTACTGTAATAGACAGTGTCGTCTGAGGTGACTTTTAGGAGCCCTTGACGCTAAAATCTGAGGTGTTTGGGTTTTTAAGGGATAGTGTTAAACCCTGCCTTTTGGTTCACTTTTTCATGGAGTCCTCAATTTGGAGACTTGAGTTTTTCGTCAGAATGTTACAGTAGACTGTATTGTGGCATAGAGCAATGCAGTCTTTTCCATCCAGCAGTCTAGTAACAAGTGTCAGAATTTCGAGCCACTTAAAACAGGTTTGTTTTTAAAGTCTGGTGTAGTAGAATTCTCATGCTAGACTTGAATGATGGTTTAATTTCCAAGTCCAGGTGCTTAGAGAACCGAAGAAGGGCTTTTTGAAAGCATATCAAGTCGAAATCTCATACATTATTACTTAAAAATTTTGCACTTAATTCCAACACAACAACAAAAGTGAAGTCTAGGATTACAGAGTGCATTGAATTACAGATTAACTGATTGCCTCCCTGTCACTTAATAAGAGCCTAGCTCCCTTGCAAGTAACCTAATACCTAAATTTGACTATGACTAAGCACATCTTTATTTATTGTGAATTATTTCAAGAAAATACGGAATGGTCTTTTAAAGTAATTTTATCAGCCACATAGCCTTGTTCTGGAGGGCTCATTACAGTACTAGGGACCATAAAGAGTACACAGTGTTTGTGGTTAAAAACTGGCCTCTTCATTTTTAACTTGTATTGTTGCCTTATCATAGGGAGGGTCTGCTGCTTTGGGCTTCTCTGTTCTGCAGACATGTTTGTGAGTTGAAAAGTGAACTCTGAGTCACTTCAACCATGGATGAGTGGGAGCTGGGTATTTCAATGGATGATTGTAAAACAAGCTTTACCTCCCCTCACCCCATTTTGAAGCTTTTTTACTTGAATGGAGACAAGTTTCTCAGAAAGCTGAATGAATATTTTAGATGTGCTGAGTCTTAAGTGTTTGACCCTAAAAAAGTTGCAATAGTTATTTTAAATACTAAATCCTATACTTCTGTGAAAATTCATGTTAGGAATATAACCCAGATCCAGAAATGCTTAACAGTAGCATTGAAGGATTGTATCTTCCTTAGAAGCACAGATCTGCAGAGTTGCATGTGAGTTAGGGATTTAGGTGCCCACCTTTAGTTCCAGCAATGGAGGCAGAGGCAGGTCGATGGCTGAATTCAAGACTAGTCCTTGCTACAGAGTAAGTTTCAGGACAGCCAGGGCAACACAGAGGAACCCTGTCTCAAAAGCAAAACTACCAAAAAAAGTTGCTTGTGAATTTTTATTAAAGAGGTCTTGAATTAATCCTCTTGGAGGAATGAGGAGGAAATCTGAAGGTGATAAGAAATTGCTGGCTTAGCCGGGTGGTGGTGGCGCATGCCTTTAATTCCAGCACTTGGGAGATAGAGGCAGGTGGATTTCTGAGTTTGAGGCCAGCCTGGTCTACAGACTGAGTTCCAGGACAGCCAGGGCTACACAGAGAAACCCTGTCTCGAAAAAAAAAAAAAAAAAGAAAAAAGAAAAAGAAAAGAAAAAAAAGAAAAAGAAAGAAATTGCTGGCTTAGAGCTTTTAGTATTAATACTGTTTTGTTTTTGTTTGGTTTTGATTTTTCCTAAAACTCAAGTCATATTAGGAGCTAGTTGCATATATGCATATATATATATTTTTCTAGTGATTCATACTTTGTCTCAGTTAATGCATTTTTGGGGTTTTTTTGGGGGATTTGTTGTTCAGTTTTTGAGACAGGGTCAAGAAAACCAAGCTAGCCTTAAATTTATTTCCTATGTGTCAAGAAGATGGCTGTGAACTCCTGATCCTTCTGTTTGCCAAAAAGCTGGGATTATGGGATGTACTTATACCCTAGCTCACTTTTTGGGTAGAGGGAGAGGACAGTGTTGCAGATTGGACTAGAGCTTTATACATGGTTAAGCATTACACTAAGGAGCTATATCCTCAGCTTCTTTTGTGTTTCATCTTAAGCAGGTTCTTACTGAGTTCCACCAAGGCTGTCTTGACCTCCTTATGTAACATAGTCAGTCCTTGAAATTATGATCCTCAGCCTTCCAAAAAAACAGCATTACAGGACTGGTTTCTCTGTATAGCCCTGGCTGTCCTGGCACTCACTCTGTAGACTGGCCTAGAACTCACAGAGATGCACCTGTGTCTTGACTCCCAAGTGCTGGAATTAAAGGCATGCACCACTACCATGCTATTATATATAATTTTTTTGAGACACATTCTTATGTAAACCAGGCTGGACTTGAACTTGGCTGTGTGCCCAATGTCTGAATTCCTGCTTTTTTTTTTTTTTTTCCCCCAAGACAGGGTTTGGTTTTTTTTTTTGTTTGTTTGTTTTGTTTTTTTTTTGAGATAGGGTTTCTCTGTGTAGCCCTGGCTGTCCTGGAACTCACTCTGTAGACCAGGCTGGCCTCAAAACTCAGAAATCCGCCTGCCTCTGCCTCCCAAGTGCTGGGAATAAAGGCGTGCGCCACCACCGCCCGGCTAAGACAGGGTTTCTCTGTATAGTCTGGGCTGTCCTGGAACTCAGTCTGTAGACCAGGCTGGCCTCAAACTCAGAAATCTGCCTGCCTCTGCCTCCCAAGTGATGGGATTATAAGTGTGTGCCACCACTGCCCAGCTCTCAGCTCTTTATTAGACCAAACATCCAGCAAGGAAGCTGAGGAACGCTAAGAATAACAATACCAAAATCCCAGCCATATTCAGCTCTCTGACAGTACAGAATTGATAACTGAACAGCACAAAAGACAACCTTCACACATTGTTCAAAAGTCACCCTAACAACGTATCTTAAAAAATTTGAAGAGCTAGCAAATGATTGGCTACCAAGCCTGATGGCCTAAGCTTGATCCCTGGAACATACACAATGGAAAGAGAGATCTACTCTTCTGCAACTTGTTCTCTGACCTCCACACTTGTGCTAAGGTATATGCACACCCACACACATCTAAAAGTAAATGTCAAAAACACAGCTCTTAAAACCAGTTGTAAACTCTGTACTGCCTTTAAATGGACCTTAAAGGCTGGGAAATATTCCTCCTCCCTGTCTCCTCTTTCCCTCTCCCCTCCCTTTTCCTCCCCCACCTCTCCCTTTTCCCTCCTCCTTTCTCTGTCTTCTCCTTTCTTTCTCTTTAAATAAAAGCAGAGCCAGGTAATGGTGGTGCACACCTCTAATCCCAGCACTTGTGAGGCAGATGCAGACAGATCTCTGAGTTCAAGGCCAGCTAGCCTGGTCTACAGAGTTCCAGGACACCCAAGACTGTTACAGAAAGAAACCCTGTCTCAAAAAAACATATATATAAACAATTTCAACAATTACAGGCTTGTTGTGAGTTTGTGAAGAACTTACAACTATACAATAATTGTAAATTACTGCTTTCTGACAGACTAGTTGATGAAATAAATGTCTTGTGGAATGGAATTAATAGCACTTAAGTTTCTATTCAATGTACCTTTTTTAGATGCCTACGATAAAGTTGCAGAGTTCTGATGGAGAGATATTTGAAGTTGATGTAGAAATTGCCAAACAATCTGTGACCATCAAGACCATGCTGGAAGGTAAAGTTTATGAAACCTTGTGTGAAGAAAGGGGGTATATAACTTAGGATGGGGCATGTAGCTTGCAAGTATTTACTTGAGAAGTATAAGCTTGAGAAGGTAATTTCTTTCTGCTTTGTGTGAATAAAATCATAAACTGTTAAAAGTTTGTTTATGTGTGTGTGTAAGTGTAAAGCTTTACTATGCAAGGTTGCTCACACCTTTAATTCCAGCACTTAGCAGAGACTGGGGATCTCTTGAGTTCCAGGCCAGCCAAGACTACATAGAGACACTGTCACAAACAACCAAAAAAAGATTATTGTGTGTTCAGGCATGCCATGTCAACCCAGATAGTGTATTTCAGGAGTCAGTTTTCTACTTTCACCTCTCCTCTCCTACTTTATTGGTGTTTGTTGTGTTTTAGCTTTTTGTTTTGAGACAAGTCTTTGTAGCCCATGATTTTCTGGAACTGCTTGTCGATCAGGTTGGCCTTGAATTCAGATCTACCTGTCTCTGCCTTCCAAGTGGTGGGATTAAAGGTGTGCTCACTATACCAGGCTACTTTTTTGTTTTTCAAAATTTTGTTATTTATGTGTGTGTTTAGGTATATATGCACATGCTTTCAATTGCCTGTGAAGACCAGAGGCATTGGGTTCAGCTGGTACTGGAGTTAACAGATAGTTGTAAATTGCCGAATATGGATGCCACAAACTGAACTGGGTTTGCTACAAGAGCAGTACACTCTTGACAACTAAACCATCTCTCCAGTTTCTACTCCTTACCCCTCCCACTCCCTTTTGAGCCAGGGTCTCTCTTGTTTCTGCTATTGCAATAATACACATTCTTACCTCTTTGTCACAAAGAGTGCTTAGATTACAAATACAAGCTACCACATCCAGCTTCTTATGTTGATTCTGAGGATCAAATTCGCCTCTTTAGCATAGCATACTTCTACCCAGTGAGTCATCTTGCTGACTCTAATGTGACTTTACATAATCAGACAATGGTTCCTTTTTGCTTGTTTGTTTTTTAGTTTTTTGAGACAGGGTTTTTCTGTGCAGTCCTGGCTATCTTGAAACTACCTCTGTAGACCAGGCTGCCTGGAACTTAGATCACTTGCCTCTGAGTTCTAAGTGTTGGGCTTAAAGGCATATAGCACCATGCCTGACTATAGTAGTTCATTTTTGTTTCAAGTAAATTGGATTTAAAAGTGTTGTTTGGGGCTGGAGAGATGGCTCAGTGGTTAAGAGCACTCACTGACTCCCTGACTGTTCTTCTAAAGGTCCTGAGTTCAATTCCCAGCAACCACATGGTGGCTCACAACCATCTGTATCTGATGCCTTCTTCTGGTCTGTTTGAAGACAGCTATAATGTACTCATAAATAAAGTAAATCTTTAAAAAAAGTGTTGTTTGTATTTGTTTAGTTTTCCTAATGATAAAAATAAAAACATTTGGAAAGGGGGTTGTCTTGCTGCATGGCAACCAAATAGAACTGCTTGCTGTTTTGTTGTAGAAAATAAGGTGTATGGATTAGGTGCTGTTGAAGACCTGAAAACTATCTGCATTTAATTTTTAAGAAAGATTGATTTATTTTTATGTATGTAGGTACACTGTTGCTCTTTTTAGACACACCAGAAGAAGGCATCAGATCCCATTACAGATGGTTGTGAGCCACCATGTGGTTGCTGGGAACTGAACTCAGGACCTGTGGAAGAGCAGTCAGTGCTCTTAACCACTGAGCCATCTCTCCAGCCCTGCATTTAATTTTTTAAAAATTATTTTTATTTTCTGTTTGTGGCTGTTTTGCTTGCATGTGTATTATTTACCATGTTTATGTGAGGTAAAAAAGAGGGCGTGGGATTCCTTGGAACTAGAGCTGCTGGGTGTGGTGGCTGGGAACCAAACCCAGGTCCTCTGCAAGACTAACAAGTGCTCATAACTACTGAACTGTCTCTGCATTTAGTTTTTATTATGTGTTTCTGTGTGGTGTGTATATGTGCATACCTCAGGACAACTTTTAGGAGTTCTGAAGATCACTGATCAGTTAGTCAGGCTTCCATGGTAAGCACTTTATACTCAAAATGTATTTTTAAACAACTTTTCTTGTTGTCTGCTTACTTGTTAACCTGATGAAACTGCTGCACCACATTAGTGTGATTGAATAAAGGTGATAAGAATAGGTCCTAAAACTTTGAAAGCTTACTAATATTAATAGTATATACAGGAAGTATACACACCAGTGTTTAAAGTTGTTGGGAGAAATAACTTAGTAAGAATATTCTTGGCCAGGCAGTGGTGTCGCATGCCTTTAATCCCAGCACTTGGAGGCAGAGGCAGGCGGATTTCTGAGTTCAAGGCCAGCCTGGTCTACAGAGTGAGTTCCAGGACAGCCAGGGCTACACAGAGAAAGCCTCTCTCAAAAAAAAAAAAAAAAAAAAAAAAAAAAAAAAAAAAGACTGTCTCTATTAGTTACAGAGTTTTATATAGGAAAGGTCTGCAGCTTATAAATTCTTGAAGGAAGCAAAGAGTAATTAATACAGGTCTAGTGGCTAGTGTCTATAATTTTAGCGCTTGGGAGTTATATATAAACATTAGCTATAAGATGGTGAAAAGGGTGTGAGACATAATATTTGCTCTTAAGGAATTTACAAACTAGGAAGGGTACCAAATACTAAACAACACTGTCAGTCATATCCCAAATGATGCTGCAGTAGTGTCTTGAGTGGTGTCAGTCCAATCAGTCCATGTGTGTGGTACTAGTGAGACAGATTTTTAAGTTCCATAATTTTGAGAAATCAGGCTGGGCTAAAGTATACAGGATTATTAAGGAAAATTAAGCTAGTTATAGTAGTGCATGCCAGTAACACACAGGAAGATCAAAGCTAGCTTCTGCTACATTGAAAGTTTAAGGCCACCGGGCAGTGGTGGCGCACACCTTTAATCCCAGCACTTGGAAGGCAGAGGCAAGCAGATTTCTGAGTTGGAGGCCAGCCTGGTCTACAGAGTGAGTTCAGGACAGCCAGGACTACACAGAGAAACCCTGTCTCGAAAAACCAAAAAAGAAAAAAAAAGAAAGTTAGTTAGTTTAAGGCCATCCTGAACTGTCCTCTCAAAGGAGAATTGAGGGGGCTAGAAAGATGCTTCGGTGGTTAAGAGTGCTGGCTGCCCCTCCAGAGAGGACCCATGTTTGATTCTCAGCAGCCACACAATTCACACACACACACACACACACACACACACACACACACACACACACACACACTGCAGCTCAGTATTCTCTGTAACTGCATTTCCAGGCCATCCAGCATCCTCTTCTCACCTCCATAGGCACCAGGTATGCAGGTGGTACATGGACATATGCAGACAAATAGACATAGTTTTTTGTTGTTGTTGTTGTTGTTGTTTTTTTTTTTTTTTTAAGGAGAAATTGATATTTTAGTAGCCATTTGTGTAGATGGGATAGGATTGTAATACAGTAATTGGTAAAAATGTAAATGAATTTGAGAGGATTATTGATTTAAAAAGACTGAACTTGAATTGTGTTGAAGATGCCTTTCAGGGAAGAGGGAACATTTCTAGGTGATTGGAGTGCTTGCCAGATTGATAACTAATATAGGGCCTTTTTTATCTATTGAAGTGCTGGGGACTGAACCCAAGGTTAGTGCATTAGTAGACAAGTGCTCCTCACCTTAGGTAGAGGACTTGTAATGCTCTTTGCACAGGATATGTCTTCTATGTGATTTCTTAAAATAAGAGCTGGACACGTTCTTTTTGGTAATTGGTACATGTCATATGGCACTTAAAGTCCTATATTCAGGTAATGAACATTGTAGATCCCTTCTATTGAGTCTGTAGTCAAGTACCTGTTGAATGAAGAAGTATGGAATGGTCACAATAAAGAGGAAGTGGTTCAAGTATCTCTGTAAAGGTAGGTAAGTAACAGCAAATTTACTCCCTCAATACTTGTTTTGGCAGTGGAAGTATTTACTTCATCTTCGTGGTTTATGTGCTGATCTGACTTGTGCTGCTTCAAAGAAGCATTTGCCATTTTAAAGAGCATTAGTTGCCTAGAAACTTACATAGACTGGCTTTGATCTCAGAAGTAAGTAGACTGATAGCAGTAGTTAAAAGATTCTTTCTCTTTGTATTCGTTGTGGGCTCAAAGCAGAATGGTTTCATCTGAAGTACCTGTAGCTTGTAGGATTCTATCTAGCCTATTGAGATCTGAAGTTCTTTGAGTTTGGCATCTTACTGCTTTCTTCGTTTTGTATCTGCAGTGTCCCTGGTTAGAATTTCATGTGACTTTAAAAGACAAAATTAAACTTTTTAAACTCAGGATAATCAGAAGTGAAAATCTTGATATATGTGCATGAGGATTGGCTTATTTGTTCAAGTCAGGAAGTGGTATCAGACACAGGTGTCTGTCAGAAGACTCTGAAACTAAATAGCTTAAAGGGGTGTGTTTTGCTTTCATATATGGTCCTAAAGAAAAAAATGCAGTATATCTGAATACTAGAGAAGCAATTCTTAATAGTCACAAGGACCTTATCAGTCAAGCCCTCTTCCAAATAGCTTTATGTTTAGTATTTTATGTTGTCTTTAAATATCAATATCTTACCCAAAGAGATAATTTTACAGTATAGATTATTTTAACAGTATTTGTTTGGGAGAAGGGGTGATTTTTACATATGAAACTTGAGGCTTTGCTTTTTGTTTTATCTTTGTTTAAGCTGGGAAGAAGTCTAGGACAAGTATTAGAATTATGTGGAGAGATGATCTCTTTAGTACTCTGCTGAGACTTCTTGTAAAGGACTTCAGTGAATGCTCTGTGCTCAAGTGCAGTGTCTTTTTTGGTTCTCATCTAGACTAAAGGTTGACCTTTCATTTGACTTTCAAAATATATTTACTTTTTTAATGTATAAATGTTTTGCCTGCATGTATTTATGTGCACCCTATGTATGCAGTTTCCACAGAGGAGAGAGAACATTGGATTCTCCTTGGACTGATGTTAAAAGACTGTTTTGCAAGTTAATGGCGAGGAGAGGAGAGGGGAATCCCCATAAAGTGATTAATCACAGTTGTGTAGTGGCTAAGGTCTATGGCAAAGACTCTCAGGCCAAGGATATCCCCAAAGAGTACTTCAAATGTAAGAAATGAACCAATTAAATTTTTGGCTTATTTGGTTGGGGTGAGAATCCTAATTCAGTTTTGGCAGGTTGTTGCTCAGTTATCCATACTTCATCAAATTACCAACAAGAATGTGCCCCCCATGCCCTTCCATACTAGCTAGTTTTATGTCAGCTTGATACAAACTAGAGTCATTTGTAAAAAAGGAACCTCAATTAAGAAAATGTCTCCATTAGATTGGCCTATGGGCATTGTCTTGATTAATGATTGTGGGAAGGCCTAGCTTATCTGTAGGCAGGTAGTCATGAATTATATGAGAAAGCCGGCTGAACAGGCTGAACAGACAGTTCTTGTCTTGGCAGGTTGTTACCTGGAAGTACAAGGTGAAATTAATTCTTTTCTCTCCAATTTGCTTTTGGTGTTTTATCACAGCAATAGAAGTCCTAACTAAGACAGTATGTTACAGAGTTAAGAAATAATGGCGTCTCTCTCCTGGTTTTCTTAGATTTGGGAATGGATGATGAGGGAGATGATGATCCTGTTCCTTTACCAAATGTTAATGCAGCAATTCTAAAAAAGGTAAGTGATTATTTTATTGTTTTCTTATTTTGGTTCTGGGTATTGAATTTAGGGTCTCAAACATGCTTAACATATAATCTGTTACTAAACTAAGCCCCAGCCGAGGTAAGATCTTTTGGGGGGGGTGGGGCTTGTTTTCTTTGTTTTTGGTTTTTTGTTTGGTTTTTTTTGTTGTTGTTGTTGTTTGGTTGGTTGGTTTTGTTTATTCATTTTTGTTTTTGAGACAGAGTTTCTCTGTGTAGCCATGACTCTCCTGGAACTCACTCTGAGGACCAGGCTGGCCTTGAATTCAGAGATTGAGCTGCCTCTGCCTCTGGTGTGGTGATATAAAAGACATGAGGCGCCACCTCCTGGCTTGGTTTGTTTTTTTAAGATGAGGGTCTTGTTAGCTCAGGCTGGCTTTGAACTTGGAAGAAATCCTACTGCTGCCTTGTGGGTGCTAGAATTGCAAGCATATGCCACCATACTTGTCTAGACTTCTTATTGAACTTAGGTTATAGTCATTCCATTGTTTCTTTGTATAAATGAGTAATTTGGTTTGTGGTATGTGTGCACATGTGTTTTGGCTGTGTACCTGAAGCCAGAGGAAGACATTAAGTGTCCTGAGACATTCCTTCTCTATTTTCCTGAATCTAGAGCTAGACTGTTAACCAGCAAGCTCCCCAATACCACCAACACTTGGAGTTGCAAGTGCATGCTGTTTCAATGTTTTTATGTAGATACTAAGGAGTCAAAATGGGGTCCTTATGCTTGTTCAACAAGTGCTCTTAACTGACTTAGTGAGCTCTTACAAGCCCTGGAGTGAGTGTGTGTCTGTACATGATAATTTAAAAAAAAAAAAAAAAAAAACAACTGACTTTTTTTATTAGACCTCCCTTAGCTAGTTCTCATCACAGTGTAGTGATGCTCCCAGCATTGAACTGAAAGTCTTGGAATAGAATGCCAGAAGAATTTTTTGTTGTAGGTCATTCAGTGGTGCACCCACCACAAGGATGACCCTCCTCCTCCTGAGGATGATGAGAACAAAGAAAAGCGGACAGATGATATTCCTGTTTGGGACCAAGAATTCCTGAAAGTCGACCAAGGAACACTTTTTGAACTTATTCTGGTATGTTAATGTATAAAGAAGTTCTAATGCAGATCCTTCACCTATTAAAGGGTTGAATTGGCTAGGCACGTTGATATTCAACTGTAATATATATTAGTAGTTACATTAAATGTAATGATCCAATCACTTTTGAGAGGTAGAAATATCAGGTCAGATAAAACAAAACTATATTTTTGCTGCCTGTGTGAAACTTTACTACCAGCACAATTAAAATGGAAAAGAGTGTGCTAATGTAAATCAGAAAAAAGCTGGGCTGGAGTAGTAATATTTTGACATTAAGAGGGATATTTTCATAATGATAAAGGGGGTTGATTCATTAAGAGTAATAGTCATAGACGTGTATTTAGAAGCAGAACTTCAAAAAGTAAAAAAAGGAATAAAGCACAAAGATCAATACACAGTTGTGCAGGCATAGAAACTCCAATGTTGCTTCTTAGTAATTATAACAAGTGGACAGAAAGCCAGGTCAGGAACACTGCTGAACAGCTTGTCTTAATTTATATGTAGGATGTTACATTTAATTATGGCCATATAAATTCTTGTCAAGATAGACTAAGTTCTGGGCCATACAAATTCCAGATGTAAAAGTATTCAAATTATACAAAGTAATGTTCTCTGACCTCAGTGGTAGAAGCATGAAAAATGTTTGAAGCTGAGTGCAGTGGTGCATACCTTTAATATAGAATATAGGGGGCTGAGCTCTGAGTTTGAGGCCAGCCTGGTCTACATAACATGTTTTAGGATATTCAGGACTACATAGTGAAGCCTTGTCTCAAAATAAAGTAAAACCTGGGGAAAAAAATTGTGAACATTTGAAAATTCAGTAATTTCTTAGTAATTTGTAAGCCAAAGGAAAATTTAAAATTAGTATTTTTAATTGGATTTAAATAAAACAACTTAATCCAGGATAAAGGTAAAGCAGTATATGAAAAGAAAGCTAGCTTAAAGGTGAAGTTACATTGAAAATAATCAGTATTAAGGGGCAGTGAATTTCATAGAGTTCATTAAATGGGGTATCATTTTAAGCTCAATTTGATATAAATTGTTAATCTTAACTATTCAGTGCATATGACTAAAAGCCAGCTTTCATTTACAGGCTGCAAACTACTTAGACATCAAAGGTTTGCTTGATGTCACATGCAAGACTGTGGCCAATATGATTAAGGGGAAAACTCCTGAGGAGATTCGTAAAACCTTCAATATCAAAAATGACTTTACTGAAGAAGAGGAGGCCCAGGTAGGTAGCACACAGCCTATCTTTGATTACTTTTTAAAAAGAAACTGAAGCCCAATACTAAGACAAAAGCCCAGCATAAAGTCTTGTTGGGCTAGCGCTGCAGTTATCAGTGCACTCACCGAAAATGCCTTTAAAATTTCTTGACACCAGTGGGGGGGCATGGTGGCAAATGCCCTTTATCCCAGTACTTGGGAAAATGAGGTAGACTGAGTTCCAAGGAATCCAGGGCTATACAGAGAGACCTGTCTCAGAGAACAAAAGAACTAATAACAAAAGTCTTGATAACAAAGGCAAAATGTGCACCTTTGTCTCCTATAGTCTGTCTCTGGATCTAAGCTCTTAGGTGAGAGAGTTCTTGAAGACTTTAATTTTAATTCATGAGTGTGAGCATGGTGACCAGAAGTAGGCCTCAAATTCCTTGGAGTTGGAGTTACAGGTGGTTGTGAGCTGTGAGTGGGGGTGGGATAGGAATTAAGTCCAGGATAACAGTCTTAACCTGAGCTATGTCCAGCCTGATACTGTTTTTTTATAAACATGAGAAAAATGGATTTTGAACTAAAGGGGTTCTTCATTAGCAGATTCTCATTTTTTTTACTTGTGACATTTGTATAGGCCATAAACTGTTGGCTTTAGAAATCCGGGCCTGACCAGGCAGTGGTGGCGCATGCCTTCAATCCCAGCACTTGGGAGGCAGAGGTGGGCAGATTTCTGAGTTTGAGGCCAGCCTGGTCTACAGAGTGAGTTCCAGGACAGCCAGGGCTATACAGAGAAACCCTGTCTCAAAAAACTACCCGCCCTCCCCCCCCCCAAAAAAAAAAAAAAAATAAAATAAAATAAAATAAATAAATAAATAAATAAATAAATCAATCAGGGCCTGATAATACAAGAGAGGATGAATTGGGTTTGCTTGCCAGCTTAGAAAGTGGGACTAGAGCTTGCAATTGAATCTGCTGTTCAGTGTTACAAAGTTAGTCATCGAGTCTGCTTTTACTTAGCCTAGTATTTTCCCAGCTTCCCATTTTCCTTTCTCACATGACACAGGCTACTGATGATACAGTATAGGTAGCACTTAGCCATCTCAGAAAAGACCACTCAGGGTACTGCCTTGTCTGTCTCTTCTAGGTACGCAAAGAGAACCAATGGTGTGAAGAGAAGTGAGCTGCTGTGCCTGTCACTGTAACACTAGAAGGGTTTTTCCAAATGCTAGTTGCACTGCTCTGTTTATAATTGTTAATATTAGAGATCAGTAGACAAACACAGCCTTGTCCTCACTGCATGTGTAGTTCCAGTCCAGATCAGACCTGTGGCTGAGTTTCTTCTATGAGCAGAAGTTTCCTTTTTTCCCCCATTACTCTGAATAAAACTGAACTATGGGTTCTGTGGAAAGTGGCATTTTGGGCTTTCCCTCGTTCTGTAAAGTGATTTCTGCCTCTAGTTCACTGTCCAGTTAACTTCAGTGAGCCTTTCAAAGTTGACATTGTAAATAAAACAACTTAGGAGAAGTATGCTGAAATAGAATTAACAAAACATTTGTTCATGAATCGGAAACTGTAACAAGGCAACTTGAAGTTAACCCTGTGGATGTCTTCCGACCTCTATGCTGCTGGTAAGCTCGTGTGCAGCTGGGCTCTCTTAATTGGATCTGAGGCCTTGTTTTGTCTTTTTTTTTTTTTTTTTTTTTTTTTTTAATTTTTAATCTTTTCAGCTTTGAATATGTTGCCTAGAGATTTAGTTTACTACCCAGTTTGTGGTTTGGGAGGGGGGACTGTAACTCAACAATTTGTTAGCTTTTCAATTAAAAAAGACACTTACTTCATGTGGTATGTCATCTTTTTATCATTGTTCCTACGTGGGGAAACACTACTTGCATGTAAAAATTAATTTAACCTTTAACATTAAAGTGTATGGTGAAACTCAGAAAACAGTCATCCTAAGTGCAAGATGCTTTTGAATAAAAAGTAGTACAATAGGTAGTAAACAGTTGCTTTTGTGGATGTAAATGTGTTGCTTCACTTAATGAATTAAGTTTGGTTGCTGAATGGTGGTCCCCACACCTTTAATCCCAGCACTTGGAAGGTCAGTGTGGTCTACAAAGGAAGTTCTGTTGCCCAGGCTCCAGAGAGAAACCCTGTCTCAAAAAAAGCAAACGAAAAGAAGAAAAATGTAAAGAGATTCTTAAGCAGTTTGTCTTTCACTGGAGGCTATCATTTATACTACTTAAGGCCAATACTTAGTCCTTTTTTTCTTTTTATATTAAAATAATTACATTAAAATTTGTATTTTATGTGTGTGTGTGCAGGACAACTAGTCAGCTGTCTCCTGCACATATGTGCCCAGGAGTCAAGCTCAGGCTGCACACCTTTACTTAGCATTCTGTTGGCTTGTACCTCCCTCTCAACCTTTTAAAGACAGTGCTTAGTTCTGAAGACTGCTCAGCCACTAATTTTTTTTTCCTTATTTTATAATGTTGAACATTGAACCTAGGGCTTTTGTACACATTAAGTGCACTCTCCCTCTGAGCTACACTGCTAGACATTGTCTTTTCCTACTTGGGCTCCCATTTTCTTTTTTATTAACTAATGACATAATAAATACATAATTATGTTACTTTACATTCTTGTCACAGTTGCTGTGAAGCACCCTGGCCTAGATTATCACTTACACAGCAGCCTGGCTCTTCCCTAGCAATGTTGCCTTTTAATTCCTATTTAATTTCTTTATTCTCAGATACAAGGTTTAGCTATGTATGCCTAGGCTGGCATTGACTTAGGGTATGGTGCTCTTGCCTTACCCTCAACAGCACTGGAAATTTTAGATGCATACCACCACGTTTGGTTCCCATTTGTTTTCTACACATGGATAAAATACTATAACATACATGTCATTTTTTTTTTAGTCTGGATCTTCCATCTTTGAGTGTAAGATGCCCTTTACATTTGAATTTGAAACCTTTGTTAAAATATTAAAAATATAGCCAAGTAGTGGTGGCACATGCCTTTAATTCCAGCACTCAGAATGCAGAGGCAGGCGGATCTCTTGCAAGTTTGAGGCCAACCTGGTCTACAAAGAGAATTCTAGGATAGCCACAGCTGTACAGAGAAACCTTGTGAGAAAGCAAAAATAAATAAATAGGGCCTATGAGATGGCTGAGTAGATAAAAGTACTTGACCCAAAGACTGATAAACTGAGTTTGAGCCTAGGAACCTACAGAATGGAAGGAAAAAACTAACTCTTTATATTAAAATAATTATATTAAAATAATTATGGTGCTGTGCCACTTGCATGCATGACACAGAAGTACCCTACACGTACACACACAAAAATTTAAAATAGCCAGATGATGATAATGGCACGTCTTTAATCCCACAACTCAGGAGGCAGAGACAGTGGGGATCTCTGAGTTCGTGGACAACCTGGTATATAGAATTAGTTCCAGGACAGCAAGGTTACACAAAGAAACCCGCATCCTGAAAAAAAAAAAAAAACCCAAAATATATATGAAAATAAAACAGGTCAAAAAGTATAAAATATTTATTATTTGGCATATTTTTAGAGCTTTGTCCCCAGTGATTATTCTGAAGAAATTTAAGGTTCCCCCCCCCCAACTCCATTTTGTTGGTCTAGGAAAGAAGGTAATAGTCCAGTGTTAGCTGGAGTATTTCACTTACCAGTTACTGTTAACAATAAAAAACACATTTACCCAGCTTAATACCCTGCTTGTGTCAGGACAAACCCAAGTCTTTACAAAAGCTCTAGGATTAGTTACATTTCATGTTTATAAAGCAAGTGTCAACTTCTAGGAAGAAGAGCCAAAGTGCCTGTCAATGAGCCTTTTTTGAGGCCGGGTGGGGAAATGCCAGGGCTTGCTGTAATGGCCCAGGCTGATTTCAACTCATGGACATAGAAGTCTTACCCTAGCATCTCTAAGGGCTGGAATTGGCGTGTGTATGGGAGGGGGCTGGCAAGTGTTAGCATTGGCCTCATGCTGCTTTGTGTCTTTCCTCCCTTTTCTTTCTTTCATTAGTTTGAAGACAGCTTTGGCTGTCCTGAAACTTGCTATGTGGGCCACCACTGCACTGCTCCCTCCCCCTTTTAAATACTGACATGAGCCAGACGGTGGTGGCGCACGCCTTTAGTCCCAGCACTTGGGAGGCAGAGGCAGGCGGATTTCTGAGTTTGAGGCCAGCCTGGTCTACAGAGTGAGTTCCAGGACAGCCAGGGCTATACAGAGAAACCCTGTCTCGATAAATAAATAAATAAATAAATAAATAAATAAATAAATAAATGCTGACTTGAGGCTAGAATCTTGCCTCCACTGCTTCAATCCTGGCATTGCCCTGAGGAAGCTAAAAACAGTATCTGCTTTGGTTTTAGCCTATTAGTCTGTTTTTATGATAGTTAATCCAGGACTTGTAGGCCACTTGATGGCAGGGTTTACTGTTAACTTAGCAGCACTGTTCCTCTATAAGGATCAGAAGTGAGAAAGCTCAAGAAGTACATAAGTTAGGTGCTGGATGAGAATGAGGGGAAACTCACAGCCCTGTATTTGAGCCCAGGGTTTTGTATATGCCAGGCAGGTACTCTACCAAGACAGGGAACATGTTCTTGAGCAACCTTTAAACTTAATTAGGGAAATACATTTTATTGTGTCAGATTGGTGATAAGCTAGAACTGAGGAATGTCAAATTTTTTCTGTACCCATAGAAAGTACATAGCTGCCTCCTACAATGCAGAGCTTTTCGATGCTTGAAACTCCTGTGACTGTAGCCTGTCGGCTTTAATTTTATGCACACAGACCCTCCAACCCTCACCCCCACCCCCACCCCCACACTCCCCACTGAGGATTTGATCCGAAGACCTTGTGTGTATTAGCTCTGCTGATGAACTACATCCTTAGCCCTTCTTGTAATTCTCATATCCTAAAAGGAAGTTACCTTGGAAGCATAGTAGTATCTTCACAGATCTTTAACATTTTTATAATTGTGTGTGTGCAAAAACATGTACATTAAGGCACTCATAATATGAAGGTCATTGACAACTTAGTCATTTCTCACCAGATCATGCTTGGCAGCAAATTCTCTACCTACTGAGTCAACAGGACATTTTTGTTGTGTAGCATCTCACTATGTACTTGAAGAAGGCCTTGAACCTTGAATCCTATGGAGTGTTGTTGGTATTACTGACTTTAAACTCCTAAAGCCTGAAGAGCTTCCCCCCAGCTTCTAGCTCAGTGTAATATCCTCATTTGTGTGTTTACCTCCCAAGTTTTAGGATTATAGGACTGGAAGCACTAAGGAACTTTAAGAAAGCTCTGAAAAGAGCCTAGCCTTCCTAACCACAGAGAACAGCCACCTCAGCTTTATGTAGTTAACTTGGGGTCTTACATTCTCTGATACGAGTCTGTCTGGCAAGTCACATTGTAAAGTGTCCTTTCTAGAGGCTAGGCCTTCTATCCCTGCCCTTTGTTTCCTGAACAGAGAGATTGGCTTGGGTTTCCACACCCAAAAAGAACTTGAGATATAGGTGTATCTCAACTGGGCTTGCAAGAGGGAAACTTCTGCCTTCATATTGGGAGAACAAACTTCACTTGAAGCCTTAATAGCTTGCAGGGCTCACCTCTCACTTTGCATTCAGCACAGAATGGGAGGCAGTTGTAGCAGAGGGGAGCAGTTAGATATTGGAGGGAAGTCGTAATTATTGTCTTGGAATGGGCCACAAAGGCTAGGGGGGATACCTTGTTCTCTAATGTCTTAGGAAATTGGGTTGGTTCTTGGCTGGCTGTGTGATGTGGTTGGTATTTGAAGTTGAATTAGGTCTCCATTCTCAGGTCCCTAAGACCTCCGTTCTCAGGAGTGTAGTGCTGTGAATTGGGAGGATTCAAATTTTGTTTTTGGAGTCTGTTTTTCTAAAGGGTCGCTTTAATTTTTAACAAAGTTGCCAATGTCTTATTCCCACCACCACCACACACACACACACACACACACACACACACACACACACACACACACACACACACCAGATCTGCACTCCACACAGTGTATTGTTCATGTATCCAGTGTACTCTAAAGGGTACACCAGATCAGATACAAAAACCCCAACTTGCACCTGATAAGAATGAATATAAGGGTTTTCTTTTTTTGGTGTTGTTTTGTTTTTAAACATTTAGGCCCACAGCCAGAACAGAATTCATCAAAATGGGACAAATGCAAATGTCCAAAGATTGCCAGGTCATCTTTAGCATCCTCCCAGAAAAAGGTTAAAGTCCAAGATTTTAATTTCCAGTGTCCTATATAAGTACTTGGGGAACTAAAAGCTTTGAAGGATAATGGTCTGGTGTCTGTCCTTGGACACTAAACATCTAATTGTTGACCTACTGAGGTGATGTTCATACCATTTACATTCATGATAGAGATCTAGAAGTTAGCAGCACAGTGTACTTTAACATGGTGTACCTGCATCTAAAAAAGTAGTTATTCCAACTTCACAGGTCTTTATACTTAAGTGCCTTAAAAGGCAGTCCTAAGAATCGAGCAGTCTTTGTGTAGGACTTTTATGACATCAAATTTTAAGACTGGACTGTGTATTTTTCTTCAAGTAAGTTTGAAGTGTTTTTTTTTTTTTTTTCCTTTCCTTTTCTTTTCTCAAGAAAGTAGATCCTGAATACATTTCAGGTCGGGCTGTCCAATTACTGAATGGCAACTGCCAGCTAGCTCATTGGTGCACAAGGGTACTGGGGAGTAGACCAGCCTGCCTTGATTGTACTGTCAGGATTAAAAGCAGAGCTTGGAAAGTGAGCTTAGCTGTGGTGATGAGGACTAAGCCCCTGTCAAGAGATACTGATTGTGATTTTTGGGTTTTACAGTTTGACAGTCTTGGAATCTTTGTTCATACTAAGGGATATACTCCAGGTTTTGTGACAGAAGAGAAGAACATTAGTAGGCACTGTTAATTGAGAGCTGCCATGCAGGTACTGGGAACTGAACCTGGGTTCTCTTCAAGAGCAGCAGTGCTAAGCTTGTTTAACTCAAACAGCTAATTACTCAAGTCAAGCTTTTAAAAACCAAGTAAAAAGAAATCTTTATTCTCATGGTTAAAAAAGCTTTTCTATGATAATGCATTACAATACAAAAATATTTTGGATACAACAGTTTTTCTTTTTGAGAAAAGGTCTTCTATACAGCCCTGGTTGTCCTGGAATTCACAGAGGTCCCCCTGCCTCTGTCTCCCAGTGCTGGGATTACAGGTGCACACTACCACACTTGGCCAGACTTTTAACACTACACTAGAAACATGATCTTTGGATTGAGAAATGAGGACTAAAGTCGGAACTAAAGGGTTTTTTTTTTTGTTGTTTTGTTTTGTTTTGTTTGTGGAATAATTGGATAACCCCTTTTCATTTTCTTTGGATTCACGCTATACACAGTGAGAATGCAAAACAACAAAAAGGTTAAAACAAACAAACAAAAAACTTGTTTTTCAAGGCTCAGGGTTAAGTTTGGCTCAAAAAGAGTTTTTAGAATGTGGCAAGGAACCATGTCCACCAGAGAGGTTTTATGGGCTCCTTGCTTTAGTAGTAACATCTCTTCCTGCAGCCCCACAGAGAAATTGAAGCTGCCTGGCTCTCAGTGCTGGGAGGGGCTCCGGCTGTTGGTGGATTGGGATTTGCCCTCACAGCTGCCTAGGAGCTGACTCAGCTGACAGAAGGGCTGGGATGGAACTGGGAAGAACCTGATAGGGAAGGGTGCACACTGGATTTAAGCCAACTTTAATTTATTGACTGTAGTTTTTAATGCTGGTAAGCTTCTCAGGAAAGATTGAAATGAAAGCTAGACTGCCCCAGTAGGTAGGTCTGTGTTATGTTGCCAAGATTGAAAGGCCTAAACGTATTCTATTCCCTCTTCTTGCAAGCTCCTGAGAACACAGTTAAGACGCTTCCTCTGGCCCAGCTTATAAACAGCAGCTGTTTTTTGTAAACAGAGCTTCTCAGTTTCCTTAAGAGAGAAGCATTATTGTTTAGACTTGTGGCTGGTCAACCACAGTTATTTTGTGTGGCAAACCAGGTATTCTTGGTCCAGGAAGTATTGGCATGGGGAAGGTGTGGCAGAGGGCAAGAGAAGCATTTGTAGAGTAGGCAGCTGAAGAGGTCAGTCCAGCCCATCTGACCTACAGCAAAAACAAAACCTACTAGGACAATGGGGATGTCCAGCCAGTAATAAGAGATATGGCTGACACAGGCAGCAGGATTCCCCTTAAGATGTTACAGCTACATAGATCTGATCCCTCACCTCTTGAATGGATGGCCCCTGGTTCAGGGAGTTGTGCAGCCTTTGAAATCTTGACCACCTTAAGAGGACCCCTAGCTGGTTCCATGGGAGCTGGTCTTGTTGCTTCCTCCTCAGTTAGGGGTGGGCCCCTGGAGCAAGCCAGGTGTTCTGTGCCTAGCAACTAAGGCTGTTAGGCTGCCTGTCTCTGAGGTTCTTGTTGCTGTATTTGTGTGTTCTGGAGGGTGCTGTGGGGGGTCTTTGGAGACTGAGGGGCTGGAAGAGTAAGAGCTGCAGAGCGACCTGAGAATGTTGACGCTGGCTCCACTGGGCTAGCAAGCAGTTCTGTGGGGAAGGAGGGCAGCAGAAGATAGGGTGAGTCCTGGGGAGCTGGGGACCGGGGACAGCCTAGAGCACTGTCATCGGAAGGAACGGGGCTGGGGCAGCGGCCTTCTCCGGGTAAGTACCGAATGCATTTCTTTTTCCTCCTAGGAATAGTGAAGAGAGTTATCTGTAAACAGAGGGTGAATCCATAGTCACACATCACAACCAGAAAATGGCTGTTCTTGAACAGGCCTGGCTAACCACTGTATCCTCTCTCCATGGCCAAGGAAACTATGCCTATCTTTCAGCCCCACCTGGCCCAGACCTAGGACAAGTGCAATTACACAGAACAGCCACAAGGTGGCGAGAGGAATCGTGTGTAGGCCTGCGGGCTGCTTCCTGTTTTCCAGTGGAACAAACTCTCAGTGTGGGTCTTTGAGCCTACTGTTCAATGTATATTTGTAGGGATTAGTTAGGCATTATTAAGGCAAGGTTGACTGTGCTGCTTGTGAGCAAACTTGGGTCTCACAGCCAGGCTAGTAGAAGAAATGCTAAGTAACTGTTGCTTATTAATAACTAGCTCTAGCACTTTGGGGGCAGTTTGTCTTTTGATCTTTGTTTTAGACAGGGTCTCCCATTGGTGCTGGCTGGCCTACCTCAGCCTCCTGAGTGCTAGGGTTCCACAATCTGCCTTACGTAACACACAAGGATGGAATAGGACCTCTTCTAGGGATGGAGTCTCTTAACTATTGTGAGCACAACACACATACACTTCCTTCCTCCTTGATCTTGGATGCTTTTCTCCCCGTATCCTGTCTCCGTGTGTGTGTGTGTGTGTGTGTGTGTGTGTGTGTGTGTGTGTGTGTTACTAGATCTAAGATGGCAAGTCACACACTGGTGATCAGACTATTTCCAGGAGTCTCTGAGACCATCACCTTGTATCTCTTAAGCAGGAATTCTATTTTAAAGAAATGAGGGAGTTTGGGGAACTTTATCACTTTGGAGCTAGGAGTAGGGGCTTCAGCTACCTAAATGTGACAGGTTAGTTTCCTGAGGATGTGGTAAACCTGGCTGGTAACAGACCCACCTCTGCTTATATATGTCTCTCCCTTTCTTCTTGTCTCACCTTGACCAGTCATCACCACAAGCTGTGCTCAATATTCACTTGTATTCTTAGGAGACATGGGTTCCTTTCTCTACAGGGCTTGCTAGGGGGCTGAGGGACCAAAGGAAGGGCTGCAGACCCGGCAGAACATGTGCAATAAGGGAAGCGGCTTGAAGCAAAGGGAGGATGATGGTGGGGACAAACCCACCTGCACGGACCACACCAATCCGTCTGCTGGTTGAGGCCAAAGCGAGCACGACATTTCTTAGGCGAGCCAGGGTCTGCTCACACCCATGCCAGAGGGGCAGAACAGGGCAGAGGGCGAGCAGGCAGGCAGCAGGGCAGAACAGGGCCCAGAAAGAAGAGGTAACATCAGTGTTAGCCAGTTACAGACACCCCATAGCCCCCATAGGCAGAATGGACCTTCCCATGGCATAGCCAGACCCAGGGGAAGCCTTAGTACCCAGAGCAAGGTATGAGAAAAGGCAGTCACCCAGTTGGGCAAAAGAGTCAGTGGGAAGAGTGATGGGGTGTAGAGGTGGTCTTCATGCTGTCTTCTCTCTCCCTTGGCTGATCATCCTAGCATGGAGGCTCCAGAACTGCATAGGGGACCTTTAAGGCAGCTACATTTTCTATTCTTGAGAATGTCCCATCTCCCTTTGGCCCACATTCCTAATTAGGCTAAAGGTATATACAGCATAATTATACCTAATGTTTCACACTTACAGAAGGAAAGATAGATTGTTCTAGCCTCAGAGAAAGGGCTAGGAAATTTTTTTCCTAATATGTCCCAGTCCTAGGCTCCAGCTTTTCTGTATGGGAACAACACAATTGAGAATGTATATCATAGTCTGTTATCAAAATCATCAGAGTTGGGGACAAGAATAAGGCCTACAGCAGGCTGGTTCTTTGGGCTCTCTGCAGCACTATGTACTGCCATGGGAAATGGGAACTAGTGATGGAGAAATTGCCTGGTACCTGTCAGCAGGCTGTGTGATTGATTACTGCTGGGTCCTGACTAACATTTTGGTTTAGACATAGAACTTTGTGATCAGTTCTTCATAAGCTTTTCTGGTGGAACCTAACTGAGCAGGGCTGGCAAAGGTGGTATGGGGTGTATCATGCACTTCTGGTCCGTTCCTACAGTTAAGCTGTTATTTACATGAAATTATACTTAAGAGACACAGATTTGTTTCCAGAGGGCTCAGGCACTGAAGGTTTGTGGCTGAGCATTCCACCCCACCCTCTGGGCCAGAGCAGGGCTGCTCTTGAAACGGGAATGTGGAGTGGAACGTCTGTATTACTGAAGCAAGGCCTCACCTGTGGTGGATTCCTGATGCTTCTCCCTTGACCGCCTCTTCTTCTTTCCCTGCAGGAACAAGAGGGATGGTTGGTTCTGGGGGATAGACAATGGGCTATCTGAAGCCTACTGCCTCTAGGATATAGACCTCTCCTACTTTGGGACTCCTCTTTCTTGACTTTAGTTCTTATAAGGCTACAGTAGACAGGGTATGATTAGGGGTTCCTCCCTCTCTCAATCTTACCTCCCATTTGAGTACAGGAGGGATTTCCAGGCCCCTTCCTTCCCCTTCTCATGTGGCCAAACTAAATACTGAGCCACAGTTCCATAACCGAATGCATTCTGGAGTGGAGAACCATCTTTAAGGGAAGTTGCTTAAGCTTTCTTCCTCTGATATAGGCGGGGGTGGGGGGCGCTGGGGGTGGGGTCCTTGGGCTTTCTGTGTTACTTTGCCTATACTGTTGAGACAAGTTCCCCTTCCTGTGTTGAGGTTGTTGCCTTGGGTATGATATCTCAAGGGTTCCCCTACCTGCCCCTATGGTGTATTGCTAGCCACTTACGTAGTTATCCCGTGCTGACCAGCCTGGGTATAACTGCATGTGCAGCTGCCTTTCCTTTCGGGCCAGTTCATAGTACTTGGCCTGCTCTTCTCGAGATAGTGCATGCCACTGCAACAGGGAAGAGGGGCAGATGGGATGCATCAGGAAATTAGGAAGCTGTACCAGGGTGAAAAGGGTTGGAGGCAATCCCTGCCAGCCCACTTGCCAATGGCCTCACCCTGCGACCCAGGATCTGGTTGATGGCAGCACTTTCCTTGAGTGTGCACTCCGCAATGACCTTGGCTCTCATCTCCTTCATGTAAAGCATGAAAGCATTGAGGGGTTTTTTGATGATTGGCTTCTTAGCCTCCTTCTCTGCCTTGGGTTCTGCCTGTGTTTTCCTGAGGCACACAAGATCACATTACTTGGAAAGCAGCCTCCCCCTCTCACCTCCCTTCTGCCCCCACCCCACCCTCACACCCAGCAGTGAACATAACCTAATGCCACCACTTTCTGTTCTTTGGAGACAAGGCTTCTCTGTGCATCTCTGGCCATTCTGGAAGTCACTATGAAAACAGGCTAGCATCAAACCCAGAGATCCACCTGTCTCTGCCTCCCAAGACCTGGGACTAAAGGCTAGCTCCGCCACTCTTTATATAGTAGTTTGTAAGTAGAATTTTCTAATTGCCTCACATGAGTGAACAGAGAGTAATAACTGTTCCTTTCAAGAATACTGTAGCCAAGTGGGAAAAGCACAAAGACTCATCCCCTTCCTTCTTGGCTCAAAAAACTTTTTGTTCCTTATTCTTCCCCACCCACTCTTGCTTTTGAAGATTAAAAAGCACAGTAATAATGGTCAACGCCAGAGCCACAGAACAGCTGAGTAGGGCCCTCTAGGCAGTCCTTTGAGGTGCCTTGGAAGGGGGCCTTGGACCTGGTGGGAGGCATGTATGTCCTGGCTGACCAAACCACTCTGTTCACCTGCCCGGCTTACACTGCTTGTCCCTCCTCCTCCCAGTCTGTGTATTAACTTACAGGCTTCTGTCATAGGGCTGCAGCTCTTGCTTCCCTGAGGAGGGCACAATGGCTGGGTGAGGGATGGCTGCTGGGTGTCCAGGTACACCAGATCCCAGCATCAAGGATGGGTGCGTGAACCTGAAGGCAGGAGGAAAGCAACACTAAACCAGAAATTTGGGCTAGACTTTGAACACATATGGAGATCCCTGCACAGAGGACACAACTGACAGAGACGTTATACTCACTGGTCTGGACACAGGTACACATATATGTATGCACAGACACTGCAAAGGACTCCTGTGTTATTCAGATGGTTATTGATTCTGCCCCTGTGAACAAGCCTGGGTGATTATGGCTACCTGTAGGCCTGTTTGCTCTCCACTTCAGTCCTCCAGGCTTCCCTCCTCACAACAGACTGACTTTTAAAAAGAATGTTTCTGGCTCACTCCAGCTCAAGTTTTCCTGCTATATACAACAGAATAAAACTCAGCCTGCTTCTTGCACCCCTACTACATTTCTCCCCATCTTCCTACTTTCCTGTCACAATCATCTCCCCATCCCCCAGCTAGCTCCAGCTTCTGTCTACCTTTCCCAGGAATTGCTTCCTACAGTCCTCTTTGACTCATCATGCCTAGTTGGGGTCTCCTTAAGGTTTGACTTGAGCCTAGCTGACCCATTCTGCTGTCAGTGCTGTATGTCTACCTCCTAATCATGGCATATCTAGAGCTAGATTTGTCACTAGAATTAGCTAAATGAAGAGGTACATACATATGTATACCCTCCTCACCCAACCCTTCTTTCCTGCTATTTCCTCTGCCCTTTGCTGCTTACAGAGATCTAAGAGTCCTGAGCAGGCAGGTTCTAGAGGACAGCACTATCTCAAAGGCCTTGGGCTTGGGCAGAGCTCAAAGGATGCCCTAGCAAGGATGAGCAGTAGAGCTGAAATAAACACACATACATTGCTGTCTTGGCTGCTCTGGGAGGCTCTGTCCAGTATGTCTTAGGCTGAGACTTCTAGTTGAATCTTCAGGCACAGAACAGCACGGGACTCCAAAGTTACAGACAGACGGACAAACAACTAACACAGGGTAAGCACTGGCCTGAACACAGCCCTGTGTGGGTACTGAAGCCTGGACAACAGGAAGCAGGAGCCTGGCTGCAGGGATAGGGGACTCACCTGGGGTAGGGGGCGCCAGGGGCTGCAGTGGGGGCAGGGAAGTGCTGTCTATATCCGCAGGAAGGGGACAGGGGGTAGAGAGGAGGGCTGGGCCTGTGGTTGGGAGAGACAGCTGTTAGCCGTCTGACTGCTAGCCAGACATGGGGAAGGACTTCTGTGCCTTGTGTGGTGGGACTCATACATAGTACTGCATGTATCTGGCAGCCTTCTCTCAGACACTGATATCTGTATGCTTCCTACTGATAATGTCTTGATTGCTCTTCCAAAGTTTTATTATTTTCTATGTATATGATTGGCCTACATGTATGTCTGTACCACCTGCATGCCTGGTACTCTAGGAGCTCCAATGAAGGGGTTGGATCCACCATGTGGGTGCTAGGAACCAAACCCTAGGTCCTCTGGAAGAACAGCCAGTTCTCTTAACTACTGAGCATCTCTTCACACCCCCTGCTTCGACTCAAAAGCCCAGGGCTCCAAGGAGAATGAGGTGTCTCTCTGGGCTCCTATAGTTCCAAACCAGGACAGTGTTAACACTGCATCGTAACTGCTGGCTTCTTGCCTGTCTGTTCACTGGGCAGACTTTATTCTGAAAGGGCAGAGACCTAAGGTCATAATCAGCTCCAGCTGAGTTTCTCTGGCACCCAGACTCCTTGCTAGCACATACAGGCTCAGTGCAGAGAGTGAGAATGCTTCATGTCTCACCTGGCAGCAGCTAAGAGCATAGAGCTACCTTTCTCTGGAGGCTCAGTTAGTTCAGATTTCCTGGTCTTTGGAGCTGCAGGCCTAAGGGATTTAAGAAGCTGTCCCAAGAGTTGCCTGTTCAGAACACTGGCCTGGGACCATCAGGCTGAATGCTGAGTGTCACCTTGGTCCTGGGGTAGGCTGACTTGTATCCAGAATGGAACTCTGTCCCAAACAATCTGGAAATGGAGGAGTGTGCTGATCATAAATAAGCAGCAGGTGGAACAGGGCAGGTAGGCCCAGGTTGAAGGTTTGCCCTTCACTCCCTTCTTGGGAAGACAGCCTTTCCTGCTGTTGGTTAGAGACCTGCTCACGTCACACTGTGGTTAATGAGTAAAGGCAGAGGCCAATGGCCTGTTGAGACCTGATTCCAGCTGAGAACAGACTCTGGCCAACAGTCAGGCCTGGTCCAGCCTTAATAGACCCTTTTAGTAGGCTGGTCACAAGTGTGGGTCAAGCAAGCACCAGAGACCAGGAAGGACCCCATTCTTCATACAGCCCCACCAAGGCTGGAACAGACTAGCAGCAGCAGCACTCGGGCCACCAGGTACCTGCCTGCCTGCCTGCCTGCCTGCCTACCAGGCAGCTGTGAGAGGCAGTAGCCTCTCTTGGTGGTGGTTTATGCCACCTCCTTGCTCAGGTTCAACTTTGCTTCCTCACCTTCTGGAGAATTAATTCCAATAGGGTTGAGACCAGTAGCCAGCATTCCTACCTCCCTAAAGGAAGTATGTCAAGTTCCCTGGGAAATGTTCCCAGTCACAAGGATTGCTAGCTTAGAGCTAGGTTAGGCTAAAGCTACTGGCTACAGAGCTGGCAGCTCAGGTCTCAACAAGCTGGGTAAAGGAGGAGCATGGGAGGCCAGATACAGTGTCCCTTTTTCTTTGGGCCCACACTTACCAGCTCACAGTATGGGGGAGCTGTCCCACGCTGCCTGAGGTCAGAGAATAAAATCCAGAGAGATCGGGGGTCTGCAGCGGCCTGTGAACTCCTGTAGTGGAAAGGGGCCAAGTAAGCACATCACCCTGACCTGGGAGGTTGGGACAGTTGCTGTACCTTGGAGCCTTCTATAGAGGCCTCAAAAGATCCAATGCTTCCTTTTACTAGAGGCCCAGATTTCAGCTGGTTTGTTTAGAACTACCCTAGCATAGTAACAATACCCTACTGACAAACCAAAGGCACCAAGGACAGAAGTGCTGAGTGACTTGTCCTAGGACACTGCTTGGACAGAGGCAAAGCGTGGAGTCCCTTGTGAATGGGAGGCCAAACCTCATCAGTTCCTGGTGCACTGCTGCTCTGCCTTTGGAGCCTCTGCTTAGGACTCTGGCCTGGCTCTGGGTAGAAGGCAGCCTCTAGCTTAGAAGAACCTGGCCTGAGGAGGCAGGTTCCCCCCAGCCCCAGGGTTGAGTCAGCAGGTTTCCCACAGCTGACAGTGGTGGATTTCAGAATGACTTTGGCTGAGGCTGAGGTGAATCAGCCATCACAGCCACCACTTTCCATTTTCTCACTAGGGGAAAGGCCATGAGTGTTACAGCTGCAGCAATGCAGATGCTGCTCACACTGAAATGGGGAGCCAGCAGCCTCACATTCTGATTGATTCCTCCTCCCTGTGCCCTCAGACTCAGTCCCTTTCTGACTTTAAACAAAACAAAACAAAACAAACAAAAAACCCCTACAAGGCAGAATCTTGTTTTGTAGCCCAGGCTTGTCTGGAACTCTTGTGTAGCCCAGGCTGGCTTCAAACTTTCAATCCTCCTGACTCTGCCTTCCACACCTGGTTCCTTTCTGACCTTTTCTTTGGGCCCTGGGTTTGCAAAGTCCCAGCTTTTTCTGTTATAATGTGGGCCAGCCTATGTGGCTTCAGAAGCCAGGAGCTTGGACAGTAAGTTCCCACCTCAATGGCCTTCTCCCATCCTTGGATCATACCTTGCTTCTGGCTGATGTCCGCTGGTGCAGGGTTGGGGTGTGGACTGCTGAAATGTTCATAGAGTGGAGAAAGTTGGGGGACGCCATGTGGGGGCTGGCCAGGCTTGTTATGCTGGAAAATGACCAGGAGGCTGGTGAACATGGAGTGTTGGGGGGCAGGGGGATGCAAGGGTCTGGGCATGCAGAACTTCAGTGAGCTCTATGGTCATCCTGGCAGTCAGAAATCACAAGCTTACGGCAAGAGGGCTCTACAATCCTTGTGTCCTATGGCACTGCTTTCCTGCCTCCCAATTTTGCAGACTGACTATGCAGTCCCACCTAGTGAGCCTTTTCTGGGACACGCAGTGTTTCTCCTACCCAGAAGTCCTTCCTGAGCTCCTGTTCTATGAAGCCCAATGGCTGTCTGCAGCCTTTTCCTTTACAGCTACCAGACTGTCCCACCTGAGCTCTAGCGGCATGTGTTGGCATGGAGAAGGAACCTCCTTTGGCCCGACTTGAGTGAGGTCAGGTGGTACCTGGCTCCCTCCAGGGACAGTCTGTCCAGACATCATTCTTCTGGTTTCCTTAGCATTGTAGGACTCTTACTTTTCACAGTCAAATGGTTCTATGTCAAGAAATGACTCAGCAGGCCGAGAGAGAGCACACGGCCCAGCCACAAGGAGTCGCTGTCAGGCCTGGTGTGCATGCTCTTGCAGGCCAGAGCTCTGTGGATATCTACAACCCAGGCTCAGCTTTCACCCAGACAACCTTGTCTGTTGAAATGCTGTTGGCTGAGAGCACACAGGAGTGACTGCTCACCATGGCACAAAAGGAAGAAAGGAGACATCTTGGAACCAGACAGTAAAGAGAACACCTGGGAGAAATAAAGCAGATGAAGTTGGTTGCAGGCATTTCAGCAGAACAATCCTCACATCTTGGGTGTCTTCTGGAAGTCAGTGGCCTAGCACAGGTCCTTTGTTTGTTACTTGGCTACTGTAGCTCTAGGTAAGGCCAGAGGGAAAGCTCGGCATGAGGCCTCTAGTTGGGCACAGCTCCAGTGGATCACAGACATCCTGGCCTGCCACCTTTCCCTGCATTCCTGCCTCCAGCAGTCAGCTGCACCTTTCTCTCAAGTCTTGGGCTACCTCAGGTCTCCCTCTGTCATAGATAAACAAGAGTTGATGTCTGAAGCTGGGCAGTTGGTGCTCCGCTCAAACCCTAGACTCAGGAGGCAGAGGCAAGTGGCTCTCTGACTTCAAGGCCAGCCTGGTCTGCATAGTTCCAAGCCACCAGCACCCAGAGCTACATAGTAAGTATGTCCATTGGGAGGAGAGACAGGCTGTGAGATGTGTGGACACATGTCAGGCACATGCCACTGGGGTACAAACAGGCCTGTCCTGTCTGTGAACCCTTAGTAGGTCCAGCCTCATTCAGTGACTCTAGATCTCAACTCTCACCCTAGCCTGTCTCTTGCCCAAGGAGACCTGTCAGCATCCACAATGACTTCCAAGATGCTAAGGTCAGTCACCATTTCTCCAATTCTTTGCCCTCATGAGAAACTGATTCCTCCTCTTCCTCGAAACCAGGTTCCATCACTTGACTTTCAGAACACTCAGTTGCTTCGTTTCCTCCGGCCTTGGAGGCCGCTCTTCCTTTAGTCCTTGAGTTGATTCTTCCGTCTACATCGGTACGACTTTACACATCTTCAGGCTGGGGCTGGTGAGATGGTTCAGCAGTTAGGAGCACATGCTGCTCTTAGTAAGCCTGTAACTGGAGCTGCACGGAATGTGATGGCCTCCACAGCACACACACACACAATTACAAATCAAATCGACAACAGAACGGCATCTATCTGATGACTCCACATTTCCTACTCTGTTTTTCTGAGACTGGTTCTTACTATGTATCTCTGGCTGTCCTGAAAGTCACTCTGTAGAGCAGAATCAGGGTTAGCTTTCAACAGAGAGCCACCCGTCTGTGTCCCTTGAATGCTGGAATTAAAGGTGTGTGTTACAATGCCTAAAATGTCTCCAAACTCCATGGAAGTGCTCTATTACTGAGCTGTATCCGCAGTCCTCAGATCAGAACCTCTGCCTCAGCCGGCATGCTGTGGACTTCCTCAGTCTCTGGAAGCTCCATTCTTCTATGAATGAATGACCATTCAGACCAGATAGCCTGGAAGTGGTTCCTGACGCTGACCCCATGTCCATCTCTCAGTAGATCCTAATGCTCTACCTTCAGGAGCTAGACTCTAGCCACTTCCTAGCTCCTTAACCAGTCTGAGCCGCCATCCTCACCTGGACCAGAGAGCTGCCTCTTAGCCAGGCTCCAGCAGACACAGAGATCTTGCCACTGCTTAAAGCCTCCCTGACTGACTGTCTCCGTACCTGGTGATAGCTGTGTGAGCACCCCCAGCTCCTAACAGCAGTATCACCTGCAGTGTCCAGGAGCCCCACTGGGGAAGTTTTGAGGTATATGATGATGTGAAGGAAGCTGGGCAGCACCAGGCTTGCTGACCATTTCCTTGTCCTGACACTCCAGGATCCTGGGGAGCCTCTCTCACCTCCTGGACAGGAGTGACCACATCAGTGCTGCCCACCTCATCAGTCTTAAGCCATGCTTTGTCCTAATTTTGAGGAGCGCCTGCTGAGGCCCTTTATGACAGAAAGCTTCCTGACAATCTTTAAGGTTTTTTTCATCCTCATAGATTCCCGGACAGTGGCAGCCAGCAGCCTCATGGCAACTCTACTCCTTCAGGATTTAGACCTCATGGCATTGCACCCTTCACACTGCCTAAAGCCCCTAAAGCCTAGTTTTGCTTCCTGAACCCCAGGTTGCAGTGCAGCTCGGGCTGGCCTGAAAAAAACCAGCTTAGCTTACAACTCCTGCCAACTGTGTGTACACACGTGGCAGTTGGGGGTCCTGGGGATGATGGGCCTGTCCTGCTTACTTGTGTTTCCTGGGATTTGGGGAAAAGCCTCATTAATTAGAAGTCTACAGACAGACCACAGAAGTACTGGGTGGGTAGGGTGGGGTAAAGAACCCAACAGCAGCTAGAGCTCCTGAGAAGCCAGGGCTCCAGGGCAAGCACTAAGGGCCTGGCCAGTTCTTCCCAAGCTTCTCTAGTTGGCCCCTTCACCCTATGCCTCAGCCTGTTCACTGCTCAGTGATGCTAGCCAGGGGGAACCGTCTGGCACAAGGCTTCCTGCCTCCTTCAGCCAGTAGAACGTCCCGCTCCAGGGCTTCAGTACAAGGCTGTCTCAGCGCCAGACTTCCCAGACAACAGGGTGGGGTTGCCTAGGGCCTGGTGTGTTCATGGCAAGCTCAGGGACTTGAGCCCTCCTCCCTCATCTGCCTCTAGGTGACTGTCCCTAGCTTCCAAGGGAAGGAGGCAGGTCTGGGTTAACAGTTCCCACCAGGCACTGAGCACCTCAACAGCAGAGTCCCTCATCTCCTTACTAAGGGAAAGGACATATGGGACATAAACATGCAAACAGCAGTCAGAGGCTCAACTGCACCTAGTGCTGCCCCTGCATCAGACACTTCACATCCCTACTCCTTGCCTTAGGTGGAGCTCGGCAGCTGCTCCCACCAGCCTGTGGCAGTCCAGCACAGGTCTAGGACAGGTCCAGGACTCGGGCCCCAGGGATGCCTACAGCTACCCTGCCATTCCTGCCAGGACCTATCTACCCTGCTGGCCACCTGGTGACTAGCTCCCCTCCCAACAGAGGAGTCCTTCCTGATGCTGGCACTTACTGTTGAGACTCTCCCATACCCACCCGTACCTATTATCCCAAAGGTATCTTCTGAAGTTCCCAACTCCAGTGCCCTAGCCTGGCTACCACCTCAGGGCAAGGCAGTGCAAAGTAGAAATGGGGACCCCTGAGCAGGCCTCTGCTTCAGAGTTGAGCTTGGGCCCAGCTAGGCTGTCCCTAGCCCCCTACTTCCTGCAGGTTCAGGTAAAAAATAAACACAGTCGGCATTTTCCCTGCAGACCGCAGCGGTCTACTCACAGGGCTGAGAGCTCTCTGAGAGCCCCTCTCACCACCAGCAGAGAAACTCCCTTGCCTCTGACGGTTGACTCTAAAAACCCCCAAGCTATTGAGCCCCACAACACTTTCCCAGCGAAGAAAGTTGCTATTTCCTCTGGCCTCAAGCTTGATGGGGGTAGAAGAAAAGGTCCTCTCAAGAAAGCCCTGTGGCAGAGTCTGAGCCAAAAGAAGCATCCCTGAGCATCTAGGACCCATAAGCCCAAACAAGTATTAGGATATGTCCCTGAGCTCCTAGCTTGTGTCAGGCAAAGAATGTCTGAGGCTGCAAACAGCACCTGCTAATGACTGAGGGCTACCTCCGGGCAGGCAGTTCTGCGCACCAGAAACCTCTTCATCCAGACCTGCTATTTGCAGGCACAGTGACTGTCACGACTAGCAGGTAAGGAAACTGAAGCAGAAGCTGAGCCAGAGCTCAGCTGCCAATAGCTACAGTGCAAAGACCTAGGACTAATATGGACAGAACCTCACAGAACAGGAGGTTGGGTGTAGAGACAGCTCTACCAACCTCTCCCTTCAGCCTGGCTGGCTTACACTGTGCTGAGCCCATGTTCCACTGGCTCTAAAAGGAGTCACCAGAAACCAACCTGACAGTGATAGCTGGTACATGCTCCCTGAGGCCCTAGCCAGATCTCTGTGCCCACCCTAGGCATGCTCCTGTTCTACCTAAACACCCAGATCTCTGTCTCAATGCCTCTTCCCACCCCCATGAGACTCCATAGTTCCTTTTGCTCCTTGCCATGCTGGCTCCTACATAGGCCTATGACCACCTCTAACCTAGATAAGGGTCTGCTAGCTTGGCAAGCAACTGCCTGAGCATCCCAGAGAGCTGGACATCTCTGGCTCTCTAGGCTTTGCACTCAATAGCATTTCTTGAAGACCTGGACCAAAGGCCTGTGGAACCCTTGGTACCCTAAATTTCTGCACATTCCACCACACTTGCCATTGTGGCTGGGACTTCTAGTTCCTCAGGACAGCTCCTACTCCTCTCCAGCTCCTACTACAGAGCTGGGAGTGGCCCCTAGGGACCATCTGAGGTAGGCACTGAAGCAAGGCTCTGTGAGGAGAGGATGACATCTACAACACAGATCCTGCTGGACCCCTTCAAGGATTCTTCTCATCAAGGATGCTGACTAGCCACACCCTTCTAAACTTTCCTTTTCTTATTCTTTGCACCAGACACAGAAGACTGGTGGTCTCTTTCCCACCTCTTATCAAGGAGACTGCTCCTGGGAGACCTTTCCAACTCTCCATACATGGCTGGTTCCTTCTTGTGTCCTTACCTGCCTTCTCTCCTCCCTGTGTTCTGGGATTATGCCGTTAATTTTGGTCACTGAACTAAAGCTGGGATCCAGGTTGGTTCTATGAAAGTGGCTCCAGATAAACACACATTCAAAGACACTTGCCGCCCTGGAGAAGACTGGGTCTTCACGTAGGGTTACGGCAGCACACAGAAACTGGGGCCTCTTTAGTGTCTGGGGTCCATCTGTCATCCGAGCCCCTTCCTTTTCTCCTTTCTACACCCGCACCCCTACACACCTGGGGCACTCTGAGAATGACAAAGACCACAGTCACAATCAGACTAGTTGAGATGGTGTTTTTGCACTAATTAGAAAAGGTACACGTGGACAGAAGCCCAAGCCTCATCTTGGGGAACACTGCAGGCTGACTTCATCCTCAGATGCCACTGAAGCAGTTCCCTCCACTTCTCTTTTTGTCTTCACACTCAGTCACCGTCAGCAGCAATGACTAGTGTGTGCTTGGGAGTCTGACTAGCTCTTGGGTGGAGTGCTCGCCAGAACCCAAGAGAAGGAACTTCCCAGCATGCAGGGTTCCTATAACTTCCAAATGAAGTCACCCAGGGCTGGACCTGCAGGTGTCCATAGACCCTCTTCTACAGGCCTACTTCAGACTGGCTAAGAGGAACAGGCCTTGCTCGTTTTGTCCTCAGCTCAGGCCTCAGGTTCTACTGCCCAAGGCACAGTGCTCTCCAAGAAACAACAACCTATAAGCTTCTCACCAACACCCTGTGCCAGATGCCTTCTACAGAACCAGGGCCATGGCCTTAGGGCCAGCAGAGCAGAAAGGGCTGGGGGACAGCTGGGCCACACCCTAGACCAAGAGGCTTTAGAGCCACCTGTCAGCAACAAGGTTGCCATGGTTGCAGAGCCCTGCCAATTGCATGTGGCTAGTCCACTAGCCTCTTCGCCCTGACATCAGATAACGGACCTGCCCCACCGGAGATGAGGACCAGAGTCCCTGCACGCAGCCTTGGCAAACCTGTGGTTTCTCTACCCAGCCCAGCAGCACCATTAGACTGAGCTGAACCCTCATAAGCTGAGTGGCCTTGCCCATGGCCTCTCGTGGTTTCTATGCATTTGTCTGCTTGTGTTTTCCTTCCTCCTCTTTGAGGTAAACGCCCCTCAGGACAGGATGTTTTCAGAGGAAAATATAAGCTTCCGGGAGCTGCTGCAGCTAAGCTGCTAGCTAATACTACAAACACCCTGTCTGGGGATTCTGCAGGCAGTGTAGGGCTGGGCAGGCCCCAAGCACAGGCAGTGGCTTTGCTCCTCCAAGGTGGCTAACGCCAAACCCGTCAAACCCACCATGGATGTGGCCTCAACCCTTTCTGGGCTTAGCAATAGGGAGGCATGTTAGCAGATTAGAAGCTTTGTACACTGGGGGCACAGCTGGAGGCTCTGCAGAGATGGAGGACCCAGAACAGGAAGGCAAGGTGCAGACTTGGAGCTGGTGGTCCCTGCCAGTCCAGCAATGGCTGGCTGAGTGTCCAGCAGTCTACAGAGTTTCACCTTGTGCTAGACTATTACCAGTCTTCCCAAGCCACTGTGCTGTGCATGAAGATTCTACACATGATGATGATGGTGAAGCAGAGAAGAGTTCGGTGAGCTGCTCTAGTCTCACGGCCAGAAGTGACCACTCTGGATCTGAGTCCAGACCCTTGCGTTCTTGGCCAGCAGCTTTGTGACTCGGCCAGAGCTCATGGACAACACTTATGCTGGCCGCTCCCTGCCAAATAAATCTCAGTTGATTGGTTTTGAGACAGGGTCTTGACTGTGTAGCTTATATTTTCCTTAGGTGGAGCTGACGGGAAGATGGTTAGCAGTAGTTAGAATGTGGGAGAGAAGAGACCTGAAGACTCTTCCCCAATTTAATCCATGAAGGACAGCATGGGGTCCTCCAAGTTACCTGGACTGCCTAGACCACCTCAAGAAGACAGTTTTGCCTGGAGGCCACACAAGAATGCTCCTTCTGGTCTGACCCTTGAAGCTTCTTTGGGTTAAGGCCTGGGAGCTCTGTGTAGACTCAATCTAGCCATTCATCCACAAGGTCACAAGACAAGATGCAGAAAGAAGTTTCTAGAGGTATGCTCCCAGCCCTGGAGTGCTGCTGTAGCTCCACACCCAGTATAAGCAGAGGTATGCTGTGCTGTTCCAACTGCCGCAAGGTCCTGAGCTGAAGCCCCCCCAGAGAAGCTGAGCTGGGGGCTCAGGTAAAATTGTACTGCTGCACACCTATAGGAAGTGTGCCTACGAAGGGCAGGGAACACCAAACTTCCATGGCCAGGGAGGCAGACGTGTGTGTGTGTGTGGGGGGGTTGCTGGGGAAGCACCCTGCTGTCGGTACCATGAATGCTACCTACAGAAAGACAGGGCATTGTGGAGGAGCTGGGTTCAAGTCACTCCTCTAACACTCGTGCAGTGTCCATACTTTGTGTCTATAAAATGCCCACGAGCTACTGGGATATGTCCAAGCCTATGTGAGTTCTTGTATGTGTTGGCTAATATTCTTTGTGTACTTAAGATCAAGAGGAGAAAGAAATGACAAAAGCAAGACCTGTCCCTAGACAAAGGCTTTTCAGGAAAGCCAGCTCCATGCCAAGTTGGGACTGCCGGCCCTCAGTGTCCTTTGGACCACTGCCTGGTCACAATCAGGCCAGGCTTATGAACTCCTCTCTGGCCTGCAGCAACCACAAGGGACAGTTAGAAAACACTGTTTTCAAAATGCCCTCATGAGGCTGGCAGGAGGCTCTGGCTCCCAAGATGTTTTTTTCATGGCTGTTATACCCAGGCCTCGGGTTGCCCACCATCTCCTTAGCCCAGCTTTTCCTAAGGACTCAGAGCCTAGGAAACTCTTGAAGCCAACCGTAAATATCCCAGAAGGGGTACCTTGGCGAGAGAGGCCTACCTAGCAGCAGGCTTTGGGCTAAGTGAGGACCAAGCTGGCCAAGAAAACTCCACAGCAAATAATTTCTAACCATCTTCCGCCACACACCAAACCTGGCTCAACCTTATAGGCCACTTACAAACTGTTTTTTTGTGTGACATTTTCTTGGGGTTGAGGGGCCCTGGACTCATGTCTCTCAACCAAGAAATGCATCCTTCCTTACCCTGGGAGGGCTGACCTTGTTAGGTGGGCAAGGAGAAAGCTAGCTCGGCCCCAGAGCCTGCAGGGGTAGGGAGAGTCCAAGTCTCTTCTTGGGGTCAGAGGAACGCCATGAAGCTCCACAGGCAGCACTGTTCTTGTCCCTCACATTCCAGAACAAAGGGAGACATGCAGCAAGGAACATAGACAGCAGGGGAGGAGCCACATCCAAATCCTGACCACCAAGTACCTCTCTGAGCCTCAGTTTCCCTGGCAATAATAGAACATGCTATGTGTATGTGTGTTTATATATATGTGCCTGTGTACACAGAGGATAGTATGAATAAATGTATGCATGCATATGGCAGCTAGAGGTCAAAGATGTCCTTGTTTCCTATCTTCTGAGGCAGAGTCTCTCTCAATAAAGTCAGAGCTGCCCAGCAAGGCTGGCTGGCTGGCTAGAGAGCTTCAGGGTCAGCCTGTGCCTGCCTCCCTGGCACTGTGGCTGCAAATGCAGACCACCAGCAAAACACCACCACAAAACAGGGCCCTGTGTAGCCTTGGCCTTGAACTCACTACACAGTAAGCATGGCCTTGAATGTCTGATCCTTCTGTCTAGAATCAGAGGTATCTGCCACTCTACCAGGTTACGTGGTGCCAGGAACCGGACCTAGCGGAGGCTTCCAGCATGCCAGGCAAGCACTTAGAACCTACAGGTTCTTTGTTTTGTTTTTTTAGTTCTGTCATAATGGAGATAAATCTAGACACATGAGATGTTCTATTTTCTGAGCACCTGAGTGTCAGTACCGAGAATCCTATACTAAAAGGAACAGACACAGCCAACTCTCTTTTTCCAGCCATTTATGATCAGAGCTACCTACCATCCCTGTATGTTTCGGGTGATGTAGCCACCAACCTTTTAGTGTTGGATCTCCTGGCTCCATCTGTTCCCTCCATCCCCACCCACGGGGCTGCCCACCACAGCAGACAGCTCCCAGGGCTGTACACTGCTTCAAAGCCGTCCATCACGCTCTGGGGTGGCTACCGCAACCAGCACATCCCAAGCGTCCAGCCATGCCTGGCAAAGACCCCACTGCTTCCCACAGGCTGCCTCGCATCAGAGGCCCACCCACCCTCTGCCTGCCTGGCCACCAGGAGGCCACAGAGCCATCTGATCTGAGTGAAACTTCAAACTTAATGACTTTCATGCTGGTTATTTAAAACGCAATGTAATTTTCTTAAACACCCTATTATTTCCTTTGATAGCTACAAAGCTTCCCCCAATCCCATAAGCATGTTTATTTTTAGAGAAAAGAGTGGCTTGCAGTTGGTCACAGAGACCATAGGGAGAGGGAGCCCACAGAAAGCAGGGCGAGGAGTCAGCACTGGCAGCCTGAGGCCCTGCTGCTAGCTCTCCACCCAGCCCATCATCACACAGGCCCACCCTTCCCTTCCCAGCACCTCAGCCAGTGACCCTCCTGTGCCACACTAGACATTGACCAGGTCAGTGGCCTGTCTCGGTGGCCTTGACGGTTCCACTTGTTGCTAATGGGGCCTCCCACAGATGCTGGGCCAGGACAAGCGTAAGGAAGGGTCCGCACCACACCCTCCAGCAGACTCTCCTGTTCCAGACAGTCCGCCTCAGGTAAGGCCTTGGGCCTGAAGCCATGGCTAGCAGAGTAAGAGCTATGTCTGATACAGCAGCCTCAGGCAGTGGCTGCCCACAGTGGGTGGGTGGGTGGGTGGGTATGTGCAGCCCTGCCACTCGGGGCTGCTGGGCAAAGGAGGTGGCACGGAGGAGAGTTTGTGTGCAGAGGTCAGCTGAGCCCCGCCAGTGCGGGGCGTCCTCTGGGAGCAGCTATTTTTAGGCCTGAGGCTTTCATGTGGCTGAATGATGGAAGTTTACAAAGCATCAGTAATGCGTTTCAGATGGCGGCCCAGCAGGCTGGCCCTGACACCAGAGACAAGTCAGAGTTACTCAGTGGCTCCATTCTGGGTTCCCATCACCTGTCCTTCCCTCTCCATGGCCACTACTACCTAATGGCGAGGCTGGTCCTTGCAATGGCCAGCAAATCCCACACTATTGACAGACCTTTCTAGTTTATACCTATCAGAACCTCAAGAATCCTGCTGGGGCCAGGATTCCCACCCATTGAGAAGAGGATACAGAGACCCAGAGAGGTCAACAGGCCGCTATAACCCCCTGCCCTTACAGGGAAACCAGCTTGAAGGGAGTGATCCACCACCATTGGCCCCCAGGCCTGCTCACACTTGGGGTCTGGGCAGTACTAGCCATGTACATCCTGAGCCGACACCCACTGTTCCTTAAGGCCTGGACCTGCCCACCCAGGCCTGGAGTCTCTGCTACACACACGTCATCTGGAAGCAGACAGTGTGGGGCCCAGACAGCTTCCCTGTCCTTGGAGAGGGAGGTGGCTGTTTTAATGGGGGGTGAGGGGTTGAGGAGGAAGCGTATTTATTTGACAGCGTGTCTGCTTCCTCTGATCTCCAGGGAGTTCTGGCTGTAGAGTCAGGGCCTCGAGGGAAGGCTGTGTCACCCGGCTGGCTCTGGCTCTAAGGCAGAATCTGGGTGCAGTCCAGAGAGGCAGTCTCCATGGGTGGGACAGGCCACAAGAGCAGCCTCCTGGCAGGAGAGAGCCAAGCTCACACCCTTCTCAGCTCTGCTGAGGCAAAGGCTCCCAGCAAGTGACAGACGTCCTCCATCCTGAGGGCCTGGGTACCAAATGGAGCAGCAGCAGTAGATGGGTACGAAACCTCGGACAAGAGCAAACCCTACTTAGCTTTGGTGGCACAAGCCTACTACAGTCCCACTACTTAGGAGGCTGAAACAAGAGGTGCTCGAGAGCTAGGTGCAAGTGCGACAGGCTGGATTTAAGGCCAGCTTAGGAAACAAAGTGAGACCTTACCTCAGAAAGTACAAGCAGGAGGGCTGGAAATACGGTGCAGCGGGTAAGAGCACTGACTGCTCTTCCACAGGACTTCACCGAGTGAGTGGGGGAGAAAAGGAGCGCCTGCGGGTATAGTTCAATCCCCACTACCGCCAAAAACAAACAAACAAACAAACAAACAAACAAACAAGACAATAGAACAGATGAGCCCACCCCACAAAAGAAACCTTTTCAGTCTGAGGTCAGCTACCCAAACCACCTTCATAAGTTTTTGAGACAAGGTCTCACATGTAGCCAAGGTGGGCCTTGAACTCTGGGATCAACCCCAGGGCTTTGTGCTTGTCAACTAGGTTCTACCAACTGAGCTACATCCCCACCCCCAGCCCAGCATCATCTCTTTAGTGACTGTTATTTTGTTTGTATTTAGGTGGTTTGTAGTTGTGGGTTTGGGTTTCTGGTTTTTGTTTTGTTTTGTTTTGCTTTGGACTTTTTGAGGTTGGATTATTTAGTCCTGGCTGTCCTAGAATTATGTTAGACCAGGCTGGCCTTCAACTCACATCAATCCACCTGCCTCTGCCTCCCAAGCCCTGCGATTAAAGGCGAGTTCCACTAGAGTCAGTGAGTGACGAGAGGCCACAAACTGCCTGAAAAAGGCAGCAGAGAATGTTCTAGGTTCCAGAGACCTCCTTAAGTCCCTGATCCTCTGAGCCTTGCTAGACAGACTCAGATCAGAGGTCCTTCTCCACCTTGACTGGTTCACCAATGGTGTGGGTGACAGCAGAGCCCACCTTGGAGGTGCTCTGGCCTTACATCGACCCCTTATTACTCCCTGCCCAGAGCTCACCCCTCCCACGGTCTGTTCACATTCTTCCCATCACTCTGCCACTCCCACAGTGTCCACCCTGCCCCAGCTGCCAGCTCCCTCTGCCACGGTCCTCCGCCTCCATGTCCAACCCAAACCATCTGTGGTGGGCACCGCCCTGCCCTGCCAAGGCTGCCAACCCAATGCATGTGCCCACCCACCCTCTCTGGCTCTGGAGTCAATGAGGCCTGGGTCCCAAGGTCACACAGCAGACCCTTCCTGGCAGCACTGCCCCTGCCTCATCTTACATTCCTCAAGGACCCTAGGGTGGGGTCTGTCCAGGTCATGCAGAGGCCCATCTAGGCCTTTTTCCTCTCATCTACTGTGCCCCACCCAGGACATCCTCCTGCTCGCCCCTGCAGAGGCTTCTCTCAGGAAGCCTCACCAGCTGCCCCCGCAACCTCTTTCAGTCAGATGCATTTATCCAGCTGAGCAGCACGTTGGAGAGGAGCTCTTTGTCTTTCCAAGGACTGAACTCTGGTAGGCACCGGTAACCTCCTATCCATGTGGCTCAAAAACACAGAGTGTGGAGCTACGGGTTCTAGCAAGCACCGTTACTAGGGGATGATGGCTGCCTGGGTTACCGCAGCCCAGCCTGAGGAACAAGGGGCCACAGCTGCCCTGTCCCAGTTCCAGGCCTCCAGTGTAGCTTCCATTCAACTTCAGAATTCACATGTGATATCTCATCCACTAAGGAGCAGACCGTCCTATCCTTGCTTTCAGAGGGCGGTGGGTGACCTTCCCAGGGCTGTCCAGCTGTGAAGCAATGTATCTATAGCAGAAGATGGACCGTCCAGACTAAAGGCTTTTCCTCTTCATGCCAAGGCAGGATCCTCTCTGCCCGGCTTCCCCATCCATCCCCACCTGCAGATGCAGAGGGGTGTTCCTCAAGAATCTGAGCACTGTACAGTTGGGGGGATGGTGACTCTCCTGTGACCTGAAAAGACACCTGTTTCCTCCAACACAGCCTTGTTTGTACACAGTGGCAGGAAACGCCAGTCACAAGGTGTGAGGGGGTGTGACTCTACAGCTCTGGGACCACAGCAGACCTGAGGAGGTTCAGAGGAACTGCAGCTGCTCCCCTACCCCTACCCTGGAGGAGCTGGGCCCACCCTGACCTAACCTCAGCAGTTCTAAGACTTTGAACTAGCACCCCTAGAATGCTTTACAGTTCAACAAAACCCGGCTGGTCTCAGGAGCAGGGGAGAGTTGTGGTCTCTACAGAGTGTACCCCCACCACCACGGTACGCCCTCCTGTCACTACCCAAACCTACGGCTCAGAGCAACCAGCAGAGCTGGGACAGAACACTGGGTCCTAGTGACCCTAGCAACCATCAGGGCTTTGTGCTGACCTTGGAGCCTGAGGACAGTCTCTCTGCCCTAGTGAGCTAGCTCATCCTGTCCTTCCAAAGGAGTCAGAAACAGACCTGCAGCTGTAGCTGTCCTCCCTGTCCCTGAGCAGGGTGAAGCTGGAAGGCCCAGCTCTAAGCAGGAGTCTGAAAGGCAGGCTTTCCTGACCCTGCCAACAGCAGGGAAGTGAAAGCCACCCTCAGAGATTCCTAGCGGGGGACAGAGGAGAGGCAGCAGATAGTCCAAATGCTATACCAATCCCTCACAGCCCTCCCAGGCGGCAAAGAAATGCAGTTCCCGGGAACTTCAAGCCCCACTGCCCACCCACTGAGTGCAGAGCAACACAGACAAAATATCCTAATAGCTTTTGGCTGGGGAAGTCATAGGCTAAAACCCAGTGAGTGACCTGGGGCTGCACCACTTCCCAGGCCCAGAATTACTCTGGATGTTGTACTCCAAGAAAACCATTCGAATGGACACTGAGGTAAAAAACAGGAAGTAGACCCATGGGCTGCCTGGGCTGCACTCTGTCAGAGCCCTACAAACTGGGAGCCTCTGGGTGCAGTGCCAGGGAGGGGTCTGTGGACGGCTCAGTGGCCAGAGACAAGAGGTCTCCGTTATCCTTACAAAACCTGATTTCCTCACATTCGGTATGAGGGCTTCGTATAGACTAAACCTTTGTGGTTGTGAGAATGGGGTGGGGATGACTTTTAGAAACAGCATACCCTGCCCAAAGACCCCCGGAGCAAGGCAGAAGCTGGGTAAGAGCCTGGCAGCCTGAACCCTATACCTGCAGGATTCAGACATTCAAACCACTCTGGCCCAAAGTAGGCACATAGACATCTAGATGAGAAACCATCTGAACGCCATGAGCCACCCCTGGGCCCAGGAGAACCAAGACCAACCATGGCCAACACACACCCCCACTTACTACCCAGACCTCTCTGGCAAAGCTGCAAATCCATACTCTGCTTCTAGAAGGGTGCTTGCTAGTATACAGTCCAGAAAGGAAATCAGCAGACATTAAAAGAAGGTTACAAGTAAGTGCCCTGGAGAGCAGCAGTTCTGATGAGCTGCCACGGTGAGCATGGGCAACCGAGGCCTGAGGAAGACGGGCCGGAGACTCCTAGAGTAGACACCTGAAGTAAGCTCTAACTGAGGAATGAGGTGGTATTCATGTGAAAAGCTGAGGACAAGGACACAGGTGCTAAGTCTGAAGTAAGGAGGGATCTTGTAGGGGTGAGCCTCACAAGGACATGGTTGTAGAGGGAGGTATTGATTCCCTAATTGGTTCTTGACCGTGTCAATAAAGGAAGTGGAAGCCAATCGCTGGGCAAAGGGAAAAAGGTGGGACTTCTGGGTCCCAGGAGAAAGGGAAGGGAATGAGAGGGAGGAGAGAGAGGCAGACATGTAGGTCTCAGAGTACCTATAGCTTGTAGCCTCTACCTTGGGTGGAGGTCAAGGAGGATGGGGCAAGATATTCTTCGCCCAGCCATTGAGTTACCTAGCTAGTTTTAAAATATTAAGGCTGTCTGGTATTTTCCATCCACAGTGACTAAGGTGGGCAGGAGAAAGGGCACAGCCAGGAGAGTCGTTGGTGGCTTGCCGGAGCTGGCCACGAGAGGTTGGGGGAGCTCGGCAGAGCTCTTGAAAAAAAACCTAGCGTGTTTTAAAAATTATGCAAAACACATGATGCTGGCTACTTTGAGTGGTAAGGACAGGATGGGGAGTCTCAGCACTAAAGCTGTGGTCTATGGCTTAGACTTTCTCCAGGAGCAGTGGAATCCCTAGTGTTTTACCGCAAGAGATGCCATTCGACCAGGACTCAAGTTCCTAAGGAGCCCTCTCACTACTGTGTGATTGTGGGCTAAGGTATGGGTCACAGAGGGAGAGGCAAGGGACTCCAGAGGAGGCATCTGCTGCCATCTTGAAGACAGCAGCGTATAGATACTGGGTGTGGATAGCATGACTAAGTGAAGAATAGGAAGATCAGGGATGTATCTGGAGACACATTCATGATCCACATAGCTGTCCAGAGGGAGGCCCCGGTGCATGTTGGACCCTTCTTTGTCTTCATCAGTTAAACCAGCAGCTTATAACACTGCTCACTGGAATCCCTCATGGCCCATGCTCGAGCCAGCTCTGCCTAGAACACCCATAGATGGGCCTTCTAAAATAGCTGGGTATTTCCAGGGATAACCCTGCTTATGGTCATGTGGCATCCTGGAGCCAAACTCTAAACTCCCAGTAACAAGCTTCATTGTGCTCTAGACTGGTGGCCAGCTACCATTAAGTCTTGTAGCAAACCGTCTCTGTGGGGGAAGGCTGATACTCACCCAGCTCCAACAGGCAGCCCACAGGCAACAGCAGCCCCCTCCTTGGCTCCCAGGAGTTCTGCTGAACTCCTCTCTCCTGTTCTCCTAAGGGCTCACTGCATGGCTTTCAGCCTGGACCTCAACCCAGAAATACAGAGGGGAGCCTAGCAGCCAGGGGCCCAAGCATGAGTTCTGTGTCTCCCTTCTGGAACACATATTCAAGTACCTGAGAGTTATGGGACTAGGGACAGGGAAATGTGGCCTCTGGCACGGCCAAAAAAAATAATAAAAGGTTTAGCCATAACTCTCACACCATAGAACACACCACTTTAAAGTGTCTAAGTCCATGGCTTTTAGTAGCTACATAAGGTAGCGCAACATCACCCTGATTTCACTGAAACAGTCATCACCCCAGAAAAAACCCATAGCCGCTAGCAATCAACACCCCACCCTCCATTCTCACCTACCTGCAACCCCTAAGCTGTTCTGTCTAACCGATTTGGATGTTACCATTTGGATGTTTTAACAATTCATCCAGATGGTAAAAGGATCTTAAGCCTCACAGGTCATAGGCTCCAACAAGAGCCCACAGAAGAGGCCAAAGACTCATGCTGCCTCTGTCCTGTTTGGGATAACACTGTCACGTGAAGCCACTTGTCTGAGTTCCCCCTAAAGAATACCTTACTCACGACAGCACCTCCCCCCAGAACCCAGCCTAGTGCACCAGCTTGGTCCCCTCCTTCCCTACCCCAGCTCTGTTCTGAGTCTCAAATCAGAGGAAACAAGATAAAAAGCAAACAAGGACCTGCTGTCCAGCCTGAGAGGACAACCTGAGTTTGATTCCCTGGGACACACACGCTGGAGGGAGAAAAACCAACTCCCCCATGTTGTTCTCTGACACCCTTACCCCAAGCAGCTGCATGCATGAGTGCACACACATACACGAATGCAAAACCAAAAAAACTACACACATCCATGGCTATTGGCCTAGGCCACTAATTGCCTATAAACCTACAGGAGACACCTCACCAGCACCAGTTAAGGGATCAACTTTGACCAATTCCCCATTCCTAGAGAAGGTGCAAAGGAAACCAAATACCAAAAAAAGGCTACTTGGGCAGGGGGCGAGTCTGTGTTCCAAGGCAGTTGGCTATGGTCCGTCATTTGGCTCACTGCTCTGGGCAAGGGTCAAGCAACCTGTGTAGATAGATGTCTCTGATGTAACCATGTGGCCATCCCACTTACAGGGCAGAGGAGGTCCCTGGAGCAGACTTACCCTGGTACCTAGGAAGGTCCTACCCACTGGTCTTAGGCATCTCAGCATAACTGCTGATCTCTGTATACCCTCAGGCAAGGCTGGGCAAAGGGAGTGGAGGCCTATATCCAAGGCCAGTTGGCAAGTGATGATTGGTATATTGTCTATCTTCCTACAGAGGAGTGGGAAAGGATCAGCCTTGGCAAAAGACTCCCTGCCCCCAAGGTCCTTGCAAGGCACTCCTTACCTGTTAAGAGATTGAGGGTGTCTTTCCTAGCACCAGTCGTGAGCCTTGAAGTCAGGTGACAAATGTGCTCCCCCAAACATGAGATGACCAACTTTGCTTTGTAAAACCAAACTATACTTGGAACACCCACACAGTTCTTCATGAGTTGCAAGCTACTTTTACTTTTATGACTTTTATTTGCTGTGTGTTCTCTCAGATTTGCTAGAGACTCTCTCGGGGCAGGAAGACGGCTTAGCAGCTAAACCCACTTGTGCAAGCCTAATGATCTGAGTTCCAGCCTCAGAACTCCAATCACAGTGGAGAGAGACAACTTCAGTTATCCTCTGGGTGTGCTTACCCTCATATACATCACACACACACACACACACACACACACACACACACACACACAAATCGTCTCTCTACATTCCTGTACATCTATGTCTCTAACCCAGCATCCCTCCAGCACAAGCCCCTGCTTCTGTCTTTGTTTGTTTCTTGCCCTGCTCAGCAGCTGATGCCATGGCCAGGAAAGTCAGTACCAGAGCCTGCTCTTCCCTTCCAATGTTACCAGAAGGCAGTGGTGAGGGCAGTGGCTGCGGAGGAGGGCAGGAGAACAGTGACATATAGTTATTCATCTCCTACAGCTTGAGAAGGCTCCCCAAAGGAAAATATGCACAGCCCTAAGCCAGGAGAGGGTCCTGACTGTGGGAACCCAGGATCCGCCTGCTCCTGGGCCTCTCTGAGCCCTATCCATCCCCACCTCTGACAGCTCCGGTCATCTTTTGTCTCTCGCTAAATCTGTGAGTAAACCTCCAAACCACACTGCCCTTTCCCCGTGTTGCCGTGGAGTCCTGAATATCCACCTTGCCAGCAAGGGTTCTGGGGGCTCTGCCTAGTCATGGTTACCACAGTGAGCCTAGTCCCGGCCCAAACAATGCTTGCTAGTGACTTCAAAGTGGGAGGTAATGCCAACTGGCTCCCAGATGGCTTTACACCCATTAGGGGATTTTAAAAGGTTATCTTTGTTAAGCATTGTCTGTATAGGGCACAAGTCTCTATGTAGAGCAAGTGGCACTGTCAAGTGGCAGTGTCAGGAGCCAGTCACGTCTTCACATACAAGAGAAGCACCTCATTTACTGAGTCGTCCCAGAGCAGAACGGCAGGCAGGCAGGCAGACCACACAGTCAATGTGCACAGCTTACAGGTGAAGAATGGAGTCCATTTCTAAAGTCTATCAGGTCTCCCACCGCTAAGTGGCCTAGACTTCAGAACCTACCCACTACCAGGGAACCTTAGCCAGAGCTTGTTTCTAGAAAACAGCCTGCACTTATCTTCTCACCTCCCACAAGCTTCAATAGGAAGAACCACGATTTTTGTAGTCATCCGAAGTCTTCTGCATGGGCCTGCCACGAGCCACCCAAGCCTCTAGCCTGGGGCTCCAACCTGCACTGCTCACAGTTATACCCAACAGACCTCTGTGCTTTCTGTACACGCTAATTCCCCACTGAGGACAGCCTGGAATCCCAGTAGTCTTCAGAAATCCCAGAACTTTTCAAAAGTAGTGTTTGGCTGCTACCCAGCTCAGAACCAGCTCTTCACACTTTGCCTGACTTGAAGGGCCAAAGGCATGGCTCATGATGGATACAGCCATGTCACCAAGCCTGACACTGATTCGTGTAGCTGACCCCTAACCAACACCCTGATCTGTAGTACACTTAGCAAACCCTTCCTGGTGTGTGTGAGACCAGACCAGCCCGCTCAAAACCTACAGCATGTGGCAAGGATCCCCAGTCAGGGCTTAGACATGGCCAGTAAGAACACAGTGGAACTGGGAAACGGAAAAGATTAGGTCTCCTACCCAGTCTTCTCACACCTGAGCTCCCTGGCTTCTCCGGAGAAAGCTAACCGCAACGCTCATGCTCAGAGCATGCACGCCAGGCTAGGGAAGGGCACGGGCTCTGCTCAAAAGTTTTCAGAAGACCTCCATCCACAACCCCACCACGGTCCAACACAGGCACCTGCTTGAGCAAGTTGGGGAGACAAAGGCCAACAGCAGGTGAGAAAGAGTGGAACCCAGGCACTCCTTCAGAGATCTCCTTTTGGGTCAGACTCTTCTGGGTGTGAACTGGGTAAGAGCGTCTAGGAATTCTAATTTGGGCAGAGAAGTCCCTTTTTGTCCAAGCTTCACCTGTGTAGACAAGTAGGTAGCCAGCCCATTACAGGACCTGGCTGCTTCGGTCACTTACCAGCGGGGGTTGAGGCTGGGGATGCTGCCCTGCTCCCGAGGCCGAGGCCGGTGGGTAGTGCATGAGCAGATTGAAGGCAGAGTAGACAGTCTCTTTGTACATGCCACTGGCACACTCTGGGGCCTTCAGGCCTGGAAAAACCACAGCTGGGTCAGACACCAGCCCAGCCAGCTGCTCCTAAGGGCTGAAAGCTGTCAGCTCCAGAGGGGGGAAAAACTGCCAAGGGGTCCCCTTCAAGGTCGTGACTTGACAGGGAACCCGGACCTCCGAACGGGTGGGAATACCCGCAATGCCAAGTTTTTGAGGAAAGACCCGGAGTCCAGACCTCCACTTAGCGGCTGGGACTTGACTCCCCACCCCACCCTCCTGCTTGGGAACCTTAGCCAAGGCTTGCTCCTCAAGGCAAAGGATTAGTCAGTCACCTGGGCTGGAGGGGAGGCGGAGATGGCGGGGGTCTGTTTACTCCTATAAAGGTCAGGGCACCGGAAGTGACTCCAGCTCAGCGGCGCCCGGGAAACCCGCCCCCCACGCCCCCACCCCGGGTTCTAGCGCCTTCCCCAGCCGCGCAAAACTCACCGTCCTCTAGGGACTCTGGAAGTTTGTCCGAGAAAAGTCTCTGCGAAGTGTGCTCTCGTCCCAGGGCCTGCAGAGCGAAGCAGAGAGACCATAAGGGGCGGAGAGAACAGGAGGGGTTCCAGAGATGGGACCCACGAGGGCCGTGGCGGTGGCGGGGGGGGGGGGGGCGGGTCCGCACGATACCAACCCGGGACGAGGTCCTCCGGGGAGGAGCGGGCCGGGCTCACCTCGGGCGCTCCATCGGCTTCTCCATGTACTCGGACGCCGGGACCCGGGACCCCGGCGCCTGCGGCCGCGCCTTCGGACTCATTCACCAGTGAGGACTTGAGCTCTGCCAGGTCCCGCTCGGGGCCCGCGGCGCTGTCGCGATTCTTATCGTCCTGTTCCTCGCCTTCGTCTTGAAAGGCCAGCAGCTCGTCAGGCGCGCCGAGGTCGTCTCCTGCGCCCGCGCCGCCCCCGCCCGAGTCCAGTTGCGGCATGGTGCGCTGCGCCCGCCGGGGCGCCGGGTGCGGGGCGCGGAGCCGGCCCGGGAGGCGGCGAGCCCAGGGTGCGGAGCTCCGAGCCCGGAGCGCGGCGGGCGGAGCGCACGCTGACTCCGCCTGAGCGGCCAGTGGGCGCGGGGCGAGGGCGCGGGGCACAGCCGCTTTGGGAGCTGGCGGGTCGGAACATCAAAGGCACCGCGGGCAGCGAGCCGGGGGCGGAGCGGGCGCCGGGGCGGGGCCGCGGTGGGAGGGGCCAAGGCCCCAGACCCCGCCCTCCTCTCCCTGGAGAGACCCGGACAGGCCCACTGGGCATAATCTTAAAGGGCTCGCTCTCCTCAAGCTATTCTCCAACCTGAGATCCATTACTAAACAGTGGAACTCCACTTCCTTAACTACAAAACAGCCACAACTTGCGCTCAAGTTGCGGAGAATAGGGTTCCTTAGACGCTGGGAACCTGTGGGTGGCTTGGAACCTTGGTGTGAACAGCGTCCTTTGATCTGGAGGCTTCCTACGGGCTGCTAGAAGATGGACCCTGACACACACACCTGCCCCTTTCACCATCCCTGTGCCTGCAAGGGACCTTCTTCCAGACTGCCTACCCACCCACATAGGCACAAGCATTCGCGCCTCACACATTTATTGAGCGCCTATCTGTTGCATGTGCAAATCAAAACGCTGTAAATATATGACATGTGGCGGCCCGAGGCCAAGAAGGATCGCGGCCACTCACGTGGGTTCTCCAGCCCGCTATGACTTTCCCAACTAAGTTCGACGCCTAGAACCTGTTGTCCAGGAACTGAGACTTCCGGCGGCCACGTGGGCCACGGGATTCTGCCTTGGTGGTCTCTAGGCAGCTGCTCAATCTGGGAAGTTGCATCCGGGGCCCACTGACCCTGACGCTAGTTAAGGCCTCGTCTTCAGTGGCATCTCCTTGGCACCCAGAGTAGAATCCACGGCAACCGGTCACTGTTTCTATAAGACACTAGGCCCTTTGGATAGAGATGCAGTAAACTGAAGGAGGCACACCTCCGCCCCAAGCACGTTTCGGTGGTGGAGTCAGTGTGGACCTCTTCCACCTCTTGGGAAAGCAGTTGGAACAACAGTGGGTAATTTGTGAAGGAGGACACTGGCAGCTTCTCCAACTACGGGCCCCACAGGACCCCTGGCAGCGGCGCAAAGCCGGCCGGAAGACAGCCGCACCGCCCCTCCCGGTCCAGGCCCAGCCTGCCTGGCGGAGGATCAAAGAGACCAGGCCTTGCTTCTCAACACTCAGATCCTATCAGCGCCCTGCCAGCGGGGCTTCTGGGTCCTCCAGCTCCCAGCCGGGATGCCCATTTCACCTCCTTCTCAGCGATGGGGGACTTGGCCATTAATGCTCAGCTTGGCAATAGAGATGCGGTGCAGACCCCGCCCTTGGCGCCTCTAAAGTACTCCTCCCGCAGGTGCCAGTTTGCGGCTGATTTTGACCCCATCTTCTCTAGATTGGGGGCAGGGCAAGGGCTCCAATGGAAAGCTACAGGAGAGGAAGGGCCTGGGGCGAGGCCTCCCCCACCACCTCAGCTCCGATTGTCTCGCCTAGCTTTGGGGTGAGCACCTCTCTGAGAAAGTTGCACAGAAATTGAGATCACCCTAAGCCAAAGCGCAGCGGGTCCTCTTGTGTTTATATAAACGACTCCAACTTTGGCAAAGTTGCTTCCATGATGGTTGACAGACCATGAGGTTCCAACTGACACAGACCATTGGGGGTCGAATTTCTGAAGAAAAGTCAGGGCAGGGAGGTGTGATTCCGCCCTCTGGGGTAATTTTTCCCCCCTAGTTTGGTATTACCCTTTTATCAAAGAACAAGGCCTTCTGCTTTATTGGTGCAGAAGTAGCCTAGCCTCAAATGATAGTGAAAAGGGATTTTTTTTATATACCCTTATTTGGCAAAAGAAAATATTCTTTTTCCTGATTTGTTCGCCCTCCCACCCTCCAGTTTCTTTGGATGACTTTATAGAGCTGTGAAATTCTCCCCCCCCCCCCCCAATCCTGGGAACCACTGCCCGGAGGCATCCTGACTCCCAAGCCTCACCCCATGGGGATGAGCAGTGAGGGGGAGGCAAGAAGGGAGACAAGGAGCTTGAGAAAGGGGAGGAGGTAGAAGGGTGAGTCTCCGCCTCCACAGCCACACTGAGCATAGTATAAAGGCTCGCTGAGTAGCGGCTGCTGTGCACTGGCCCAAGATGGTAGGCAGGAGTGCGGGCACAGGGATCGGTCAGCGTGGTCAGGAGGCTTAGAGGTGGGGAGTGGGAGAGAGGTGAGAGTGAAATTCATCCTGATGTGGAAAGCCCCCAGGGTTTAGAGAGCTAACCCAGCCTTGGCTACATACTGAGATTCTATCTGAAGAGAAATAAAAATAAATAAATGAATGAATGGGCATGTACCTCCCAGCAGAAGCCCAGACAGCACCACTTCTGTGACCATCACCGGAGAGATGACTTCATATACTAGGTGATTACAGCATGCCAGCTTCCTTAGGAGCTTCACACACATCTCATTTTATTATTACTAAACTCTGAAATATGGGGACAATTGTCCCCATTTTGCTAATGAGGAAACTAAAGCTCAGAGAGGTTGTGTGAGTCACCCAAGGCGTCACAGCTTCAAAATGAGGGCACTGAGCTGAGCTTCCAGCACCCTGGTGGCCCGTCCCCAGACCCAATATCTACCTGCTATACTCATATCCCAGTCGGACCCCTGAGAGACTTTCTTTTTTTTCCCATCAAGGCAGGGTTTCTCTGTGCCACCCTGGCTGTCCTGGAACTTTTTCTATAGACCCTGCTGGCCTCAAACTCAGAGACCCACCTCTGCTTCCTGAGTGCTGGGAAGGGACTTATTTGCTTTGTGTCTATGCAGACAAAATACTGAGGAACCAGCTATCACTAATAAAAATTACTAATCCTAATTTTGGGGGTGATTCTCTTTTGATGGAGGGGCTTTGGAGGACTAGAGGTCTGGGGGTGTGGCTTAGTTGACAGAATGCTTGCCTAGCAAGTGTGAAGCACTGGGCTTAATCCCACATAAACTGAGGGCGGCTTGTACACACCACCCTCCCAGTTCTAGCTCTCAGCAGATACAGACAGGTGGATCAGACGTTCATGGTCATTCAGGGCTCACTACAGAGGACCCTGTCTCAAAGCGGTGAGGAGATCTTTCAGAATGAGGTGTTCCAGTGGCCAACCCCTTTTAGTGGCTGCTCCCCTGGAAGTTCCCAGAGAGTTGGAGGAGGAGACCAGTTGTGGGGGAGATCCAAGCCCTCTTTGGCCAAGCCACAGGTGGTAGGTTCATTGTTATGCAAATGACCCAGGTGAAATTGACAGTCCTCCCGAGGCCTGGGTAAAAGGAGCCCTCCAGGCTTTGCAGTCAGAGAAAGGAAGCTCCAGAGGTCCCCCCCCCCCACCCGCCACCCGCCTACCCTCCCACCCCCCCGACCTCCGCCGTGTGGGACCTACGGCAGGTCACTGGCCTCAGCTTCAGCATCCTCCTCTGGGCCTGCTTCTCCCTTATGCCCGCATAAGACTGGATGAGTCACGGTCTCCCAGTAAAGAGCTCAGCACAAAGCCTGGCACATTCCAACACTCTAATAAATGGGTGCTCTTGAGCTCGATATTTTTCGGAAGTTGTTAGGCTAATTGGCTCTTCATGTAATGCCATGTAAATCATCCGACTGTTCTCATGGCCTGAGCCCACTTAATCATAGCTAAGGCTGAAAATACACATTTCCTCTCCTTCCCTTTCAAGTTCCTTTAACATAAAAGGCCCTCATGAACTCTCTGACCTTTTCTAACAGGGAGATCCTTGAAATGTGGCATTTCCAGAAAATGGCTCAAAGGAGCCCCAAATGGATTGAGTAAATTACAGCAGAGAGAGACTCAGGAGCAAGCAGAGAGCCGCCCTCTTCTGGCCTGCTATCCTGTCAGGACTTGCCAGGACCGCTTGAAGGGTGGCTGCAGGCTCTGGGCAGGTTTCCTCCCTGTGGGTGAACTCTCCACACACAGAACTGGACACAATCCCTGAGGCAAACTTGAGTTTTATTCCTAGAAACTCCTCTCTCTCTCTCTCTCTCTCTCTCTCTCTGTGTGTGTGTGTGTGTGTGTGTGTGTGTGTGTGTGCGCGCGCACACGTGCGCGCATTCACATGCATGCGTGCACCACATACAACAGCAATGGTACAGAGGCATGATGCAGCTGCCTAGAAATGTAGCAACAAGTGTTACGGAGCCGTTTTCTCCGTCACAGGGAAGGCTGAGGAGCTGGGGGCTTAGTTCCGTTGGTGGAGTACTTGCTTAGCATGGGTCAAGTTCCTGGGTTTAGTTCCCCGCACCATATAAATGAAGGATTTCTGGTCAGCCATTCTAGTTTAACTGGTGAGCTTCCAGATGGATGAGACATCCTGTCCCTAAGGAGGCTGATGGTGCCTGAGAATGACCTCTGAGATTGTCCTCTGGCCTATGTACACACACAGTTTTTAAAATGTGAGGGCTGGTTAAAAGAAAGGGCTATTTCAGAGGACCCCGGTTTGGTTCCCAGCCCATACTCACATATCCGTGCTCACAACTGTCTGTAACTCCAGTCTCAAAAGATCCGACACCCTCTCTTGGCCTCTGCAGGCACCAAACATGAACATGGTGCACAGACACACATGCAGTCAAAACCCTATACATAGATAATAAATACTAAGGGGTGTGTGTGTGTGTGTATTTACATTTAGGGTCATCTTTGGCTACATAGCCAGTAGGAGATCAGCTTGGGTGACATGAGCTTGGAATACATGTTGTTGCCTTAAACAACAACAAAACAACAAATATATATATATATATATATATATATATATATGAATGAAAGCTATAAGGAAGAGGAAGAAAGCTGGCTTGATAAAATATGCTATAATCCCTACACTTGGGAGACTGAGGCAGGAAGATGGCTAGTTCAGGACTAGCATGAACTTCATAGTAAGTTTAAGTATAGGACAGGAAACCTAACAAGACCCTGTCTTTAAAAAGCAGCTGGCTGGGCAGTGGTGGCGCACGCCTTTATTCCCAGCACTTGGGAGGCAGAGGCAGGCAGATTTCTGAGTTTGAGGCCAGCCTGGTCTACAGAGTGAGTTCCAGGACAGCCAGGGCTACACAGAAAAACCCTGTCTCGAAAAACCAAAAAAAAGAAAAAAGAAAAAAGAAAAAAAAAAGAAAAAGCAGCTGGGTAGTAGTGGCATACACTTTTAATGCCAGCACTCAAGGGACAGAGGCAAGTGGATCTCTGTGGGTTCAAGGCCAGTCTGGTCTACAGAGCCAAAGCTATACAGAGAAAAACAAAACAAAAACCTAAACAATAAAGCTATTTCAGCTTTGTACTTTGTACTCAGGAACTTTGCCTACTATGGAGGAATTAAGGAGTCTGTCCTACAGGTTCCAAGGGCCTCTTACCACTATTTCCCACAGCCCCACACTGGATTCCTAATGAATGGACCTGAAATTTACTCACCAGAAGAAACGATCTGTGTCAGAGACAACAAGGGCAGTCTGGCGTGTTTGCCGTGTGCACTGGTTACTCTAAAACTGAATAGGCCTAGGCCTGTGCCTGGGTCCCCAGTCTACCAGGGATTTAACAAGCAAATTCCAATAATTCCTCTGTGTTCTCTGGCCCAGAATTATCCAAGCTCCTGCCTGGATATGGGAGCTGCCAGCAACTTTAAGACATATATGCATATCATAACCAAAAGCAAGTTGGAAAGGAAAGGATTTATTCGGCTTACACATTGGACTGTATTATAGTCCATCATCAAAGGAAGTCAGGACAGGAACTCAAGCAGGACTGGAATCTGGAGGCAGGAGCTGATGCAGAGGCCATGGAGTGGTGCTGTTTACTGGCTTGTTCCCCATAGCTTGCTCAGCCTGATTTCTTATAGAATCCAGGACCACAAGCCTAGGGAATGATACCACCCACAGTGGCCTACCCCCCAACCCCCACCAATCACTAATTAACTACTGCCAGACATTACAGAGGCATTTTCTCAATTGAGTCTCTCTCCTTTCAGATAACTCTAGCCTGTGTCAAGTTGTCAGAAAACTAGCCAGCACCCCTCCCCCGTAGATCATTATTCTGTTATTATTTATACCAGGGACATGCAGTGCCGTCATAGGACAATTACTCATATTTTGGTTTTCTCCTTCCACTCTGTTTTTTGAGGTAAAATCTGTCATTTCTGGCATTGTGCTGTCTTCCAGGATGGCTGGCCTTGGAGCTTGCGACTTATTCTTTAGTCTCTGTTCCCTATTTTACCATAGAAGTCCTGGGATTACAGATGTGTGCCAGCACATCTGGCTTTTTTACATGTGTTCCAGGATTTAAACTCAGGTCATCTGGCATGAGTGGTAAGGACCCATTGAGCCATCTCACTGGCATCTATGGCTGTTTTTCATTTGCTTGCTTGCTTGTTTTTTGTTTATTATTATATTATTACATTTGTTTACTTATTTATTTTGTGTGTGTGTGTATGAGAGAGAGAGAGAGAGCAGGGTCTACCGTTCAAATATGGAGACCTGTGCATAAACTGCAGATGTTGGTATTTTCCTTCCACAGTGTGAGTTCTTGGAATTGAACTCATCATCATCGTTATCATCATCATTTGTGTGTGTGTGTGTGTGTGTGTGTATACACTACGACACACACTCAGAGGTCAGAGAACATCTCTAATGGAGTTAATTCTTTTACATTTTCTGGGTTTCCAGGGTTGAATTCCAGGTATAGAGAGTAAGGGCCATCTTACTGACTCTAGTGGAACTTTCATCTGTGTTTTTTCTGACTGTAAATAGGATCCATGCATAGTTTGGTAGTTAACATATGCTCACCACTGGAGGATGTAGCCATTGGTCCGGCATGGTTCTCAAGCTTCTGGAGAACTGTGGTAGTATTCCAGTTTGTTAGTCGGTATCTCTATGGTATCTGAGAGGCCTTTGTATTTTTAAGGCCAGATAGTCTTTCACTAATCCAAAAGTCCCCCCACCTTTCCAGGTCTGCAGAGCTCCTTCCACTCTTCAGGGCTCCCATGGCCCTGACACTGATACCAGGCAGGTCATCCCAGGCTATTGGTTGGGTCCCTGTGAGTTGCCTATCTGTTGGTCACTGTCTTTGCCTCTTGGTGATCAAGAGCTGGACACTGGCCTGCCACAGCAGAGACACAGGTCTGTGACTCCAGCTACAGAAGAGGTTGAAGTGGGAAAGTGTTGAGTTTAAGGCCAGTCTGGACTATTTAGGAAGTCTAAGGACAGTTTTAGGTTTTAGAGCAAGCCCCTGTCTCAAAAAAAGAAAGGGGGGAAAAGATTTAAAAGGGTTGGAGATGTAGCACAGTTGGTAGAACGGATGCTTACCTGGTGGGCACAAAGCCCAGATTTGATCCCCATGGTGGTGCATATGTATAATCTTATTACTTGAGAGGTGGAGACAGGAGGATCAGAAATTTAAGGCCCTCCTCTACTATATATTTTGAGGCCAACCTGGAAACACATGAGATCCTGTCAAAAAAAAAAAAAAAAAAAAGGACTGGAGAACAGCCCAGTGGTTGAAAGCTCTTGCAGAGTATCTGAATTTGGTTCCCAGCATCCACAAGGGGTTCAACATCTTGTCTTCCAATGCACACTCACATGGGTGCACACACACACTGTAAAATCGTCAAAAATGCTTCAAAACAAAACAAAATAACCCTAATAAACCTTAAAACCCCTAGCTGCTTTCTCTTAAGATCTCTGACTTGTGTGCATTGTAGAAGACCTTCTGGAACCTTCTTAAGTGGGGATGATGAATGATACTTGTCCATCAGAGCTGAGGGGATAGGGTGAGTTCATGCTGGAGACATTGCTTCAGTGCCTGGTTCAGGGCAGGTGCATGTGTAAGTAGCAGCCATTGGCAATTACTATCAGTGTTCTGAACCATCTGTGATAAACTGGGGCTAGGGTGAGCCCCTGGAGATGGTGGCACCGACTGGGCAAGTAGCCACAGTGCCATGGTCATGGGTGGAGACAAGGTTAGAGGGATAGGAAACCTGTTTGTGCTGCCAGCAGAAGCATCCAGAACCTTCTGAGTGCCTGGAGCTTCCTCCAGCCAAAAGTCCGGTCTCCAGATGTCTGCAGGCTGGAGGAGCGCTGGCCCGGAGGGTACAGACAGGACTAATGGGAGGAAATTACTCAAGAGATTTCATCTGGACCCAAGGAAGCATACCAACCAGTCAGAGCTGATGGACCATGGCAGCCCAGCTCAGCTGAGTTCTCTGTCCTCAGAGGCGTGGGAGCAGAAGCAGGGCTCTGCAGGCCTGGAAGCTTTGCAGGTGCTGGTGTCTTTACCCGCCCCCATTCTTCTCCCCTCCCCCCGGAAAGGGCAGTCCCCTCTATTTTCCAAATAGCTCTGCTCTGCCTTGGTACCAAGAGCCTGGGTAGACATCTGGCCAGATGTAAGGGTTACTGTCTCCAAATGGATATTTGGGGTTGCTTTCAGGGTGGGTCGTACATTAGATCCATCTCAAGGGGGCTTAGCCAACAATGGCATCTTCTGAGGAGAGACAGTTTGGTTCGTGCCAGATTTGTGCCCCAGTACCCTCTCTACCCTACCGGGGTGAAAGAGAGCAAAGATGAGAAGCAGGAGAGGAGAGCCACTGTCTTAACTTTGGTTTTGCCATTGGCTTTGGGAGAGGCACTTAACCACTCTGGGCTCTTGGATGGTGTGATCACACTTCCTGTCTCTTACAAGTGTTCTTGTGAGGATTAAAGGAGTTAGCACAGCTGGTGAGATAGCCTGGTGAGTAAAGGGCTTGCAAGCCTGACTAACTGAGTTCGATCCCCAGAACCCACATAAAGGAAGGAGAGAACCAATGTCATAAAACTGTCCTGTGGCTCGAGTGCCACCCCCATATCACACACACACACACCACCATCACCACCAATAACAATAATAAATACCACCACCACCAACAACAATAATACAGAGCTGATGGATTGGTTTAGCAGGTAAAGGTGCTTGCCACTAAACCTATCCTAATTTAATCCCCAGGATCCACATGGTCAAAGGAGAGAAATGACACCTCCCATGTAGTCTGATCTTCAACGTGCACTCCAAAAAAAGTAATAAAAAATGAATAAGCAAATAAATTTGTTAAAGTTACTTTTTTTTTGTTTTGTTTTGTTTTGTTTTGAGACAGGATTTCTCTGTGTAGCCCTGGCTGTCCTGGAACTCACTCTGTAGACCAGGCTGGCCTCGAACTCAGAAATCCACCTGCCTCTGCCTCCCAAGTGCTGGGAATAAAGGCGTGCGCCACCACTGCCCGGCTAAAGTTACTTTTTTTTTTTTTTTTTTTTTTTTTTAACATAGTGCCACATTAAATAAGTAGATAAAAATTAACTGGACAGTTCACCACTACCCAGGACTGTAGGAAGGGGTCTTACACCAGTTATCTTGTTTAGTCTTCACAGCAACCTTAAGGTGGAAAGACCATTCTTAGAAAAACTGAGTCTAGGAAGAGCAGCATCTCTTGCCTCATCCAAGGTCAAGCAGCAAAAGTGTTCAGTTCTAAAACTGTTGGCTCTGCTGCCTTTCAAAGGAGTGGAGCTGGCCCTCATAATGGGTGACAATATACCAGACACCCCCTTGGGTTGGAGAACTTGCTGGCTGGAGACTGAATTACAAATTTCTTTCCTGCTGAGCAATCTCCCCCTAGGGACCAGAAAGTAGGGGGTTTCTGGACTGGACAGTCCCAAGGTCATAGGAGGAGCTGACTGTGTGTCCCTTGGAGGTGATGTTACGTAGGGAGCTGGGCCACCATAAACAATCTGGAAAGAGAGGTCCCGAGAGCTAGAAACCCTGGTCCCCTACTTAGTATCTTTAGACTCTGGACTGGGGATGCCTGTTTCATTTTAAACTACTTCACTGGCACAGAATGGCTGCACAGTGTGTACTAGCTGGGCCCAAGGATGACTCCAGACACATGCCCAGCACTGTTAACAAGGGCCTTCCTGTCTGTTATCTCCTATGTAGTGCAATGCTGAGAGGTCTCAGCCCATTTTACAGACTGAGGAAATTGGTTGCTCAGAGAACGGAAGTGAGTCACCCAAGGTCACACAGCTCAACCGTAGTCCTTGCGCTCTGAGTTGATTCTAACTTGGCAGCCCAAAGACATCTTTCTTTCCTAATGTAACAATGCTAGAGGTAACAGAAGCCTCCAGGTAAAGGCTCCCTGGTCTCCTTCAATACACAGGTGTTCCCAGATGTTTCTCCCAGATTTTCTGGAGAGAGTGGTGGATAATAGAGCCATAGCTCCTAGGTTTTCTGATGGGACAGGGTGCCTTAGGGGGTCCCATGGCCACTTGCTAACCAGACCAGCTCTCCAAAGCTTCTAGATACTAGAACTAGATCAGTCTAGTTCCTTCCAAGTTCTCACAAGGGATGTGGGTTTGACAGGTCCAACCATTGTTCTCAAAAGTCATCCAACCTCTTCCTCACATAGTTGGGGGTCCCCTGCCCGTGCCTCCAGTCTCTGGGTGGATCTGTCTGGGAGCAGGGTGGTGGTTGGGTGCCCAAGGTGCCAGCAGCTCTCATGGTGAAAGTAGCTCCTTTACCTGGGGTCACTGGTGGCCTCTGCTGACACTGCGGTTTTCCACAGCGTCATTGAAGCTTTTGTTCACTGCTCTGTTATTAGTGACAAAGGGATTCCCCTCAGGGTCAAGCTTGTCTTTTTTTATGGCTTTGGAGTCTCTATCTTCTCCCTCTGACTTTTTCTGTTTAAGCTTGTGAAGCAAAAGGTAGCAGAGGCTGTTTTAAAAGCAGCCCTATTTGTGCCCCTGTCTTCCCGTCCTTGATTCCAGCTGGCCTGAGAGGTCCCCACAATATCACCAGCTCTGAGTGCCTCTGGGGAAGATGATGCCTTTCTGATCTGAGGGGTGGGAGGTTTGTTTGTTTTTGGTTTGTGGGTTTTTTTGGTGTTTTGGGGGGGAAGGGTGTTTGTTTTGTTTTGAGATAGGGTCTCTTGTAGCCCAGGCTAGCTTGGAACTCACTATTTACCTGAGGATGACCTTGAACTTCAGATCCTCCTGCCTCTGTTCCCCAAGCACTAGGATTTCATTCTGTTAATGTGGTGCAACAGAGCAAACCCAGGGCTGTGTGCATGCCTGGCTACTGCTCTACCAACTGAGCCACACCCTCAGTCCCCAGAGATTCTTTTTCCTGCTTTAAGCTCCTTGTAGAGCAACCAGTTATTCCCACTCATTCTCCTTCCCTCCAACTTTCCATCCACCCAAGGCTGCTCCCATGACTGGGGGAAGCATCTGCCTCAGAAGCCTGTTGACTACAGACAAATCCCTTTCCTTCTTGGGTGCACAGCAGAGAAGAAATGAGAGATGGTCTCCTCTGTAAGTCCTGATTCATTGTGGTACTGGCTCTGTGGCTGAAACCCCGTTTTCTGAAATCCACAGCCCATGGGGCTCCAGCAGGGTCTTGATTGTTCATTTGAATTCAGAAGGGCCCTCAGTCCTGACCCAGGGCCTCATACTCGGCAGCTGGATTTTGGGAAGGCAAGAACCAGGATTGAGGAATGTCCAGAGATTCCTTCATCTGTTTTGCAGTCTTAGGAATGCTGCTTGCTCTGTGCTGGGCCTGAACCCCAAAGTGGGGTGCCTATGTGATAATTTCAAGGAATCTATTCCAGTCTGGACTTTGTAAAGCTGTGTGTGTGTGTGTGTGTGTGTGTGTGTGTGTGTGTGTGTGTGTGTGTTTTGCCAAACTACTCCTGCCTGGGTGAGTGGCTGTTTCCCTGTTGGCTTTGAGGCAGAGATGCAGACCTGCAGGGGAAAGCCCTCAGCCCCTCTGGCTGCTGAGAATCTTGGGTGAGGCTGACCCACAGAGCCTCTGTGTTCCCCACAAGACCTTTCCTTTGCACCCACAGAAAGTCCCAAAGTTGCCCCAGGCACAAGCTTTCAGGCTGGTTGGGAGTTCGGTGGAAGGGTTAGCAGGGCCTACCTGTCACCCGGGCTGCCAAGACACAGAGAACAGGGAGCAAGGGGTTGGCACTGTATGGATGAGTGTGAGAGATGCCAGGCGGGTCTCAGAGGGATTTGAGAACAGTCAGGACCAATGTGACCAGGGAGAGTGAGGGGACCAGGAGTAAGGGGGTCTGTGGAATGCATGCTGAAGGTACACCCTTGTTGAGTATCCAAGGACGGGAAAGGGAGGCTGGGGTCCTTTGTTCCAACCTAGGACAGGCACAGTTTCCGTAAGTTTTCCCAGCCTTCCCTTTTGAAAACAATTTTAAAAGGGGGACCTGTTCGGAGCTGACTTTTAGCAGAAAGCGGCTAGATCATCTTTGCAGCCATCTGGAACCATATACCCTGATGAGAGACTTGTTTTTCAAAAGCCTACAACAGCTGAAGTACACTCTGATAAATATATTGTTTATCCCACATAGCTTGTTTTGCTGTTTAGTGCCCCCAGCTACATGGTGCACGTGGTAAAATGTCTTCACCTGTGTTCTCCTGCTTGTGCTTATAAATACCCAGGATTTCCTTGTAATAGAGTCAATGGGTGGTGGTCAGTAGGAGGTGTCAATAGTGAGTGAATAGGGGAAATAAAGGAGTAACCAGACTTGACCACACACCTGGTCTTGTCTCCATTCTTCAAGTCTCTTGCCCCCTCCATCCCCACTCTCTCTCTTGACCAGAGCACTTAGCCCCAAAGCGTGGGGCAGTGTAGACAGGAAATTAGTAGCCCCAAAGTGTGGGGTAGTGCGGTCCCCAACACACCCTGAACACTGAAGAGACAGACCTCAGAGAAGCTAGGACAGAAAAGCAGACCCGGTGGACTTGCGTGTGCCCAGGAGAAACTGAAGCCCACCATCATTGAGATTTCTTCTACCTTATTGCCCATGAATATATATATATATATGAATATAGATAGCATGTTAAAACAGGGTCTCACTCTTTAGCCCAAACTGACTTGGAACTCCATATGTCACCCAGACTGGCCTCAAACTTATAACAATCCTTCTGCCTCAGCCTCCCCAAAACACTGGGATTGTATATGTGAGCTACTATGCTTAGCTCTCAGGAAGTCTTATATAAATTTGAATATAAGACAAGCAAACTAAAAACACCATTTCATGTAAAAAGCATTATTGCTTTTGGAACAAAAACCGAAACTATTTAATGTTATTTAAAAAAAAAAAAAAAAACAAAAACTGCATGAGGGCTGGAGAGATGGCTCAGTGGTTAAGAGCACTGGCTGCTCTTCTAGAGGTCATGAGTTCAATTCCCAGCAACCACATGGTGGCTCACGACCAGACCATCTGTAATTGTATTTGATGCCTTCTTCACAAATAAAATAAATCAAAAAAAAAAAAAAAAAAACCAAAAAAAACTGCATGAGCCGGGCAGTGGTGGCACATGCCTTTAATCTTAGCACTCAGGAGGCAGAGGCAGGTGGATCTCTGTGAGTAAGAGTAGCTTGGTCTATGAAGTGAGTTCCAGTATAGTCAGGGCTACACTGAGAAACCCTGTCTTGAAAAACAAAATAATAATCACAATGATAATAATATAATAAAAATATGAAATAAAAACTCATGAGCTGCGGTGCTGGCTCATTGTGTAAAGGCACTTGCCTGTAACTCCTGCTCCAGGAGAGCTGACATTCTCTTCTGTCCTCCATAGGCACAGGCACATTTGACATACGTATCTCATACATAAAAAAAAAAATTCAAGTGCATGTGGAAATCAAACCTTCAGCTGTGGGTAGTGGGGCTGAGCCCCTTTCATTACCAAGCAATCCACTTATTCACTGCCCTGGGCCAGCCTTACCCAGGGGTCCATTCAACAGCCCCCTGCTCCCTGCACGGGGAGGCCCTGAATGTGCAGGCAGCAGGGGCTGTGCATAGGCGCCCCCTGGTGGTTGGCTCCGGAAGAGGATGATCTCTGCCCTGCAGTAGTGTAAAGTAAATTCTGCTGTTTGAATGCTGGGTCCCTCAAAGGAGAACCTATTCCCCTTTCCTTTCCAATAGCGGCTCCCTCTGCATTCTGAGGAACTCAATTAAGGACAGTCTTGAGCTGCTGCTCTTCCTACAAGTGCTGGGCTTACAGGTGTGGGCCATACTACCCTGGCTAGGTCCTTTCATTCTTAATCGTTAAAATATGTATCCCCAAACTTTTATTTTATTATTTTGTTTTTATTTGAAACAATCTCATCTAGCCCATGTTGGCCTTGAACTGGCTGCATACCTGAGAATGACCTCGAACTTCTGATCGTCCAACCTCTACATAGCTCTTGAGTGCTGGGATCGCAGATAGTTGCCTGACTTAAGAATGTAGATATTTTCAGCTGGCAGTAGTGGCTCATGTCTTTAATCACAGCACTCAGGAGACAGAGGGAGGTAAATCTCTTTGAGTTCAAGGCCAGCCTGATCTACATAACAAGTTCTAGGACAGCTAAGGCTATTACACAGAAAAACTCTGTCTTTAAAAAAGACAGACAAACAGACAGAAAAGAATATAGATAATTTCTTGGCCCATCAAAATGGCTCAGCTAATAAAGGCTCTTAGTTCCAAACCTGATGACCTGGATTTGATCCTACAAGTTGTCCTTTTGCACATGTGATGACACACATGAAACACACACACACACACAAAATTGATGTAATGGAAATTTTTTTCTTGTATGGCCACAAAGCCATGATTATTATATACTTTGAAATCAAAGTTCCCGATGCTTAGGGCAGGAGGGACTACTCACATTCAGATCAGCAGACTTGAAGAACACAGATGATTATGCCCAAGATCATACAGCTGCTAAATTCTAGCGATGAGATTTGAACCTAGGAAGTTGGTTTGGGAGACCATCTTTGGACCTCAGTTTCTCAGTCTGAAGTGGAGGTAACAGTGATTTGCTGCCTCCCTGAGCAATGGATGGTGTACCAAGCTCCTCTTGCTTTTTAGCAGCCAGGAAAGAACAACTGGACAGGGCAAACCAAGGGCAGAGCTCACAGAAAATGCATATCACTGAGTAGAAATACGACAGCTAAGAGAACCCAGGTGTGCTTGGCCCCGTACAGTAGATCTCTCCTTATCTCACTTATGCTTTACTTCACCCTGTTTGAGCATAATTAACAGCTTTGTTTTACAGGTGAGGGGACTAAGGGGCTCAGAGGGAGGAAGTGCTCAGGGTCGCAGTGGTGGCTGGCTAGAGTACTTTTAAAGCCAGGCAGGTCTGTCTTGCATAGAGAAGATGGCAGAAAACCCAAGAATGGGTGTGTCAGGAGCCAGGAAAAAACACACACACACACACACACACACACACACACAAAACAAAACACGGCCTTTGCCAAGGACTTCGGGGCAACCTGCCACCCTGGGGTGCGTGTTTTTGGAATTATTGCTTCCAGGCTGGAGAAGTCAGCTCTGGTGGTCCTGGGCAAAACAGGACTTCATTGGAAGCCTGTGGGATTGCTCACATGCTGGATTAGGAGGAGGAAGCCAAGCTGAGAACAACCGGAGTGTGGTACAGGCCCTGAAGCCTGAAGTCAGCAGCTTGTTCATCTGGGCAAGAATCTCCATGTCCTGTCCCTTGGCACGATGCTCCTCCAGCCGTCTGGTTCTCTGGGTGTGCTTTCTGAGACTTAGGTTCAGAGACTCCAAGGGCCAGTCCAGGGAGTAGCAGTGAAACCTAGTGCCTGCCCAGCACGGAAGAAACAGAAGCCCTCACTTTCTTGGAAGGTTCTAGAGCGCTCGGGCCAGGGCCATGGCTAGGGTGTTTAGCGGAGTGAAGGAGCTTAAGTTGGAGGGGATTCCCCACCACTTTCCTCCCCAAACGCCCAGACTCAGCTAGCTCTGGTTTTCACACTGTAGCTTTGCTTCTCTCTGGTCCTCCGGGGTGAGTCACGCGTGAAACTATCTTGTTTTGCTCTGCCTGTATCTACCGCTGCCACCTTCACCGCAGATGTCACCACCTCGAGGTAGGAGCCTGGGTCCCAGGCTGCACAGAGCCTGCTTCTAGATAAAGGGCAGGGTACCCTGTCTACTACTGGGTGCTGTAGTTTTGAGCGCAAAGCCAGCGTCAGGGGGGAAATTTTCCGGCCTTTGTGTCACATGCAAATCGGATGCAAATGACTGGGGAAGAAAGGGTGCCTGCCCTAGAAGACTTGGGAGAATGAGGTGCCTCTCTGTCCCCCTAAGATTCTCAACACTCCCTGCCAGAGAAGACCCTGGCCACTTCCTTCTCCTGGAGACCTGGCTCTGGCCACTACTGAAGTTGGTACCCTTAGTATACCCCGAGGGCCTCCGTGTAAAGACACTAGGTAAACATAAAAGAAATGCGAGGAGTTCATAATACACATATATGAAATTGTGAAAAAAATAATAATTTAAAAATTGTCCCAGCTAGCTTGGTCGTGCAAGCTTGAAAGACAAGGAAATTTCTGGGAACCTGGGAAAGAAAATGTCCCGTTGAAGCCTCTTTTTAGCTGAGGATCCCTGGATCTTTAAATTTTTTATTTATTTATTTATCTATTTATTTATTTTCTCTCCACACAGCAGCAGGCTTGGCTTAAGGTCTTTCTCCCCTCCCAGCTGTCATCTGTAGTTCTCCAGGACTCTTACCAGGAGCACCTTTGACAGTAAAAAGGCATGATCTAACCCCCTAGTTTTATTTTATTCTAGCCCCCTGGTTTTATTTTATCAGACTGTCATCTTGTTTTCAGAGCCACACTGCAACCTCAGTTATCAAAAAGAAAGAAATGAGAAAAAATAAATAAATTTCTTAGCAATCCTTTGAGATGTAACATGGAAACCCACCTAAATGGCAAATGTGATTAATGCCGGTACCTCCCTGTGACTCCCAGCAGAAGCCAGCACCCATATTTGGGGGTGTTTCATTTTGTTTTCTTGAATGCCTTTCTCTATTTTAAATCAGCTCCTGCTCTCATACTGGTCATCCTGAAATTCTATTCTGTGTTAAAGTCAGCCATCCAGCTATACCTGAGCCAGGTCTACAGATGATTAAGGACCATTCTCTTCCTGCTATGGATGATAGCATCGAGCTGTATCTCCTGCCCTGCATCCCTGCTGCTGTGGCCAATGGTAATGCATGCTTGTGGTCTTATGGCAGAGAGCCATTCTGAAGCCCTGGTAGTAATATGTATATAAATATATACATGTGTGTGTGTGTGCATGTGCACATGTGTATGTGTGTGTGTGCCTGTGTGTGTATGTTTTTTACCTATATGTATGTCTTCATACCACTTGCATGCAGCACCCTTGGAGGCCAGAAAAAGGTGTCAGAATCTCTGGAGCTGGAGTCATATGAGGTTGTGAGCTGCCTGATGTTGTGGGGTACCGGGAATTGAACACAGGTCCTCTATAAGGGCAGTCAGTGCTCTTAACTCCTGAGCTATCTCTCCAGTCCCCAGAAAATATTCTTTATTCCATTTTGTTTGTTTATTTGTTTCATAATGTGTGTGTGTGTGTGTGTGTGTGTGTGTAGGTCAGAGGATAACCTTTGAAAGCTGATTCTCTCCTTCTACTACATGGAATCTGAGAATTCAACTCAGGTCCTCAGGCTCCATGGCAGGTGTTTTTACCCCTGAGCCAACTTGTTGGCTTGAGAGGGGAGATAATCTAAGGAAATCTCATGGCAATCCTCCTACCTAGGCTTCACTGAGTGCTGGGATTACAGACATGAGCCGGCATGCCTGACTGTTTGCTTGGAGTGGGGGTGAGGATCGCTTGTTGGCTCATGTAGACTGATCCCTATGCCTGGGCCCAACTTCCTGAAATCTTAGACTGTTACCAGGCATTTGGGTCCAGACTCTGTGCCACACAGTGGGGCACATGCCTGTAACCCTGGTACTTGGAAGGTGTACCCCTGGTACAGGAAGGCTGGAAGCTCAAATTGTCTTTGGTTATATAGTGAGTTCAAGGCCAGCCTGGGCTACATGGAACCCGGGTGATAGAGGAACACAGAGGGAGCAGGAGGGATTGTGAGAGAGGGGGAGGGAAGGAAGAAGAGAAAGACTTGTGTCCTTTCTTCCCTTTGGCTGTCAGACTGTTGAAGCAATGGGCCTTAAAGAATTAACATTTCTCTAGGATTCCCAGTCTGGGGAAGGCCAATGCCAGCTGGAGGAGGAGTTGCCTTGCAGGAGGAAATTTCACAGTTCTGACTCTCACAATTCAGTTAGTGTCTGCCTGCTTCCTGGATTTTTTTTTTTTTTAATAAGTCTGTAACAGTTTTATATAAAACTGCTGTTGGGAAGATGTAGAAAAACTGGAGCCTTTCTCATCCCACCTCGGTCAAACTGTGTCTTAACAATTTTCAGACTCAAATTCTGTTCTCCCATATTCCACTTATACCTGGGTAGGAGGACAGGGGGCCCATCCAGTCTAGGTTGGTTTTGAGTGTGTGCACATTAAGACAAATTCTCCTCAAAGCAAACTTCTAGGGGGAAATCTCCTATCTACCCTTTCAAGCATATGTGTAACTGAGTGTGCATGTGATTAAAATCAGATGCATTAGCTGGGTGGTGATGGTGCACACCTTTAGTGCCAGCACTTGGGAGGCAAAGACAGGCAGATCTCTGTGAGTTCGAGGCCACCCTGGTCTACATAGTGAGTTCCAGGCAGCCAGGCCTACATAGTGTGGTCAGGCTATATAGTGAGACCCATGTCTCAAAAAATGCCCTCCTTGGGGAAAAAAAGAAAAAGAAAGAACAAAAGGAAGAAAGAAAAAAAAGTCAGATGCATTATGAGAAGGATAATGTACAGTAGAAAAATGGTTACTTAATCTGTCAATCAAAATAGAGCCCCACCCGAACTATGACCCTAGCAACCAAAAGTCTTCTTTAGAACCCTTTAAAAGGAAGCCTGCCCCAAACAATAGTCAGAGCCTGAGTATCCTAACTCCTGTGTCCTGGTGTCAGTGGTTTTAAAAACTATTTTGGGGCATCGGATAGATGACTTAGCAGTTAAGAGCACTGGCTACTCTTGCAGAGGACCCAAGTTCCATTCCTAATACTCACCCAGCAGCTCACAACCATCTGCAACTCTAGTTCCAGGGGATCTGATGTCCTTTTCTGGCCTCCATGGGGACCAGGCACTCATGTGACATATATACATGCAACACAAAACACTCATAAAGTATGAGAAAAAAATTAATCTTAAAAACATTTATTTTTATTTGTGTGTGTGTGTGTGTGTGTGTGTGTGTGTGTGTGTGTGTTTCTACACATGAATGCAGGTGCCTGAGAGAGGCCAGAGAAGGCATTGGATTCCTTGGAATTGGAGCTACAGGTTGTTGTGAGCTGTGATATGGGTACTGAGAACTGAACTTGGGCCCTCTACCAGAGCTGTATGCATTCTTAACCACTGATCTGTCCCTCCGATGCTTGCTGTCAATCCTCATAGTCTGCTTCTGATCTCTACCAGCAATTTGCTTTGAATAAAACTACTTTCATAAACCTATGTGAGCCTTTACTTCAGTTCGCTGAGTGTGAAGCCAAGAATCTGAGGGTTCCTTAAGAGAGTCCTGGGATGTTGCAGCCCTGCGTGAAGTCTCCGATGTTCTGATCAGAAAAGCCTGTTTCCCCAGGACCCTCGTGAGCTGCCGCAGGGCTGAGTCTCCAGCTAATGAACTCTGTGAGGCCTTTTTGTTCATGAGCGTTTTCTATTCAGACTTTTAAGTAGAGACGTTATTTAGTGTGAACTTTTTCTTTCATTGTGAGTTTCCTTCCCAAACCAAATTCTGAGGTTAACTAATAGATGCATTTGCTAATCCAGCCTGGGTTTCCAAGAGAAAACAAGAGGCCATGATCAAAATGTTGGGCTGGGGGTAGGGATGTTTGAGACCTTGGGGGCTTTAGGGATCTGATCTCGGCTCTGTGAAGGGTCCTGAGGGTCTTGGGTCAGGACTCACTGGCATTGACGGCGTCTGGTTGCACAGTGAGGTGTGCGGAAGCAGAGAAGCTGAAGCCGCTGTTGGGAAATGAGAATCCGGTCCAATCAAGAAGCTTCTATCAAGGGCTGAAAGCCTGAAAACCTACAGCTCACAGAGAAGAGGCTGCCAGCCTTGTGAAGGCTTTGTTGTGCCTGCAGGGAGCCCCACAGTCTATCCGAAGATGTGGGCTGGAGAAGGGGTAGCCATCAGGCCATAGCCTAGGCCATAGACCAGGCCAAACCAGCTCTTAGAATCTCTCTGTGTTGTTTTTAACAAAATATCAAACATTCAATTTTGCTATTAAAGACTCAGGAGCCAGATGCTGGGGTGAAAGCTTGCTAGCTTAGAGAGGCAGAGAAAGCACCCAGCTGACCTTCCTCCACAGCTGATGAGGAAGTTCTCCTTCTCCAAACCAACTCAAAACCCTTCAAACTGACTCCCTTTTACTCCCTGTGTTTTTTTTTCCCATGTTCATTCCCTGTCAACAGGCTGCTTGCTCTGCCTCTTGGCCTATGGTTCACTTTATTTAATCCTGTGTATAATAAACAGAAAGCTCTTAGATTAAAGGTGTGTGCTAGGCCTGAGCCACATCACAAATAGAAACAGGTTTTCCCCGAAACTAACATAGGCTTGGAGTTTACAGTGCCATCAGATATTCTACAACTGCAGTGTCTGTTAGAGTGAGACTTCGTGTATTTGTCACGGTGTCTCAGTCTTGTCATTATGAACATTCAGGACCAGGTGACTGTCATATGGGTGGGGATGGGGTGAGGGTAGGTAGGTGCCTATATATGGAAGGAGATGGGATAAGGATGGACATGTGCATATGTACATGCATGTGGAGGTCAGAGGTCAACCCTGAGTGTTGTCCTCCCGGGTCATCCACCTTACCTTTTTCTTTTTAATGTGCACTTTCTTTAAGATGTATTTTTTTTATGCATATGAGTACATTGTAGTTGTCTTCAGACACACCAGAAGAGGGCATCAGATCCCATTATAGATGGTTGTGAGCCACCATGTGGTTGCTGGGAATTGAACTCAGGACCTCTAGAAGAGCAGTCAGTGCTCTTAACTGACGAGCCATCTCTCCAACCCCCTTTTGAGTTTTTTTATTTGTTTGTTTTGTTGAGACAGGGTCTTACAATGTAGTTCTGGATGTCCTGGAACTCTCTATGTAAACCAGACTGTTCTAAAACTCACAGAGAATCACTTGGCTCTGCTTCCTGAGTGCTGGGATTAGAGGGGTGTGCCACCATGCCCAGCTGTTTTTATTTTGTAACCCACTGAATTTAACCCGGACTGCCTTCAGGGAAGGGGTAGGGATGGAGCTACCCTCTGGAACTACACACTGACGATGGTGACTCCTGCTGCCACCCGGAGCCAGCAACTGGCCAGTAGCTAGACTTCATAAGTCCCTCCCTTTACGTGTATGTGTGTGTGTATTTTTGGGTGGGGGGGGGGGTTCGAGACAGGGTTTCTCTGTGTAGCCCTGGCTGTCCTGGAACTCACTCTGTACACCAGGCTGGCCTTGAACTCAGAAATCCGCCTGCCTCTGCCTCCCAAGTGCTGGGACTAAAGGCGTGCGCCACCACTGCCCGGCTACCTTGTACATTTAAAAAAAAAAATTAATTTTATTTTTATTTATGTGTGTCTGTGGTGTATGTACATGAGTCAGAATGCAAGTGGAGGGCATCAGATCTCCCAAAACTGGTATTATAGGCAGTTGTTAGCCACTGTGTAGGTGCTGGGAACCAAACCTGGGTCCTTGGCAAGAAGAGCGAGGGCTCTTGACCACTGAGCCATCCCTCTGTCCCTCCCTCATTTTATTTTTATAAATATTTATGTATTAATCATTAGTGCGAGGCATGTGCCATAGGCTACGGAGGTCAGAGGACAACTGTGGCGTTAGATCTATCCTTCCACCTTAGTGTGGGTTCTGGGGATTAAACGCATGTCACTAGGTTTTTGTGACGAGTGTCCTACTGCTGAGCCATCTCACCAGCCCACTGCCCTGTTTTAGTGCTGCCTTGTGTGATGAACTATGTTTAAATAAATGAGCGGCCCCTCTTTTAAGCACCATCCAGGTGTTTCTGACACTTGTAGCAGTAATCCATGCTGGGTGTATCTCACATGTAGGCAAGTCTGTCTGTGGCTAATCCCTAGCTGTAGAAATCCTGCCCAAACAGGAAGAGAGTTTGGCCTGCCATTGTGATAAGAACGTTGCCTCCATAGGGTAGCTCCTGGCTCTGAGATGTGTGGTTCACCACAGCCCCACTAGTTACCAAATGGGATGATGGCCTTCTGATAGGACAGGCGCATCCCATTGTATCTGTATTCTGTTCTGCCATAGGATTGAGGGTCTGCTTTTTAAAAAAGAATTACTTATTTTATGTATATGAGCACACTGTAGCTGTCTTCGGACACACCAGAAGAGGACATCAGATCCCATTACAGATGGCTGTGAGCCACCATGTGGCTGCTGGGAATTGAATCAGGACCTCTGGAAGAGCAGTCAGTGCTCTTAATCGCTGAGCCATCTCTCTAGCCTCAAGAGCACACTTTTAATTCTTTATTTCTTAGCTCTCTGTGACTTTCATCCATTTTTCTTTGGGTTGTTAGACTTCTGAGTTTTTAGGGGTAACATGTCTGAGCTAACCATAGGCATATGTGCCTGTGATCCCAGAACTTGTTGGGGCTGGGGCAGGAGGGATGGGGGTTCAAGACCACCCTGGGCTACATGAGACCTTATCTCAAAAACAAGCACCCTCCGCCACCCCAGCAACATGAAAGCAAGAGGCTGGGAGGCTGGGAGACGATCAGTGGGTAAAACTCATGCTGTGCCAAGATGGAGACATGAATCCAGGTCTCCAACACTCGTGGAAAAAGCCAAAAAGCCATAAAGCCATGTATGGTTGTGTGTGTGTGTGTGTGTGTGTGTGTGTGACAGTGCTTGTGCATACAGACAGGAGGACACAGGACATCATTGGCCAGCCAACTGGTGAGCTCCAGTTTCAGTAAGACAGTCTCAAAACTAAAGTGGAAGCTGTGTATAGCAAATGCCCCTCCCAGCTCTAGAGAGGCAGGTGGATCTCTGTGAGTTCTAGATCAGCAAGGGTTACTTAATAAGACCCTGTATCAAAACAAACAACCCTAAGAGTGATTGAGAAAAATACCCCACATTGACCTCCTAGATGAACACATGGGAAAATGAACCTGTGCGTGCACGCGCGCGCGCGCGCACACACACACACACACACACACACACACACACACACAGAGAGAGAGAGAGAGAGAGAGAGAGAGAGAGAGAGAGAGAGAGAGACCATGTATGACCCCAGTCCTATGACCCCAGTCCTGGCTTCTTGCCTTGACTGTGGAACTTGCAAAGCACTGAGGAGGACTTGTACGTCATTGAGTCTTCATGCTGACTGGTGGGGAGAAAGGTGAGCTGCAAGGTCCTGTACTCTAGACAGCCAGGCCTTCTCCATGGGAGATGCCACCAGTCTGGCTTCAGTTGCTACCAAGGCTGACACTGCACACAGCCAGAAGGCACCATTATATAGAGACTGTAATATGAACAGTAAATGGTGGGCTTGTGACCTCTTCTTCCTCCTCTTCTTCCTCTTCTTCTTCCTCCTTCTCTCTCTCTTTTTTTTCTTCTAAGACAGATTTTGAGATAGCACTGGCTGTCTTGGAATTCATTCTGTAGACCAGGCTGGCTTTAAACTCACTGAGATCCGACTGCCTCTGCCTTTCTAGTGCTGGGATTAAAAGCAGGCATGTGCCACTACTGCCCGGCGAAGGTCTTTTATGGAGCCCATGCACAAGCTCTCAAGTATGTCTTGCTCTTTCCCTGGATGTCTCTCCTTATTTTTTTTTTCTTAATTTTTTGTTTGTTGATAAAAAGTCTCATTTTGTAGCCCTGGCTTTCCAGACACTTACTATGCAAGTTAGGTTAGCCTCAGACTCAGAGATTTTTCTGTCTCTGCCTCTCCAGTGCTGGGATTAAAGACTTGTGCCTCTACAAGTGGCCTTAAAATTCGTTTTTATGTGAGTGCACATGCCTGCAGAGGCCAGAAGCATCAGATCTCCCTGGAGCTGGAACTACTTGGGTCCTCTGTAAGAGCAGTAAGTCCCCCCACTCCCTAGCATTGTGCCCTGCCTTTAACCTACCTCCCTTTTTCTGTAGAGTCGAGTATCAAATGTGTGGCCTCAGACATGCTAAACTCTGTCACTGAGCTGTATCCTCAGCCACATTTTGTCCCCAGTGTTTGGTTGCACCAGCACATTGCATGTACAGGACCAGGTTGTCTGGAGGTCAGTGGCCTGCACCCTGCACCCTGCAGGAAGGATCCCAGAGCTCCCCACAGGAACACATCGTACTTGCTAGGATGAGGGAATTCTCTGCTTGCTGACCCTACATTAAGCCATGTAGCAGAGCAACAGGGGCCAACCACCCCACTGGGCCTTCTGAGCTGGGAGTCAGACAGCTCTGGTTTCTGGGCTACCTCAGTGGCATTGGTGCTGCCAAAGGTAAGTGAATAACAATTATTCCTTGTGAGGCCACAATGGACTCACAGTTGCAGGGCAGGGTCAGAGTCCTACTGTGCTTCCCAGAACAGGGAATGGCCTATAAGGGCATGGATGTCTTGGCTGCATTTTGGGTTGTTGCCCTCTGAAGAACTTTAACTCAGTTCTCTCAGTAGGGAGGGGTGGCTCCCTAACCACCCCTAATTCACCTCTAAGTACTCCAGAGCTTGGGTGGTGCTTGTCCTGCCTTCCTGGCACTGACCTAATCCTTTCAAACCAGCACATTGTTTAGAGCCCAAATCAGGAGCCTTAGACGATGTGCAATCTCTCTAAGGACTCCTCTGACAATGGGGCACATCTGGAGTCACATCTGGAGTCAGGTAAAGGACGTCACCAGCTAGCAAACACTCACAGACTTGAAAGGGTTGGGCCAGGTAGGATTTTCAGCTTTGAATATTTTTCCTTCTCTCTCGATCTCTCTTTAAATCATGTGTGCATTAGCCTTGAGTCTTGTAGGGACAGGTTACCTCAGGCTGCAGCCTTGCTGGGTGTTCTTTTTATTCTGTCTCTGTCTCTGTCTCTCTCTCTCTCTCTCTCTCTCTCTCTCTCTCTCTCTCTCTCTCTGTGTCTCTCCGTGTGTGTGTGTGTGTGTGTTTCTCTCTCCCTGACAGTATCTCTTATATCAGGATGGGCCCTGATGACCCTGAATTTCTGATTCCCCCTGCCTCTGCCTTCCAAGTGCTAGGATTACAACCCCAAATTTGGTATATGGGGTATTAGAGATCAAACTCCATGCTCTGTGCATGCCACACAAACACTCTACCCACCGAGCCACATCCCCAGCCTTCTCTGTCTTTGTTTTTTTCTTCTTTCTTTCTTTCCCTCCCTCCTTCCTTCCCTCTTTCCCTCCCTCCCTCCTTTCTGCTCATTCTTTTATTTATTTTTGTTTGTTTGAGACAGGGTTTCTCTGTGTAGCCCTATCTGTCCTGGAACTTGCTCTGTAGACCAGGCTACTCTCTAACTCAGAGGTCTGCCTGCTTCTACCTCCTAAGTGCTGGGATTAAAAGTTATACTCCCTGCCCCTTTCATTCCTGTTTTGAAACAGGGTCTCAAGTAGCATAGTCTAGCCTTGAACTAATTTATATAGCCAAAGGTGACCTTAAATCCTGATTCTCATGTCTCTGCTGCCTAAATGCTGGGATTACAGGTGTGTGTGTGTATGTGTCTGACAATATGTATGTGTGTATATGTGTATGTGCGTGTGTGTATATGTGTGTATGTGTATATGTGTGTGTATATATGTGTGTATGTGTATATGTGTGTATCTGTGTGTGTCCTCCCCTTCTCCTTTCTCCCCCTTCTCCTCCTTCCTTTCCCTCTTTTCTTTCTTCCTTTTCCTTCCTTCTCCTCCTCCCCTCCTTCCTCCCCTACCTCCTCTTTCTCTTCCCCATCTTTAATTCCTCCTCCTCCTCCTTCTTCTTCCCCCAACCTCTCCAGGATCTCAATATATATCCCAGGCTGGCCTCAAATTCAGGAACTCCTGAATGTTGAAACTACATGCCTGGCATGCCTATCTTCATGTGAACATGCTGAACACATGTGCAGGACTACCATTCCCAACATCCCTGGGGTAGCACTCAACATGGAACACAATGTGAGCCTTACATATGTAGTTTTGACTCACACCCCAGAAGGCTGGGGGCTTCCTGCAGGACATCTGCAGTGGGGTACCTTTTGTATCCAGCCCTAGAGGATCACAAGGTATACTCCAGTGCCTACAGCTCACTACAAGCCAGGGAGCCATGTTCTCACCTGGAGCTAGTAAATTCCTGACTCGGGGTCATGAACCTATAATCACTTCTTCGCCTCTGCAAAGATGACAATGCACGAGCTCAAAAGGACTTTTATTGCAGATGTCTGCAGGACTTTTGGCAAATCCTGGCGAAGCTGTGAACCATCAGATTGGCTAGGCAGTAAGTGCCAAGGAGCCTCTTGTTTCTGCACGTGGAGGTAGAAGCAGAAGGACCAAGAGTTCAGGGATAATGGTCAGATCTCCGCTGCAGAGCAAGCCTGAAGCCAGCTGACTACATGAGACAGGACTCATGGCAATTAATCCTCCTTTTTTTTTTTTTTTTTTTTTTTTACTATGTATGTATGTATGTATGTATGGTAAATGAGTGTTCCATCTGCATGTACACCTGAGAGCATCAGATCCCAGTACAGATGGTTGTGAGCCACCATGTGGTTGCTGGGAATTGAACTCAGGACCTCTGGAAGAGCTGACATGCTCTTAACCACTTAATTAATTAATTAATTAATTAGGGGAAAGCTCAATCTCTCCAGCGCCCCCATCCTCCATTCCCGACCTCCTTATTTGAGTGCTCACATTTCTATCACTAATTGCCTTAGTTTTTTAGATGGTGGGATCTTGTAAACTTGCATGAAGTTCTGCTCCTCACAGGTGCTCTGGCAGCCTCTGACCCTGCCCCCAAACCTCCTCAACCAGGGCAGGACCAGATGCATAAGCTGTCACCAACTGAGCATGTGCAAAATGTCCAGGGACTACCATGCCCAGCTAGGGATTCAGGTTCTTGGACATGTAACCCCCAAAGGAAGATGGCAGCTTCAGACTGTTATTGTCAGTAAAAGAGCCTGTGTGAAGATCAAAGCCTGAAGGAAGTAGGTGGTTCTCTGACAAAAACATCATATTTTTAGAAGTTCTCTGTGGTGTAGGATGTTTTGCCCCAGGCTGCCTGTTGGTGAAGGGATGCGGCTGGAAGGTGCTCCCCACCCCCTGAGGCTGCCATCTTGAGCTGAGGGTCCTTGGGAAAGGGTTTCCTGACACAGGCTGGATGGAGCTGGGAGGCTCAGGGGAGGGGTATCCACCTTTCCTAAAGGTCAGAGTACCCACTTAGGCCAGTATTGTTTCAAGTTGAGGGACAGGGGGGCTTCAAGCTCCACCCTATCAGATAGCCCAGGCTGGTCTTGAGCTTGTTCTTATAGCTCCAACTCTGCAGGGCTGGGGTCTCCTCAGTGCTCCACCACATCCTACTGAGAAGACCAGAAGCTTGACCCACTGTGAACTTCCGCTGCACCTTCAACATATGCATCCCCCCCACCTTCTGAAGACCAGGGTCTGCACACAGTGGCCAAGGAGAATTATACATTCATTCTGTAATCAGGGCTAATTGGTGTGGTCTAAAAGAGGAGAGACGCCAAGATCCAGGGGGTAGAACATCAGTGGGTTGCTAAACCAAATGCCCAGGAATATTCCATCAAGGATCAGAATAGCTCTTGGGGTCTGGGAAACCTCAGATCGTGGGACCCAGCTCTGGGCGGAGAACGGGAATGGAGGAAAGCAACGTTCATGTTCATAGAATGGCCAACGTGTGAGGATGAATGCTTCAGGTCCTCCTTGTCCATTGTTAGGATGCCTCGTCCTTAAAGGGCACCTGGGAGAATTGGGCTGGCCCCTCCCTTCATGCAAAAAAAGGAGCAGAGACAGGACAGTTTGTGTGTGTGTGGGGGGGATGCTACCCAACCCTCCCTGGCTCTCTTTGGTGTCTCTCCCTTATAATCAGTAAGCCTTTGCCTTAATGTTTATGCCACAATCCCAAGCAGGCAGGCTGGAGTGGCCAACTATAATTTATATCTTTTTGCATCTGGGCTACAGGCTCTAAAGACTCAGCCCCATGCAAATGGGAACCACATTGGAGAGGGGGAAACCGAGCTGCCTTAGGATACACTCTCAGGGAGCCACCTGTTTCTCGTTTGGGACACGCATTGGTTTGTTGTCCTCCCATCCCAGTGCCCAGTGGTTTTTGGAGATGGTGGAGCAGCCACGTGAGTTCTCCCTGACTGGCATCCGGCACTAAGTCTGGGGTGAGCCACTTGCAAACCTCAGAATGCCCCGTGCAAAGCTCTGCAGAGGTCTTTGGGCACACTCTGCTCTGTGTTCTCACCGGTCTCCACAGAGCAGCCTCCTAGAGAAAGTAGAATGTGGTCAAACCTTAAAGTCTGTGGGAGGCCTGGGGCCCCTGGCTGGGGGCAGGGCCTAGAGGATTCTACATCCCCCGGTTCTCTTGAAACCCAAGAATAGATACACTGAGGTAGGCCAGGGAGCCAGCTATATTGAAAACGAAGGGACCTAAGGTCAGTTAGATCTGCTGGCTCAGATCTGTAATCCTAGCACTAAGGAGGCTGAGGCAGGATTGCAGTGAGTTGAGGCCAGTCTAGGCTACATAGTGAATTAAAGTCAGCTTAGTGTACTAAATGAGACTTAATCTCACAAAAGCAAAATAAGGTATGGAGATACTGCCTCTAATTCCAGAACTTGAGGCAGAAAAGTGGATCAGAAGTTCAATGCCAGGGCAAGGGATGTAGCTCTGTTAGTAGAGTGCTGGCCTGGCGTGCAGGAGTCCCTGGGTTTGACTCCCCAGCACTGGGAAAGGTGGAACAGCACACACTCACACACACACACACACACACACACACTCACACACACTCTCACACACACACTCACACACACGCACACACACACTCACACACACACACACACATACACATCTTTTTCATTCTTTTTTTTTTTTTTTTTTTTTTTTTGGTTTTTCGAGACAGGGTTTCTCTGTGTAGTCCTGGCTGTCCTGGAACTCACTCTGTAGACCAGGCTGGCCTCAAACTCAGAAATCCACCTGCCTCTGCCTCCCAAGTGCTGGGATTAAAGGCGTGTGCCACCATCGCCCGGCCACACATCTTTTAATATAAGTAAAATAACTTTTAAGAATGTTGTCACAAGAACTGGAGAGATGGCTCAGCAGTTAAGAACACACGGACTGCTCTTCCAGAGGACCCAAGTTTTTTCCAGCACCCACATGCAGCTCACAACTGTCTGATGCCCTCATACGGACACGCATGCAGGCAAAACACCAATGTACATAAAATAAAAATAATTAAAATAAAAGAATGTAGTCATAATGGCAATCTTGAATGAGGGTCCCGTGTGGGGCTGGGGCATTTCCAGGAGTGATCATGCTTTCTGTTAGTTCATTAGTTTGTTAGGGCTTTGTTTTCAGAGAATATAATGGTTTTATTAATTCTTTGGAAATTTCATGCAATGTATCTTGATTACATTCACATCCTTCCCCCTGCCCTCAGCGCTTCCCAGATGCCCCTCCTCTGTACCCCCTCTGCTTTGTTTCCTCCCTCACCCCACCCAGAACAGACTGTCTCACAGAGAGTCACCCAGAACAGACTGTCTCACAGCAACAGTCCTGGGCTTTTGTTTGTTTGTTTGTTTTTATTTTTCGAGACAGGGTTTCTCTGTATAGTCCTGGCTGTCCTGGAACTCACTCTGTAGACCAGGCTGGCCTCGAACTCAGAAATCCGCCTGCCTCTGCCTCCCAAGTGCTGGGACTAAAGGCGTGCACCACCACTGCCCGGCTCAGTCCTGGGCTTTTAAAATCTTTCCTCCCCCTCTTTCTCCATATCTCCTGAGCCTCAGGTGGAGGGGCTGTGTTGTAAATGTATCAACAGGGGTCAGGCACCTCATGGCCAGTTGGTCTCTGCATTTTGACCAGTGATGGCTTTCTGTAACTGTCTGTCTGCTACAAAAAAAAAATATATATATATATATATATATATATATAAGCTTCTTTGATGAGGAGTGAGAGCTACATGTGGGTGTGGGTGTAGGAATAAGTATTTAAAATGCAGCTAAGAGATTTTTACAAATATATATATATATATATATATATATACATATATATGTCTATATATTCTATATAAGTACATAGAATGGAGTTAGAGATTATATGAATATATATAGATTCTATATTAGTATATATATTCCCTATAAATATATAGAATGCAGTTAGAGAAATCTCTAAGTATGCATATTCTTTTTAAGTATATAGAATGCATTTAGATGGAGCTTAGTGGTAGAGCTTTTATTTGGAATCTGGAAGACACAAGGCCCTGGCTTCAACCTCTAACACTGCAAAAAAGAAAAATCAAACTTAAAATATTTGGGAACCTACAATAGGGGCATAAATAACAGCCTGGCCCCATCACTCTCTCTAGTTGGCTTTCTTCTGGCCACCTTTTTGTCTCCTTATTCCTTCTACAAGGTATCCTTTGTCCCTTCTTCCATACCTATGATCAGCCCTCCGCCCACCTGCTCAAGTCTAGGCCTGTGCTGAGATTTGAATGTGTACCCCTCAAAGGTTTGCCAACTCAGTCCCCCCCCCAGCCACGTGTGGATGGCATTTAGCTATGGGGACTTGGGGAACTGATCAGGAAGGTGAGAGAGGTTCAAGTGTCACTCTGATGGTCTTGTCCGGTTATAGCACAACCAGAAGACCCTCACCACATGCTGACACTGTGCTCCTGAGCCGGGAGCCAAATAAACCTCTATTCTTTAGCAATTATCCCAGCTTGGGTATTTTGTTCTAGCAACAGAAGATGGACCAAGGGTTTGGCTTCAGGCTGATCAGACCACAGGCTGATGGGCCTCACTGACCCCCAGAAGGCCTGAAGTTTGGGGGCCATGAAGTACCCTTTTCAGTAGCCCCCCACCTCTGCTATACTCTGGCCTTAGTCTGGCACTGGGACCTGGGGAAGGCCTCCTTCTGGATTTGGGGACCTAGTCTCTTGCTCAGAGAGATTCCATGATTTTCCTCTGGAGTCAGGAATTGTCAGAATTCTTTGGCCATTTTGACAGGATCCTCCCAGCTGCCACTGTCCCTAGTGAGAGCAAAGAAACCTTTTGTGTCACCACCTGGTATTCTCTGGTAGTAGGCCTACCTCTGCAAAGTCAGCTGAATCTTAGAGACACCCAGTAGGCCCTTTTCTGTGATATAGAACATATCTCTAGAACATAAACATGTTCTTTGAGATGGGGTCTCATGTAGCCCAGGCTGGCCTTGAAATCACTAAATAGGATACCTTGAGGTTCTGGTCCTCCTGCCTCCACCTCCCAAATGCTGGGATTAAAGGAATGGACCACCACACCGTTTATATGGTGCTGGGAATTGAACCCAGGACTTCTGTGCATGCTAGGCAAGCACTCTGAGGTAGGTCCCTAACCCCATGAACCTTTTTTTGGGGAAAAAAATCTCTGATCTTCAAAGTTCCGTTTGCTCTCTTTATTTTCTTCAGAAACCAGGGCATCTCCTGCAGTAGAAGAAACCTATGACAAAGAAAATCAACAGTGTGGGCCAAGGGGGCTCCTGGGTGGGAGGGGGCTGGCTTTCTCAGGCTTCTTATTTTTCTGGGGCATACGAGTCTCCCCGGGCACACAGCACTCCTCTTCCCCTCCCCCAGACCTTTCAGGTGAGAAAACTTTCCATTGTTGCCCTATCTCGCGGTAATCCACTTGCCTCCTTGCGGGAACCACAGGTGCACAGATCTGAGGTCTGATCTGTTCCACCGGGTGCCAGGCAGGGCCGGGGACGCGAACCCCAGCAAGAAATAGCGCCCGCAACCGCAAGGCCCGCTGTGCGCGTCCTCTGAAACCCTAGGTAAAGACAATTACCGGCAGTTTCCATCCACCGTTTTGTTTTTTGTTCAAAGGCCACCGAGCATTCTCAGCAGCAGACCTGAGGCGTAGTATTCCCACCACACGCCACCTTCATAAACGTGCGATAAAAGCTGTGGTCGCTTTGTCCCGGCTCTTCCTTTTAACAGTCAAACCTTCAAGTTTGATGTTGAAACTGCTTTTTTCTTCAAGTGGGCTTTGATGCTTAGATAACGCTTAGAGATAAGGAACCTGCCTTCAAAACCGCTCACTGTACCCCCAGCTCACCACTAGGAGCGTCACAAGGGAAAATCAGACACCTGAGCTCCTGAGACGGAAGAATGTGCTGAGTCTGTGAAATGCTGCTTCTCCTGCCTGCATGGGAGATTTGCAGGAGGGCCAGGGGAGGGAGAGAGGAAGAGAGAGAGGGAGAGGGAGAGACACACAGAGAGAGACAGAGAGACAGAGACAGGGACTGGGACCTGAGACAGAGAGGACAGGTGAGCCTGGGATGCAGCTTAGTTGATAGAGGGCTTGTCTAGTGTAAGTGAAGTCTTAGGTTCAGTCCCCTGCATGATGCAAACCAGGAACGGTGGCTCATGGCTGTAATTTTGGCACCTGGGAAGGGGAGGCAAGAAGGATGGGAAGTTTGTCATTCTTGGCTATGTATCAAGTTTTGGGCTAGCCCCGTCTAAATAAACAGAAAGAAAGAGGGAAGGAGGAAAGAAGGGAGGGATAGAGAGAGAGAGAGAGAGAGAGAGAGAACTGAGGCACGTAGCTTAGTTGGCAGAAAGCTTGCTTAGCATGTACAAAGCCCAGGGCACTGCATAAATTAATGATGGTGACATAGGCCTGGAATCCCAGCACTTGGGGGATGGAGGTAGGAGGATTAGTTGTTCAGGGTAGCCTTGGCTACACAGGGAGTTAGAGGCTTGCCTGGTCTGTATGAGATCTCTTGGTTTTATTGTAGTGGTTTATGCCTGCTTTTTTTTTTTTTAACTTTTAAAATTTTATTATTTTATACTATGGATGTTTTGCCTACATGTGTGTCTATGCACCATATGTGTTCAGTGCCCACAGAGGCCAGAGGACGGCACTGGACCACCTGGAACTATTGGAGCCATTATGTAGGTGCTGGGAACTGAACCCTCATCCTGTGGAAGAGCAGCAAGTGCTCTTAACCATTGAGCCATCTTTCTCTAGCCCTACTTCCCCCTCCCCCACATTCCATTTTTAGGGTCTCATGTAGCCCAGGCTAGCCTAGAACTTCCTGTATAGCTAGGGTGATCTTGTATTCCTAATCCTCCTGAGTCTACTTCCCAAGTGCTAGGACTATAGGTGTGTGCCACCACGCCAAGTCTTAAGCTGTCTCTTACTATGTGACTTTAGGTGAGTTACTTCACTTCTCTGGGTTTCAAGTTCTTCACCAGGAAAATGCTGGCTTCATAGTAAAAGCTCTTTAGAGGCAAGTACCACTGCCAAGTGATGCAGTCTATGACTATGAATTGCCAGGATTTGCATAAATATAACATTTAGGTTTCTAAATTTTTTTTTTTCATCTTTCAGCAGCTGGTTTGATCTCTGCCACAGGGCTGTGAGTAAACAAAGCAGATGTGCCCAACCTTCCATACTCCCATTTCAGAGATGGGAAAATGGAGGCACAGAGAGATCAAGTGGCTAACAGGGGAACAAACAGTGACAAGCTGGTCACTGTCCAGGTCTGGGCAGACTACAGAGAACTATGGACCCCTGTCTTATGGGGCAGCCTCACAGGTGGAAAGCACCAGTACCACAAAGAAAAAAAGACAAAATCTTGCTTTGGTCCTTGACAGCTCCATGACCCCAGGAATTTGGCTTAACTTTCTGAGCTGGGATTAGAATTTCAGGTTTTGAGCTGCATAGAATGAGAACTCTGCCACACCCCAGCCCTGAAGCTCAGAATTGGAATCTTATGAACTTTATGATTTAATCCCCCACCCCCAAACCACCACCGCCACCACCACCACCACCACCACCACACACACACACACACACACACACACACACACACACACACACGTCTCTTCCTAGGGAGCCTGAGTATATGACCTTGAACTTTTGGCATCCTCCTGCCTCTGTCTCTGGAGTGTTGAGACTGCCGACGTGTACCAGCATATCTGATTACCATCTTACTTTCAAAGCCCAAGGCTTAATGTGGAGGCAGCAGGGTCAGAAGTTCAAGAGAAACCTTGACATGTCAGATTCAAGAGCATCCTGGGATACAAGAGGCCCCTTTTCATGAGGCTTGTAAAATGGCTTCTTGAGTCAAAACATTTGTCACCATGCCTGATGACCTGGGTTAGCATTCTGGAACCACAGGATGCAACAAGAGAACTGCTATCCAAAAGTTGTCCTCTGATGTCTACAAATACACTGTGGCATGAGCATGCCTTTGACATCCCCAACATATACATACACATATCATATACATACACACACACAACATACACACATCATATACATATACACACAACATACACACAACATACACACAACATACACACATCATATACATATACACACAACATACACACATCATATACATACACATATCATATACATACACACACAACATACACACAACATACACACATCATATACATGCACATACAACAGAAACACAACATACACACATCATATACATACACATACAACATACACACATCATATACATACACACATCATATACATACACATATCATATACATACACACACAACATAAGCACAACATACACACATCATATACATACACATACAACATACACACATCGTATACATACACACATCATATACATACACTCACAACATACAACATATACACATCATATATATATATACACACAATGGAGATAGAAATGAAATTTAAAAGTTTTTCTTTTTAAGGAAACTTTGCCTTTGTCAGGCTGTGGTGGCACATACCTTCAATCCCAGCACTCAGGAGGCAGAGGCTGGCGGATCTCTGAGTCCACGGCCAACCTGGTCTATAGAGTGATTCCAGAATTGCCAGGAATACACAGAGAAACCCTGTCTGAGAAAAAGCAAAACCAAGACAAAAGAAAAAAGAAAAAGAGAAAGAAAGAAAACGAAACATTGTCTTTAAATAACAACAACAACAACAATATAATAAAGTGGGGTGAAGACATTAGCTCAGTCTGTGTGTACAGGATAGTTAAATGTCAGCTGCTGGTGCCCGACGTTTGCCCTCTGGTGGAGCCTAACCGCTCCAGAGGCCTGGCCGTTTCTATAGGACCCTTTTTCATTCATGGGTCTGAAGCTGGGAGAAGATAGGAGCCCCTGCCCATGGTCCCTCAGGAAGCTTATGCAAACATGCAACATTCTTGCACAGAGTGAACCCTTGACCTCAAGTTGGGCAAAAGAGGACACCACCAGTTTCCAAGGACCTAGCAATGGCTTTTTTTTTTTTTTTTTTTTTTTTTTTTTTTTTTTTTAATGTGAGTGAAGGCCAGTAGGGACTGTGACTTCAGATGCCCTCCATCTCTGATGGTGCATTCTTATCGAGGGCGACTGACCACAGTAAGCAGCCTTTGAGAGACCGCAGCTCAGCTGGCTTTGATGTCACCTGGCCTGTGGCCTGCACATGTGGATGCAGCGATCCTTCTACACAGCCGCACACCCACTGGGCCCCGCATCCCCTGCAAGGGACTGGAAGTCAGGCCTCGCAGCCACTCTGAGAAGCCCCCACCGCAGGCCACCCCTGTATTACTCACAGCTTCCAGTACCTGCCCAAGTTCAAACAGGAAGCCTGGGTTTTTCCTGTGTTGACGACAGCTTGTGTTCTCTTTCTGTTCAGCTTTGGGGCTCCCTGTTGGCTTGGGCTTCTGGGGATGAATGTTTGAGGGTATCAGTGTGCTTTGGGGGTCTTTCTGGCAAATGTCTCAGCAGAACCACTTCTGGGAAGTCTGGGCGAAGGCCTGGAGGGTGGCCTAGATCATCGATTGCTTTGCTAGTGAAGGTGGACTCTGGCCAAGCACATAGTGACCCTGCAATACATACATGTTCTATCAATCCACATTGAAGTTGCATGTCTGCAGACAGGCCAGGCTCTTTGCATGTTCCTGGGATATGACCTGTTCTGTGCCCGTGGCCTAAACAGCCACCCGGGAGATATCTCCTGGCTTTCCTCTTCCTCATCCCCTTCCCCACTGGAGACAAAGACCCTCTCTCCCCTTTCCTCAGTGTCCCCATTTGCAGCCCCTGCCCATTCTACCTATTAGTGTCTTCCTCCACTATGTCTTCACCGCTCTGCCTCATCTCTTTCCACCCACAGACCATATCTTCCTGGATGCCTGAGGGACCATGTCATCCTTGCCCACCTCTTGTGTGCTGAGTCTGAAAGCCCTACTATAGACTCCCAGGTCCACAGGAGTCTTTGACCTCTTGGAACTCATCCTTGCCTCTGTGTTGATGACACCCAAGCCTTTGTGGGTCCCTAACGAGGCCACAGTCTTATTAGTTTCTTGAGCTCTCTGCATGCTTCTGACTAAGCCTGCTTGGTCCTGACCGCTGTAGTATGCCAGTCCTTACCCTCTCTCTCTGTTGGCTCCTGTTAGTCTCCTCACTGTCCTGAATCCCCTGATCTCAGAGTCAGTCTCCCTTCTCTGATGTTTGCTGGCTGGCTGGCTGGTTTTAAGATAGTTTTTTGTAGTTCAGATTGGCCTCTAATTTACTATATAGCAGACAATGACTTTGAACTTTCTGATCCATTGGCGCTTCCTCCCTAGTGCTGGGACGACAGTATTTGCCACCACACCAGATTTGATCTCTGTTCTCTGCACCTGTATGGTGATCCATTCTGCAAGCATCCTCTACAGGAGTCTCTAGCCTTAGAGGGCAGGGAATGGATGGGGCTTCCTGTCTGAAGACCAGCCCCAACCTACTTGGTTAAGAGGAGCCCTTTCCCAGTTAGAAGTGGAGAGGGGTTAGCACATACCCAGTACTCTGAATATGTTCTGGATGACCATCTACTGATGCCTTTCAAAACTGAAAGGAATCAAGCCCAGGCCCTGAGATACACCCCCCCCCCCACCTAACTCCCCGTTGGAGCATATGAGTGTACGTCTCCTGACATGAGGTCTTTCTGTAGCCCAGCCTGCCTGCTCTTAGCCTCATTTAGGCCTCTGTGGAAACATTCCTGAGGGAAGGCTGAAGGGATAAACTGGAAGATTTTATTGTGCATTAGGGTACCTTGTAAATAACTTGAAGCATTTCTTTTAAGAAACTAAACCTTCACCTTAAACCTTTATTTTCTCAATCAAAAACTCTTCCATCCTGGGCAAAGGGGAAAATGAATGAAGAGCAAACCTCACCCTGACCTGAGCCTGAAAACCAAAGATTTCAAATACACCCACCAAACCCCTCCTCTCTCTCCAGACAGGGTCTTTCTGGGGTATCCCAAACCTGCCTCAAACTCATTACCTTGTCAAGAGTGACCTCTAGTTTCTGATCCTCCTGCTGCCACGTCCCCAGTTCTGGGGTTGTAGACATGCTCCACCCCACCCGGTTTTATGCTGGTTTGGGATCTAACTCATGGCTTTGTGCTTAGTGGACAAACTCTCCACCAACTGAGATGCATCTCCATTCCCAACCAACTTACTGCATGTTTGCCATATACAGCATCCACCTTCACGACACTTCCTAGTGAGAATAAAGACAACCAGGTCCTTCAGGTGGGCGTAGGGCCTGTCTTTTCTACACTGGGACTTATAGACTCTCTGCCCTGCTGGTATGCCCCAGAGGCATATTTGCCGTTATCATTATGATATCAGAACTGACAGTCAGTCTGGCCACACTGTTGTCAACACAATTCCCAAGAGGCTGACTGAGGCAAGAGGATTGGGCATTCAAGACTAGCCTAAGCAACATAGCAAGACCCTGTACTAAAATAAAAGAACAGCTGTGAGTCACTGTGGTTAGAGTTTTGCACATATTCCCCCAGTTAATCAATATTACAACCCTACATGGCAGTCATTCGTTGTACAAGGGGACTGTGGCACACAGAAAAACCAGGTCTCCTTTGGCCTTCCCAGTACACACTCATGCTGGCACAGTGATGGTGGGGTAGGGGTACTTTCTTCAGAGCCAAGGGAAAATGGAAGGTGGGTGGTCTGAGGAGGAAGGGTGTCCCAAGACTTGGCTGAAGTCAGATCTTCAGTTAATACCAGGAAAGGACATTAAACGTACTCAACGAATGTCCAGAGGAATTCCCCCAGAAGGCCAAAAGGGACTTTGGCCTTGCTCCCTAAATCTAATGTCACAGAATTTTCCAAAAGCAAGCTGCAAAGTAGGCCATGATAGCACACTTCAGTCATCTCAGCACTCAGAAAACTAAGGCAAGAGGATTGATCCCAAGTGTAAGGTCAGACTGGGTTACAGAGTAGAATCTAAGCATTCATTCAAAGCAACCTGATCCTCTAGATGCATGCCTTGAAGTCCACCTCTCAGGAGGCAGAAGCCAGTGGATCTCTGTACTACATAATGAGTTCCAGGCTAGTCAGGGCTACATAGTGAGACCCTGTCTCAAATAGAAGACAGACAGACAGACAGATAATAAACAAATGAATAAAACTAAATTAGAATTGGGCTTGGTGTCACAGGCCTGTGATCCTAGCCCTTGGGAGGCAGAAGCAGGATAAGGAAGAAATTCAAGAGCATCCCTGGCTACAGAGTAAGTTTGAGGCCGGCATCCCTACCTGGCAACAAGCCTCAGTACAGACCCTAAGTCCCACCTTCATCTCCTGAACCCAAAATGCCACGTTTGGCTCAGCGTCTACAGCTTTAAATGCTCTCCAGGTAGTTCTCATGTACAACAAAGTTTGAGCATCTCCAAGCTCCAGAGACATTATCTTATCTCTTACTCGAATGCCTTCTCTGGTGGAGAGCTCATCGTTCAACACAGCAGCTACTGTTAGCTGAAGTAGGCTGAGTTAAGCATGAGGACATTGGGTAGAGTGTTGTTTGTGGTTGTGGTGATCCAAACACAATGTACATTTCCAACAGTGGAGGAACAGGTACACACTTGGAATTCTGTACAGTCATCGGCAATGAGAAAATAACCTCAGCTAAGCAGGAGGAGACCCCCAAATCAAGTTCTGCCTGACTACAGCGTGAGATCAAGGCTAACTTGGGCAACTTACTGAGAACTTGTCTCAAAATAAAACATAAAAAGAAGGTGGTATAGCTCATTGGTGCTTACCCAACATGGTGATGCCCTGAGTTTAATCCCCAGTACAAGGGAGAGACAGAGACAGACATGGAGAAAGACAAAGAGACAGAGACACAGAGAGAGAGAGAGAGACACACAGGGAGAGAGAGACAGAGAGACAGACAGACACACACACACACACACACACAGAGAGAGAGAGAGAGAGAGAGAGAGAGAGAGAAGCTGGAGAGGTTGTTCAGTGGTTAGAGCACTGGCTGCTCTTCCAGAGAACCTGGATTTAACTCCCAGCCGCCCCCCACTGTAGCCCACAATTATCTATAACTCCAGTTCCATGGGGTATGACACCCCCTTTTTGGCTTCCACAGGTACCAGGCATGTAAATGATACATGCAGGGAAAACACACATACACACAAAGCAAAATAAAATATAAAGTGGGTCTTAAATATAGCTCAGTTGTAGAGCGCTTGCCCAGCATGCACAAGATCTTGGGTTCCATCTCAAGCCCTGCAAACAACCCAAAACCTCTCAGGCTTATGTAATATTCTGATATATTGAGGTACAGTGTACTGCAAGAAAATCCATCTACTACTGTGTGTGTATATATGTAAATGTGTGCATATACGTGAGAAAGTATATTGAAAACTGACCAAGAAGATTCATCTATCTGCTGCCTCTGGAGGAGGGTGAAGGAGTTGGAGAGCTCCTAGCTTTAGCTATGCTATTTTACTTGGGAATTGGTATTATTGATGTTGGTAATTTAAAAGCCCATTTTGGTGCAGGCGAGATGGCTCAGCATGGAAAGAACCTTGCCTGCCAACCTGAATTTGATCCCTAGGACCCTTATGTAGGAGGAAGAAGAGAACTCACTCCACAAAGTTGCCCTCTGACCTCCATGTGTGCACTTTGGCATTTGTATGTATACACACACAGAGAGAGAGAAAGAGAGACAGAGAGAGACGGAGACAGAGAGAGAGACAGAGACAGAGTTTATTTTGAAGGATGTTATCTCAGAAAGACAGGAGGGGGAAGAAAGGGGAAGGAAGAGGGGGAAACAGTAACCAGGGGGGGGCTCTTCTTTAGGTTTTGGGGCTTCAGGGCTAGGAAACCCTCTCTGTTCTTCATATGGCTGCAAGAGGTCACGCAGGATGAGGAGAAGCAGGATTCTGGACCCTTGTTTCGGCCATCCAAAAGGAACCTTTGCCTTCCCAGGTCTTCTTGGTGACTTGAGAAGTTATTTCTGCACCTGTGCAAACAGCGCATCGCTAGCCTGAGGGTGGTCTGGTAGCCGGTTGAAAGTCAGACCTAGGATGCATTCATCTTACACCTTTGCCAGAGCCATGATGGCCTACTGCTCACCTGAGTCCTTGCCCGTTTCTCCCATGAACGTGGGCAACCTGATCTTCAGAAGGAGGCTCCCTCTGAACTGCTAGCTCCTGTCTTTACTGCAGGTATCCCATGGGAGGCTGCCACAAATAAGAAGAGAAGGGAGCTGCTCAAGACCCCAGCATCTGTGGGACACAGCTCAGATCCAGTCGTGACGCTAAGATGCCAGGCGGCTGATGCTGAGGCAGTGGTGTGCCGGCATTGGGTGACATGTGAAGTCCTGGCTGATATATACATGGGTGCCTGACCTCAGCACATGTCACAGATGTCTAGCAGATTCCTGGGTGAATGAAGAAAGGATTTTTTTTTAGAAGGTATCTGCAAGATGGGCTTAGCAGCTGATTCCCTGGGAGTGGGGGCTACAAGGGCCAGCCATTTAGGTATCAGAGGTCCCCTGGTACCCTACAGTAGAGATGGCTGGGTACCCCTAGAAACAACTTCTGTATCCAGTTAACTTGAGACAGCTTAACCTCAAGGGAGAAGAGCTTGTGCTTCCCCTTCAGAGACGGGTACAGTGCCCTGGATCCATGAGCACTGCCTGAGCCTGCTGGAGCCCAGGACCTGTTCATGCCAGCTAAGCACAAGGCTGTGTCCAGGATCCCACCAGACACTTCTCACCCAGCTTCCCCTCCAACTCTGCAGTAATATTGGAACTAGGGTGGGGGTGGGAATGGCAGAAGTTTTTAATCCTTTGTGACTCAAAGCCTGACTTCTCATTTCTTTCAAGACTCTCCTCTAACCCAATAAGGGACAGCGGAGCTCAGGGGAATTCTGCTCGGTGGAAAAGCTTCAGGTGTTACTTTTGATCTGGGTGGAACAGGCCTCCTCGGCCTTCCTCACTAGAATCTCAGACGAAAAGTGCCCATTAATTGGAGCACTGGTGTCGCCAGAGGGTCTGCCGATCTGACCCCTAAGGGGCTGAGCCTGAGCAGGTGGGGATAGAACAGGCTCACCCTTCCGTGGAGTCCTAGCTGGCCCCCTTCATTTACAGTTCTCAAGCAGGGAGCTTTGAAGTGACAGTGGCACCAGGTACATCGGCTTCTCCTTTGCCTTCCTTGTTGGTCATCCAGTTGGCAAGATCCCCACCAACCCCCTCCTGCCCCAGTGCCAGCACCTTGGGAGTGGCAGCCGGGGCTTTGCATGGGAATGGGCTGGTGACACCCAATGGGCTCTTTTGTTCTTTGTGAACCCCAGCCCAGGGAGCAGAGCTAGGGACTTCCCTGCAGATTCCTGCTTTGAGTGTCATGGTGTAGACATGTTTGGCTTCCTTCTGAGGACCGCAAGGGGGACAATACCAACACACAAGGATTTCCTCTCAAGGAGTAGGGTGGTCTGCGCAGGGCCAAAGTCCCCAAATGGACCTGCACCTGGCAAGTCGAGGTGCAAGGACCAGTTTCCAGTGAAATCCCTGCTTAGACTTCTGACGCATGAATAGCGTTGCTAAGAAATAAACACAGAGCTGGGCAGTGGTGGAGCACGCCTTTAATCCCAGCACTTGGGAGGCAGAGGCAGGCGGATTTCTGAGTTCGAGGCCAGCCTGGTCTACAGAGTGAGTTCCAGGACAGCCAGGGAAACACGGAGAAACCCTGTCTCGAAATAACAGGAGAGAGAGAGAGAGAGACAGAGAGAGACAGAGACAGATACAGAGAGACAGAGAGGAGAAGAAGAAGAAGAAGAAGAAGAAGAAAAAGAAGAAGAAGAAGAAGAGAAAGAAAAGAAAAGAAATAAACACAGAGGGGCTAAAGAGATGGCTCTGTGTTTAAGAGCACTGACTGCTCTTCCAGAGGCAATTCCCAGCAACCACATGGTGGCTCACAATCATCTGTAATGGGATCCAATGCCCTCTTCTGGTGTGTCTGAAGACATCGACCGTGTACTCATGTATGTTAAATAAATAAATCCTTTAAAAAAATAAACATATACAAAGACACAGAATATGGTTTAGAATTGGAAAATTGGGGAACAGGTAGAGAAAGTTTCAGAGCATTGGGGAGAGAGGAAACTAACTGCCTTCACTTGTACCTCATGCCAGACGACAGTGGAAAAAGGCATTTCAGATCACAGAGAGATTACTAAGTGCCCTAGCCGACTTTATCAGCCAAAGGGTGGCTGGGATGGGATGGTGTGATGGGGATGAGGCTCAGACACCAAATGACTAGCCGTGGTTCTCTTTGGTTACTAGGTCAAAGGAGTCTAGACCTCTTGTTATCTTAGGTCGTCCTAAAATTTAAAAATATTTTATACTAAAAAAATAAAAAATAAATATTTTTATCCCACAAACCATGTATTTTAATTTGGTTCTTTTACAAGTATTTATGACCTGTGTGCAGAGGTCAGAGGAAAACATTTTTTTCCCCCCCTTGAGGTTGGGTTTCTCTGTGTAGCCCTGACTGTCCTGGAACCCGCTCTGTAGACCAGGATAGCCTTGAACTCAGAAACCCGCCTGCCTCTGCCTCCCAAGTGCTGGGATTAAAGGTGTGCACCACCACTGCCCGGCTGTAAATAAATCTTTTTAAAAAGTTTAAAAAAATAGAAAGAAATATCTGCCAGGCTTCTTAATAACTTCTGATTAAAAAAAAAAATTACACAGGGGCTGGAGAGACAGCTCAGTGGTTAAGAGCACTGACTGCTGCTCTTCCAGAGGTCCTGAGTTAAAATCCCAGCAACTACATGGTGGCTCAAAACCATCTGTAATGAGATCCGATGCCCTTTTCTGGTGTGTCTGAAGAGAGTGACAGTGTACACTTATACATTAAATAAATAAATAAATAAATAAATAAATAAATAAATATTACCGTGTGTGTGTGTGTATGTTATAGCATATGTGTGTAGGTCAAAGGAAAATGTCTGGAATTGTTTTTCTCTTTCTCTACTAAAGACTGAATGCAGGTCAGGTGTGGCCACCAGTGCCTCTCTCTGCAGAGCTCTATTATGTCTGAGTTTGAATGGCATCCATAAGATACTCAGAACATTTTAACATATTTTGCTATTTTATTCTTTGAAACAGGCTTCTAGGCTGTCAGAGGTCCGATGAACTAGTATCTACATTTTGTAGAAGGTTGGCTCCTGGCAATCCGTTTTTCCATGGCTGAGTTCTTCCAGTTTAAGGGATATGGGTGTAGCCACAGAGTGGAAAACAGGGAGCGAGCAGAGTAGAGCCTCCTGACCAGATCCCCTTAGGCTGTACCCACTGGTCTGTGTCAGTCTTTAGGGCATGACCAGCAATCAGGCATTCTTAGCTTCCCTGGTACTGATAACATGAGAATGTCCCTGTCAGTGTGAGAGAGAGTAAGTTCCCCTGGACTTTCAGGGACTTTAAGTCAAGCCAAACCAGGATTTGTGGCTTTCATGGTGAAAAAATTTACAGGACTGAACAGTTTGCTGGGGTTGACAACTTTCTTAAATCCATTTTTAATGACTTTTTAAAAACATTTATTTGCCTGGCAGTGGTGATGCCTTTAATTCCATCATTCAAGAGGTAGAGGCAGGTGGTTCTTTGTGAGCCTGGTCTACAGAACACGACAGTCTGGTCTACAGAGTGAGTTCCAGGACAGCCAAGGCTAGACAAAGAAACCCTGTTTCAAAAAACAAACAAACAAAACAAAACAAAAAATTGTATCTTCTTCTGTGTATACATGTGGGTACTTGTGCTACAGTGTTTGTACAGAGGACAGAGGACACCTGCTAGGGTTGGTCCTCCCTTTCCATGAGGTATGTAGTGGGGACTGAACTCAGGCTAACAGGCTGGTGGCAAATGCATTTACCCCTGAACCATCTCACTGGCCTAGAGGTATTTTAATGTATGCTTAAGCTGAAGAGGAGGGGCAGTCAGAAGAAAATTAAGACATACCAAGTTGGGGGGCGTGCTTCTTAGGAAGAATAGGGAGTAAATCAAAAATACCCAAGCAGCAGTCCAAGAGAACATAAAAGAGTCATCGTTTTTACATGAGCCATTTGTACCCTTTTGGTAACTCTCAAGAACCAGTACCCTCCCTCATTGTCTTTTGATATAAAAAGGGACTTGAGGTGGCCTTGGAGATACCTGGTTGTGTTTCCAATCTGATAAGATAAAACTAAGAGTCACTAGTACCACACAAGGGGGTTAGGATGAATCCTTTCCCTGTAATGGGATTTCTGATGAGATTTCTAGAAAACTGTAGTTCATGACTGGGAAGGGAGACCTTGGCCCTTTGCTAATTGGGCTGGACTTCTTGATCTTCTGCTAGCAAGGCTTCAACCAGATTCCAGCTTAGGTGAGGGAGTCCCTTCAGGTGTCAGACAGGGAAGCCGAGGAGAGAGAGAAGAATGAAAACTTCGTCAACCTGGATCACTCTTTAGGGAGTCTAATTTCAGGTGGCTAACGGTCGGCATACTTAAAACACTACATTTTAGGAAGCAGTCTCTAGGCTACAATCTTTCCAATCCAGGCACACAATTAAGCTTAAGGTATGACAGCTGAGAAACTACTAAGTACATGCAACCACAAGGGTAGATTCTATAGCCAAAAGGCTAGAGCTAGGGTGGTCTCTGACCAAGATAACATAGAGGTCAGTAGGTCATAAAATACATGTGACATCTCCCCCAAGGATAGGTAATGGTCCAGGGAGGGAAGAATCTTCAGTAACCAGTCTGGGGGATTTGGATGAGGTCTCCCTCTACATAGCATAAAGGTCACCAGGTCGTGAACAAAATCTACTCTCAACCCTCTGGGTGGGAGAACAGGCATTTTATCTCCTCCATTGAGAAGTCCCTGTGTGTTTAACATCCCTGGTTTCCCTATTGATGTGTGAGCACAGGATCTTTGTGCCCCCAACACTTAGGGGTTTCTTTCTCCTCCACTTCTCCTGTCCTAGGATTCCCCTCCTTCAAGTCCTGCCTCAGGCCAGCCTGTATCTTTACAGGTGATGCTTTGACAGAAGTGTTAGAAAACAAGTAAGTCTCCCAATCCCCAGCGAAGCTCTGTGAGACCCAGGGGCCTTGTGTCTGTCACCTTTTCCCTGTCTGCTCAAGACACTTGAGGTGTTAGAACACTGTCTTTCTGCAGCTTCCCTCTGAAAAGGTGGTGGCTAGCTGGCCATGGCAGAGACCCTACACCCTGTGCAGTGACTCCTGTGATTACCAACCCTGGTTTTTAGGGGACGGCCAGTGGGAGACAAATAATGAGGTATGGGTCATCTCCCCTACATTCAAACACTCACTACACACACACACATACACACACACACACACACACACACACACACACACAAAATCCCCTTCATTCTGAAGCCTGGTTATCCTTTGAAGTTTCAACTTGGCAGTTCATTACTGTAAGTCATTTTAAACTTCTGATTTTTTTTTAACCATTCATTTTTTACTTTCATCTGAAAACAAGTGAAACCTGGTGGTGGGGGAGGCGGTATGTGGGGAGACTTGTTGGGGTTCCCAGGGGCACGGTAACTAACTAAAATTTGCTCTAAATCAATCCCTCTCCCTCTCCCTCTCCCTCTCCCTCTCCCTCTCCCTCTCCCTCTCCCTCTCCCTCTCCCTCTCCCTCTCCCTCTCCCTCTCCCTCTCCCTCTCCCTCTCCCTCTCCCTCTCCCTCTCCTCCTCTCCTCCTCTCTCCCTTTCTTTCTCTCTCTCTCTCTCACACACACCATGAAAGTTTATATTCTTCTAAATATGCTTTGGAATTTGGGAGGAATGTACCAATTAAGCTTAGAGGTTTAAGGTTTAGTATGTGACTGTTTGTGTGTGTGTATGTGTGTGTGTGTGTATGCATATGTGTGAATGTGTGTGTATTCTGTGAGAGTGTGTGTATGTGTGTTTGTGTGTATGAGAGTGTGTATATGTAAGTATGTGTGTATGTGTGTGTGAATGAGTATGTGTGAGGGTGTATGCATATGCATGTGTGTGAATGAGTGTGTGTATGTGTGTGTGAATGTGTTTGTGTATGCATGTATGTGAATGTGTGTGTATTCTGTGAGAGTGTGTATGTGTGTATGAGAGTGTGTATGTAAGTTTGTGTGTGTATGTGTGTGAATGAGTGTGTATGTGTATGTGTGTAAGAGTGTATATGAGTTTATATATGTGAGTGTGTGTGTGTGTATGTGAGAGTATTGAGAACTGCCCTATCAATGTTGGAACCCACACTGCCAAAAGCCTTGAGGGCTAAATTGTTAGAGCCTGCACTGACCCAGGCTGCTCTAGTCTGAGGGTTGGGGTTCAGCAAGAAAGTGAGGACGGACTCAAGGAATGGAGACCAGACAGTGTGATTCAATCCCATTTATTCTTCAGTCTCTCTTCTCTCCAAGTCCCTAGTTCCAAGTCTCAGGTTCCAAGTCTCAGGTCCTAATCCTAGTTCCTGCTGTAATAAATCTCAAGTCCTTATTCCAGTTCTAAGTTGCTAGTCTCTTTCCTAGTTCCAAGTTTCTCTTCCAAGTGCCAAGTCTCAAGTCCCAAGTACTCTTCCAAGTACAAGTGTCTTACAAGTGTCTTTAAGTCTTATCTCTAAATCACACCTTTAAGTCTCACACACCCAAGGGAAAATCCTGGGTATCTAAAACAAGATGTTATCAGAGTGTGCTCAGCTGTTGCAGGCTATTGTAAACAAGTCTCTTGTCAGGGTATACAGCTCAAGATGGCTGCAAGGCTGATAGCCACCTTCTGTCGGCTCCCCACATGAGAGTGTATATGAGTTTATAGATGTGTGTGTATGTGTGTGTAAATGAGTGTGTGGATGTGTGTGGATGAGTGTGTGTAGGCATTTGTTTTTTGAGATAGGGTTTTATATTTTCCTTTCTTTCTTTCTTTCTTTTTTTTTGGGGGGGGGGGTTTCAAGACAGGGTTTCTCTGTGTAGCCCTGGCTGTCCTGGAACTCACTCTGTAGACCAGGCTGGCCTCGAACTCAGAAATCCGCCTGCCTCTGCCTCCCAAGTGCTGGGATTAAAGGCGTGCGCCACCACCTGGTGGGTTTTATGTTTTCTGAACTGAACTCAAAGTAGCAGTCTTGCTGCAGTCTCCTGAGAGTAAAGATTAAAGATCAGTGTCACTATGCCCAGAGAACACAGAGTTTAAAAGATTGAGAAGAAATGATGCTGGCGTAGACAGGTAGGCAGAGTCCTGGGTAGGTTCATGAAGCCCCAGGCTGGGTGTGGTGCTGCATGCCTGTAACCCTGGAGAGGTGGAGGCACGGAGATCAGACTGCAAGATCATCATCAGCTATGCAATGAGTTTCGGGACAGTCCCCAGAAACACGACAGACAGTTCACCTATAACATCACTTTTTATATTTTTATTTTAGTAGCGGTGGGATAGGAGGGTGTGTAAGCCCCAGTTCATGTGTAGGTCAGAAAACAATTCACAAGAGTTGATTCTCTCCTTCCACCAGGTAGATGCCAGGGATTGAACTCGGGTCCCTGGGTATCTTTACCCACTGAGTCATCTTGCTGACCCAAATAGGTTTTTTTTTTTTTTTCCTTTTTTTTTTTTATTGGATATTATATTTACATTTCAAATTTTATCCCCTTACCCCATTCCCCTCACCACCCAGGAACCCCTTATCCCATCTCCCCTCCTCTTGCTTCTATGAGGGTGTGCCTCCACCTACCCCCCCCACTCCCACCTCCCCACCCTCAAATTCCCCCCCCCTCAGTGTTCAGCCTTCATGGGACCAAAGATATCCTCTCCCACCTATGCCCAACAAGGCCATCCTCCCCTACATATACAGCTGGAGTCATGGGTCTCTATGTGCTCCTAGGCTGGTGGTTTAGACCCTGGGGAGCTCTGGTTGGTTGGTATGGTTGCTCTCCTCATGGGGCCACAAACCCTTTCTGCTCCTTCAGTCTTCTCTCTAACTCCTCCATTGGGAACCTCATGATCAGTTCAATGGTTAGCTGTGAGCATCTGCCTCTGGGTATGTCAGACTCTGGGGGACCTCTAAGGAGACAGCCTTATCAGGCTGCTGACAGCATGCCCTTCCTGACATCCATATCAGCATCTATCTTTGGTGACTGCACATGGGATGAATACCCAGGTGGAATGATCTCCAGATGACTACTCCTTTAGTTTCTGTCCCACACTTTGTCTCCATATTTGCTCCCTTGGGTATTTTGTTACTCCTTCTAAGTAAGACCTAGGCCAAATAGGTTTTTGTTTGATTTTATTTTTAAGGAAAATAGATGGGGAGTCAACACACTCCATAAAGTGCTTGCAAATACCAGGATTTGAAGCAGGCCCTGAGAACTCCCATACAAGAGCCTTATAACTTTAGGGCAGAGGAGGCTGAGACAGGGGGGTTCCTGGGGCTCACTGGGCTAGCCTAGCCTAATCAGCAAGCTTCCCCCAAAGAAAGCACAAACAAAAGGAAGTATTTCACAAAGAAAGCATGAGGAAGCATCCTTCTTGTTAGCTACAAAAAGAGGCCAGAAAAGTGTCAAGGGAATCATCACCCTAAAATACTACAGAAAGGCTGTGCTGTTCCCAAATGAGTGACAGGCATGTCTTACAAAAACAACAACAACAACAACAAAAAATCAACAGAAAGACTTTCACACACAGACTCTTGCAAACACACTGACAGAGAACATTACTCAGAAAGGTGGAAGGTTGATGCAGGAGGATCCTATGTCTGAGGCTACCTAGCTATCTAGTAAGATTAATTTATATATACACATATACACATATACATATATACATATACACATATACATATGGGGCAGATGTGGTTTTACAAACCTGTAACTCAATACTTAGGAGCTAGCATAGACCAAGATGTTCCTTGAGTACACAAGAACTGTATTTGAAAGAAAGGAAGGAAGAAAAGAAGAAAAAGAGAAAGCAGGGGTGGGAGGGCAAGCTGGAAAGATAGCTTATACTTAAGTGTACTTGCTTTGCAATTAAGAGGATTAGAATCCTAATCCCAGCATCCATAGAACAAGCCAAAATGGTCCATCATACACCTATAACCCCAGTACTGAGTGGGGTTCTGAGAGAGACCCTGATTCAAAGACGAAAGGCAGAGTGATGGAGCAGGAACATGAAGTCTTCCTTTGCCCTGAACACACACAGCTGCACACACATAGCTGCACACACACAGCTGCACACACATAGCTGCACACACAGCTGCACACACACAGCTGCACACACACAGTTGCACACACACAGCTGCACACACACAGCTGCACACACACAGTTGCACACACACAGCTGCACACACACAGCTGCATACATACACAGCTGCACACACAGCAAGCATACCAGCAAGCACATGCACATACACACTCTCTCCTACACACAGGGGAAAAACAAAGAAGGAAATTGAAGTCTGAAAGGAGTGGAACAGAAGAATAATTAGGGGGAGAAGTGCATGCTGGGTAAATCTAAAGACTAAGCTGACAGCTTCTGATTGTGGAGGGCTGAAAAAAAAAGAGTAAGAAATATGTCGAAAGAATTTCTAGGGAAAAGAAGAAACTGTGAGGGAGACATGTAAAATGTTTGTAAATTAGGGTTGGAATCACAGCTCAACAATGAATGCCTACAACACTGGCATGTTGAGCTGTATTTGGAGATCTTGTCTGGAGTGTGTGTGTTGGGGGTGTTGTGCAGAACAAACAAAAGCAAACCTTGGGCTCTTTAAAAGGGCAAAAGGCCAAGATAAACTCCCAGGAAAACTGACCAGCCGCACGGGCAGGAGTCATACTTGAAGCTAAGAAGTGAGTGTTGGGGCCCGGAGAGATGGAGCAGTGGGTAAGAGACCAGATCCCATTCTCCCCAGCCATGATGGATGGCTCACAGCCTCCCTTGACAGTAACTTTAGTAGTTCCAGAGGGACTGATGCCTCTTCTGGCCTCTGCAGACACCTGCTGACATACACATGAAAATAAAAACGGAGGGCTGGAGAGATGGCTCAGTGGTTAAGAGCACTAACTGCTCTTCCAGAGGTCCTGAGTTCAATTCCCAGCAACCACATGATGTCTCACAACCATCTGTAATGGGATCTGTAATGCCTTCTTCTGGTGTGTCTGAAGACAGTGACAGTGTACTCACATATATAAATTAAATAAATGTTAGACGGTGTTAGACGTCCGTGCGCAGCTTAGAACAGACCACTCCAGACCAAACGGTTGGTGGGGGGGGGGATATTTAGGAGATTGGGCAAAGATGGGAGGAAGAAGATGGAAGAGAGGAAGAATAGAGACGAAGAAGAGTAGGAGGCCGGCCATGACCACGTGGAGAGAAGGGGAAGGGAAGGGGGAAGTGTCGAAGGAACAGAGAGAAGCTAGCTAGAGGCAAGAGAGCAAGAGATTTAGAGATTAAGAGAGAGAGGAGGGGGCAAGCAGCCCCTTTTTATAGTGGGCGAGGCCTACCTGGCTATTGCCAGGTAACTGTGGAGGTGAAGTTTAGTAAGAATACTAACAATAAACAAATAAATCTTAAAAAAAAAAAAAAAGAAAGAAAAAAAATGGAAATAAATCTTTTTGAAAGAGTGAATGTAATGAGAGATACCGTGAGAGGACAGTGGCAAACAACTTTTTTTCCCCAAGTAAATGTCAAAAGATGTGGTTTTCAAGAAACCTGTTAAGCCCCGGTCCTACTCATGGTCTCAGAGGGGGCAGCTGAGAGGTGGCTGGAGAGGTAAAGGCCAACAAGCTTTATGACCAGAGTTCCATCCCTGGACCTAGAACCCCCGGAAACAGCTGGATTTGGTGGCTCACAGCCTCCTGTATGTAACTCTAGCTACGGAGAATCTGAGCCTCTTCTCCTCAGGCCTCTGTGAGGACACACACAGACACAGACACAGACACAGATACACACACACACACACAGAGAGAGAGAGAGAGAGAGAGAGAGAGAGAGAGAGAGAGAGAGAGAGAATGAATTTAAAAAACAACAACAACAACCCAGAATGGTTCTAACCCTTTGTATCTGTCATCTCTTGCTGGGTAACAGACCACACCCCACACCATTTCTTGTGCTTCTGACTCTGGCCAATGGCTCAGAAGTGCCCTTCTGAATAGTTTGGCAGCTGGTCTCAGCTGGGGGCCCTGCAAGGGCAACCATCTTGTAGCACGGTCTTCCCTCATGTGCCTGGCAATTGCATCAAGTCACAGTTCCATTAGGTCATTCCAGGCCCTTATGTCGGTAGGACTCCCAGCAGTCCACAAAGCAGGGCAAACACCATAAATGGCTGCTTTTTCAAGTCTTTGCTGGCATCATATTTGTTAATGTCCGGTTGGCAAATTTTAACAGTTCTTGGCCAAAGCAAGTCACCGAGTCAGTATGAAAAGGATTGTGCATAAGATTAGAGGATGGGGTGAAATTCCAGCCAGCCCTGGAGGTGCACGACTTTAATCCCAGCACTCAGCTGGCAGAGGCAGGCAGATCTCTGAGTTCAAGGGTTGCCTGGTCTACAGACTGAGTTACGGCCAGGGTTACACAGAGAAACCCTGTCTCAATCTCCCACCCTCCAAAAAAGAGGAGTGGGTGGAAGGTCTTGTTTATTAATCAAATTACCAAATGTGTTTGAATGCTTGACCCATAGGAAGCGGTACTATTAGGATCTGTGGCCTTACTGGAGTGGGTGTGGCCTTGTTGAAGGAAATGTGTCACTGCCGAGGCCAGCTTTGAAGTCTTATATAAGCTTCAGCTATGCCTGGTCACACAGTCCCATTCTTCCAGCGGATAAAGGTGTAGATCTCTCGGCTCCTCCAGCACCATGTCTGCCTATATGATACCATGCTTTCAGCTGAGAGACCAGGCCAACTCCATCTTGGGTTCAGGCTCCATTTTAGAGAACCTGACCTAAGGTTGAACTCTAGTTAACCACCAGGCCTGCATCTAACACTGGTCTCCAGGTCACTCCCTAACAGCCACTAGTCAGGAGGAATGCAGAAGTTGTACGTAAAGATATTTACTTATGAAAATTTTTGGTTTGGCTCCCAGCACCAGCCAATCATCTCAAAGGGCAGCAAATTCCATAATAGCCCCTCAACCAGATGTGTGCCAAGCTGGATACCCTCTTGCTTGTTTGCTTGCCTCTATAAATGCTTGCTTGAAGGTAGGCTCAGGGCTTCACACTCCCATTTTGCTGCATCAGTGACAAATGTGTGGCCCAAGCTGGGGCTTGAATAAAGACCTTTATGTAAATTGCATCAGAGTCACCTCCTTGGTGGTCTTTTGGGGTCATAAAATGGGCCATGAATCATGGACTGAACCTTTAAAACTGTAAGCCAGCCCCAAAGAAATGTTTTCCTTTATAAGAGTTGCCTTGGTCGTGGTGTCTTTTCACAGCAAAGGAAACCCTAACTAATACAACCAAATAAGCAAGAAAATTCATATTGCTTTGGATATTAAGACAGAAACTGTTGAAATGCAATCAGAGCTGAGTCCAGAGCTAGCAAGATGTCTTCATGGGTAAAAGTGGTTGTCACAGGCTGGAGAGCCAGCTCAGAGGTTAAGGGTACTGTTGTTCTTGCAGAGGACCCAGATTCAATTCTCAGCACCTATATAGTGGCTCACAACCATCTGTAACTCCAGTTCTAGTGGATATATATATATATATATATATATATATATATATATATATATATCCTAGCTGGTTATGGTGGAACATTCCTTTAATCCAGAACTTGAATATCTGTGAGTTCAAGCCCAGCCTGGTCTACATAGTGAGACCCTGTCTCAAAAAAACCAGGGCAATGGCTGAAAAAACCAGGGCAATGGCTGGATAATCAGTTCAGTGGTTAATAGCACTTGTTTTTGTTTTTATTGTTATTGCTGAGAGAGACAGGGAGGCAGAGAGTGAGAGAACGACTAACAAAAACTGAACAAACAAACTAAGTAACATAAGAGAAAGAAGATGCACCGTCCCAGTGAGAGGCTCAGCAGGTAAAAGTGCTTGTCATGCAAGCCTGGCAACTGGAATTCAACCCCCAGAACCCATTAAAAATGGAAGGAGGGAGCCAACATTGGAAACTCAGCCTCTGACTTCCAGGTTGCACAGTGTCACGTGCCTTCCCCGACTGAGAGGACACATTCGGGTGTGGTGGCATGTGCCTGTAATCCCAGCACTTGGGAGGCTAAAGCAGGAGGATTATTTCAGATTCCAGGCTCACACATCTGTAATCCCAGCACTGGGATCACCCTGAGTTGGAGGCTAGCCTGGGCTACATAAGGAGTTCCTGGATTGCAAAATGAGAGTCTGTCTCAAGAAACAAATCAAAAAAGGGAAAGAAAGGGAAGAGAAAAGGGTGTTAGATACTTTGACTGGGAGGGACAAGGTGTGGCTTTCTAGTTTCCTGGATGCACCAACCTCAGTGCATTTAGTCCTGTATTTCCTGAGGACCTTCCCAATGCCAGGCACTGTGCCAACGGGGAGAGTGGTTGGGTTGGTGGTTGCTCTGGGATAACGTGAACTGAGCATCCTGCCAGGAAGCCCCAGGTCAGCTGCCACTCAGTGGTGACCCCATCATCATTATGTTCATATCTCTACTGGTTTCTAAGACAGGACATATGTTCATATCTCTACTGGTTTCTAAGACAGGACATTGAGCGTTCAGCTGCGGAGGTGCAGGGCCGGGCTCTCATTAGTCCTGCTTGGTTGTACCTGAGGCATGCTCATTAGTGTGTGTTTGGCTGTTCCTTGCCGTTGCTAAGGCTCCCAGCCCAGAGTGTAAACAAGTCATTACAAGTGGAGCCTTGGGTGAGAGGCCCTCTGTGCAGCGGTGCAGGCCTTGAGGGGTCAGGAGGAGGCTTCTCAAGGAGACACACAGTCTCCCTGGTCCTCTGGCCAAGCTTGGCTCTGGCCCTCATTCCTTCTTGAGTGTGCCTTTCTGCATTCACTTCAGCCACACAATCAAACATTTCTAACAAAAAGAAAACCCGAAGAAATATCACATTTAGGGAGTATGTAAATCTGCTGTTATGTAGCATGTGGTCCTGAGCTTAAAGGAACTTTGTTGGGTGTAGAATGCAGTTGGCTTCGTTATATCAGCATGAGAGTTCTCTGAACCTTCTAGAAGCTCCTGATGCCTCCCTTGGCTGCATATGCCAGAGCTCAGAAGGCCTGTGGTATCATATCTCTTTGGCCTCAGAGGTGGTATATTGGCCTCTGACATCCTGCTCTTAAACAAGGCAGTTCCATGTCCTGAAGTATCTTGGAGGGACAAAGGAGCCGTTCCCCCAGAGGCCACCCACTGAAACACAAAGGATTCTGGCACTGCACTCTCCATAGCTGAAGTGGGAAGACTCTGGCTTTAAAATTCCACTAGGCTCCGGTAAAGCCAGTTTCCTTCTGGTCTGAGGCCGAGGAAGTCCTGTGTCAGAGCATGTCCAAGTCTAGGCGTTGGCACTGCAGCCTGGTGGCTGGTGGGAGAGAAGCCATAGGAGGGCCCTACAGTATGCAGGCCTGTCTGGACCTTTTTTTTCCCCATGGCCCCAAGCCTAAAGCTCCGGAGTTCCCTGCCAGCATTGCCGCCTCACAGGCTGGCACCACCGGCTCATATGGAAGGCCTATAATTTGTGACTCATGGCCTGTCGCCGACTAGGAGTTGGCAAGCCCAGTGCCCGGAAGTACTGACTCACCAGGCTGGTCTGTTCCCTCAGCCTCCTCATGGGCACTGGGAGTAAGGTCCACCAGGAGCTGCTGAGGACAGCTAGTTTAGCCCTTGAGAGGGCAACAGCGAAAGACAGTACTGTCTCTGGGGCTCAGATACCAGTCACAGGTTATTGAAACCAGACGTCGGCGCTGTGACAGGTATAACAGCTTCCATCTCAGGAAGGTTCAGGAAGGCCTTGACACCCATCCGCTTGTATTATAATCATAGTAAAGGTGTAGTGAGTTGGTCTGGTACTGCTTGTATTCAAATGCTAAATTCTGTATCCCAAGATCTGGCTGCTCCCAGACAAGCAGATCCTTAGTATCCCTGCTTTTGTTGTGTAAACCTTGCCCCCCAAGTTATCCATGATGGGTTAATAAAGATGCCTACAGCTTATAGTTGGGCAGATGAAAGGTAGGCAGGGCTGAAGGTTCCCAGGCTTGGAGTCTCAGGGAGAGACCATGAGGGAAAAGAAAAAAGGAGACCAGAAAAGAAGGAAGCCACCATGGGATAGGTGGATCATGAGCTCGTGGCCACGAGGGCCGGCTTGTTGGAATAGGAGCGGCCCAGGCAGATCATAGCAAGTGATATCTCAGGGTTATTGACAGGGAAGTAGACAAAACCACACAGAGGTCTGACGTCTGCACAGCTCTAGTGATTTAAGGCTGATTGTAAATATAAAGGTTTTCTGTCTTTTATTTGGGAACTAAATGATCTAAGGTGGGGTAAGAACTCCTAAATAATATTTTCCACAACATAAAAGACTCATTAAAGCAGTGTTTTTCAGCCGGTGAGTTATGACCCCCTTGAGAGTAAAGCATCCCTTTTAAAGGGGTCACCTAAGACAGTTGGAAAGCACAGATTTTTGTATTGTGATTAATAATAGTAGCAAGATTATAGTTATAAAGTAGCAATGAAATAATTTTATGGGGGTCACCACAATATGAGGAACTGTATTAAAAGGTCACAGCACTAGGGCGGTTGAGAAAGACT